>NC_140590.1:327620862-328287112 GCF_964204655.1 Triturus cristatus | reverse complement strand
AGTGGCTGGCCTTATCTGCTACGCTGGCGGAGCGTAGTTTTCTGCCCACCCCTAATTATAGCATAACATAATGATGCATTAAGTGTACGAAAACCCAAAATTACACACTAGTGAAAAACACTACTATTAATACAACAAAATGTGCAAAAATACAGAAGCAAGACTATGGGCCTTATTACAAGTACGGCGGTCCATAAGACTGCCATACTCGCAGTGGTGGTCCAACCACTGACACACTATGGGCCTCCCTGCATTATAATGATTGGGACGGTCGGACCACCACAGGACCGCTTCGTCTGCCAGGAATCCAGGATCTCGCGGTGGTTGTGCAGCAGTCAAGAGCAGGAATATGCTGGTGGTGCCCCTGCTGCACGCCAAGCATATTCCGAGTTGCCCTCTCACAGCCCTTTTCATAGCGGTGAGCCCGCATTGAAAAGTTTGGTGAAGAGGCAACTAAGAGGGCCCTAACAGGGCCCCGTGCCTCTCCTGGGCCCAGGAGGGTGCTTACAGGGGGGCAACTGTTGTGCCCCCCCCTGGAATTGCACACCTGTTCCTGCACAGTGTGCAGGAAAGTGCTGCAGGCACTGTCACGGGGTTAGACTGCACATTAGGCTTTCCTATCAGCCCAACAGCCCACCACCGTGAGACCCCCGCAGCCTCACCCGCCCGACCAGGATTTAACTCCTAATCTGACAGGCCGGCGCACCATGGCTTTGGTGGTCCTCTAATGGACTGCATGGTGGCAACGCCGCTGGAGGACCCTCAAAGTTGTGATACTAATCTCTAGACCTTACCCTAGATTTTCCACCATCAAAACCCTTAAAAAAACCTTTAAAAAGGACTTACCTGATCTGATGAACAGCAGCACCTTACAGTGATATGAATACCAGAAAATAGACCAGTAATTAGACAAAACATGAAGCAAATAGACACCAAAATAGAAGACAGTGCTAAAAAAAAAAAATGCCCGCTAAATGAAATTAAGAAAAGACTATCTCCCCATATAAATTAATGGGAAATCATTTTAAAAGGTTGAATAAATGTATTAAAAATACAAAGAAAGTATTAAAAATGTAAAACAATAATGTAAAAATGTAAAAAAATTGTAAAGTATAATTTACACTTCAGTATAAAATATATTCAATTATTTGCTATGTTCTGAAAAAACGCATGTTATAATTATGCTGAAAATGTCTACAAAATAATTTAAGAAATGTTAAAAAAAAAGTTAAACAATTGAAAGAAAGTGGAAAATGTACAACATACAATACTATTCAAATATGATTTGCATTTTTATGTAATAATAACAATGTATAAAACATTCTATCTATGTAAAAAAGCTTAAATGTAAATATCTATGTTTAAAATATAAATAGATATATATTAAATAAACTTTGAAAACAAATAAAATTCACAAAAATGTGTTACATGTTTATTCTATAAAATATGTCATTATTAATTTTATTTATTACATTACTATTTTTATTATATTTCTAAACACCAATTAAAATAAATAATAAAGACTTTTTCAGTTACATTCAACTGTAAAGTCCATACTGTATAGGAACTGTGGTGCATGCACACATGGGGGTACAAGTTGTGATCCCCTGCATGCACGCCCTGTAGAGCTCCCTTTGTTTCCTCTCCGCCATGGTTTTGTGGAGCAGGATCTGCCATGAAACTGTGGCAGAGAGGAAACTCAAAATCTCGTAATATGCTTGGCGGGACCGCAGCTGTCCCGCCAAGCATATTGTGGCCTCCTGACCAACGCAACACAGCCAGTGAACGGCAGTTCCCTGGCGGCTGCAGCTGGGAAATGGCGGTCTGACCACCCTGATTGTAATAGGGCGGTCAGAAGTCCGCCACCGCCACAAGTCTAGCCAACTGTGGACCTCCAGACTCATAATTAGGCCCTTTATTGTTCACACTCCAATCTATCCCAATATGGGGAAAGTGTTGGACACTAAAGTGATGCCATTTACTAGTCCCAATCCAATGTACGCCAATTGGGGAACAGTTTCTGGAATCTAATGGCCTTATTATGAGTTACTCATGGTGGAGGTCCGACCATTGCCACACTGGCGGTCCACCAGCTGTATTATGAGTGTGGCAGTCAGACCGCCACAAGACCTTTGGCTCTACCGGGATCAAGGATCCCACTGCGCTGACAGTCTGGAAATGGACATAAATATGCTGGCAATGCCGTGCCAGCACCACAGAGCATATTTCGATTTGAATGTCAGCCTCCCATTTCATGGCAGTGAGCCCGCCATGGAAAGGGTGGTGGACATGCAAGGAAGGGGGCCCTAACAGGGCCTCCAGCCGCCTCTGTGCCTAGGGGTGCATGCAGGGGGGGTACGTGCTGTACCTCCCTGGAATTTCACCTCCATACCTCCACAGTTTGGCATGCACAACATGGTGCATGCCACACCATGCAAGACCGTGCTGCAGGAGCTATCACAGCAGCAGTCTGCTGTTAAGGCTCTCCTATGAGCCTAACAGGCCACTGCCATGAGACCGCTGCAGTACCACGAGCTTGGCGGTCATCCTGTTGGCGAGGCTGTGGCAGGCCAACAAGAGGACCGCCAAACTCGTAATAAAGCCCTAAATAAGTGACATTTACCATGCACACTCCAATCTAAGCAAATTTAGGGAATGTATTGGACACTAAACGGGAGAACTTTACTAATTCCACTACAATCTAAAGCATTTTATGCAAGGTTTTACACACTTTATATACAAAATCAGTACTCCATACTCACACATAATTTTTCATCTACAAAAAAAACCTAAAGTTTACGTAGAAAAAAACACTAAGCAGAACTAAAAACCTATATATTCAGAACACTAACATATAAAATAATATTTTTATGCTGGACACCGGGGGCTCTAAAAGCACGGATGCTGCGCGAGCTTAGAGATAGCTTCTCTCGCAAACAGTTGTACCTGCACGTCCTTCTTGACTTTTTATCTTATATCTTATACTGAGATCTTATTACCCCGTTTTTTGAAACTACTGCTTGTTCTTAACACACAGCATAATTGGCGTTTTTACTGTGTTATTTAAACCAGTTGTACTGTATGAATTTGAAAATGCTTAACGTGTAAAAGTATTTTAAAACTGCCTACTGTCTAATTAGTTGAAAGCTTACCTGATTGCACTTTAGCCCGGGGTGGGAATCAGGAACGCAGAGCCTTGCCTCACTTCCGGGAGCACCGGAAATACCTAAGGGTAGCGCAGCCGGTCAGTGGTCTAGATGCTGAACACCGGGGGCTCTAAAAGCACGGCGCAGCCGGTGCGCCAAAGGCGCCTGGACCGGGCCTAGGGTCAGTCACTATCTTCGTTTTCGTCACCACGCTGCATCTATTATTACCTACGCCGCAGAACAGTTAGTAGGGGCAATACGAGATAGGAAGCTTGAGTTATAGAAAGAATTGTGGGAGAACCTTTTGACTGCTAGTGTCATGAGGGACAGCATTATGTTCTGGAGGGTTGTGAATCATACTTGAGGAGCAGGTATCAGACCAGGCAGTCACAGTGCTGGCCCAGGCCTGGGAGACTTATTTCTCAGCATTACATGATGGAGAGGATCCTGAGCCCTTTACTCCGCTTGCACATGAGGGAGATAAGCTGAGGATACAATGGGCGAAAGTAAGAAATGCAATTATATCCCTTCCATTAAGCACAGCACCAGGGACAAATGGGATACTGGGGGATTTGTTTAAGTCCTTGGTGGACTTATGGACCTATGGGCACTCGTCCTTACTCTCCATATGAATGCTGCCATTTTTATCTCTTTACCAGAGGCATGGCACCACTCTGTGATAATGACAGTTTTCAAGAAGGGGGACAGAAAAGCCCCAGCATGTTATAGACCAATCTCGTTAGTTGATTTTAAGGCAAGAAATATTGGCCAGATCATCTTGAGAGATTAACTCAATGTGCTGATGAGCATAACAGCTTGTCTGGCCTCCTGTATGGATTTAGACCTGGTAGGAGCATGGTGGAGCAGAACCTCTATTTATATCTCCTGATAACCAAATACACCAGGGCCAAAAGAGGCTTGACACACTTTGCCTTCATGGACCTCAGCTCTGCCTTTGGCAAAGTTAACAGATTTAAGCAATGGGCAGGGCTGGGGACCATGGGGGTCGAACCAGCTCTAGTTACATTTTTTAAAGTCCTCCATCATGGTTTGATTGGTTTTGTAAGATTCAGGAGTAACAGGGAATGCACTAATGGCTTTAATCTAAAGAAAGGAGTCTGTCAGGGATACATCTTGGCACCCTTTCTTTTTATAATGTATATCAAACGTTTGGAGAGGGTGATCTCTGAAAATAATCTTGACATTCTCAGAGTGGGTGGGAGATTGATCCCCCCTCTTCTATATGCAGATGATGCATTCTTATCGCATGTACAGCTAGAAGTCTTCTGCGGCTTTTAGCTCTTTTTTATGGATTTCATGGATAGCTTAGACCTAACAACTAATTTAAAACAATCTCATTTCATGGTGGTGGGGTCGAAGAGTACTAAAGCCTCCAGCTTTTTGGTGTAGAGTCATGCTTTAAGTAAGGATAACTTTACCTACCCTGGGATTTTATTAGATTGAGGTCTTGCTTGGCAACATTTATTTTAAAAAAATACAGTGTGCCTGAAGAGGGCTATTGCTAGTTTAAATGATTTTTCTTGCAGCTTGGGACACAAGCAAACTTATATATTGCTCGATGTTTACAAAGCAAAGTGCATTCCCATAGCCACTTTTGGCTGTGAGATATAGGGTTATGCCACTATTACTCCAATTCAAGGCAAATACGTTTATGAGGAGCCTTCTAGGTGTGAGCCAAAGTATCCCCCAAAGACCATTCATAAACAACTGGGCATGGGCTACATCACAGATGTTATTTGTCTTTGCCCTCTCTTATTGTCGTGCACAGTTTGGCTCAAGGAGGAGCTAAATTTATACAGGTTAATAATTCTGGACCGTTTGACTCTGGACATAATGTCCGATAAACCCTGGTTGCACTATCTAAGGACACATTTCAAAGCTCTTGGGGGACCAGAGCTATTTCCTTATCCCAAGGGCATCATAAAAGAAAACGTTGCTTGGCTGAAGTAGGCTTTTTCTCTTAGGGTGGCATTGAGAGGGATGTCTCTGTGCTATCCAAACAGTCGATTCAGCAGTACTCCTTTTAGAGATGTCTAATGACGATCAGCGTTTACTAACTTTAATTTGGGTTGGCCATATTTCATCAGTTTCTGTTTGTAAAATGGCATTCGGCATAAAATGACTGATTTACCCCCCTCTACCTGCGATAAGGTTTCAATCTGTGATACTTTGCCCATTGTTCTGATTAAGAAAAACTTTATTCGGATAACTTGGTATCCATAAAAGCACAACAGCATAACAGATTATTTGACAAATGGAGAGTAATAATAAAATTCATTAGCAACAGACACTTTATAATTATTTAAAATATTACATTGTTCTTATTTTCCCTAGATTTAACACTCTTCACAAATTTTTATGTGCCCTTTTATTATCCACAGAATTAAAACAGACTAGACCCGCCTTTTATATTTACAGCTCCTATCTACACCACTAAATCTGCTTTTATGTGTCAGGGTACCTTGCTGGGGTTTTTAAATCAAAATTTCAGGCCATGTTTATTTTTTTCGGCCTTTTTATCTAGGTTATAACTCTTGACGAGGTACTTTAAAACCGATATGTTGTATTCCAGGCCTTTGCAAATTATGAGGCATTCTTATTGGAAGTTTTTTTTACATATTTTTACTGTATTGTATTTTTGCCTTTTATACTTGGAGTTGCACTTTTATGGATGTTTATGATTAAATGTTATTGATTCTGCACACTTGTATGATTTTATACAAAATAGAATAAAGTTCTCATGATGATGCTATACCTGTAAGTGACCAGCGTAATCATCATCAGAACATCTAAAGTGACTGTAGGTGAATGTGTAGCCATCAATTATAAACTAGGGTGACTACCTCAGTCCAGGTTATTACACAAAGTGTCTTCAGAACTGAACTTTTCACCTGCCAATCATGATTTCATGTGTTTTAGTCTAATTACGGAAAAATAATACTGCAGCGTCCAGAATGCATTAGGCCATTACACAAATGTACAGGAGTGGATACTGTCTGTAATGAACTTAAGGGAGGTGGTCCATTACAGTATTATAAACATAAACAATAGTTTCCAAGGTGCCTGGGTGCAGTCTTCTGTGCATGGGCCCAAAATGAATAATGTTTGCTCAATTGAGTCCAGCAGTTCATACAGAGAGCAAAGACACTCAACCAATACTCGCTTACGCTGGTTACAATCAGCGATAACAATTCACTTTTAATGCATCCAGAGCGAGGGACTCATGAGGGAGGCTGCGTAAGAGACCTTCGAGGGCCACTAGCCAAGTTATTTATTTTTTTCCCTGTTTCGGCTGCTTTGCAAAAGGTACTGTAGTTGGGGACTATGATACAGAGTCAACAGCAATGGGCAGAAAACCCCCTCCATCTTTGGCCGGGGCTGAACTAGGCCTAACATCTTCCACAAGTCCCAGGAAAGGGTAATGCCAAAAAGGTCACTGCACGCATAGCCACATTATCTAAGGACAGTGAAAGGTGTTTTTCAGCAACCTGGATGACCCCAAAGCCCCTTCGAAGAAACCACCCAGGGTTGTGGTGATTCTAATGCCACTGGCTTTATGCATACTTAATTTGCATGTAACCATATTGCCACAAGAAACTGGAATCAATCAAGAGCTCAGATTCACAAATCGTAGTTTAGTTCCAGTGATAACAGGATGAGAAATAAAGAGCTCCTAATAGACTGCTGGCTAACTTTAGCAACAAAATGCAAAATGCAAAAGTGAATAACTTACTGCCAAGGAAGGTACTGAGTCAATGAACCAGGAGGGAAAACCCGGCCTCTTTTGGCCAATGACAGGTGAAGATGGGCTGCCCTTGACCCGGGCTTTGAGAGACCAGGATCTGGAGCAGCCCCCTGTGGTGCATGTCAACTCCCCCCCCCCCCCCCTCATACACACACTGACTCCTGAGACTTGCAGTCCCTCCGGAAGGGCATAGGTTACTCTCATTGCTTCATTATATCATCCTTGTCCAACTTCCATGAATAATCCTCTCCTCTCCAGTCAGCAGTCTCGGATCTTCTTCTTGGTGGAGTGATTCTGAGACTCTCCATTTGGTGCTTCCTACAGCCTTTCTTCAGTGGCTCCTCTCTCCCTTCCCGCAGACTTCGGGCTTATTTACAAGCCCCCTGCGCTGCCTCACTTTTAATATGGGGAAAAGTGACGCACTGGCAGCGCATGGAGCTTGTAAATAAGCCCCATCCTGTCTCCACACTTAAACCACTTGTTCCCTTGATGAAATTAGTACCTTTGTTGCAACAAATCTCAGCGATGGGCGTGTCTCTTTATAGTCATGAAGGGACCCTGGCCTCAGAGTGGTGTGGTCAGGCTTGTGAGAACTTGGACTTGCAAAAATAATACAGACCCTCTAGGAGCTTCTTTAATTTTGGCTAGGTGCAATATCAATACCTGTTTCCAAGGATTTAAACAAGCATTTGCAATGCAATAGGTCTCGCATTTGCAAAAGTTTAAGCTATTGGCATTGTTCATGACGCCTTTTTTAATCTATTTTATAAAGCAAACACATAATGGCATTTATTTATCATTTACAAAGCCAATAGCTAGTGTGGCATTATTATTAGCAATGCCAGCTGCTCACACTTTTATAAAGCGAGACCTATTGCATTGCAAATGCTTGTCTTATTTTCCACCGATGCTGCACAGCATCGGCAAAAAACACACTCGCAAAGCCATTAAGCGAAAATGGCGAGACCTATTGACTTTGCCAGTGCTTACTCTTCATCACCTGCGTGCGATAGTGTCCCTGAAAATATCAGTTGACACATGAAACGTGCAGACATCATTCAAAGGCACGGTGCAAATATAGAAGAGTTCCATGCGGGTATACTGAAAGTCTGATGTCTGTGCACAAATAGTCTTCCATTTGGCAAACATTATACAGCAACATCGTCTAATCGTTGTTTCTGTACGTTACGCATGAGGAATGAGGGAGGACCAGAGCGGGCAAGTATCCCATTCACAGCTTGAACAGCGGAAGTGCGCCATATCTCCAAAGAAATAAACAGACCCCTATCTCTCCGGGAAGCAGCTGCGCTCAACCCAGGCCGTCGACTGGTAGAAGAATGCAGATGCTGACGTACTGATCAAGCCTTTAGTTCCCGCAAGCGTCCCCGATGTCTTATCTCCCCAGACCGCGCCCCTTGTTAGCCCCCACCCCTTCTCTGGACTAAGGAAGCAAAAAAAGTGCCTGCTTAAACCACGATAATTAACCATTTCACTATTAGTAAGCGCACAATCTACCCCAGGTGTTTACATGTTGCGTGGTGCTCACACTTACCACAAACAAACATTGGCAAAGCCAATACGCCTTGTTCTGATATGCGAACTATATATGCAAGCGCAAATGCCTTGAAAATGCCCCTGGTGTACCCGCTTTTAATGGGTTTTGTTAATTTATAAAGAGGTGTTTGGGAATCGTTCATTTTATGCACGCTATGGCTTAATCAATATAACGAATGAAAGGTAATCGAGAACCTTTCCAGGAAGTGGAGAAGCAGCTATCTGGAATATAACAACGAACTTTAAAACAAGCCCGGCGGAGCGTGGCGCGCGCGCTTGGGGGGGGGGGGGGAGCATTGAGGCGCAAAAGTGAAAGCAGGCTGGCTGGCGAGTGGTGTGTGATGTGCGCGCACCATGACAAGAGAGGAAAGCCATATGGCGCCTCTGCTCGTCATTGTGCGCGTAACCGCACGCCCGTCGCCAGTGCACGCTCCAGTGGGCTGAAGCGCTTCCCCAAAAGTGGATTTTGAAAGATCAGCTATCAGATCAGACAAAAGAAACATCTTCCTCAGACTCCCGATGGGCTTGGAAAGATAGACTGCTCCAGAGAATGTATTCTATATATCACCAAGATATACTTCCCCTTCTTTAATGGTTCACTGAAATTCGGTTGTTATGGTAAGTACTGAAGCTCAAAGTTTAACAGGCGACTTCATCACACAGCAGCCATGTTATGCTGTATCGGTTTTGTTTTGTATTTCTTGTATCTTTATATATCCCCGACTGACCCGCAGTAAACTCAAGTATCAGGCAGCAAGCTGGTCCTTTGCAACTAACTCACCTTGTGCCTCTTTCTAAAATTTTGAAGGCTGATAAATATCACAATTTTAGGTCAGCAAAGTTATTTACCCAAGCAAAGTCTTACCCAAATTCGTTTCTGGTGCGTCGGTACAGTTATTATCACACTCAATTGTAAGGCGCAAGCGCACTGTGTGCAGGCGAGGGGGTGGGGCACAGGTAACGGTGCAAGGTGACGAGAGAGACAGAGGTGGACCACAGGGCGGAGCAAATGTATATGGCAGCGGATTAGAAGAAATGGGAGGGTGAGACACGATGAGGCAAGAAGCGAAGAGTTGCTGCGGAAAGAAAAAATTGTGGCCACATGGAGAAAGTAAGACGCACTGACAGAGTGAGTTGAAAACTGCTAGAAACAGTAGGGAGGAGAGGGAATAGGCAAGACAGGTGAAGATCGGAGAACGAAACCCTGAAGCAAGCAGATACAGAATACCGGCTGCGGTCTGTTGAGATGAGGTGGGCGGTACAGGGAGGAGGCGCTTTCAGGGGAGACGGTGAGCGTGAGATTAGACATAGCAGCATTAGGAAGAAGAGGGCGGAGTTCTGTGTGAGCCACCCGGAGGGGCCGTACTTTGAAGTGAGAATTGCTGGCAGGCTGAGGCGGACCGGACGGCATCCGTCTGTAAAAAGCACCATAACCAATGTGCACAGGTTCAAATCCGAGCTGTGCAAACCAGACATTCATTCTTTAGGTCGGTAAAAGAGAGGTTCATTTTTCACGGTGCTGTGAAGTAGAAAATGAGTACTCGCTAGTATTTGCGCAAAGAAATATATCTCTCTCTACATATTCGCCAAACCTTTATATACTTGAAAGGAGCATGCCATTATTTGAGGATGCCACACTGACGACTTGTTCTTGAAGCTTCTGAGCACTACTGCGGTATGTTGGCCTGTCGCGAAGGAGCTAAATGAATCATGGCAACAGTCAATCCAGCAGGCGTGTTTTAATGCGAGTATATTTGAATGCAGACAAGCCCGGCGGAGCGTGGCGTGCGCGCGCGATTGGGGGCGGGGGAGTGCATTCCAGGCGGGGGAGCGGACCCTTTGAAGTGCTCCCAAAAAGCGGATTGCATGGCGGCACGATGCGCGTGATTGTGCGCGTGCTAGCCATGCAATCCGTTTTTTGGGAGCACTTTTCAATCCCCCTTACAATAGTCTCGCTTTGCAATCGCTTACGCGATAGCAAGGCGAGACCTAAAAATATCTTCAAACAAAGTGCCTAACAGGTAGCTAGGCACTATATAAGAACTTCAATAATAATAATAAAGTAAAAACATAGTGCCTTGAACCCTCTACTCGTCTGGCCACACAAGCTGCCTCAATTTTCAATGAACATGGCAGACTTGTTTGCAGCTAAAAAACATAAACTATAAATAAATGTTTGGGAAGAACATTGGGACTCTCAAAAACACGGGCCTTGGGTATAATGGGTCCTCTGCCCCCATTTTGTCGTAGTCCTGGGTGTGATAGTAATTCTGCTCTCTCTAGACTTGGCAAATGTCTTTAAAAGTCTCTGTAGATTTGAGATAAATCCACATGTGTATGTTGTAAGGATATTGCCGAGCTCCATGTGCAGATAGAGAGCAGAGACCTAAGTGTGGGCTCCTTTACGAAGATGTATTGTTCCCTCACCAGCTGGAGATCTTCCGTGTACAGATAAATACAGTATGTGTTGAATCCTTTATATAAAGATAAAACAAAGAAATGCACTGCTACTTCTGGCACATTTCTAAGGTATTTCTTAAGAAGACATTTTTGAATGGTGCCTAGGTAGCTTTGTGGTGACGTAGACCACCTTTAGACCTTGAAAAGAGAGAGAAGAGAAGTGGGAATATGGATGGTCAAGATGTGCAGAGAACCAAAGGAAGAGAAAAATGTATGGGAGATGTGGGTAAAGAAGGAAGTGCAGTTAAAGAGGTAGCAGAGAGTTTTAAAGTACAGGCGGGAGAATATAAGAGAAAGGTAAGCGTATCATACAAGCAAAATGGGCAGCAATTGAAGTAGACATGTACGTGTTTATTTGGTTAATGGAGTACTACGATGCAGTGCTTCAAAGTTTTTTGATACCCCACAAAGAAGGAGGCTTAGGAAGCTTGATGGCGCTTCCTGCTCTCCTTTCTTTAACATGAAGGGGCTTATTTACAAGCCCCTTGTGCAACCGGTACGTCACTTTCACAATGGAAAAAGGTGACGTACCGGCGACGCAAGCGACTTGTAAAGAAGCCCCCAAATGTGCACTGCAACAGAGTCTGGGTGTCTGACATAAGAGCCTCCTCCTCACTTCTTGAATTCTGTACGAAGCTGAACACCTGGCTTTTTGAGTAGTCCCACTAGTCCCGAGTTGTATGACATTACTACGCTTGGGGGTATATGTAAAAGAACTGTCGCTTGTCAGCCTGTGACTTTTTTTGCCTCTAGAGGCAAAAATAGCCTGTAAATCCACCTCCGATGAAAAATAGGAAACAACAACAATGGAATGCAGAATGGAGCAATCAGGGCCAAGTGCAGCACAGATCAATAACCTCACCATCCCAAATCCCCCCCAACAGCCAGGATGACCAGCCAGAGTCCCAGGGGAAGAGGAAATTCAGGGCTACAATCATGAAAAGAGGTGCATCGCTGGGCAAAACTAATGATGCATCACTTATCATTGCGCACTCCTTGCAACACCATGGCATCCAAAACCTTGAAAGCGCGGACAGTCCCCAGGGCCTGGTGGCCTCGCTGGGCCTGCGTCTGGGACCCAGAGTGGGATGCAGAGGTGCTGTAGAGTTGCTGGGCTGTGATGGTAGACATTGAGGTATCGGCGATCGCCCCTACCTGATGGTGAAGTCTACCAGGTTGCATGGAGACAAGTTGCTGACCTGTGTGAGAAGACTGCCTGGTGGACCTTGGGGCTGTGAATGGTAGAGGCGCTCCTGCGCACCAATGTAGGGAGGTCTACATCGCATACTACATGCCACAACTACACTGGGGTGCACGGAGGAGATTACCAATAGTGGGCCGCACCTCTCTGTATCACTGGCCAGAGGATGCTGCACTGGCCGGACGCTGTGGAGGGTGAGGACCATGAGCTGCGCCAAACTTGTGTGGCGGGAGTGCTGTAACTCCACGCCTAAGGGGGTCCTGTTGCATCACCTGCATCGGCTGAGGCTCCTACTGGCTGCGTCACAGATTTGTAGCGAGTAAAGCAGATTGCGCCACGGTGTCAATATCCAAGTGAGGAGAAGGTGGTATGCATAGGGGACAAGGCCTGGGGGTTGAGTCGGGCCCAGGCATAGCACCCTCAGTAGTGGCTCATCAGCTATGGTGGAAAAGACACACTGCTTTCAAGCAGTGCAAGAAGAGGAAACATAACATGATTATAACTTTCTGAAGTACTCATGCTATGTTTCCTTTACGGCGGGAGGGTGAGTGGGGCTGCTCTACTTACGGGGCAGGGGCAGAGTAGTATGCCCACTCAAGTGCGCAATGACTGTTTGGTCGGCCGTCTCAGGCCGCCCAAAGCAGTCATGCGCACATCCCTGTTTGCAATGCAGGCCGCATGGAGAACATACCCACCCCTCCAGCCCCTGGCTGAACGCCTAGTCACGGCATTCAAGAACAATCACAACGCCACATTGCAGCATTGTGATTGGCTTAGGGGAGGGAGCCTGACTGCCTGCTGAGTGCTCCTGCTTTCCTGGAAGCCGACTCAGGAGAGCAGGAGCACAAAAGATGCGGAACTCGGCCTTACGTTAAGAATTTGTTAAATATATATTTACAACCCCCGCATAACCGCCCCTTCCAGTTTCAATTCCCACGTTTCCTGCTTCCCAGCTGTCCATTCCACCCCCCGCAGAACTACATAATGTGTTATGTTATGTTACTGCCATTTATATAGCGCAACAGCTGCCCCAGCAAAGGGGCGTCCCGGCGCTGTCAGCAAGGCAACTAACACGGAGGGAGACAGGAACTACACAATGGGAAATAAGTGTGTTTTTATGGCCTTCCTGAACATCAAATAGTTAGTATGGCTTCGAATGTGAGCGGGCAGTGAATTCCAAAGGAGAGCTGCCCTGCTGCGGAAGGAACAGCCTCCTGCCCGCACTCTCTGGAACCTAGGGACCCTCACGAAGTGCTGGCCAAGTGAACGGAGCTGGCGTGTAGGAACATAGGGAGTAACTAGGTTGGCCAGAATACCAGGAGTGTTGAATTTCAGGGCTTTAAAAGTAATACAAAGGGCCCTAAATTCAATTCTCCTGGCCACCGGCAACCAGTGAAGCCGGTCGATTGTGGGTGGCACCGGGCAGGACCTGCGCAAGACAATCAGTGATCTGGCTGCTGCGTTCTGAACCGTTGTAGCCAAGCAATCTCAGCCTTATTTGCCCCTAAATACAGGGAACAGGCATAATCCAATCTGGACATTATGGCTGCCTGAATGATAGTCTGGCGCATTGGGGGGTCACAAAACCCCAGTATGGGTATAAGCCCCCGCAAGAGCCCAAAACAGGTCCCTGTTACCTTTTTAGTTTGGACTTGATAGCTGAGCGATGAGTCCAACCATACCCCCAGGTTTTTGACGAGTTGCTTAGGAGGGGGGGGGGGGGGGGCACTCCCCAGGTTTTCTGTCCACCAAAGCTCGCTCCAAAGCGCTGTGCAAGCCCGTCTGCGTCCATCCGCCCCTGGACTGCGCACAGCACCAAGGACCCTTCCCCTGGGACACTCCACCGTTACGATGCCAGCACCCTCCTCGCCATCAACTCTGGACATCACACCCCCTGCCATCTAACAACACTGTAGAATTCTCTTGCACCCTGCGCCTGTCAAAACTGCAAATGCACCTTCTGCCACATCTGCACACCAGTGCCTCCTGCTGCCCAGCCGACCAAAAGCGCAGCCGACGGCTCAACTGCATCCTCCTCAATGTGCGATCCCTCCACACACGCAACAGAAATCTGGGTCTTCCCTCACGCCACCTCTTCAGACATCACCTTCTTCACAGAAACCTCTGCTCCAGACCGGAAACCACCATCACCATCCACGCCGGCTACAAATTCACCCGCACGGACCACCCCGAGCAGCCAGGAGGAGGCATTGCCACTGTCTATATAAGCACACTCCAACTGACCACGCACTCTAATGACCCGACGGTGAACATGGAACCTGGGCCATGAACCACCATTCACTGATGCCACTGTAGACCTCATCGCACCCCAGGCACTCTCATCCACTGACTACATCCTACTCAGAGACCTCAAGTTTCACCTGGACAACCCCAGTGACCAGAACACCACCCCCCTCCTGGGGAACCTCGCCAACATCGGACACAAGCAGCTAGTCACCGCACCAACCCACATAGCCTGACACACGCTTGAGCCCATCTTCTCCACCAGCGGGAAGTTCAACTACAGCCTCACCACAGGACTCTCCTGTACCGACCATCATTGTTTACATCACGCCTTCACCACGCCCACCATACACCATCACCATCATTACACCCCACTATCGCAGCTGAATCAAAGCCACCAAAGAACTGCCCGTCAACTCCCTCAGCACCATCATTCCACTAATGCTTACAGACTTCAACACCGCAGTGCGCAAACTCCACTGATGGATCTTCAACTGTGCAACACCCTGGCACCCCTCAAGAAAATACCAGGCAAACAACACTCCAAGAAGGCCAACAGGTTCACTCCCACCCTCCACTAGTCCAGCTCCACCTGCACACGTCTCAAGAAGAGCCACATCAATCAACTCTGCAACACAGTCACCCTTGCACCATGGTGCAAGGGTGCCTGTGTTGGCGCATGGTAGCCATTGTGCACCAACATAGGCGAAAAAGACAGGGGGCTTATTCATGAGCCCCTTCTGACAGTTTCACTCCGCCAGTGCGTCATTTTCTTGACGTACTTGCAGCGTGATGTTTGCACCACATTGCGTCATATATGCCTAGTGACACATCTAGGCATATGCGTGACCTTGTGAAGCCCTGTGCCACATTATACGTGCATAAGGTATGATGTATGCAGGGTGGGCGTTCCCATGCAAAAAAGCCCTATAGAAGTGGTGCAGAGAAATCCATCAGATTTCACTGCAAACAATTGCAGAACGCCACTGCATCAGTAAGCCTGCCTCATGGTAGGCGTAAGGGTGATGCAGTGCCACAGGGATTGGTTGGCCCCAAGCATTGCTGGAGTTGCATCATGCTTGTGACACAACTGCAGCAATGCGTGACTTTAGTGCTGACAGATACGTCAGGATTCCAGACATATCTGTCATTAATTGCGACATGGAGCACCGCACAGTGAATACAGCTCATCAATGGTGCCGTAAGATGGGAGTAATGAAAAGTGTTGCTACATTGTTTTGTCGCAGCGATGCAACACTTTTCATGAATGAGGCCAAGGAATGTGCCCTGTCTTATTGATGGTGTGCATTTCTGCCCTGTAGTTTTGTTGCAGGGCAGCGCTGCAAAATTCCATGCAGTGCTATCGAGCCCCAAAACCTTCTGAAATGAGGCCCCAAGTGTTTTAAGGCCAGCTATTTTCTGGTCTTAAAAAACTGCCTCTAACTGCAGTTTCGCAGCAGTTTTTTTGGTTTTGCACCATACAAGGAATTCCTTGTAAATATTGCAAAGTGGGGTTAGTGGCAGTTTTTGCATGGGAACGCCTACCTTGCATCTCATTTTCAGCAAGTCCTGCTAACCGAAGTGGAGATCCTAAAGATTCAAGTTCACGCCGGAAAACTGCCGCTAACTGCGATTACCGGCAACTTGCACATATGGCAATGACCTCCACCGACTACATCCTCCTCGGAAACCTGAACTTCCATCTGAAGAACAACAACGACAGCAACTCCTCCACCCTGATAGACAACCTCGCTAACCTCGGACTGGAACAGCTCGTCACGAAGCCGACCCACATCGCCGGACACACGCTCGATGCCATCTTCTCCTCAAGCCCCCACGTCTCGTTCAGCCACGTCTCCGAACCCACCTGGACGGACCACCACTGCATCCACTTCACCTTCCGGAAACCCGTCGCACATCACCGCACCCTACAGATCCCCTGTCGCTGCTGGGGCAAAATGACCGAAGTACAACTACAGACAAACCTCGCACTCAACCCACCGACCAACCCCTCCAACCCCGACGATGGTGCGCACACCCTCAGACGATGGATGGATGACTGCGCCAACACCTTAGCCCAGCTGAAAAAACAAACCCTCGAAGACACCAGCAAGAGAGCCAACTGGTTCACCCCGGAACTCCTAGCGTCAAAGCGCACCTGCCGGAAGTTGAAGAACATATGGCACAGCGAGAAGTCGCCGGGCAGCCACGCAGCCCACAAAGACGCCATCCGCAACCACCACCATCTCATCAGGACTACCAAGAGGACCTCCTTCAAAGACTGCCTAGACAACAATGCACACAACAGCAAGGAGCTCTTCAACGTCGAGAAGGAACTCTCCAACCCCAGCTCCAAAGCCAACGACATCCCGCCGTTGCAAGCCCTGTGTGACTACCTTGCCACCTTCTTCCACCGCAAGATCGCCGACATCCACGATAGCTTCAACCCCCAGATGACCCCAACAGGCCCCAACATGCCGAATCCACCACACCCCACCGGCCATGACCCCCTGACAACATGGGCCAACGTGAGCATTGAAGACACAATCAAGACCATGGGCACAATCCACTCCGGCTCGCCGTCTGACCCTTTTCCACACCACATCTTCAACACAGCCGGCAGCTCCATCGCACCCCACCTGCGCAACATCATCAACCTCTCCTTCGAGACCGCGACCTTCCCTGAAAGCTGGAAACACGCAGAGATCAACGCCCTACTGAAGAAACCCAAGGCGGACCCGAGCGAACTCAAAAACGTCCGGCCCATCTCCCTGCTTCCGTTCCCAGCTAAGGTTATCGAGAAGATAGTCAACATCCAGCTCACCCGCTACCTCAAAGACAACAGCATCCTGGACCCATCGCAGTCTGGATTCTGCAGCAACCACAGCACCGAGACCGCCCTCATCGCCGCCACAGATGACATCAGGACCCTACTGGACAATGGCGAGATGGCGGGCCTCATCCTTCTGGACCTCTTCGCCGCCTTCGACACCGTCTGCCACCGCACACTACGCACACGACTCCACAACGCAGGTATCTGAGACAAGGCCCTGGACTGGACCTCCTCCTTCCTCTCCGGCAGAACCCAGAGAGTCCACCTGCCCCGTTCCGATCCGAAGCCTCTGAGATTATCTGCGGCGTCCCACAGGGATCCTCCCTCAGCCCGACACTGTTCAACGTCTACATGGTGCCTCTCGCACGCATCGCCCGACATCACGACTTCAACATAATCTGGTACGCCGATGACACGCAATTGATCCTCTCCCTCACCAAGGACCCCCTCACCACCAAATCCAACCTCCACCAGGGAATGAAGGCCGTCGCCGACTGGATGGAGGAGAGCCGCCTTAAGCTGAACACAGACAAGATGGAGATCCTCATCCTCGGGCCCAACCCCTCAGCATGGGATGACTCCTGGTGGCCCGTGTCGCTGGGGACACCCCCCGCACCCACCAACCACACGCGAAACCTGGGAGTCATCCTCGACTCGAAACTCACCATGACCAAACAAGTCAACGCTGTCTCCTCCATCTGCTTCAACACCCTCCGTATGCTCTGCAAGATCTACAGATGGATCCCGACAGACACAAGAAAAACAGTCACCCAGGTCCTAGTTAGCAGCAGACTCGACTATGGAAACGCCCTCTACGCCGGAGCCCTGACCAAGCTCATCAACTGCAAAGAATCCAGAATGCCTCTGCACGCCTGATCCTCGACGTCCCGTGCTGCGACCACATCACCCCCCACCTGAGGAACTTGCACTGGCTCCCTGTCGACAAAAGAATCTCCTTCAAGCTCCTGATCCACGCACACAAGGAACAAAAGAAGACCGGCCCAGCCTATCTCAACAGCCGACTCTCCTTCTACGTACCCAACAGGAAACTCCGCTCCGCAGACCTCTCCCTGGCTACCGTCCCATGCATCCGTAGAACCACAGAAGGAGGCAAATCCTTCTCCCACCGCGCCGCCAAGACCTGGAACACCCTCCCCCTCACCCTACGACAAACCGAAGACCTTCTAACCTTCAGGAGACAACTCAAGACCTGGCTGTTCGATCAGTAGCAACAGCACCCCCCCCTCCCTTCCCTCAGCGCTTTGAAACCCTTGCGGGTATGTAGTGTGCTTTACAAATTATTTGATTGATTGATTGATTGATGGCGATTAAAAAAAAAGCCACCATAATGTCAAAAAATAGACGCTAAGGTGGCGTTACCTGCTTGTACATATGCCCCTTGGTTTTACCACGCACAACTTTACATCGTAGATTTAACCACGCATAGCATTACCATGCTTTTACATCCATGAAGGTTGAAAGTACACTTACCACACAAACAATTAGCACGCACACTTTCACCACACAAACAATTCGCACGCACACTTTCACCTCACATACCATTACTTCAGATTTCTTTTATTTTGACATTTAGGGGAGAGGACTTAGCCTTACAGCTAGAGCGGTCGACCTTGAAGATGGGGAATCGGGTTTGATTCTCAGCAACGTCGCTCAACATCCTGTGATTTTGGGCAAATCACTTAATCTCCCTAGTCCCTAACAAAAATGAATGTGTCCATTTGTAACTAAACTGGTGCTCATGTAAAGCGCCCTGACACCCAATGTCTCGGGTCTAGTTCGCGCTTTATAAAACTCTAAAAATGAAAAAGTGTCTTATTAACATTGTATTGTTGATTAGAACATACACTTTTGTGAGAGGAACTATGGCACACTGACGGAGTAATGCGGGGTTTGCAGTGCATTATAGAGCTGCGTAAGGATTGGGGTGCAGGTCTAACTGATTATCTCATCTTGTGTACGGTCTGTGCTAAATTACAGCAGCTGCCTGAAGTGGCTGGATAGCTTTACTCAGGGCCATTTCTACCATTAGGCAAGACTATACAGCCGCCTAGTGCAGAAGAAGCAAAGGGGGAATCTTTTTCTATTTGAAATCAAACAGTGACATACGGATGAACAATTATTTAATAAGTGTTTACTTTGACTAATGTAAACATTGCCTCCACCTACCACAAAAGTAAGAAAGTAAAGAGCCGCTACTGAGTACGAACATAAACAAACATGAGTTTGGGAATCCCTTTGAACGGCATTCAAGTTCGACCTCAAAAGCGCATTACTTAGCGGCACGCCTTCTACAGTTCGACATGACGTCACGTTCGGCGCCACGGGAGGGGGCCATGCGCATCATACAATGCTCGCTGAATCATCGCTTTCCACCGGATCATCACACGGGAAGAGTGGAGCTTCTAGGATGAAGCATCAACGGGTCAATAGCCGTCGCAAGAGACAGCGCCAGAAGACAGTCCTGGGATCGAGCCACACATGAACGACTGTGCCTGTGGCGGCACGGTCGTTGTGCTAGAGCTAGGTTTTGTACTTCTCTTTCAACATATCTAAAAGGTAAGTGCTATTTAATATATGGAATATATAATAACTTTTTTATTTACTATTTAATATTAAATATACAGTATGTCTGAAAAACTAAACACATCACACCGTTTGTTTCATATATCACAACAGATGCGCATTCTCGTTAAAACATTTTTTTTTTTTTAAATGAATTTTTTTCAAGCACGGATGTCATGCTCACTTAAATGTCAAATATGAAAAAAGTGAGGTTATGTTATGTATCGCTCGCTTGGCAGGGTTGTTGTATCTCAAAAACTTTCAGTGTTGCAAGGTATCAAATTGTGTATTTATAATCATCAAAAATGAGAATCAATATTTCATAAAACTAAAAAACACATTCATCTAATTTATTAATGACATTTTAATGAAAATAAAAAAATATCGGAGCAATGGAGCACTACAAATTTCCGTGTTCTGGGTAAAAATCCTTTGCTCCACTGCTCTGCGCTCCTGCTCCGAGCTCCGCTCCAACGTTCTGATATTTAGTAGCGTAGACCGCAAATCTGTTGGATAGCAGTGTATATTTCCTGCATTTATTCGTACTACTTCAGAAAATGGAGTAGGAATTCGGATGAAATAAACCTTTGTTTAGCAAGAAAAAAACTACTGTATTTTCTCAAACAAATTAGCTGTAGTTTTCTTAAAATTTGACATATACGCAAAAATACCATCTCACTATTTGATATAATATTTTAAATGAGTTGAAATCATTAAATTGATCTTAAAATAGATTTACGAAAATTGTTTCCATTAATGTTACTGGCTTCTTAAATTTGTCGGTAATAATGTTGTTACAATTTTCTAATGCAATATATAGAATTAATTATTATATAAAAAAATTCGAATTATTATTGGCCCATATATTTTTTCAGGTAGAATTAGAAAGGATCAAAAATGGCAGACAGGAAAAACTCTCAGGTGCTCAGTACAGAAAAAGAAAATTGAACGGGTCTATTGAAAAATGTCTACGTCCTCCAAAGAGTTCTCTTGAAATTGCTTGGGCATCAGCTTCAACAACCTCAGAAAAAGATTACGATATAGGCCTACCAGACAAGAACACAGAAGTTACCAGCCGAGAGCAAGAAGGACACATTGTAGTGGATACTGCAAAGGATAACCTTGAAAATGAAGATGGTGATCAAAGTAAATGCCTGAAAATAACTGGAGAAAGCGTAACAATAGATTACTCAGATTCTGCTTCCTGGGAAGACTTACCAATAAGTGGAGACAAATTAAGAATTCTTTTGGTTGAAAATGGGCCAAAACAAGTGAGCAAAAAATTTCCTTTAGATGAGAAAAAAAGGAACTTTTCAGCTGTACATAATAAAAGAAAACTTCCAAATGGAGAAGAAGTTTACTGTGAATACCTCCAGTATTCTGTATCAACCGATAAAGTTTTCTGTTTTTGCTGCAGCGTATTTGGCGGAAATTCAAGTTCAAGTACAAGTCTCACTCAGAATGGATGCAACGATTGGCATAACATATCAGCAATTCTGTCTTCACATGAAAAGTGTGTTGAACATATTACCAACTTCCATAACTGGAAGGGCCTGTATACAAGTCTAAAACAAGACGCAACTATAGATAGTGTTAATACAAAAAAGCTTAAAGAAGAAGAAAAGTAGTGGCATCAGATCTTAGAGCGTGTAATATATCTTGTAAGAGATCTAGGTGTACAAAATTTGGCCTTCCGTGGCAGCAGTGATAAACTTCATGCTCATGACAATGGCAATTTTCTTGAAATTGTGAAATTGCTCTCCAAATTTGATCCTATCATGAATGAACATCTCAGGAGAATACAAAATAAGGGTAGAAGACCTGCTCACTATTTAGGCAACATTATTCAAAACGAACTGATCCAAGTGCTATCAAACGGTATCAAAGAGAAAATCATTTAATTGGTTAAAAGGCAAAGTATTTTTCACTCATTCTTGATTGCACCCCATATATCAGCTGCACGGAACAAATGACCATGATCATAAGATTTGTGGACATCGTGCAATCTTCAGGAACAGAGTCATTTCAGTCTTCTGAGGAAGAATTCCAAGAAAGCAGCCTCGTGCAAATAAAAGAACACTTTTGGTGATTTGTACCACTAACTGAAACCACAGGTGAATCGATGAGTCATGTTCTGAGAAATCAGCTCAAAAGCTTGTCGTTGTCAATTGAAGACCTACGAGGCCAAGGTTATGAGAACGGGAGCAATATGAAGGGCAAGGAAATAGGTCTGCAGAAGAAACTTCTGGATATTAACCCGTGTGCCTTCTATGTCCCCTGCAGTTCCCACACCCTTTACCTCATGGTAAATGACGCTGCTTCGTGTTACACTGAAGCAACAGCCTTTTTTGATGTTATACAATGATTGTATGTATTCGTTGCTGCGTCTCCACATCGATGGGATATACTGAAACATCATATTCCATCTTTGACTATAAAACCTCTGAGTGATACTCGGTGGTCAAGCAGGATCGATGCCTTAACTCCCATCAAGTACCAGTTACCGCATGTGTATGATGCGTTGTTTGAAATTACTGAAGATTCAACTCTCAAAGGCTCTTCTGGTACCATGACTAAGGTTGAAGCTGAAGATCTTATTAACAGCATATCTTCATTTAAGTTTGTTGTGGCAGTTGTAACATGGCACAGTATATTATTTCAAATCAATTTGACCAGTAAACTGCTGCAAGAGAAGCACTTTACTCTTGAGAAAAAAGTAAATAAGCTTAAAAATACAGAGGAATTTGAGAGAGTTTTGGTTGACGCTCGAGAGCTAGCTGAAGAAATCAATATTGCCACAGATAAGGAGGAAAAGGAAATTGCTCGCTTACGAATCAGAAGATGAACCCATCGCTGACCCCAAAGCGAAGTTCAGAGTAAATTACTATTTTGCAATATTGGACACGGCAATTAGTTCTGTAAAAGAACGATTCACACAGTTGAATGAAATTGCAAGATTATTTGGTTTTCCATACAATATAAGTGACCTCAAGATGAAAACCACCAAAGAACTCATGGATTTGTGTATCAAATTGTAAACAGCTCTAACCCGGCGTAGACCTGGAGAAAACCCATCTTTTCTAAAGGACATTGATGCGGCAGCTCTCTGCTCTGAACTTTCAGGAATAAGTCATCAAATACGAAAAAATTTGAAACCCGAATATGTGCTGAACTATCTGTGCCAAAACAAATTAGAAAATGGTTTTCCTAATTTGTTTGTAGCTCTTCGTAACCTTTTGACTTTATCGATATCAGTGGCAAGTGTGGAGAGGAGTTTCTCAAAACTCAAATTAATAAAAACCTATCCGCGCAGTTCCATGAGCCAAGAGAGACTCATAGGACTAGCCACAATTTCAGTAGAAAAAGACATGGCTTACCAGCTTGACATTAGAGATCTTCTTAAAGACTTTACTCAAATAAAGGCAAGGAAGGTACCATTGGATTAAGAGAAAGAACCCAAAACACCATTGAAGTTAGAAGAGAGAAATTTAAAAACAAAATAAAATATCATCAACAGTGCTTATTTAGTTATTTAATGTTTGATGTATTTTATTGTTTAATGTTGAATACAAGTTCTTTTATATCTAATGCATTAATTCTTCTAGCCTAGATGACAGGGGGAGAGAGGGATGGTAGTAAAAGGGAGGGGGCGGCATTTTTCAATTCTCGCCTAGGGCGGCAAAACACCTAGAAACGGCCCTGGCTTTGCTCACTATAAATCTGCCTAAGGTCCATTCTTTTATCCAAGGGAGAAGTGAGAGAAAGAGCTCCTAAAATGTTCCCAGATGAAAGACACGTCTGGCTGAATTGTAACTCTGATAGTGTTAAGGAAGACACAGGCCGGGGTATGACTGGCAACATGAAATCATAAATAAATACATTTCCAATATGGGTTTCATATATTTGCACCTGTCCCTTTTCAGGGTGTACAGACCGTTTCTGTACGTCCTGTCGATGTGTAGGGGATGAAATGCTGGAAACACTGTGAATCAAATGCGAGACCAGCACGTAGGGACCGGCCGTTCATTAGAGGTCCTCAGTGACAGGTTCAGTTATCGAAGCAGCAGGGTAAATGGAACAACTACCATTGTTGATTTTAAAAAATAGCACTCTGTACAGAACTCCTTAGAGCTAGGGGAACAAATATTTGATCGAACTGAATGTAGTGATAGTCAGTGGATCGTAACTGAGAGCAGTCATGTATGGTGAGTCTTTTTGTTCACCTGCAGTGCTCACTGAAGGCTCCGATTCATTTGGTAACAGTAAACTTTGATTCTTTGGGTTGCGAAGGCTGAGGCTCTAATATTTCTCTCACTTCTCAAGCTCTGTGATTCCATTCGAACACTGTATGCCACATCACTTTGGAGCTTTAAGTCAGTGTGTTTTTTGCACTTTTATATAACGTGAACTCGGCCTGTGGGCATTAGAAAGCTGTATATGAGTACCACATCGTCAGAACGAAAGCTGAGTGGGGCTTTACGGGACTCGAACCCTTGTTCGCAGACCTCACATGATGTCAGCAGAGAGAGCTTGGGAGTGCGAGAGACTCTTCAGGGGGCTCGCGAGAGCTCACAACCCCAAAACCTTCTACATCCCGGTAGTATAGTGTGTAAACTGATGTTGTATAGACTTGGGTTGTAATGACTCGCTTTGTAACAGTTTGAGCGTTCTAAAAAATGTGTGGCAATTGTAGGTCAAAGTAAAAACTTTGTTGTAAATGCTGATTCCCCTAGTTCCTAGGTGTGGCTATACTCACACCTGCTCGGCGCTGTAGTACCCTCCAGGTGATAGTAAACTCTACAAATCTACATAAAATAACATAACATGAAATTATGTGATGTGAACATAACATGACATGGCACTTGAATACGAATTCCTGCAACTTCCTGTCTAGTGACGTTTAACATGGAATCTTTGACTATGCTTGGTTTAATATAGCCATAGGAATGGTTCACACAACTCTAAATTATTCTAGGGTTGTTATGTTTTGTTTTTCCTCTTTCTAGTTTAAATTTTAAAGGATGAAATACAGTATTTTGTTGAGTTTACCGTTTTTTTTTACCACACATTATGTTAAAATACCAATCATGTCCGTAAAATTGGAAGTAACTGTGTTGGAGATGGCCCTTTTGCAGGGTTATCCCTAAACCTTTTGCTTCTTCCTCCTATTTTTTCCTGACCTCTTTGTGTTGGTTTTAGGACTCTGGGCACTTTACCACTGCTGATCAGTGCTAAAGTGCATATGCTCTCTGCGTAAAATGTGTTATGGATTGGTGTTTCCATGGCTGGCCTATTTGATTTATTTGTCAGTTCCTAGTAACGTGCACTGCGTGTGCCAGGGCCCATAAATCAAATGCTGTTGGTGGGCTGCAGCACTGGAAAGTGCCATCCACGCAAACAGCCCGTAAAGTGTAACCACGACCTGCCATTGCAGAGCATGTGTGCCATTTCGACTTGGAAAAAGTGCACACACTTGTCAGTCCCTAAACCTTCCCTTTTCTACATGTTAGTCACTCCTAAGGTAGGCCCAAGGTACCCGCACGGGCAGGGTGCATTGTATGTGAAAGGTAGGACATGCCCTGGTGTGTGTGGCATGTCCTGATAGTGAATTACAGCCAATTTCATTTTTCACTATTGCATGGCTACCTGTCCCCATAGGCCAGATTGGGCAGTTTGATTATAACATCTTATAATCCTAACTGATCCAGGGAACATGGTAGAAACTCAAGTTTAGTAGCCTGAACTCAGAATGCTAAAATGCATCTTTTAGTGAAGTTGGTTTTAACATTCTGTGTTTGAAAATACCACTTTTAGAAAGTAGGTATTTTCTTACCTAACCATCCAGCCTGCCTCTGCTAGCTTGTGTATTGTCTGTCTGGTTTGCGAGTGACAGGGGCTGGGGAGACTCCAGGAGACAGGGTGAGTCAGCACAGGGTTGAATAGAGCGATCTGCATGTAGATGGGTGGGAGGAGTAGCACCTGGGTCTGAATAGGGCTGTGCCTACCTTCCACAATGCTGGCTCCACCTCCTGTGGTGTGTCTGAGGACCCTGGCCCACACTGACAAAGGAAGAAGGTGCACACTGGCAGAATGCACCCAGAACTGGTTTGAACTCGGTACAAAACCCTCTGCCTTCAGAGGACAAAGGATTTGCTAGTATAAATATTGGGGCCCAAACCCCAAGACTTTAGAACTCTTTTGGGATCAAGAAGACTGACAAGAAGAAGAGCTGGAGAAGCTGTGAGGAGGGACTACCACTTTGCTGTGTGCTTTGCTGTGTTGGCCTGCAGTGGCTGCTTCTTTCTTGGGCAGTGAAAGGACTGAACTGAACTTTCTGCAATCTACTTTTGTGAGTTTCTCCAAGGGCTTGAGGTAGAGCTTCCCCCCTGTTCAAGAAGTCTCAGGAACAGCAAAGACTTCAAGCTCGATGCTGTCTACGACGCCGCTGCCGACTCCGTGTCCTGAAGGCACCACAGAGGGCACCGCCGCAACCCTGGTCTCACCGACGATGCCTGCTGAAGCCACCACCGAGTCGCACCGTGACCTGTGGGCACCGCACTCCGCACCGCCTCGCTTCACGACGACGCCTTGGTATCCCCGACGACGTTGCTCCACGCCGGACTCGACGCCGCTGTTTGCACGTGGTTTGGGGTCACTGCTCATAAAGTTACACGACGCACCGCCCTCATCCCGCACCACAGCCTTGGCCTACCGACGCCGGTGCCAATGACTCCAGTTCGTCAGCTGATGACAGAGCTTCAGCAACTACGACGACGCTGCTTGCATCGTGACCTGCCAGCACCGTGACGAGCACTGCCTTCATCTCACACAGCGACCCTGGTCTCACCGACGACGCGATCTGACGTCGCCATGGAGCCGCTGCTCGCACCGCAACCTGAGGGCACCGCACGCCCTGCACCGCTGCACTTTGCACTGCAGCACCCAACACCTGCCGACGCCTGCACTCCTGACTTCAACAGAGAGGAGATCGATTTGCAACGCGTGTGATTTGAGGGCCCCGACGACTCCTGCACTGACCTTCGGAACCGACGCCTGTGGACGCCGTGTTTTTGGAAGCTCAACGAGAATTCATTGACGCCCTGCATTTCTGAAAGGTACTGTTTGCGGGTCTTCCCGACACCTTAGCAGGCCCGCGACGCCGCGGTCAGCCAGAACTGTTTGGATTTGTTTGCTCACGATGCTGTGATAGCCCCGGACGGAGCTATCGACATCCAGGAACTGTTTTTCAAGATTATTTTGATAACTGAAGATTTTTTAGTACTGTATCGTGGATTTTTATCATTTTTGGTCTTGTCTATAAAAATATTGGATATTTTTCTAAACTGGTGTGGTG
Source organism: Triturus cristatus (assembly GCF_964204655.1). Taxonomy (NCBI): domain Eukaryota; kingdom Metazoa; phylum Chordata; class Amphibia; order Caudata; family Salamandridae; genus Triturus; species Triturus cristatus. The sequence continues at coordinate 328,259,971 of NC_140590.1, read as the reverse complement.
TCCTTTTGTAGTGCTTACACTGTATTACTGTTGGTTATGTGCAAATGCTTCACACACTACCTCTAAGATAAGCCTGACTGCTCGTGCCAAGCTACCAAGGGAGTGAGCAGGGGTTATTTTAGGAATGTAACTCCCTTATCCTTACTAGGAAGAAGGGTCCCTATTTGGACAAAGGTGCCAGCCCTTGCCAACTAGAGACCCCCACTTTCTAACATTAGTTGTCAGCGGTGAAGATAGGGCTTGTGTTTGCACTTGACTTACAGTGATTGGTGTGCACTACTACCATATCGCAGACCATTACGTACCATATACTGTTTGTGTTTTTTTGGTCTATTTTTGCCTTCCCATTGGTTTTGGACTTGAACTTTCCAGTACAACAGGCCTGAATCAATTGCATCCTCTGTTGCATCCTTTTAAGTGGCCTTTGAGGAGGAGAGGTTAAAAACCTACACTGTGAAGGAAATGAAGGTGATCTGCAAAAACCTCAAAATCCAAATCAGGGGCCTCACCAGAAAAGAGGAGCTACAAAAGGCGCTAAGGGCCTGGGTAGCAGCCAGATATGTTAGTGAGCTGTCTGGGGATCTTGGAATGGAGGCAGGGGAGCCTATTCCAAGGGTGGATGTGCTTTTGGCAGGGGGACACCCTCTAAACCTGGCAGCAGTGCCTTGTCCCCAGAGGAGCTGGAGGACAGGCGGGAAGCAAGGAGAGCTGCTGCGGAACTGGAGAAGCTTAGGTCAGCCATGGAGGAGAAAAGGGTGATGTTAGACCATAACTTTAAGATGAGAGAGCTGGACTGGGAAGCCAGTAGGGCAAGGCCCAGCCCAAATGGTGGCAGCAAAAATATAGCGTCCAGTACTGAGGGTGAGGTACACGCACGCACAGATTTGGGGCCCTGCTTCAAGGAGGGGGTTGATAAACACCCGAGGGTTAAGGATTGTGAGGTTACTCCAGTGGTGCGCAGTGTCTCTGAGGTGGATTGGAGAACTAGCCCAGGGGATCATATTCCTGGTAGTGGAAGGGACACTCTACTGACTCTAGATGAGAGGTGCAGGGAGAGGGGGTCCCCCATGATAGAAGCCATGGTAAGTGAGTATGGAGACCAGCCAGAAGAGTATGGGTTGAGAGACAGCAACAGTCAGACACTGTCTCACCAGTCTTGTGAGAATGATGTGGGGTACTTTTCTGAGGCACTGGATGATTGGGTGAAGGGTAGTTTGGTAAAACACCTGTGTGGGGCTCTGTGATTCAATTGTTGGAGAGCATATTTTAAGTCCCTGTTTTCCAGAGCTGTGCCAACACCCGGTGGAGTGTGAGTTCTTTGACCCCAGGGAGCTTGCACTGGAGGCAGACCTTTTGGTGATTCCAGAGGGTCTGGAGAAGCATCTGTGGGTGACCCTGAAGGAAGTGGCTTAGGTATTTCCCAACCGAGGGTGGTGGGAAAGGTTTGTGGTAGCCCAGATAGGTCCCGGTGTCATGGGAAGGGTGTAGGGACTCACGTCCTGTCTCCACGGAGAAGGAGTGGGAATGGGCTGCGCCCAAGGTGCGCAAAACCTGGTCCCCGAGCCTGGGTGGTTCCATGAGGGGACTCCAGGTGGGGGGCCTAGGCTGTACTGGAAGGCCACCCATTGAGGGGGATCCCCTAGTGTCTGGGGAACTGGGGGGGACTGTTGTAACAAGCATCCCTCCGGTTCCGGTGTCTGGCAGCACCGCTCCAGTTGGGAGGGTGCATGAGCCCAGACAAAAGGGTGAGGGGAGGACGCCTTCCTTAGGGGAAGGACCAGTGGGTCAGGGGTTACCAGCTCTGAGGTCATACCACCCCACGACTGACCCTGGTGAGACCACTTCTGGCCTGGGGGTTCTTCATGCTCTGTCAGGTGGATAGGGGGCTGGCGACCTGCACCAGGCAGACTCTCGCACACCTCCTGAGGAGTGTATTTCCCTTGGGGGGGTTGATGTACTCCCCCGGAAGTCCTGGGTTGCCAGGCTCAGGTCCAGCCTACAGGTACAGACCCTGGGCTGGTCTACCAGTTGCAGGATAGCAACCCTGAACTGGTGGGGGAGTTGTGCAGGACACCTGCCACAGGTGCCCTGACAATTCTGGAAGGGGTGCTGCTTTAGGTGGGAGGGTACAGAGCCCCAGGGAGAAGGACGAGGGGTGGGAAAGCCTCCCCTAGTCTCCTGTCCAGCCACCGGGTACAGACCCTAGGCTGGTGGGTCAGTGCCAGAATGTCATCCCTGACCTGACAAGAGGGAGAGTGGACAAAATGTGCCAGGCTACCACCCCCCACTCTCTGACACCACAGAGGTTAGAGAGCCCTGAGAGGCATAAGGCCTGGGTCTCCCCACTGACAACTGTCGGTAGCCACTGTGGCTTGCTGCTTGCTGTCCTGGTGGACAAAGTTGCCCCTGGGAGGGGGACAGGAGTCACACCCGGGGGTGGACTGTGCCACACCACTGTTTTGGCTATGTGGGTACTGTCGGCCTGTTGGGACACATCTGTGATCAAAGTAAGTTTAGGTGCTGCACAGATGGTGTTCACAGGTGAGGATAAGGGTTCCCCATGGGTCAGCTTAGTGGGCCATGAGAGCATGGATAGAGGGATCCAACTGGGTTCAGGGAGGCATAGAACGGGAATAAAACCCTGCTGTTAAGGGCCAGGTGCCATGTTCTATCGCCCCAAGCAGGGAAGTCCATCAAGGTATGGATTGGTCTACCCTGGCATTAAGCTGGAAGGGGGTTGTGTTGAAGATGGCCCTTTTGCAGAGTTATCCCTAAACTTTTTGCTTCTTCCTCCTATTTTTTCCTGACCTGTTTGTGTTGGTTTTAGGACTCTGGCCACTTTACCACTGCTGATCAGTGCTAAAGTGCATATGCTCTCCGTGTAAAATGTGTTATGGAATGGTGTTTCCATGATTGGCCTATTTGATTTATGTGTCAGTCCCTAGTAAAGTGCACTGCGTGTGCCAGGGCCCATAAATCAAATGCTGTTGGTGGGCTGCAGCACTGGATTGTAAAGCCCGTAAAGAGTAACCACGGCCTGCCATTGCAGAGCCTGTGTGCAGCCTGGGGCTGCCATGTCGACTTGGCAAGTGCACACACTTGCCAGTCCCTAAGCCTTCACTTTTCTACATGTTAGTCACCCCTAAGGTAGGCCCAAGGTACCCCCACAGGCAGGGTGCATTGTATGCGAAAGGTAGGACATGCCCTGATGTGTGTGGCATGTCCTGATAGTGAATTACAGCCAATTTCATTTTTCACTATTGCAAGGCTACCTGTCCCCATAGGCCAGAATGGGCAGGTTTGATTATACCATCTTATAATCCTAACTGACCCAGGGAACATGGTAGAAACTCGAGTTTAGTATGCCTGAACTCAGAATGCTAAAATGCATATTTTAGTGAAGTTGGTTTTAACATTCTGTGTTTGTAAATACCACTTTTAGAAAGTAGGTATTTTCTTACCTAACCATCCAGCCTGCCTCTGCTAGCTTGTGTATTGTCTGTCTGGTGTGCGAGTGACAGGGGCTGGGGAGACTACAGGAGACAGGGTGAGTCAGCACAGGGCTGAATAGACCTATCTGCATGTAGATGGGTGGGAGGAGTAGCACCTGGGTCTTGATAGGGCTGTGCCTGCCTTCCACTATGCTGGCTCCACCTCCTGTGGTGCGTCTAAGGACCCTGGCCCACACTGAAAAAGGAAGAAGGTGCACACTGGCAGAATGAACTCTTTTGGGATCAAGAAGACTGCCAAGAAGAAGAGCTGGAGAAGCTGTGAGAAGGGACTACCACTTTGCTGTGTGCTTTGCTGTGATGGCCTGCAATGGCTGCTTCTGTCTTGGGCAGTGAAAGGACTGGACTGAACTTTCTGCAATCTACTTTTGTGAGTTTCTCCAAGGGCTTGAGGTAGAGCTTGCCCCCTGTTCAAGAAGTCTCAGGAACAGCAAAGACTTCAAGCTCGACGCAGTCTACGACGTCGCTGCCAACTCCGGGTCCTGAAGGCACTGCAGAGGGCACCGCCGCAACGCCGCACCAAGACCCTGGTCTCACCGACGACGTCTGCTGAAGCCGCCTCCGAGCCGCTGCTGGCACCGCGACCCGTGGGCACCGCACTCCGCACCACCTCACTTCACGACGACACCTTGGTATCCCCGACGACGTCGCTCCACGCTGGACTTGATGCCGCTGCTTGTACCGTGGTTTGGAGGCACCGCTAGTAAAGTTACATGACGCACCACCCTCATCTCACACCGCAGCCTTGGCCTACTGACGCCGGTGCCATCGACTCCAGTTCGTCAGACGACGACAGCCCTTCAGCAACGATGATGCCACTGCCTTCACCGTGACCTGCCAGCACCGTGACGAGCACTGCCTTCCTCTCACACAGCGACCCTGGTCTCACCGACGATGCCATCTTATGCTGTCACGGAGCCGTTCCTCGCACCGTGATCTGAGGGCACCGCATGCTGCACCGCTGCACTTCGCACCACAGCACCCGACGCCTGCCGACGCCAGCGCTCCTGACTTCAACAGAGAGGAGATCGATCTGCAACGTGTGTGACTTCGACGGCTCCGACGACTCCTGCACCGACCTCCGGAACCAACGCCTGCGCACGCCCTGTTTTTGGAAGCTCAACGAGAATTCGTCGACGCCCTGCATTTGAGAACTGAAGATTTTGTAGTACTGTATCGTGGATTTTTATCATTTTTGGTCTTGTTTTAAGTATATAAAAATATTGGATATGGTGTGGTGTCCTTTTGTAGTGCTTATATTGTATTACTGTTGGTTATGTGCAAATGCTTCACACACTGCCTCTAAGATAAGCCTGACCGCTCGTGCCAAGGTACCAAGGGGGTGAGCAGGGGTTATTTTAGGAGTGTAACTCCATTATCCTGACTAGGAAGAAGTGTCCCTATTTGGACAAAAGTGCCAGCCCTTGCCAACTAGAGACCCCCATTTCTAACAAACAACAATATAAAATTAAAGAGTGTAAGCTTTCACAAACATTTAGGGGCTCATTACGTGTCGGATTTGGAACCAGCCTCCCCACAATCCAAATTACTATGCGACTGCCACCATGATGGTCACATCAACTATATTTTGCATTGTGGCGGGGATGCGTTCAGCAGCCCCCACCACAATGCACAACGAAAGGCACTTGCATAACCCTGCACTCCGTGGCAGGCACCATGCGGTGCATGCCACATGGTGCAGGGATATGTAGAGGGGCACCATAGGTGCCCCCCAGGGCCCTTGACCCAGTCCCAGGGATGAAGAGGGGCCGGCTACGGGACCCCAAATCCGTTTCCACCTTTCTTTTCGCGGTCGGATGACCGCCACGAAAAGACAGGTGGATAGGGATATCGTAATTCCTGGCTCACAGTTCAGTTCCGCAAGGCAGGCGGTAAAGGACCGCCTTGCAGAACTGTGGCGGATGATCTTTGTGTCCGCCATGCATACCTGTGGATTCCCCCGCCATCAAAATCTGGCAGGGGGAAAATTGCTGCCAGATGGTGTAGGGCCCGCCACCGCACGGCTTGCGGTCCCTCCGCCTACGTAATGAGCCCCTTAGTTCTCAAATGCTTCATGTAGTAATCATCATTGCTCTGTAATGCTTGCCACTAGCAGAAGGCATGTGACATGAAAGCTCAGCTGGCTAATGATGAAGTCAGAACTCTATTGTAAGTAGTTCTTATAGGCTGCATTTGATGTCAGATCTCAACTGTCATAACTTGCGCCAGACTAATTTTGATGTAAGAAGGTGACTGATAACATGAAGTCTTTTACAGAAGATGATGAGGAACGATCTGTTCAACAACACACAAAACAAGCATTTGCAATGTGATAGGTCTCGCATTTACGCGAGTTTGAGCTATTGACATTGCAAATAATAATGCCTTTTATTTTTGTTTTTGTTTTAAAAACATAAATAAAAGGCAATGTTATTTACAATGCCAATAGCTGAAACTCTCGTAACTGAGAGACCTATTGCATTGCAAATGCTTGTTTGTACATCCTTCTATCCTCCTGGGCTAGAATGTCACTGTACTCGTCAATCATGCACTACTGGATAAAGTTTTCACTTGCTGTTAAATACGTCGACAAAACGTTCATGCAAAATAAATTAAAAAAATAATGGATTTAAAAGTTAAAAATCTGCAAAATGGCCCACCAGCCAATGGAACCTCTTAATAAATTAATTTCCAAATGTTTGTCCTTAAAATGCTGGATGGCAATATATCTGCAGTTAAATCACTGACAGGTTTTCCTAATGAGCTGAAGAGGTTTTCTTTTTTTTTAAAATTAATTTAAAGTGCTCTAACACTTTTGACTTTTGAAATTACATTTGAGTGTCCAAGGCACACAAAGTCAAGTAGCCCCAAACCACCAGCAGAGCAGGGGTCTAGTGAGGCCCAGTGGCGTAACAAAGGCCCCCTACTGTGCTACTGTGCTGGGGGTGCCCCAAGCTCTAGGGGCCCCCCTCAGTACCCTGATCTGAGAGCTCCTGGTTACGTCCAGAGGGGGGGCCTCCATGTACCTGGCAGGAGTGCCCCTCAGACAGGTTTCGTTATGCCAGTGGTGAGGCCCTTGAAGCGCTCATAGTGTCCCCCAATGATTGTATAGTAAATGACATAGGAGCACCTCGGCCATGTCCTTTTACAAAGTGCAGTCACTGAAGGGGGGGGCTTACGCGACCAACCAACCATTTTAAGTGGGCGGGGCACCTGCGGCAAGGGCACAGGGCCATGGTTACAGGAATGCTACTATCTATGTAAAATAAACATAGCACAATGGCGTTTGAGAAGAGTCCTTGGCTCTTTTGCAAAGCCTGCCTACCAATGCCTTTCCTTGCTTGAAAATCACAAACGACTCAGGGTAGAAGCTGCTCATCGGCATCGTCAGCGGGGATGGGCCTGGGAACCTATAGGTGGCAAGTCCTTCCAGGAATTTTACTACACCTGTTTTGTGAATTGGGAAAAAAGTGTAAAAGTGTGTTCATAAGGAGTCGTAGCACTCTGCTGGTACTTTCCCGCTTTTCTTCGTGCATCACACTGTTTCTGCTATAATCTGGAACACTTTCATAAATAAAGTAGCTGGTAACCCCTACAAGCTGTCCATGAATCAGAATTGGTCTCTCGTGCCATCCGACAAGGCGGTGCTGAGAACGCAGCCTCGAGCGCGCTGTGGGCCCACCCACTGAACGCCCCTCGAGCACTCACAGGGAAGAGCTGTTGATAAATGTAATGACCGCGGATCAGCGCGCGCAAGCATTAATTATGCAGTGACTAAGAAAAGGCCTCCAACCTTAAGCATCCAAATTTCCCGAAGAGCAATCTTCTTAATCACCGGATCGTCCTCCAATTCCAAGAATTTCTTGATGGCCACTATCTGGCCGGTGTCTTTGTTCCGGCACGTGAAGACCACGCCGTAGGAGCCTTCGCCGATCTTACTGATTTTCTCGTATTTCTCCACGGATAGACGGAAGAGGGCTGAATGATACTTTTTTTTTTTTTTTTGCTGAGGCTCTCGTTAGACTGAGTGACCTTTAAGGATGCTATGAAAAGGCGCTTCCCATTTAAATGTGGTCTCCTCTTTGCCTCGCACGGCGGTCTGTCTCGGAGACAACAATGGGCTCTTGGTCCAAGACCTAAACAAGCTGTCGCCATGAAAGCGCGGGGCAGGAGGGTTGTACTCAAACTACGCGAGTCGTGCACGTGCACATCGCCTGTCCAGGCGCGCACATGTCCTGTCCCCCTTCGGCCAACAAACCGACAACAATAGATCTCGCCAACACAGGCAGCGCCCATGCGCTGCATCGCTAGGCGAGACCTAATAAAGGGGTAAAATGCACCTCTCTTAACCCATCCTCCTAACTATAAAACCTAGAACACACAAATGGGGGACACAAGAATAGCTCACAAAGGAGTGTGAAACAGACAAATAACAAAATATGTTAAAAATGCCCCCACTCACTAGTAGGGGCATGCTTCATCATTGGGCTTGCTAGCAACATCCCTGCGCAGACCAACGCCTGGGATGGGAGCAAAAGGGAAGGAAGACAGTACAAACATAATTGTCTAAGGGAGCTTAACATGCAGAATCTCAGTGTAACCGTGTCTAAATCTGGCTCAGGAATATCCCTAACAATATTTTATTCTTGAATTTCCTTGCCAGGATTAAAACATCTCTGAAGAACGGTGATAATAAGAGAGTGTTATTATTTCAAGTCAAGTCAAGTCAAGTCAAAGAATTTATATAGCGCACTACATACCCGGAGGGTCTCAAGGCGCTTAGGGAGGGGAGGAGGATTACTTGTCAAATATCCACGTTTTAAGTTGCTTTCTGAATGCTAGGTGGTTCTGGGTAAGGCGAAGGTAAGTGGGGAGTGAGTTCCATGTTTTAGCAGCCAGGTATGAGACGGATCTGCCTCCCATTGTGGTCTTGTTGATGCGAGGTACAGTGGCGAGGGCTTGGCTGGAAGAACGTAGTTGGCGGGAGGGGGTGTAGAAGGACAGTCGTGAGTTGAGGCATTCTGGTCCGATGTCGTAGAGTGATTTGTGTGCGTGGGTTAGCAGTCGGAAAGTGATCCTCTTATTGACGGGTAGCCAGTGGAGGTCTTTCAGGTGACCAGAGATGTGTTTGTTGCGCGGGATGTCTAATATGATCCTGGCTGAGGCGTTTTGGATTCGTTGGAGTTTCTTCTGGAGTTTAGCGGTAGTACCTGCGTAGAGGGTGTTTCCGTAGTCCAGTCGGCTCGTGACCAGAGCATGGGTGACTGTTTTTCTGGTTTCGGTGGGGATCCAGCGAAATGTTTTTTTGAGCATGCGAAGAATGTTGAAGCAGGATGAGGATACGGCGTTGACTTGTCTGTACATTGAGAGTGAAGAATCCAGGATAACGCCTAGGTTCCGTGCGTGGTCTGTCGGGATGGGTGCTTTTCCAAGAGCTTCCGGCCACCAGGAGTCGTCCCAAGCAGAGGGGGAAGTACCTAAGATGAGGACTTCTGTTTTATCTGAGTTCAGTTTCAGACGGCTGTGTTTCATCCATTCGGCAACTTCTTTCATTCCTTCGTGTAGGTTAGTTTTGGCGGTGCTGGGGTCATTGGTGAGAGAAAGGATCAGTTGAGTGTCATCCGCGTAGGAGATGATGTTGAGGTTGTGTTGGCGGGCGATGGTCGCGAGGGGACTCATCCCTCCTCTCTGCAAAACCTTAGACATGTTTCAGCCGCTATATCTTGCCCAACAGGGTCAATCGGCCTACATCAGGCCTACAGATCCCACAATGCACCAATTGCCCCACCTGCAATATCGGATAGGAAGAAGTCTAACCAAATCTGGTCATTACCTCATTGCCGCCACCATCGGCCGCTTGCTTCACCATGTAGGTAGGAAGAAAGATCAGTTCACCCTGTTTTGTGTAGTTCAAAGTACATATAGTTGTTACATCACAGACAAGGCCACATGACAAGGAAGGCCACTGGAATTGTGATTTTGCAGATGTAGCATTTTCTACATAATTATGAATTTGCTGCATTTACCACATAATCTATCATACGCAGCCTAATCTGCAAATTTTAACAAAAACATTTCTTTTTTACCTGAAATGGATTAGCAGGTAAGAAAAACATGGCAACGAGTGTTGCCACACAGTGGAAGGCCCTTTGCCAAGGTTGACTGGTCACCTTTCTATTGCCCTATTGCTGTATTTAGATGTTGAAATTGGAAGTAATGAGGTGAAACATTAGCCCAAACAAAGGTAACCTGTGTAAAATGACAAAATGTGCTGCATTACACCACATTATTTGCCTTTTTTGCTGCACAGTTTAGTTAACCTTGCCACATCATTTGGTCTTTACCTGCTGTATAATTCCAGTGGCCCTGAGGATAAGTCTTTGGTATCACGAATTTCTAAAGGAAAAGTCTACAATCCGATATTTTACTTCTGTATCTAGATTATTTTCTTTAACTCCAGGTTAGTATGAGTCTAGCCAGAGGATGAAAACTTTCTGTAAAGGATTTTTAACTAGGCCACACTTATACATCTATTCATCTAGCTCGTTGACATATTAAGTTAGAATGAAAACAATCCATTCCGCCTCCCGGAGAAATGTTGTCAGGTCAATCAACTTGCAAACTCCATTGTCAGCCTTGTTCAGTAGCACTGACGAGTGTATACTTGGTGTTATGTTCAGGAAACCAAAGTAAAAAGGATACGCTGTCTTTCCTGAGTCTTTGTAGGAGAGTAGGGTCTGCTATCCTATGGTCACCCCATATTTTTGCTCTTTGCTTCACTGGTTTTTGACATATTGAGGCTGTGGGCCTGCCAATCAGACCCCCAGCCTGCTGTTCTCTCTACTAAATTCACACTATGCACCCTAGGTGCATAACCAATTGGAAGTGGATCACCCTGTGAGCCCCTGTACCAGTGTACACTAGGTACCCAGGGCATTGGTGTATCTAAGGCCTGCCAGGGGCTGAAGCATGTATTATGCCACCCCAGGCTTGGCCTAACAAATTTGACACAACTGGCTGATCACTCAGCTGGGGTAAGTTGGTGTAACCACCTCTTACTTAGGTGTAGTATACCTATACCTAACCTTAAATGGGACACATGTTAACCTATAAGTCACTCCTATGGCAGGCCTTAACAATCCTGAAGGCAGAGTGCTTGGTTCCATGTGAGATGGTGCTCTGGCATGAGCTGAGCCTGTCTGCAGTGGTCGGAACAACTTCCTTCTACTGTTTCCAGATATCGTCATACCATATACTCTTAAGTGCATTATGAACCTCGCGATTAAATGCTATCTTTGGTTTGGCTTTATCAAAACATGTCGAGTAAGGTGTCATACGAATTGGAATACTAACCCCTCGCCAATTCTGGCGACGGGGTTAGCATTCCACCCTTCTAGAGGGACACGACATGTACAGTACCTGAAACCCGGGTAAAATCAGACATAGCCTCAGCTCCACAAAATGGATGCTGCCACCACAGACACAAGTCTGCCCTCCTGCTGCTGGGAGTCCTTCCAGCTTGGGAGGTGTGGACAAAGGGTTTCCTGCCAGGGGAGGTGCGTGCACCACCCCAGACAGGATTTTGTGTATTGGTCAGGTAGGGCTTGAAAGAAACCAGACATGCCTGAGGCTCACAAGGAGCCTCTGTGCATATGCCAGTTCAATCCGGTCCTGGGGCACACCAGTCCCGGGCCTGGGGCGAGCTGGACAAAGGATTGGGGGTGTAACCACCCCCCTTCCTGGTCCCACCCTTAGGGAGGGACCTAGCAGGTAGTCCGGCCCCTAGAATCCGCTTAAAGGTAGGAGCTGTGTCCTAAGACTTCAGACATCCTGGAATCAACTTGAAACTAAGAAGAAGACGGGAACTTCGATGCTCTGCCGCACAGAGGACTGAAGCCAATCTCCCCTGTGGTCAGGGAGTGACCATCTTGCTAACGCAAGCACCATCCAGCGAATCAACGTCTGCTTTGCCGCCGCCTCCCGCCGGAGCCCGAGCCCAGAGACTGACAAGACCTGGACCTCCAGACCTCTCACCGCCCGATCCACAGTCCCTGAAAAGAAGAGACCCGTGGAGGCACCGAGACACGTGGAGCCAGCCATCTTGAAAAGACCACGACAAGCTGCAAGCGCAACAACCGAGGCTCCCTCCAAGTTGTGCTTTGGGATCTGTGAAGCCCAACACCCGAGCAGCATCTGCACCAAAGGTGAGCCCTCCAGCATCTCCACGATCTGCGTGGGGCCCTTCTGCATTTTGCCACTCGACGCACCTAACCGGTTGCTGGCCCGCTGGCTAGTGGCCATCTTGGCGACAAACTTCAAGAACTTCACCGCTGGTCTGGTTGCTCCAGACTGGCCCTTGCTCCCCTCCAAAGGAGCAATCCGTCTGACCTTGCTGGTCAGAACCATCAGCTTATTTCGTTTTCCACAACAATTGCTTTTGCCAAGGCTTGTTTGCTTCGATCAAGTCGCCGACACCGCCGACAGCGAGAGCCTGCGTAGGACAGCTCGTGAACCGACTCCTGGATGTCGTCGACCTTCAGGGACCACGTGGCTGCAGAGACAAGCTACACCTTCCTTCCTGTTTGCACCCGACATCGCCTGGTACCCACCTGGTGCCACGCTGGTCACTGGCTAGTGACTGTGAACACTGTCCCCTCTGCTTACAGGTCTTCTACAACTCTGATCCACTCTTGGATCCACCGCATCTCTTCCGGACCGATCGCCTGCAGCATCTTTGTCTTCAGGCTCCATTGAACAGATAGAAGAAACCCGACACACTTCGACACCTACGCACCCGCTTCCTGTGGGTGAGGTAAAGCTGGCACTCCGGTTCCCAAGTGTAGAGTATCACCTCTAGTGTCTGTGTTTCCAATCTTGAGTTCATAGTCCATCCGGAAGATCCTTTTTGCAGTAACTTTGTACTTTTTACGCACCCATTGAAAACCTATGGGAGCTCGCGTGTGACTATTTGCTCTGCACACGCCACCCGTGGACCTCCTGGTCACTAACTGAAGTTAGCTCCTTGTAGGCCCAGCGATTCTAGAGGCCCTAGGCCATTTCCCCTTTCTGTTCGTGGTACTTATACCACTATTTTAGTATATGGTTTGAGCGGCCACCAGGGCCTATCCATATAAAGTGCAACTTCTGTGTATTCTACTGTAATCTTGTTTGACGATTTGTGCTCCTGTGCTCATAAAGAGACTAGGGGTTACTTTGAGAAATAAATACATATATATTTTGAATATATATCTGTGTGGTGTCCTTTCATTGGTATAAAAGGGGGTTGCATTTGGTAAAACAGCTTGCTTAACACGTTTCACGAGTTTAGCCTCAAAGACTGCTTAGCCTACGCTACCACTAGGGCAGCTAGTCCGAAAAGGTTGACTTACAACCCCACCATAAGGGTTGCTTGGCATGGTACAAGGTGGTCACTTTAACTAGTGAACATCATATACCAGGCCAACTTCTCACATTGGTGAGCAGCGGTTGGATTTGAGCTTGCTGTGTTTTACCAGTGTAATCTCTTGGTTACCAATTGAAAGATCACATAGGTACCTGTAGGTACATATAAAACAAGATTAGATATACTTAAGTTCTACTGAACTTAGTTGTTGTAGAGCAAAGGGAGTAGCACACTCTGACTACAACTACTAGATAGGTTTAGTAGGTAAACCCAAGTGTAGGTAGATTGCAACACATCCACCCACACTTAAGAGCAATGGCTGGGGCAGAGGGGTCCACTGTACCCATCTCTGTTGAGAGTGACCCCCAGAGGGCACCATCCATCTTTGCTACCCTTAATCAAAATGAGCTCAGGCAGTTGGCAAATATCAGGGGCCTTAAACAGCCCAAGAATCCTACTTCTGCTGAACTCAGGGAGCTTTTACAGGCTGATGAAGATCAGAAAGCTCTCAGGAAAGCCTCCCAGTTAGGCCCCTTAGGGACAGGAACAGGAGGCCCCCCTTCTGAAGATGCTACTGAAGTACCCCTTTCCAATAGCCATCCCTTAGATGAGAATCATACTACAGAGGAGGAAAGTGATGGGGATACAGGAGGTAGTGAGGATGAAGGGAGAATTAGCCCAGTGCCAAGTGTTATACGTGGCCCAGCTAACTTAAGGCTATTGGGGACTGACAATGGGATCACCCCATTGGATCTCCCCAGTGGACTTAACCAGGGGCTTGGGAGGCAAAGGAATCACTCGGGTGAATCCAATGCTTCTCATACCTCTAGAGGCTCTCAAGGTCACTCCAGGAGAAGGATGACCACCCCTCAGAGGAGGGAGCATGAGGCCAGAATGCAAGAAGCCCAGCTGAGGATCAGGAAGCAGGAGCTAGAAGTAGCCCTGATGGAAGAGAAACTGAGCAAGGCTAGGCAGCATAAAGAGAGTGGGTCTATACCCACTGGTGGCAGCATTGTCCCTAAGGACAAAGATAGGGTCTTTGATAATAGGAACCTGTCTAAGGTTGTGCCCCCCTACAAAAGTGGGGATGACATCCACAAATGGATGACTGCTCTTGAGAGAGCCTGCAAAGTGCAGCAGGTTCCTGAAGACCAGTGTGCAGCAATCCTCTGGCTCTCCTTTGAAGGAAGAGGCAGAGACAGACTCCTCACTACTAGAGAAGAGGATGTCAGAAATTACAGAGTCCTGAAGAGTGTCCTAGTTGATGGGTTAGGCTTAACCACTGAACAGTACTTACAAAAAACCCAAAATGCCGCAGCCCGCCTGCTCACAAACACTCCACCAAGAACATCGGCCAAACCAGCGTTGAGAAAACTCCACTGGCTCCCCGTGAGGGAAAGAGTCGCATTCAAGGCCCTCTGCCTAGCCCACAAGACCCTGCACAACGCTGGCCCCCCCATTCTGAGCACATGGATCACCCCATACAGACCACCGAGAGCGCTCCGGTCTGAACAGGGAAACCTTATCGTGGTCCCCAGGGTGAAGAAAACCCGCGTCGGCGGCCGCAGATTCTCGGTAAACACGGCCAAGAATTGGAACGCACTTCCCCCGAACCTTAGAGCGGAACCAAACCTTCTAAGATTCAGGAAATCCCTCAAAACCCTCCTCTTCCCCTGACTTCTCCCTTGCCCCCCCCTTTAGGAGATCGAGGTTTCAGCGCTGGGATACTCGAGGGTGACTACGCGCTCTACAAAAACCTAAAATAAATAAATAAATAAATAAATAAATAATGTTCAGAGACACCCAAAAGACACAGACTCAGGACTGGTCTGAATACATTGAATGTGCCACTAAGGCTTTGGAGGGTTGGTTGCTGGGAAGTAAGGTATCTGATTATACAGGATTGTACAATTTGATGATGAGAGAACAGATTTTAAATAACTGTCAAAACCAGCAACTGCATCAACACTTGGTTGACTCTGATCTGACCTCTCCCCAAGAATTGGGAAAGAAGGCAGACAAATGGGTCAGAACCAGGGTTAAGCAAAAGAACCAGAACCAGGCCCAAGGGGGTGATCAGAAGAAAACAGACCAAAAGGGTGGAGATCAGAAATCTAAAGACCAGAAGTCTTCAACAGGGCCCCAAACTACTGCTAAGGAGGGTGGGTCCCAACAACAATCCAAGGGAAAGAAGAAAGAAGGTCAAAAGAAACCCTGGTGCAATCATTGCAAGAATACAACTCACTGGACTAGTGATTGTAAAAAGGGTGGAGCCCCCAACACTGTTGCCCCTAAGGCACCTGCTCCCAGTACTACTGTTAGCAGTGTTGGTCCCCAGACAAAGGGTGTAGTGGGAATCACTATGGGAACTGAAGGAGATTCTGACTCAGACAGAACCCTGACACAGGCCGTCTTGATCTGTGATGGGGACATTGATTTGTCCCTGACTGTGAGCCCCAGTAACCTGGGCAAGTACAGACAGACTACTTTAATTAATGAAAAAGTGGCTCAAGCCTACAGGGACACATGTGCCAGTGTCACTATGGTGACACAAGGCTTTGTGGATCCTGGACAGTACATACCAGGTGAGAATTACCTGGTGACCAATGCCAGCAATGCCACTACTTCACATAGTGTGGCAGTTGTTAACTTCTCATGGGGAGGGGTAACTGGCCTCAAAAGGGTTGTGGTTAGTGCAGACCTCCCAGTAGAATGTTTGTTGGGCAATGACCTAGAGAGTTCTCTATGGTCTGAAGTGGAGTACAGGACACATGCAGAGATGTTAGGTATATCACCACATGTCCTTGCTGTGACCAGGTCACAGGCCAAAAAGTGCCTTACTGAACCACAGGTCTTGGATCCTGGAACAATGGACCAAGCACCTACCAAGAAGAAGAACAGGAGGGTCAAGGCTGTGCCTTCCCCCCTGCCTCAGAGTGATGATCAACCTTCCCAGGAAGCTGATCTAGAGAACCCTGAAGGAACTGTCCCTGAAGAGCTTGAACATGATCAGGTTGAGTTTCTGGGGACAGGGGGACCTTCAAGGGCTGACTTGAGGCAGGCTCAGTTATCCTGTCCCTTTCTTGAACCCCTCAGACAGCTGGCTGCTGCTGAGGCTGCTGGGAATGCTCAAGGTACCCATAAAGTGTATTGGGATGATGGGCTCCTTTATTCAGAGGCTAGAGACCCCAAGCCTGGTGCAACCAGGAGGTTGGTTATACCTCTGCAATTTAGGGGCTTCCTTCTTACCTTGGCCCATGATATTCCTTTAGCAGGACACTTAGGCCAGAACAAGACTTGGGACAGGCTTGTCCCTCACTTTCACTGGCCTCACATGAATGAAGATACAAAGGAGTTTTGTCGCTCCTGTGTAACCTGCCAAGCCAGTGGCAAATCAGGTGGCACAACAAAGGCCCCGCCTCATACCACTACCTGTGGTGGAGGTCCCCTTTGAAAGAGTGGGAATAGATATAGTGGGTCCCATGGATCCTCCCACTGCATCTGGGCACAGATTTATACTGGTGGTAGTGGATCATGCCACCAGGTATCCAGAGGCAATTCCCCTTAGGACCACTACAGCACCTGTTGTGGCCAGGGCCCTGCTGGGAGTATTCTCCAGGGTGGGGTTTCCTAAGGAGGTAGTTTCTGACAGAGGTACCAACTTCATATCAGGATACTTGACAGCTATGTGGAAGGAGTGTGGTGTCAACTACAAGTTCACCACCCCTTATCACCCACAATGCAATGGGCTTGTTGAGAGATTCAACAAGACCCTAAAGGGTATGATCAAAGGATTACCTGAAAAGCTCAGGCGAAGATGGGACATCCTTCTACCCTGCCTTCTGTTTGCTTACAGAGAGGTCCCACAAAAGGGGGTTGGCTACAGCCCCTTTGAATTGTTGTTTGGGCACCCTGTAAGAGGCCCACTGTGTTTGGTGAAGGAAGGATGGGAGTTACCTCTCAAAAAGCCTAAGCAAGACATAGTGGACTATGTACTTGGTCTCCGCTCCAGGATGGCTGAGTATATGGAGAAGGCATCCAAAAACCTTGAGGCAAGCCAGGCCTTACAGAAAGCTTGGCATGACCAAAAGGCTGTCTTGGTTGAGTTTCAGCCAGGACAGAAGGTATGGGTGTTGGAGCCAGTGGCCCCAGCAGCACTCCAAGACAAATGGTCTGGACCCCATACAATCCTGGAAAAGAAGGGAGAGGTCACCTACTTGGTGGACCTAGGAACTCCCAGGAGTCCCCACAGGGTACTCCATGTTAACAGGTTAAAAGCATATGTTGACAGGGCAGACATGGGCTTGCTCATGGCTACAGATGAGGGACAGGAGGAAGAGAGTGACCCTCTCCCAGACCTGTTGTCTCAGAACCCTGAAGATGGCTCAGTTGAAGGAGTGACCCTTGGAGGCAACCTCACTGCCCATCAGCAGACTGAATGTAGACAAGTTCTACAATCATTTCAACATCTGTTTTCCCTAATACCTAGCCAAACTGACTGGTGTACCCATGTAGTGGACACTGGTGACAGTCTGCCTGGAAAGAACAAGCTCTACAGACAACCTGACCACGTCAGGGACTGTATAAAGGCTGAGGTACATAAAATGCTGGAATTAGGTGTCATTGAACCCTCAGAGAGCCCCTGGGCTAGCCCAGTGGTTCTGGTCCCCAAACCTCACACCAAAGATGGCAAGAGAGAGATGAGGTTCTGTGTGGACTACAGGGGTCTCAATGCTATCACCAGGACAGATGCACACCCTATTCCAAGGGCAGATGAACTCATAGACAAACTAGCTTCTGCTAAGTTTTTGAGCACATTTGACTTGACAGCTGGCTATTGGCAAATCAGATTAGCTGAGGAGTCTAAGGCCAAAACAGCATTCTCAACCCCAGGTGGGCATTATCAATTTGTGGTGATGCCCTTTGGTCTGAAGAATGCACCTGCCACCTTCCAAAGGCTGGTGAACCAAGTCCTTACTGGGTTGGATGACTTTTGTGCAGCATATCTTGATGACATTGCTGTCTTTAGCTCCACCTGGGAGGATCACCTGATCCACCTGAAGAAGGCTCTTGAGGCTCTGCAAAGGGCAGGCCTCACTATCAAGGCTACTAAGTGCCATATAGGGCAGAGTAAGGTTGTGTATTTGGGCCACCTTGTAGGTGGAGGCCAAGTTCAACCACTGGAGAGTAAGATACAATCCATCAAGGACTGGTCCCCTCCAACCACCCAGACTCAAGTTCGAGCTTTCTTGGGCTTGACTGGGTACTACAGGAAGTTTGTTAAGAACTATGGGTCCATTGTGACTCCTCTTAATGATCTGACATCCAAGAAGATGCCCAAAAAGGTTCAGTGGACAGTAAGCTGTCAAAAGGCATTTGATGACCTGAAGGAGGCCATGTGCTCTGCACCTATCCTGAAAAGTCCTGACTACTCCAAAGAGTTTATTGTCCAAACAGATGCTTCTGAGTTGGGTGTGGGAGCTGTGCTGTCACAACTTAATGTAGATGGTCAAGACCAAACCATTGCTTTTATTAGCAGAAGGTTGACCCCCAGAGAGAAGAATTGGTCAGCTATTGAGAGGGAGGCCTTTGCTGTGGTGTGGGCCCTGAAGAAGCTGAGGCCATACTTGTTTGGCACTCACTTCAAGATTCAGACCGACCATAAGCCCCTCTTGTGGCTAAATCAGATGAAGGGTGAAAACCCCAAACTGCTTAGGTGGTCCATTTCCCTACAGGGTATGGACTTTACAGTGGAGCACCGGCCAGGTACTGACCATGGGAATGCAGATGGTCTCTCCAGGTACTTCCACTTAGGACATGAAGACGAGACTGGTCAAGGCTAGTTTAATGTCCCTGCGTTTGGGGGAGGGTTGTGTAGGAGAGTAGGGTCTGCTATCCTATGGTCACCCCAAATTTTTGCTTTTTGCTTCACTGGTTTTTGACATATTGAGGCTGTGGGCCTGCCAATCAGACCCCCAGCCTGCTGTTCTCTCTACTAAATTCACACTATGCACCCTAGGTGCATAACCAATTGGAAGTGGATCACCCTGTGAGCCCCTGTACCAGTGTACACTAGGTACCCAGGGCATTGGTGTATCTAAGGCCTGCCAGGGGCTGAAGCATGTATTATGCCACCCCAGGCTTGGCCTAACAAATTTGACACAACTGGCTGATCACTCAGCTGGGGTAAGTTGGTGTAACCACCTCTTACTTAGGTGTAGTATACCTATACCTAACCTTAAATGGGACACATGTTAACCTATAAGTCACTCCTATGGCAGGCCTTAACAATCCTGAAGGCAGAGTGCTTGGTTCCATGTGAGATGGTGCTCTGGCATGAGCTGAGCCTGTCTGCAGTGGTCGGAACAACTTCCTTCCACTGTTTCCAGATATCGTCATACCATATACTCTTAAGTGCATTATGAACCTCGCGGTTAAATGCTATCTTTGGTTTGGCTTTATCAAAACATGTCGAGTAAGGTGTCATACGAATTGGAATACTAACCCCTCGCCAATTCTGGCGACGGGGTTAGCATTCCACCCTTCTAGAGGGACACGACATGTACAGTACCTGAAACCCGGGTAAAATCAGACATAGCCTCAGCTCCACAAAATGGATGCTGCCACCACAGACACAAGTCTGCCCTCCTGCTGCTGGGAGTCCTTCCAGCTTGGGAGGTGTGGACAAAGGGTTTCCTGCCAGGGGAGGTGCGTGCACCACCCCAGACAGGATTTTGTGTATTGGTCAGGTAGGGCTTGAAAGAAACCAGACATGCCTGAGGCTCACAAGGAGCCTCGGTGCATATGCCAGTTCAATCCGGTCCTGGGGCACACCAGTCCCGGGCCTGGGGCGAGCTGGACAAAGGATTAGGGGTGTAACCACCCCCCTTCCTGGTCCCACCCTTAGGGAGGGACCTAGCAGGTAGTCCGGCCCCTAGAATCCGCTTAAAGGTAGGAGCTGTGTCCTAAGACTTCAGACATCCTGGAATCAACTTGAAACTAAGAAGAAGACGGGAACTTCGACGCTCTGCCGCACAGAGGACTGAAGCCAATCTCCCCTGTGGTCAGGGAGTGACCACCTTGCTAACGCAAGCACCATCCAGCGAATCAACGTCTGCTTTGCCGCCGCCTCCCGCCGGAGCCCGAGCCCAGAGACTGACAAGACCTGGACCTCCAGACCTCTCACCGCCCGATCCACAGTCCCTGAAAAGAAGAGACCCGTGGATGCACCGAGACACGTGGAGCCAGCCATCTTGAAAAGACCATGACAAGCTGCAAGCGCAACAACCGAGGCTCCCTCCAAGTTGTGCTTTGGGATCTGAGAAGCCCAATACCCGAGCAGCATCTGCACCAAAGGTGAGCCCTCCAGCATCTCCACGATCTGCGTGGGGCCCTTCTGCATTTTGCCACTTGACGCGCCTAACCGGTTGCTGGCCCGCTGGCTAGTGGCCATCTTGGCGACGAACTTCAAGAACTACACCGCTGGTCTGGTTGCTCCAGACTGGCCCTTGCTCCCCTCCAAAGGAGCAATCCCTCTGACCTTGCTGGTCAGAACCATCAGCTTATTTCGTTTTCCACAACAATTGCTTTTGCCAAGGCTTGTTTGCTTCGATCAAGTCGCCGACACCGCCGACAGCGAGAGCCTGCGTGGGACAGCTCGTGAACTGACTCCTGGACGTCGTCGACCTTCAGGGACCACGTGGCGGCAGAGACAAGCTACACCTTCCTTCCTGTTTGCACCCGACATCGCCTGGTACCCACCTGGTGCCACGCTGGTCACTGGCTAGTGACTGTGAACACTGTCCCCTCTGCTTACAGGTCTTCTACAACTCCGATCCACTCTTGGATCCACCGCATCTCTTCCGGACCGATCGCCTGCAGCATCTTTGTCTTCAGGCTCCATTGAACAGATAGAAGAAACCCGACGCACTTCGACACCTACGCACCCGCTTCCTGTGGGTGAGGTAAAGCTGGCACTTCGGTTCCCAAGTGTAGAGTATCACCTCTAGTGTCTGTGTTTCCAATCTTGAGTTCATAGTCCATCCGGAAGATCCTTTTTGCAGTAACTTTGTACTTTTTACGCACCCGTTGAAAACCTATGGGAGCTCGCGTGTGACTATTTGCTCTGCACACGCCACCCGTGGACCTCCTGGTCACTAACTGAAGTTGGCTCCTTGTAGGCCCAGCGATTCTAGAGGCCCTAGGCCTTTTCCCCTTTCTGTTCGTGGTACTTATACCACTATTTTAGTATATGGTTTGAGCGGCCACCAGGGCCTATCCATATAAAGTGCAACTTCTGTGTATTCTACTGTAATCTTGTTTGACGATTTGTGCTCCTGTGCTCATAAAGAGACTAGGGGTTACTTTGAGAAATAAATACATATATATTTTGAATATATATCTGTGTGGTGTCCTTTCATTGGTATAAAAGGGGGTTGCATTTGGTAAAACAGCTTGCTTAACACGTTTCACGAGTTTAGCCTCAAAGACTGCTTAGCCTACGCTACTACTAGGGCAGCTAGTCCGAAAAGGTTGACTTACAACCACACCATAAGGGTTGCTTGGCATGGTACAAGGTGGTCACTTTAACTAGTGAACATCATATACCAGGCCAACTTCTCACAGTCTTCCTTTTATCTGTTGTTTTCTTCCGCTCTGTTTTCTTGTTTCGGTGAGTTAGGTGATGGTTATTATCGCCAGAGGCGTAGCTAGAGCTTGTGGCGCCCGGGGCTATCCCTCAGATTGCCGCCCTTGGAGAGGGGGATGAGGGGTGCTGGGGAAAAAGGACCGAGAGACACGTAGTATCGCCGCTAATAGTTACCTCGATCATGCAAGTTACATGCACATACATGACACGGTCCAAGGCTACATAGTTAAATACACCGGTGACCGGCAGTACAAAGGAGAACACACAGAGTGCCACCCTGCAGGATTTCAGGAAGGGCCTAAAAACATGGTTATTCGATTAACGTCCCTAATCAGCAGCACCACCCCCACCCTCCAGTGCCTTGATACCCTCATAGGTGATAAGTAGCGCTATGCAAATCCTGTTTGTTTGATTGATTGACACCCGATTTCCACACATCGTTTGTGCGCTACATTAGTTTTATCTGTAAAATTGTATGTCTTTGCAAGTTAAGTGACCACTTCAATGGAGATTGTGCTGTCTATAAATGACACTGCTCGAACACACCATGCTTTAATGATATATGTTCAACATTGTGAGTTCAGTGATGAAGCACTGATGGCAGCGACGCCACTCTGAATATTGTCCGAGTACCACTGGGTGTTCCCAATCCTGTTTCTCTTGGTTATTACCTTCTCTGACTCAACGAAATTCTAGTCCCCCTCCCATATGAATGTGTCACAAGCCCTCTGGACATTATTAAGGCAGGTATTGGCCTGATAATATGGTAACCAGATATTTTACTCATTTGCATTTTTAAAGAAGGGCGCATGTTATGTGTGTTTTTAGTGTCTCACCAGAGTGGTCAAAAAAAGAAGCCTGCTGTGGTAGGCCCTTTATAGTTTTCAGAGCTCGATACAGTCTCTGACAATTCTATGTTTATTTGTAAATTGCTGGCCTCTATGCTAAGGCTGGGTGTTAAGCAGTCTGGATTCCTCCTTGCACAATTGTTGGCTCAATTACTTTAACTGTAACTCTAAAGCTAGAACACAAAGCCTAACCACAAACCTGCGGTAAGATCCAATCGAAACATTTGTGTTCATCCAAACCTTAAAACTAACCCGCAATCTAAGCATAATCATACATGTATCTCTAAACCCATTGTTAATCCAAGCAATGCTAATAATTCCAGTCCTCGTTCCACCCCTATCCCATTCATCTAACCATCACCCTCATCCTAGTTGTAACTTAATTCTTTCTAACACTAATATTGACTGCCACCCCAACTCAAACACTAATACCAGCTTTAAGGCAACCCTTATCTCGTGCCCTAACTCGAGAATAGCAGATCTTGTTTTAGTGCAAGATTTGTGCATGCTGTGGTGCCTTATGTTAAAAACAAGATCTGCAAACCTTAGTCCATTCTCTAGATGTCATCAGGTAGGCTCTATAGGCTCTATAGGCTCTACTCACTGGCCTATAGAGCCTGGCTTCCCCAACATTATTATTAATCTCAGCAGCAAGGCTTAATGCAAACATGGAAAGGGCAGACCACAGCTCATCAGTTAGAGAATGTCTGAGCTCGCTCCCACTAGAGAAACACTGCATACTCAGGAAAGTGTGCATAACCTTCAAAGCCCTTCACCAACCTACCTAGCATCAGCAATTACACCTCACTGGGCAAAACAGAAACCCCAGAAACAAAGAAGCACTGATGCTTGTAGCTCTGAAATTCAACATAAAAAAATCGTATGGCCTTATTTAGAGATTGGTGAATGGAATACTCTGCCACACAGTGGCACATATCCTGTGCTCTGTATACAAAGGCTACAGGCTACAATGCACCTGTAATACATTTGTGTCTGAGTATCCCATCGGCCAAACTCCAAAGTAGGCCCTTACTACGTCTCAATAACCACACCCAGAATATGGATTTTTTATTTATCCAATAAAACTCCATAGTCATGCATCATAACACCTGATACTAACACTTACGTTTGTGACATTTCATTGCAGCTCTCTCCAGCACCTGCACCACCACATATGCAGTGTCATTCTTAAATCAAATATTGTAGCGTGAAGAACAAACTGACGACTTAACGTTCACTATAAGACAACAGGTCTTTGCTAACATGGATTTATATGACTTGGATGCATTTCTCAAAATATGTATCTACAAATTGCAAAATGCTCTGACGTCATCCTGAACATTTCTTTGTAAATATGTATGTTTATTATTTGGAATCATTTCTCTCATTTTTTTGTAAAATTAAAAAACTGCAGAGTCCTTTAACGTCGTCTGCGTGTGGTATAAAATTTCAAATAAAGAAATTAAAACGTAGAAATTACCAGCATTCGCAGGGTTCTCCGACACCCCACTGTACAACCGGGGGCCATGTCTACGTTTCTACAGGGCAATGCCTGCAATGTTCAGCTCATGGTTTGTGCACGTGGAGAGGGGCAGCTGGCACCGGAAGTACAGCTAACAGCAGCAGGCCGGACATAAAGGAAGCATAGCTGCCAAGGTTTCAGATTGCTAAGTGTGACATTTTTATAATGTCAGCGTAATTATGAGTGATATTTCAACAACTATGAGTGACACTTTTTTCGCAAGGAAAATCAAGCAATATAAACAAAGGCAACAGAAATATCAGAAATTACACCCATTTGAGCAACGAGAAACTGTAAGAAGATTTTAAAATGGCTGCAAATCACTGGAAATGGAAGGGTACACGCGTAGCTTAGAGGTCACAACCCCTCTGCAGACTGTAATTTATCTCAAAAGGACACACTGAGCAATTTGATAAAAATCAATTCGATGATAACAGCAGGGTGTGCGTCGCCGCCCGTTATTTATTAACAATCTGAAGCCACGTCGTATTGCTAGTCTAAGCAATTAACATTGAGACACAATTAAGCATGGGGGTGCATGCAAGCCTCAGGAGAAAAGTTTGATTAAAGTACACATAGCCTAGGGGTCACAACTCGGCTGTAGGCAGTTTTATTTCAAATATATACTTTTTGAGAGAGCGAGCATTAAAAAGCCCGCTTCCTAAGAGTACTTGCACCAGTGCGTGTTATGCAGCAGGCTGTAAAAGTAGTCTAAAAAATACATATGACACTGCACAGAAGTGTTTGCTTTAAAACATACCAGCACTCGTACTGACTCGTGAAGATGAATGACTTCTTGAGGCAGCTGTGCATCGGATCCCACGCGGAGGTGCCGACATGAGAAGCTTAGACAGCTCCTATACTTCTGCACAGGTTCGCCGGCGACTCAGAAGGCCTGCCTCACTCGAGTAAGCCATAGGTAGGCCTGAGGTCATGGGTCGAGTCGCCAGGTGGGATCTCATGCTGCTTTGAGCCGCTCTCAGCGGCCTTGCCCAGCACTTAGCAGGCTGTTGACCAACTTAATTTAGCTGCGGCCGGCATTGCCGGGGCCCGCCTGTCCTGGATGGCGTGCGTCGGTGGTGGGAATCAATTCATTCCTCAAGATCCCCAAAGGGACAGGGTCGAGTAGCTCGAAGCTGGCTCCCAGGCTATCGCGCAGTTCAGAATTATGGCGCCACCTAAAAGTGCAGCACAAACCTTTGATGAAATGCCGGCCGATCAAAGCGCACCGCGGGGGGCAGCTGAGCTCAGCATGACTGCGGGACCTGTGACTCGTCCCCGCATTAGCCTGTGTCTGTGCGCAGGAGGTTGGCAGTGCCCAGGAGAGACTGGTGACCCGGTCGTGACTCGTGCGCGCACGCATCACACCACCACCACTATCAGGTGCGTGCAGCGTGCGTGCGCTAGTGCAAGCAGGTCACGTGAGCTTGCATGCACTTCAAACAGGGCCATGCGGCATGCGCGCGGCACTGGTGGCCTTTTGCGGCGGCCTTTATAATTTATTTGGGGACTGGGGACACTGACTGACAAAGTGTCAGACAGTGAGTGTCCCCAAATAAATTATAAAGCCCCCAAAACAGTGCCGCCTGGGGCGGTCTGCCCCCCTGGCCCCCCCTAGCTACGCCACTATCGCCCACAGGTGTGAGGTAGTTGTAATGTCTTTAAGAGGTAAGGTTTGTTTTGAGGTAGTTACTGGCATCTGTGAGGTTGACATGTTTGCAGATGCTTTGACGTCTCCTTAACGAGGCTGTACATTTCAGGAGGCTGCCTCCCCGGTGTTCGGTTCCGGCGAGGGTCCTCTCTTTGCTGAGCCGTGCTGTGAGGTGTCCATGGTCTGCGCTGCTGGGCCGTCTAGGTAGCAGACCAGGTCTTTTGGATAGGTGTAAAAGTGTTTTTTTCCCTTGTCTATTATCTTGAATTTTGCGGGAGCTACAAACGAAAATTGAATGTTTTTACTGCTAAGTCTGTGGCGTAGGGCTAGAAAGCCTTTCCTGGTGTTGACCGTGGGTTTGGAATAGTCCTGCGTGAGGATGATCTTGTGGCCCTTCCAGTTGATCTGGTGATTTTTGCGGGCATAGTTAAAAATGTCCTCGGTGTGTTGTGACCTCAGGGGTTTGCATATGATAGGCCGAGCAGTTAGGGATGATGAGGATTTGAAGGCGGGGATTCTGTA
This sequence comes from Triturus cristatus, assembly GCF_964204655.1. NCBI lineage: Eukaryota > Metazoa > Chordata > Amphibia > Caudata > Salamandridae > Triturus > Triturus cristatus. Next base: position 328,233,869 of record NC_140590.1, on the reverse strand, counting down.
GGCTTTGTCTAGCTCGAATTGGCAGGTGAACTTTAGATTGGTGAGCTTGGGGATCAGGTCTTCAAGAAATGTTGAGCAGGACCCTGCCGCGTCCTCCGCCCCTTCTGGGATCCCGAGTATGCGGATGTTCCCTCTGCGGTTCCTGTCTTCCATCTCCGCTGTCTGCTTTTGGAGAGCCGCTGTTAGCTCTGATATTGACTTCACCTCCTAGCTCGCGTTGTGGTTAGTCATCTACGTCGCTGATCCTCTGTTCCGCCGCTGTGAGTCTAATGTTCACTGAGTTTAGGTCAGCTCTGACTGCCGCAATCTCTAGTTGGATTGTGTCTGTGGTGAGTTTTGTGGTTTTCGCCAGGTCATGCACCTCCGCTAGTTTCTTTAGTATAATTTCCAGGGTGCTGTTTATGTCCGGTCTTTGTTTGATCGGTGAGTCCGATGTCGCTGGTTCACTTTTGCTCTTCTTCAGTTGTTGTTGCTGTAGTCTCATTTCTCTGTCTGCCATGCTGCTTGTTCTGCTATGCTGGTCTACTTTATCTTCCTTGTTCTCTTGGTGTGTCTCCCTGTGCGCCCTTTTATGTAGATCTCTTCTGCCCTAGCTCCTCTCCCTCTATCCCCCACTCTCTATGCGAGTTTCGTAGCTCCTTCTAGTTTTTAGATTGTTGGTTCCGGCTATTTTGCCTGGTCCGCCTGAGGAAATTCGATTTTCGATCTCGATCGTATTTGACCCGCCATTTTGTAAACCGCCGCCATTTTGTGTTGCCCTCAGTCAGGCAACACAGCAAACAAAGTCTTTTCTGCTTTTCCTGCAATATTGTGTCAAAATAGCCTTCTGCCTCTGTTTACAAAGCTGGTGTTAGGGACTGGCCGAGTACAGCAATCCCTGTCTGGTTTCCCTGATCCCTGTCTTAACTATCTGTTGGTTCACACTATTCTCTTCTGACTTTATCTTATATTCTGGCCTTCGCTGTCTTCTGCTCGTATTCTCTCATTTCACAACTGTCCTCCAAAACACACATACTATCTCGCCACCTGCGAGTCAGCTACGGACATGTTAATAGATTAACCCGTAAGGAGGAGCGACAAACACAGTTGAAGGAGAGGCTTCTTCGGGTTACTCGATACTTTGTTTTTCAACCTTCTCTATTGGCTCTATCCTATCTTAAACTTCCCTCATTGGTTCTCGATGTGTGCGCTAGGTGTGTTTTCTGGTTAATGAAGTGGCAGTCTCCTGAGAACATACCGTGTGTACTTCTAGGACAACTGTACTAGCTGCAGCTAATAAAATCTGATCTTTTACGCCGACAGAGTGTCCCCGTGTCTCTGTTAGCTGAAGCAGGAGAACCCCGGAGATTAAGGCGTACCCTACGCCGCCAGGCCCAAAAGGTTCTGGTTCTTCACGCCTCTCTGGGGAGTTGCCTGGGCGATATGATAGGATGTCTCCCACCTTTCCTTATGACCTTGGCTCCCGTGATGACCCTTTGACCTCGCTCAGTGTGTTGTGGTCATTAGTTATCCTGGCGCTGTGAACTCTCCTCTTGTTTCACAGACTTCCTGTGCATGCCTAGCTCCCCTTGTTTCCTTATTGTGCCGTCGTAAACTCTCTCTCCCTTCTGTTGCCGGCGCTTGAGTAGTTCCCTCACTTTGGTCACTCGCTGTGCTGTGTAGTGTGAGGTCTTAGCACTGTCCGGACCAGGGCGGTGTGTGGGTATCTGTGTCTAGGCGCGTGCGGTCATGTGGTCATGGGCCTGACTCCCTACTAGAGGACTTTTTGTTAGTTTCGCCCCAATCTTGGTCTGGGGGGTCTTGCATATTGTTAGGCCGATCTTATTTTGTGTCTTGCCTCCACCTTGTAACTGAAGCACTGCCTGTTTGCTTCCGCCACCTGCGCTTGGTGTGCACCCGTTGCTGTTACCCACTCGTTTTATTATCTCAGCTACAGTCCTAGATTGCGCACGCCGGCGCTGTTTGGGCGAGCTTCTCCCTTTCCAGTTTCGTTTTCGCCCATGGGTGCTAAGGGGTCCCGCGTTTCGGACTTTGGCTTGTTTTCCTTCTTACTGGTGAATTTCTTAATTCTGGTGATACACTGATACACTTCTGATATCTATAAGACCTTTCTAACCCCATTAATCCCAACCATGAAAAGGGTCTTAAACCAGGCTGCAAATACAGGGGAAATACCCCAATCCATGACAGAGGCTAATTTAATAGTCATCCTAAAGGAGGGCAAGGACCACCAATTACCAAAAAACTATAGACCCATATCCCTCATCAACGTGGACTGTAAAATCCACGCCAAAATCCTGGCGGTCAGTCTAAACACGGTCCTTCCCAAATTAATAAGCAATGCACAAGTCGGTTTCATGCGGAATCGTATGTCTAGCGACAATACACGGCTTTTCTGCCATATACTAGAACAAATCTCGAGGAAACCGGAGCCGGCAGTAGCTATTGCATTGGACGCAGAGAAGGCCTTTGATAAGGTCTCCTGGGCCTTCCTAGTGCAATGCATGAAGGCCTTCTACCTAGGGGAGACATACATTCGGATGATCATGGCCCTTTACCAGTCCCCCTCAGCCCATATTATAGTTATCGGCTCACTCTCAGAACCCTTCAAACTGCAGCAAGGAACCAGACTAGGATGCCCACTCTCGCCGGCACTCTTTCTTCTGGCCCTCGAACCCCTCATCCAGGACATAAAACTAAACGCTAGCATAAAAGGGGTTGATGTCAAAGGTACCGTAGTAAAACTAGCTGCCTACGCGGATGATATTCTGATAAACAGAGCAACCAAAACCCTCAATAAAGACCCTGATGACCACAATAGCGGAATACTCCAAACTATCACGGTATAAACTAAATAATGAAAAATCCGAATGTAAACCATTAAACATCTACTGCACGAGAGACACTCTGGGGGACTCGGGATTGTCTTGGCAGACGGGATACATCAAATATTTAGGAATATAATTTGGTACCGACCTGATCAACACTCTACGCCACAATGAAAAATCCCTACTAGAAAAAGCTAAGAGCCTTTTAGAGGCCTGGTCCCCGAAATTCATAACATGATGGGGACGAATTGAAACGATAAAAATGATGATCACGCCGCTGATCAACTACCTGTTAAGCATGCTCCCACTCCTTCTCACAGACGATTTCCACCGGAAAATCGACAACATGCTTACCAAATTCCTCTGGCGCGGCAAGAAGGCAAGGATTAGTATTAAGAAATTGAGACTAACGAAATCTCAAGGTGGGGTGAACCTAGCAGACTTCAAGGTTTTCCAACTAGCCTTCCTAGCAAAGCAGGGAACGCAATGGGTGGCCCCGGCGCCCGACTAGACACCAGTATGGCTACAGGTAGAGAAGGCCATTCTAAACAACCTGAGCCCACTAGCCCTACTAACGACAAACACATACTCACACACATCTAAACCTATCTTTAAGAATACTAAAATAGCACTCCTAAAAGTCGACAAGAAAATGGAGGTTAGCATCAAAGGGTCCAAGTCAGAATCACTGTGGGCAAATAGCAGGATCAAATATAAGGGGAAAAGTCTTACCTACGAGACATGGATAGAAAACGGTATATGCTACCCACACCAACTTGAGAAGGGTGTATCCCCCATTACATTCGCCGACCTGAATGCAAACCACCAACTGGAAGACAAAGACCTATACAGATCATAAAGATAAAAGCAACCTTGTCAAAGACAAACCTAGCTAGCACCCAACCCTCGATCTTCCGTTATATAGCAAACATCAACAAACTAGGAAACCAAGTCTCGCAAATATACAAGCTACTACGCCCGAAAACCACCAGTCTTAATGGCAAAACAACTGAATACTGGGACAAACAGATCGACCCCCCGCTAAACGACCATGAGTGGAAAACTCTGTAGGCCTCTGCCACGCGAAATAAAATCACCCCAGTCTTAGCACAAACAAAATTCTGGCTACTTCACAAACCTTTCTGGACCCGAGACCGCCTACACACACTTGGTCTCAGGGAGGACTCCCTCTGCTAGAACTGCAAAATAGAGAAGGGGGACCTAGCGCACCTTATCTTCCACTGCCCAGCACTCAAGGTTTTCTGGGGAAGGGTATTTGATGTCATAGACAATGTGTTTAAATGCAAACTAATGAGGGACTTCGCCTCCCTCACCACGGCGTTTATGCAAACTGATCTCTCCTCTGAGAGAGAGAAGGAACTAATGGACCTACTACTGACAGCTGCGGTTAAACTAGTGCTAACCAACTGGAAAGATACAAGCAAAACTAGCTACAAAGGATGGATCAACTGGGTCACCCACCTCAGAGGAGCGGACCATATGGCGCTGCAATACTCACCCTGGAGAGCGTCATCAAGGGGGCTGTGGGAAGCTCTGGACAGGTCCCTAGACCCTCCATAGTCAACTGACCCAAAAATCGAATGTACCGACCCATGGCCCACAGCACATGTATGAACCTGGAGGAACTCGAAGATGAACTTAATAACCTCGAGTTGAGATGTACGAAATGCAGTTATGGCAGACGCTAATGTTAAACCAATAAAGTATACCTCTCTATCTGTCTGTCCTATCCCCTTCCTTTCCTTCATTTCTAACTTTTCTGTCCTTTCCCCCTTACATTTCCTTCTCTATCAAAATCTAACCAAAAGAGGGTGACCACATATACAGCATTCTACTAACGATCTATGCCAGAGGTGGCTAACCCTGCAACATTATGTGTGACTGTATACAGTATATAAAAATAATAAAATAAAAAAATAAAAAGAATGAAAATAATCCTCAATGCATTTTCTAGACCCACAAAAATGTATATTCATGCTTATTTGGTTTCAAACTTAATATTGGAGAGTAGCCATGTACTGTGTCATTGTAATGATTTCGGGCTCCGAGGAAGAAATATTTTGGGGTCCCCTGTCTGGAACAACTTTGAATTTTATGACTCATTTTACAAAAACACACGGAAGTGATTTAGAGAGAAAGTTAACCTTCCTCTGGGGCACCTTGGAAGGTAGGAGACTTGCCAATGCCTTAAAACATCCCTGGTTGTGTGGATAAATAAGATTATACAGTGTGTGCAAGCGTGTTCTTTGTTTGCATAGCTTAGCAGCGTGTGTCTAAGAAAAGGTTATAATTTGTAAACAACCTGAGCATTGTGACCTGATGGAGTTAAACAAACGAAGGAAGCACAGGGATTGTACTAGTGATGCCCTAATATCACAATGCTCGTTACGGAGAAGTTGTGATATCAAGGCTACTGAGGTATAGACATATTAGGATATATCTGCTTTTTAGTACCAAATACATTTAACGAGGATTCTCCATGCTAAATTCATACCTCTCCACCTTTTGTAGCATCTTGGGGCATGGGAGATCATTATATGCTCTCATCCATGCTAACTCTGAATTTACAAGCATGGGCAACAGCATTATAAAAGTCAATTGGCCATTAAGGTAAAGCCTATTGGCTTTGCTAATGGTTTTCATTAAAAACATGCATTCCAACACCCTTACACTACCTCTCAAAAAGATAAGCTTGTCACCCTGGAGCTTCCAATGACTGCATAAATTAAAGCCATATACTGGCTCCTAAGCAACCCTCAGATTTGCTGATTAACTAATTTTACAAATTTACATTTCTTCAGGTAGCAGGGGCCCTGGAGAGAAGCGTCATTTTCATTCGCTCCCTTTACCCCCCAACCGCTTTGCAGTACAGGAAGCCATCTCCTTCCCTTTCACCTTGAAGCAACACAATGTCTGGATCAACCATTCTTCTTAACTAAAAGTGTGGGAACTGTTGTGGCAAAAATTAAAAAGGTTTGAGAAAAAAATGTCACATAGAATATGCTTACTGAAAACAGGAACTCAGAACCGTTTACCATTGTTGGTACACTTTTTGGAAGGAGGAAAAACAGCAATTGCTTCCCCATCAATTTAAGTGAATGAAAAGGTGTGTCGAGAGTCATTCCGGATTCCCAATTGGCCAGATCCCTATTATTAATGACTCTAAAAATTAGGGATTAGCAACAAAACTGGATCCTAACAGCTATTGGAAGCCAGCTTTACTTTCTAAGGTTTGGGCCAGTGAGGTCACAGCAATGGATACCAGTCACCGTTTGAACAACATAACTATGTATTTCATGGAAGTGGTCCTTGAAATCTGTATCCATTAAAGGGTCCAAAGAATTAGAATTCTTTGTTGATCTTAGTTAGGCGAGTTGAAAATTTACACTAATCATAGGCATGATCCTAAGTGTGCAAACTTCAAACAGGAGTTTTTTTTCATCAGTTTCAACGAGATGATGACATTGATAGAGAAAGTGATCCCATAAATAGAAATTGGAAAATAAACACAAGAAATGCATGAAAAATATCTGAGAAGTAGCAGACACATTTCAGATCATCTTTATTACAAGAAAATACACATCTAGACACTGATTCAGGGCAAAACTAAAACTAATGTAAGCATAGTGGTCAAAATCTCAACAATGTTCTTCTACCATGGTCATAATTATTCCTTTAATTTATTTTAATATGATTTGGATGCACACAGCCTTTACTGTGCTTTTTATAGTCTGGCTTTACAATGCAGCTGTCACCAGACAATTATGTAATAATCACCAGGACAGGGACCTTGGCTCTACCAACATTTTGGGAACCAGTACATGTTTTAATTGTGCAGGAGTTGTGGACTTCCACTAAAAATTGCTTGCCTTCCACACAGCTCTGATCATTTTGTTGATTCATTCAGCTGCCTGAGAACTTACAGGGGCACACAGATGGCCTTGTAATGCTATGAAAGGGTCTGACATAACTAGATAATCCGTGCTGATTTTTCCTGGCAGCAGCACAGATGGGAAAATGGACGTCATTAACCTACATGGATGTTTGGGTCTGGATTGACACTCACTTAACCTTTTAACCTATGCCAATATTATTTTACAGTTCTTTGCTTCCACACAAATATATATCTGCTCCTATGCTTTCTACTTGTAATGCTTCACATTACAGTGCAACATTCCTTTAAAGGTAGAAGAATTGAATTTCCAATAGCAGTCTCTGATAGTGACAGCTTTTGCTCTGTGCCTGGTTTATGGTGGAAACAAAATACTAGTGTTTGTTAGACTTGTTCTCTGGGTTCTAGGGACTATAGGACACTTGTCAACTGGCATTGACAGCTGTTCCTTAATAGTCAAGAACTAGGCACCACTGCAAGTTTATTAAAATGTCTGGAATGTTCCTTCCTCTCAGTCTTTGAGTCTTATGGGCAAGGGAGGATCAACAATCAAGATTTTCTCCCAGGGTTATCTCTTCAACAATCACAAGTTAAGCACAACTCACACATCAAAGGAAGCACGTTTGACATCTTGGCACCCGAAACCAACTTTTCGTAACATCTCGACAATTGACTACATTTTAGTCAGCGAGACAATCGCAGCCAGACTAAAAGATATCGAAGTAGAGGACAGGTCCGAAAGTGATCATAGGCTCTTTTGAGCTGTGATTAAGCTAGTAGTACCAACAGTCACCATCTTTCAATCAATAGGAGAGTCAAGAGGGGAAGAAACGCATAAAGTCATCTTGTATGATATAGGCGAGAAGATGCAAGCTTGGCTGTATTCAAAGCAGGAAGGCACCTCACCGCCCCAAGTAATTTCAGAAAAGGTGTGGGAGAACATCGTTGAAGAACTCCAATTAAAACTGGGAAACGCTCAACATCAACGCCCATATATCAAGGAACCATCAATAGCAGTAAGCAAACGTCCCCCAAACTATATACTCGAAGGCAAACGTGAACTCTGCAAGGCCCTAGAAGCAAGTAAAAGAGGGGGCATCCCAGCCGCGGGTCCATCAGTTACAGCGCTACGGGCAGCCTTAAGAAAGAAACAGTGGGAGCATAAAAAGGAATATATAGAGAAGGAATGGCCCAAAGTGTTCTCCCTGTTGAAGGATAAGAACCACTTTGGGCTGTGGAGGCACATCAACCAGTAGAGCAGTCGAGGCGCTCTAAGAGAAAATGGAGTGGCAGAGCATGACTGGATAAAGCATGTAACACAACTATACTCACCCGCCTCCTACAACAAAGGCAGCTCCGAAGCGAGCTGCTGGGAAGAGGGGAAGAGGTGGATAAACAGTACAAATCTCCAAGATCTGAGTGTCCTCTGTGATAATGTTCCCACAGATCAGACCACCTGGGAAGAGGAGCACTGCAGGTCACCAGGTTTAATAAACACCAACATGGTGATCACAACCTTCAAGAAAATGAGGAACGATGGCGCCCCAGGGCCAAATGGATTACTAGCACCTGCATTCAAAACAGCGCCAGACCTTTGGCCAGCAATCTTAACTCCACTCTTTAACAATATCTTTGCCACAGCAAAGACACCAGATTCTTGGAGGGGCTCTATACTCATCCCCATCTTCAAACAAAGTGTCTGCATGAAGCCATCAAATTACAGGCTTATTGCCCTTCTCGACCTTGAACCAAAGGCCTATGCCCCGTTACTCCTGAAGGATCTGAAGTTCTGGGTTCAAGAAAAAGACATCCTCCTCTTCTATCAGTCCGGTTTCAGGTTACGGTCGTCGACATTGGGCAACATCATAGCGCTAGCTCACTTATCAGCTCAGGCAGTGAAGAAGAAACGCTTACCACTGTTTTTCTGTTTCATCGACTACAGCACAGTTTTTGACACAGTGGAACTCACAAGGCTATGGTGGAAACTAGACACCTGGGGAATACCATCCAAATTATTGAATGCAATAACATCACCATACGAGGATACCAGGGTGCGGGTCAAAACAAGCTTCCACACAGTGACCCCCAAAATTTCCACAAACCACGGGCTCAAACAGGGATGTGTGTTGGCACACATCCTCTTCAACCTGTACACCGCCGATCTGGGTGCTGCTTTGACAGGTGCCAACTGAGTAGCTCCCAGGCTGGGAAGTGTAAGGCTGCCAGTACTACAATATGCTCATTATATAGCAATATTGGACCACACTAAAGTGGGCCTCCAAGGAGCCCTGCATGCGTTGGATCGATTCAACAAGGCAAACTCTTGGACAGTCAACCAGGGAAAATCCAAGGTCATCGTCTTTGGGAGACATCATTTCAAAAGGCAAGCACAATGGCTCTTGGGGGATTTACAAATCGGCACAGTGACTTTTTTATTTTTTTAAATATCTTTTTATTAAGCATAAACAAATAAAATAACAGTCAGCCTTAGCACGTTTGTTATGAAACAATGACACAATGGTGATTACAGTTAGACGACGTACATTATTTCATTGATGATAATTTATCACTTGAGTTGCATCAAGGGGACAATGGTTCCTCCTCTGAGGAGTGTAGAGGGACCACACAAATCCCTCACTGATAGTACTGCCACCTAGACCACAGTGCGGACCACTTCCTGGGGCATCCTCGTGCTACATACACAGTCTTTTCCCTGAATATGCTCCAGTCCAGACTCCTCTTCCAGGAAGCCAGAGTTGGAGGAGCAGCTGCCCCCCACAGCTCGGCTATATCTCGTTTGGTGTCAAACAATAGTGGGGAGAGAGCGAGGAAATGAGGGGGACTGTCCCTATTCCCTGTAAGAATAAAAATAAACAATATGGATGTCCCCAGAACCTGAATAGGGAAAAAGGGGGGGTTGGACTCACTGTAGTTTGTCTGCAGTACCAAGAGATCCATGGATTGTTTTAAAAGACCCCTCACACACCAACCTTGTTGGTGTCATGCTTCATCATCTGGGTCCCACCGGGTGGCCGAATGCCGCCCGGTTGTGCTACGATGCCTGATATCAGCGGAGCAGGTGTGGTGCAGTGGTGTGATGAAGAGAAGTGTGTGTTAAAAATACCTCTGGGAATCCTTACCATGTAAGTTTTATTCGTGGTGGCCCAGGGTATGTTAAAAAATGACAAAGAACAACTAGTGGAGTAATTAGTCTCGTAGTTGTCGGAATAGGTCTACAAGTTTCAGCCCACGTAAAAGGGGGGGTGTGGGGCTTTCGTCAGGACCTTGTGATATAAGTGAAAAAGTGAGTGGGAAAATGACACCACGTGTATGAGATGGCCACAACACACTCGCTAAGGTGTGTTGGGAAAAAAGGAGTGCCTGATTGACACAAGCAACCTAAGTGTCGGTACCTGAAAGATGGACCCTATGGACAATTTCTGCGTCTTTGTAGAAATTGCAGCGACATCCAAGACTCAAAACACAGGCGAAGGACCTTAGTACCAATCTGCAACATCAAGGTTGCCTCAAAAAAATAACAACCAAGGCACAGAAACATGCTCATAATCAGAATCGTGAAGGACTGCTTGAAACCATTGAGCGCACTGAAAACTCGACCCCTCTCACCTGTGTGGTCACACACAATTCCGTCGCAAAATAAAGTGTCACACATCATCAAAAATAACTGGAAAAAACTGCTCACAGGGAAACTAAAGTGGGAAAAGCCCCTTTTATCCTACAGGAAATCCAGATCTCTAAAAGACACGTTGGTTTCCACCCGCCCCAAACAGCTGTCCCCGACAAACAACACCATCCTAAACGTATGGGGCTTGCCCAACATAGTGGGCCATTTTCCATGCGGTAATTGCAGTGTTTGCCACATAACTGAAACCACAAAAACCTTGCAACTGGAACCTGGCAAAACCTGGTCGATCCGCAAACATACTAACTGCAACACCACACATGCAATCTATTGCATTATCTGCCCATGTGGCCTTACATACATTGGCATGACAAATCAGAAAGTCAAGACTCGTACCTGCGAACACCGCAGTACCATTCGCTGTAAGAAAAATACCACGAGAATGACCAACCACTTTCTAGAGGTTGGCCACACAACGAATGACATGCGGTGGGTCATAATTGAAACACTGGACCCAAAAAACCCCAATATCAAAAGTCAAATACTTGAAAAGGAACAGCGATGGATTTACCGCTTATCTAGCCATGATAACATTCCTTGGAATTCCTTGAGAAAATAGGTGATACAACCCCGCCACCTGCATAGTCCAAGTCCGAGACCTATAAGACTTACGTTCAATAGTGTTCTGCTTCTCGTCTCCTCCTAGTGCCACCCATCCATCTCCTCCTCTCCTCAAGGCGCACCCCTTTGGCACTTCTGCTTTCTTTTTCCCTCTGACCCCTCAGCCAAACTCTGGCTCCTGTACCCTGCTCCCAATGGCACACATGCTCCTCTCAGAATCGCCATCGTCATCCCCCGGGATATAAGCAGAATAATTTTGTTTTCCCTTTCAGCACCAAATAATATGAACCGCAGTCACCTCTACCCCTGCGCATGCGCAGAATAGCTATTACTCCCAAGATGGCGCCCATGCCTCCACGCACGCTAGGATTCACGCTCTAGCGTGGCACTCATGACGCGCTACAGCCCCAGGATTTCCCGGCTTTCCCTACTTAGTCTGACACACGCCGCTCACAGACCAGCAGCCAGGATCCAGGGAGCCGCAACAGGTTCACAGCAGGAGCTTTCAACAGACCCAAGTAAGATCTATCCACCCTTCCTTACTAAACAGAGAGGACCCCGCTGTCACCGCCAGCCAGCCAGCCATCACGCTTACACGCGACGCACCTTCATCGCTACCGCAACTTGATAACTGCGCTTGAGAATAGTCTTCAATTTACAGCCTTTTTTAAAAAAACAACAACATTGTACTGCTACCACTCGGCGCGGCGACAACATTGAGTGCAGCACCAAGCAGGCGTACAAGTGGAGCTCCTTGATCTCGGTCCACTGGACCACTCAGCCTTACCCCCTTCCTTTCATTTTCATCCCTCCTCTTAGAGCGGGACCAGAGGCGGTTCCTTTCCCGGGCCTCCGATCCACTGCCTCACACTACAACTTAGTGTAACTATGTCCTTTTTTTACTTGTTTTTATATTTACGCTCACAGCTTGCTCAGCCTAACATAAACCTCACTAGGCACCATGTATTACGCACACACCTTTTGCTACCTCACTTATATAGGAGGTATGCCCTCCTGGCTCAGGAATTTAACCTAAGCCTTGGCTCACTATCCACCATGCTAACCGTACCGCTTACACCATAGGCATGCTTTACAATTTAATAAGTCGGCTAACTGCCATATGCCAGTGTACCACCATAGCACCTGATCACTCGGCAATACCCTCTTGGACTCACGTCTGTGCCCACATTGAATAGACAGATACATTTTGCCCAGACTAAAGATTGCTCTTTTTAAGTTGCTTTAGAAAAATTGCAATATGTGTTTTGTCTTCTCATTTCTCTTTCAGGTACCGACACTTCGGTTGCTTGTGTCAATCAGGCACTCCATTTTTCCCAACACACCTTAGCGAGTGTGTTGTGGCCATCTCATACATGTGGCATCATTTTGCCACTCACTTTTGCACTTATATCACAAGGTCCTGACGAAAGCCCCACACCCCCCCTTTTACGTGGGCTGAAACATGTAGACCTATTCCGACAACTACGAGACTAATTACTCCACTAGTTGTTCTTTGTCATTTTTTAACATACCCTGGGCCACCACGAATAAAACTTACATGGTAAGGATTCCCGTAGGTATTTTTAACACACACTTCACTTCATCACACCACTGCACCACACCTGCTCCGCTGTAATCAGGCGTCGTAGCACAACCGGGCGGCATTCGGCCACCCGGTTGGGACCCTGATGATGAAGCATGACACCAACTTTGATTGGTGTGTGAGGGGTCTTTTAAAACAATCCAAGGATCTTTTGGTACTGCAGACAAACTACAGTGAGTCCAAACCCCCCTTTTTCCCCTATTCAGGTTCTGGGGATGTCCATATTGTTTATTTTATTTTTTTTGTTTTTTTTCTATATCTCGTTTGGCCACCATTACCCCCAGCGTAGCCTAGAGTCTCTCCATACTTGTTAAATCAGTGGGTCCCCACATATTTAAGAGACATCATTTAGCCACTGGACGGATGGTTTTATGTAGCACTTCTTCCATCACCTCGTGTATCTCCCGCCAATACTTTAGTATCTGATCACATTCGCACAGTATGTGGAGGAAGGTGCCCACATGTCCACAGCTGCGTTTGCAATCTCCCTCCTCCCTCCTCCCCATGTGGACAAATTGGGGCCCAGTGATGTATGTTCTGTGTAATATCTTGAGCTGGACCAACCGCAGATGTGCCGAGATCTCCACCTCCCTCGGTGAGGCGACCGCCTCCCGCCACTCTTCATCATCAAACTCAAGTCTGTCTCTCCTCCAACACTCACGTAATCGGTCAAGCGGATCAGGGGAGTTGTTAATCAATTTTTTTATATGTAAGGGAGATCACATTTTGTGGAAGGTAGCCGTCTAGTAAACGGTCTTCTATTGGTGAGGATTCAGGGGGGATTGTGCCTTTTTGTAGGGTCGCGGTGATAGCATGGCGAATCTGCAGGTAGTGGAAGAATTCTGTACAAGAGAGCTCGAATTGCTGCTGGAGCATGGCAAAAGTAACCATATCACCCTTCACCCAAAGATCTCCCAGATGGGATATACCGATCAGATCCCATTTATCAAAGCCTTTCGTGGACCAAAGATTACCCAGCTGCTCAGAGTCCCACAGAGGCGTCGCTAGTGTGAGCTTTCGATCCCAACCTAAGCTGAATTGCTAAGTGCCAAATTAGAACAGAGTGTTTGGTGGGGCCGGTGAGGGAGAGTCTCCGGGGGTCTGAATACAAGGCTCTATTATAGTTCCCTATGGGGAGTAGCCATCTATCCATGGTGAAAGCCGGGTCATCGGGCTGGAGATAAGTGCCGTGATTAATGGCAGCCAGATAAGATGCCCAATAATATTTCCAAATGTCAGGGAGGCTGATACCTCCGTCATACACGTTCAGGACCAATTTATTAAGAGCTATTCTGGGCCTCCCATCCCACAGCAACTCTCTCTGCAGCCCCTCAAATTCTCTGAAGTATCGTGCTGGGACCGTGTCTGGATAATTTTGCAAGGCATATAGCAGACGGGGCAGGGACATAATTTTAAATAGTGCTGCTCTACGCAACAGCGAGAGCGAGAGGGTCCTCCAACTAGCAACATCACGTTTGAGTCACTGCAGGGGTGGGTATAGGTTCCGCTTATATTGGAGTTTAGGATCTACGGTGATAAAGATTCCAAGGTAGCGGAAACCATCTCTCACCTTCTGCATCGGGCAATTTCTGGGCAATGGCGGAGACTCACCTCCCAGTACATATAGGAGTGACTTGCTCCAATTAATCAAGTAGCCTGAATATTTGCCAAATGTTGTAAAAATATCCAGCACACAGATTAAAGACTTTTTGGGGGTGGCTAGATAAAGGAGTACATCATCAGCATAAAGCAAGATGCGTTCCTCCCAGTCTTTCGACCACTGTAGTCTGCGAATCATCGGGTCTGCACGGATCCAGGCCACCAATGGTTCTAGGGCGAACAGCAGGGGGGACAATGGACACCCCTGTCTGGTCCCTCGATGCAGCTGGAATGGGTCTGATCGCTTGTTATTAAGTATCACCTGGCAGTGCTTAATTTGTAAAATATGAAGTGCAGGTGCTCAAATGTTTGTCGGAGGCCACACCTACTTTTCTCCAGCTCCACCTACTTCCTCCACGGGCTCCACCCACTTACTCTATTAACTCCACCCTCATCTTCAACTGGCACTGCTAAAAGTCAGATGTAATACCTGATCTGAATTTCAGCAAGGGAGCCTTCCTCATAGTAAGATATTGATAGGAGGTTTCCCTGCCCTGTGAACATTTTGTAAAAGATTAGATCAAAAGTGGTTTAAAGCACAATTTTGTAAATAAATGAGCTAAAATCAATAATGTATTGAATGTCAGAGCGCTATGTGCTAATTTGAGAAAAGGACAATACTGGGGTATGCCTTTTGTAACAGTCTATGAGTTCAAAGACACAACTTTTACATAGATTATGTGACAGAATAAACCAAAATGTTGTGAAAACACTCTAAACAGATAAACTGAATAAAATCATGCAACACACTTGAATGAGTCAGTAGCTGTCACTTCCAGGGGCCCAAGGGGTGTTGTTGGGTTAATAAATAGTAGTGACTGTAGGAACCAAATTTTTCCACAATCCTAAACTCACCAACCCAAAGGGCCTCAACTTCCTGCTCTATCCAGTGCTGTGGTAGAGTTCCTGCATATCGGCTGATGTGCTTTGGATAGTTGAGTAGCTATCAGACATCTCTAGTTGTTATTTGTTAATAATATGTATGTAGGCATAGGCTAGCTCTACGAAACAGTGGTAACTATTTAAGATGGCTTGACATAGGACAATGAACACAGCCACCCTTCCTGCTGTACCCCTCCTAAGCATCCCAGCATTGCCCTAGCTCTCCCTACAACCTCCTCATAATTTTAGTTAGTTGAAGTCTTCAAAAGGTCTCCACCTCAGAGCCCTCCATCCTGGAGTGCTAAACCAGCATCACTTTCACAAAATGACAAGAGTAACTGAAGTGACATCATATGCAATTAACATTATAAGAAGTGACATCACACGACCTTTGGCCTTGAGTAGATAATAGGACGCGACACTGTACAGCCTGTGATCCTGCACTAAGATTAAAGCCAGTAGCCTTAAAATCCCACATTAATGGATAAAGTGCAGCATGGAAGTTGCATGAGGAAGCATTGTGCTCGCAGAGGACTTGTCACCCCTAAATAACCCTTCCTATCAATTTGGGGATGGCTCATGTGAGTCTTAGAAGCACATGTATGGCTGAAAGAACTTTAATTGTCAAAATGGAAAACTTGTCCACGCTCTGGGATGCCACTTATGAACAGTCATGCTCCAAAGAGCAGAGGACTGAGGACCAGTTTCTGCTTCACTCCACGTTACCCCTTTTCTCTCTTACACTGTCTCTCCTGTAATGGAGCATATGACACAATCAAAAGGTTTGGGAAGTACTCTGATGCACCCCGTTTCCCTTCCAAAGGACCAGTTGTAATTAGGGGCTACCCACATCAACTTCCACCTTGACTGCGCTAACTCGGTTCAGCATCAGCCTGGAAACATTGACTCTCCTATCACACCACTGCAGGAGCGGTAGAAAGATGGCAGGTGCAGCAAGGGTGCTAAGGGCCCCAATGTAAGCAGAGAAAATGGACCTGAATTCCCAGGTTTGGTGGTTAAAAACAGTTATTTTGGGGATGCAGGGAGTCCCTTACACCTAGTGCCACTGCTTTTGCTTCATCAATGATAGCTACATTCCTCATTCTCGACAGAGTCCTTCTGCAGGGCACAGACTGCAGCTGGATTCTAGATTCAGGCTTACCTTCCAACCTGGCCCTTTTCTGAAAATTCAAACATTCCCCACCTCAAAGTGGTCCAGGTGCTCCAGCGAGATCCAGCAATTCTCATTGAGCCAATCAACGTTGCTTAAACATAGGGTTCAATTCTGATTGGCCAAGAAGAGTTCCAACAGGTATTCTAATGTGCTGTCATTTGGCAAATCAGAATTGGTCTTTGTGTTTTAAAAAAAGTCTGATTAGTCTGCGGGAATGACTGAAACACCCCACAATGCCAGAGACTATCTTTGTGGTCAATGAACACAGGGGTTAGCTAGGGGTATAGTGGAAACGCACATTAATGGCAAAAGGATAATTCCAGCAGTATGCATTAAGGTACAGAAAGCAATAACGCCCTGTGCTACTGGAAGAAAGCTGTAAATGGCGGTCTGCTCTTACTGCATTCAAAAGAATAATGTCACCCTTAACTAAGAACCTCTGACCGAGACACGAATTCTCCCATCCATCAAAATACCACAGCAACAAAGTACAATGTTACGCCTCAGGAAGATCCCTTACCTGATAAAATCCTACTCCAGATACTGGAGTGTGGGCAGACCCTTCACAGTCCAAGCATCTCATTTATGGAATGACTGCTTTCTAGCCATTCTCACTAAGTTTATCATCTAGCTTTCAGAAAAAAATCAAAATTCAACTTTTATGTCTCTATGCAGCCAAAGGCAGCTGCATTCAAGGAGGGTCGGGGTGAGACCACTCTGAGAGGACAACAGTCAGCTCGCACCATTTCTTGGGAGGGCAAACCCACCCCTGGGGGGAAAGGTGCCTGGTCTGCTCCTGTCCACGAAGCACCACTTTTCATAACACGAGAGCTACAGGGAACAGAGATTTGGTCTATAAATAATATTGAATTCATTATTTCATTCATTCACTCATTCCTGCGGACCTCAATGAGCCATGCAAGTAAGTGGTTGGTAACCATGAACCAGAAAAACAAGTCTCAAAGTTCGGCTTACTGGGGAGGGGAGTAAACTTCCTTCATAATTCCAAATTGGTTTCTCCGAAAGTACATGCCTGAACTCAAAACATTTCAGAGACAGCCAATAGGCTCTATAATGCAAACAGCTGCTGAACAAACAATCAGAAACCATCCCTCACCTGATGCTCGGGCGCCTGCCTTATAGACTAGCTTGCATGAATCAAGGGATGACAGAAAGACAACTGGAGTGGTCCTCAGTCCAAGGTATTTAGGGTATCATTTAAAGTTTAGCACTTGAAGACCTTCGGATGTGTGAATATGAAATTCCATGTGATTGTAGCCAGAGGTAGAATCAGAGAAGCCTCCCATTCTAGCAAAGGATGAGGGTGGGGAGAGAAAGACTGGCAGCACGTTTACTCACACACACACACACTCTTGCACGTGTGCAATACCTGGTACAGTCTGCCTCGTAATGAAATATAAGTTGCATTTGTGTTTTAGTTTGTCCCTCAGACTGCGCCCCCAAGCCATGAGATCTAGTGCATAGCTGCAGGCCGCAGCCAGGCCCTGCGGCACGGGGATTAACCGGGCAGAAGGCAGGGAGGACAGAAATCCCCTCGAACTCCTTTCAGCTTCTGTGCGGACAAACAAGGCTGCTTTTTCACGGGCTGCGCCTTCACCCCTCCCTCACCTGGGTTTTAATGTGTTTCTCTCCTTCGGCTCCAGTTATGACCGAGGGCCAGCCCCCTCACTTCCAGACTTGGAAGTTGGAACAGGCCTGTGCACGAGGCTCTGACCGCTCGCTGTTGCTGCCGCGCGCTGATATGGGCCATGATTCCACTTGTCGCTGTGCACCTGCAGGCACGTGCTCATCGCAACGTGCTCACATTTCTAAATGTTCGGCACGTTATAAAACACGGACATAATATACTCCTGTGTTCTCGACTCAGATGAACAGTCATCACATTGCAGGACAATAACGTTGCAATCGTGTTTTATCCCAACAATTGTACCTCTGTGCGTCTATTCGAACTTTTCCTTGGGCATTCCACCCCAAAACTCACCAACGCATCCATCCATTGTTTTTCTGCTTCACGCCCCCTCTTTTCTGTCTTCCATAATACGCCACCTGCAGACTAGAGTTCGGTGTGTGACCTGCGGATCACATGTTTACTTCTCTGGGGGCTCGTCAGCTTTTCATCCTTCGGGTGTCAGTAACATTCGCGCCATTGTTTAGGTAACAGTAATATCTGTTATTAAAGTGCTTGGACATTCTAGCGGAGTTTCTGCTCTACATACTAGTTACTTAATCTTAGTTTAATAAGTACCACTTAACTGTTAACTTACCGGTTCGTGGTGGGCCGGACGGCCGGGACACACACTGACTGCACTGCCTTAGGCTTTTAGCTTAACTGATTAGGCCGGCCTGCCTGCCTCACCTGGTGCTGCAGCTGTTGCCTGCCGCCAGTACCGGCTGCGCTGCTACCTGCCTGTCCTCAATGTCGTCGTCGGGTGACGGATTGCGCTGGCACTCACTTAGTTGAACCCAGTGCTTGAACAGTGAGTGACCCGGTGGTGGGGAGCAGCCATACGCGCGGCTACGCAGGGGCGTGGCAATGCAGTCTGGAAAAATCTACGCACCCTGACGCACAGCTCCAGCCTCCACAAAACCAAAATCCAGCCCAAATCAGTGTCCCGCCCACTGGGCCGGCAACACTGAACACTGGGCCGGAACTTCAAACTATCAGATTGAGAATGTTGAGATTCATACAGAATCTCCATTCTCCTTTTGGCTCAGCCAGGGACAAGCTCACTCTCACAGCTGCGCAGGCGCTGCCCAGGCCGCAACACACTTCGCTGGAAATGACTCACTCTGACTGGGGAGACAGATGGGCATTACTGCGAACAAGTCCAGTAGTGGGGTAAATACCGTAAATGAAACATATAAAAAATCAATGACGTGTAGACCCGGCCCTGATTATTAAGTGCCGGTGCTAAGCACCGGAAAGCACCGGCACAAATTAAGCACTGTCACTTGGGCCAAAGGCTCCGTAGAAAGGAGTCTAACCCATGCTATAAAGACAGGCCCAAACCCCATTTTGGCAAGGACAGCTAGCAGGTACGGCCACTCTATGGTATCAAAAGCCATGGAGGCGTCTAGAGATTCTATGACGGCCGGCTCATTAATAGTATCAACCCTCCCAGCACTCCATGAACCCTACACAAATTAAGGGACGTGTTACGGTGGGGCACAAAGCCCGACTGATCCGGGTGAACCAGTGCTGTTATCACCCGGGACAGCCGTGTGGCCAAGAGTTTGGCAAGGATCTTGGGTTCCGCATTCAGGAGGGAAATGGGTCTGTAAGAGGTGCATTTGTTTCTGGGCTTCCCCTCCTTGGGAATCACGACCAGAGATGCCAGTCTCTGGGCTGGGGGAGACCTGTGCGAATCAGGGGATTGCCGAGAAACCTGGGGATGATGGGTGCAATAGTACCTACCCAGAACCCGTCGAGCCCATATCGGGGAGTGGTCAGAGATTCCCTGTGCCAAATGTCAGATCTCACATACGTGTGCAGCTTGGGATGCGGGGTTATGAAATAATCAATGCGAGAGAAGCTTCAATGCGCCCCTGAGAAAAAAGTGTATTGGATGTCACTAGGATGGAATGTCCGCTACACATCAGAGAGGCCAAAGGACTACAGAAAGTCTGGATGCCAGTGGGATGACGGGGCGATGTCGTGGGGAGGGTAGCAGTCAAGGGAGCCGGAGACAACAGCATTGAAATCCCCTCCCACTAGTAAGAGACCCTCAGGAAGTGAAAGCAACTGGGTCCCCAGATCAGAGAAGGTTTGCGTTTGCAGACCCGGTGGTACATATACTGACATTAGTGTGAGTGTGTTGCCCTCCTACTGTCCTGTCACCGCGATGTATCTGTCCCACTCATCAGCAGGTGTTGTTTGTACATAGAAAGGAAGAGAGTTTTTAATCAGGATTCCCACCCCCCTGGATCCTGAAGTGAAACCAGAATGGGCCACTAGCCTATATCCCCATCTATTTAGCGCTTTACAGGAGTTGCCTACCAGGTGCGTCTCTTGGAGGAAGACCACCTCTGGGGAATGGCGTTTAAGGTATTGGATGACCAGGGTGCGCTTCACTTTATCACCAAGCCCGTTGACGTTCCAACTCAACAAGGTGAAACTCTTATCCCATTGTGTATCCATAAATACTGTCAGGTGCGGGTTTGCCTTCGAACACCCTCATAGGTAGTGCTGCCGATTGAACCAGAACAAACAAACCTCCCTCCCACTCCCAACTCCAACCACCCTCCTCCCAACCACAATTGTCAATACAAATCAATGTTGTTCCCCGTACGGGACAGCCTCCCTTTTCTCTAGAAACGAAAAGACATAGGGTGAGTCGAATAGTCAATGTACCTCTGGGCCGTCAGAGCCACCCATATGGCCTGTTTGGTGCGACCCCGAATCAGGGACAAACCTGATACTTGAGACCACAAGGCAGGTCCGCCCCATGGTCAACGTCCCCCATCAGAGTGGGTTCAGCGGGCATTGTGTTCCTTCGCATCTCTCCAGCCCTCCAGCCAATCTGCCACATCCTCAGCACGGTCGACGAACCATGGTTTGCAATCTGCCTCGACCCGCAACCTAGCCGGGAAGAGCATGGCGTACTTCAGGCCTTTATCTCTAAGTCTCTTTTTGACGGTGAGGAAGGATCGTCTCTGTTTCTGAACAGCTCGAGTAAAGTCCGGGAAAAAGGAAATAGTTGCATTTTCATATTTGAGGGGTGGCGCCGCTCTTGCACACTGTAGGATCGTATCTCGATCACGAAAGTTAAGCAACCTAGCCAGTAAGGGTCTGGGGGGCCCCACGTCGCGGACGTCCCCCGGGACCCTATGGGCCCATTCTACGACAAAGAACTTAGACAATCCCTTGCGGCAAAGATGCTTAAGTATTAAGTCTTCGACAAAGAGGTCAGGCGTCTGCCCTTCCGCCCTCTCCGGCACTCCAATAATTTGCACGTTATTGCGCCGGGAGCACCCCTCGTAATCATCAAGCTTGTCCTCTGCATATTTTCTGAAGGTTTGCAGATCGTGAACTTTGGTTTGGAGTTGCGAGACCAGGCAAGTCATGGTCACTTGAAGCTGTTGGACCTTCTCACTCATTTTGGCAAGATCCGCTCTAATGAGAGTCATTTCTACTGTGATCGCATCTGTTCTCTGTTCCATCAAAGTTCTAACGCCGGCTATTGCCCCCATGACATCCTTCAAGGTGAGACCGGGGGGGTCATCCTCCTAGTCCCCGGTCGGTACTTCTCGAGAGGGGATTTCAGGAACAGTCGCCTTAGAAAAGGTGTATTTGTCCAATCTGCTCTGTTGTGACTGCTTGGTGCTCTTTCCACTCGTATTGATTACAGGTCTGACACTCCGCACCCTCCAATCCGTTCACAGATCTCACTGGCCACGTCTCAGGCAGTAACATACAATTATGAACTTATACAGTAAGTGATCAAAGTAATATGAAAACAAAGTCAAACAAGCATTTGCAATGCAATAGATGTCGCATTTGCGAGAGTTTAAGCTATTGGCATTGTAAATGACGATGCTATTTATTTATCTGTTTTGATAATTAACATATAAATAAAAGGCATTGTCATTTACAATGCCAATAGCTCAGAAGCAGGCTAATTGTTAGTATAAAGGGCTATTTATATACTGGGCTGTGTACGTGCTGTAGCGCGTGCAGCGGGTGATACAAAGAGCGGTGCAGCCCCTTTGTTGTGCGCTCTATACTATTGACAGCTTCCCCTCTCTGGGTATTTTAATACAAATGGCGCCCCCTAAGCTGGTAAAGTGGGCCATGCAGGATTGTTGCTCTTAGTTCTCTCTGCACGAACTCTGTGGATAAAGCGTCTTGCGAGGCGCTACACGAAACACCTCATTACTATTGCTACATGTCACGCCTCCGAAATGACAACTATTTTTGTGTACATTTTGCCCAGCCATTCCGCTTTTCCAGGCATTAGGTTGTGTTGCGAAAATAAAACCTTATGCTGATTGCTCCTCCCGCCGCAATTTATGCCTGATGCATCTGCCTGAGTTGAAACCCACCCTCGGTGGATCTTTGGGCGCATGGAAATAACATTTTTCTATAGTGCTCATAAGCCACTTGTGCCATTTCGAAGCTCTGTAATTATCAGGCGGTACAATTAACCAATGCAATACAGCTAATAAAGGGTTCTAAAACTGAAAACACCACTAGATTTATCAAATGCTGCCCTGCTTGGACGGGTCGGTGAATTTAAATAATATTTGCTGTTGGTAAAGTGTGCGCGTTCGTCTGTGTGCGTTTTAAATGTGTGCCTCACTTGCACATCAAAGGAGCCGTTTCAAACATGCAGGACCTCTCACACTGACATCAACACACAAGTGCGTGAAAGAAACCTGCAGGAAGACCTAAACTTCGGGGTTTATAGAGTCAACGGTTTACGATGCACATGGAAATGTTTGTTTGTTGTGTTCGCTGCTTAATATTACAACGAGGCGACCTTACGGAATCCCATCCCAAAAAACTGATGTATACTTAGTTTAATTCATTACATACAAGCGCACGCGCAGACAGACCGAAATACACACATACCGTCAAACTTATAAGCACACAGACACACGCACAGCCACACAAAAATACACCCTAAAACACACACAAATACATTCAAAATTAAGTACCCAGACATATACTGACGCACACACAGAAAGACCCAATACAGACCAAATACAGCTAAAGAAAAGTAGACTCGCCCACACGCACAGTCACGCACAAATACACCCTGACACACACAAATACATTCAAACTTAAGTACGCAGACACTAACGGACGCACAGATACACACAGAAAGATGCAATACAAGCACGCATAACACTCACACAGAAAAATAGACTTGCCAACACGCAAAAATACACTCTGCCACACACACAAAAAATACATTAAAACTTAAGTACTCAGACACACAGCTCACATAAACACAGAATACAAACACGCATACACGTACAGAAAAATAGACTCGCCCACACGCACAGTCACACATACAAATACATCATGATACACATCATGATACACATACAAATATATCCAAACTGATGTACTCAGACACACGCGGATGCAAAGGCACACACAGAAAGACACAATACAAACAAGCAGACAGGTACAGAAAAATAAACTTGCCCACACGCACATTCACACACAAATATACCCTGACACACACGCAAATACATTCAAACCTAAGTACGCAGACACATTGGCGCACACAGACACACAAAGAAATAAATACACAAACAGACAATTCAAGGATATTACGTGAAACCTAGATTTTCAAAACATGTATTTTAAAGAGGTATGCATGTTCACGTGCCCATGTAAGCAATTCACGTAACGTGATGTAGAATAAGCATATGTCTGAAAGTTGAGCAGGCGCGGTGCGTCCATTAGGGCGTTGGGGCGTAGCCCCCCCGCCTGCAGCGTTGCCCGCAGCGTCGCCCGCAGCGTCGGCATCTTTGAACTTAAGTAAACTGAATCAGTTTACTTAAGTTCAAAGAAGCAGAGGGAGAACTGACAATCATGTCAGTCAGCATTACGTCGGACCGCCGGTGGGCGGTCCGGCGTCATGTTGACTGACATGATCGTCAGAGGACCAGGCAGGGGCAACAGGCAGCAGCACAAGTGTGCATGATTGGGAAGGTGAGCGAATTTTCGCTCCGTGCCCAGTCATGCGCACTCGTGTGTGGTCTGGCTGGCGCATGCCCATTAGGAGACCGAGGGTTGAGCAAAGGTTCAAACCTCGGTCTCCTAATGGGCAGGCGGGCGAGCAGTAACCGTGCCCTAAGCCAATCCTGGCGCTGCTGGCAGCGCCAGGATTGGCTGAGAGCCTGAGAGGGGCTGTACCGCTGTAGGCGCCAACGAACGGACCAGATGTGGCGCGCGGGCGCGGACGTGCTCAGGACCTCAGCAGGTAGGATAAAGATTCAAGCCAAGCTTTGCTGTCTGTCCTCTTGAAGGTCACATATGCCACATTCAACTTGGGAACCGATTAATATTTCTGTAACTGGGCTATTTGTTGTCCAGGCCACGATCATGAAGAATTATTGTCAATTATTATTTATTGAAAAATGCTCATGCGAGACTTTCTTTTTTAACCAGGGGGAAGAACTTTGGTCCTCATAACATTGAGGGCAATACCAAAAACAGTATCTAGAGGGGTGTATGTCACTGCTGAGACAGGATCGTTCGTCACAGTGAAGCAAGACATTATTCATGGCATAATACCCCTATATCAGAGAGACTGAGCTCGCAATATAACCACCCCAGCACTTGATTACGGTACTGGTGCACGGCTTCTGTGTGCGTCAGTGCATACCCTTGGTGGGTGTAACCAATTCAGGCAGGTGCATGCGCCACATTAAAACCAACGTGCTTTCCTCGAGGCAGATATCCTGAACCCGCAAGTTACCTCAGTCCCCTGAAACAGCACGCGCCAGCCCTCGCTTTAACGACAGCTCCATGTTTCTGTGCTCATAGCCTGCAACCTTCGAGAAGAATCCGGAAGTACCCCCGGATGGTGGATGTAGTGAAACACTGCAGCCAACTGGCCTTCAAGGCCCACCCCTCACGGGCTGGCATTCAGAATGTCTCTGCACAGGCTTCAGTCTGCCATAGACTGTCAGGGTACCCTAAGCTTGCCTCTGGAGAGAGTGCGAAAGCCTCCAAAAGGTTACCCTCCAATAGGTTAGTGAGCATGTCGGCAAATTTACAAACTTTACTACTTGTTGTAGAACCTCAATGTTTCTGTTTCAGGCTAAATAACCCATCGCTTTCATCCCCACAGGGCATTCGTTTTTTTAATGAAATACAGGCCTGGGATGGTGGTATCTACATGAAACGGAGCACCCATAACGCCTTGTGTAATGAAGAGAAAGCCAAGTCTGCAAGGGCTTGCCCTGTTGTCCTTCACATGTATTGGAAGTGACCAGAGCTCCTGGAATGCTTTGGGCTGGGCTTTCAAAAAGCACTGGGAGCCTGGTGACATCTGTAAAGGCAACGACTCTTAGAGTGCAACTCACGTTCACAGGCCTTGTGCCTAAGCGCCGAGTAAAATCCAGGAGTGGACTCGGAACAAGGCGCCCTGGTGCCCAGGTGTGATTTGCAAATTGGTTGTATGAGAACATCACGTTTGCCCTTCCCACTTGCATCTCTCGAGTTTCAAGTGTGTTCGTCTTGCAGTACTTTCATTGTCCAGAAACGCAGGGGCATATTATCAAGCACGGCGTTAACATTATCGCCACTTTAGCGGCAGTTTCCTGCCGCTAAAGCGGCGATAATTGTAACGCCGTTTCTTGATAATATGCCCCTAAATGCTTTATAACTTTTCCAAAGAGTGTTTTTAGATTAAAAACCGGCCTTGATTGGGTTAATTGAATTATTTGTGTTACATCACATGCAAGTAAATAGTAGGGGATTGGATTGGGCAATCTTTCATCGAGGCAGTTTCATTGGTGCATGTGTAATGACACTGTGAAAGATGAAAGCACTGTAGTGTACATTTAGGTTTAAAAGTTCATGTGATTGTGATGGTTTCACTAACTTGCGTCTGTCAGAGGTCCAGGCAGATTGTCGGAAGCAGGTTGAAAGTGCTTAAATGGCGCCCATGGTTGCAGGTGTTGGGCATACTTGTATCCTTCCACTGCTCACTATTAAGGCACAACTTTTTTATCTTTCGTTTTTAGCTAAGCACACCACGAGAGTGCATGTGTTTTCGCTCGCCGCAGTGAAGTACGACAATTGTTTAATGCCCTACCACTTTCAAATGTCACAAGCCGCCACTGAAGTTGAGCTGTGTATGGATGGCTTGGGCGAGCACCACCTCCGAAGGCAAGACTATAGACACAATGCACAACACATTTTCATACACAAAGAAACACTCAAAAGCACACGCAGACACTTCCCTAAACGATTATCTGTCTGACGAGTCTGGGTGACTTTCAGCGCTGGAGTACTTTACCTGGTGGTTAGCCATTTTTAGGTCTCGCCTAGCTATTGCGTTTACGCAATCGCTATGCGAGACTCTAGTAAGAGGGGCATTTCAAAGTGCTCCCAAAAGTGGATTGCATGGCGAGCACGCGCACAATCACGTGCATCGTGCCGCCATGCAATCCGTTTGGGGAAGCGCTTCAGCCCACTGGCGCCCTCGGTATCATACTTCAAAGGGTCCGCTCCCCCGCCTGGAATGCGCTCCCCTGCCCCCGCCAAGCGCGCGCCACGCTCTGCTTGCATCCGCAAGGCGCTTCATTTTCGAGCACTCGTGGGAGAAGGTGGCACAGATCAATGTTGCCGTGGCATATGTTATTTCCAGGTTATATCTGGAGGAAATGTTGTTAAAAAGCAGTGAATCTGGGGAATAGAGTGCAGAATAAAGGTCATTCAGACCGTTTCCACAATTACTCCCCATTAGCAGAGCCAACCCTCCCCCATATCCCTTGCGGTAAAGGGAATACACTACAGCGGTTTCAGCGCCTGATTTCAGGGTGGCTCTCAGAGGGAGGCACTCACACCAATGGTTAGCCAGAGATGTCCCTTCCCTTACATGGGCTGGGTAAACACTCGCCTTTCCTTGGGCTATATGTAAGTGTAAGTGGCTCAGGCACGCAAAGGGCAGGAGGCTCCCTCCGTAGAGGCTTAGAGCTGCCCCCTCTCAAAGGCTCACACGGGCAGGAGGGATTTGTGAGGTATGTCCCCGTAATACCTCTGCCCTCCCCTGTCAGCACGTGAACGCTCGGGTCCTGCATGTGCCCAATCGAGTACACATCCATGAACCGGTGCACGGATGTTCGGCGCTACAGGCAAAATGGCGTCTTCAACTGCCGTGCTCCCCATCTGCATTTTTTCGGTCCTTTCTTCGATATTTAGTCACGTTGCCAAACCCCTGTGGTATTACCGCACATGGTAATACTGCATCTGTTATTACCAATAAGCGTTCTTGATAATACTGGCTGCAGTGTAAATTAATCTCTGCTACGGCCTTGTGGAATGGGACATAACCTGCGGAATCGGTTTTACCGCAATAGTTCCCACATGTGAACTCCTCGTGCCAGGCCTTTTCTCTTACATCATTGACAGGGTAACCACCTTAGGAAGAAGGCCTGACGCACTCCTTTCATGCCACAAACCGAGTACCACAGAGCCCTTCGCTGCCTCTTCAAGGTGGCAATTAAAGTGGCCACCCACTGTGCAGAAGGAAACGGTTATCTCCTCCCAATCCTGTATCTTTAAAAATCACCAGGAGGCATTCTTTGTTAGATGACGTCAGCTGGGGTTTCTGGATGTGTTGTGACATCACTCACCACAAGCCCTCCTTAACTCCAGAATGAACCACGTGGAGGCTGCTGGCGTGGCTTCCCACAGTCTAGCTCTGAAGAGATTTCCTTCAAAAACTGGCATGGCCAACACCACCAATCAGAAACCGCAGGAGAAGAGGTTCGTTCTTTCTGTCTTTCTCTCTTTCTCTTCTTCTTCCTCTTCTTCTTCTTCTCTTCTCTTTCTCTTCTTCTTCTCTCTCTCTCTTCTTCTCTCTCGCTCTCTCTCTTCTCTCTTTCTCTTCTTCTTCTCTCTCTTCTTCTCTCTTCTCTTCTTCTTCTCTCTTCTTCTCTCTCTCTTCTTCTTCTCTCTTCTTCGCTTTCTCTTTCTCTTCTTCTCTCTTTCTCTTCTTCTCTTCTTCTCTTTTTCTCTCTCTTCTTCTCTCTTTCTCTTTTTCTCTCTTCTCCTTCCTGGACTTTTATCTGCTCTTTAACTCTCATTTTTATGTGCACGAATAATACGTACTCAACTCCACATATAAGTTCTTCACATATACATTTTGACTGAAACTTTCTGGAAACTACAAATCTTTCTGGAAACCCTGAAGATAAAGACTTCTGTACACAATGAATAGATTTCATGACTGCTTTTTGTACAATAAAGTATCCAAGAGTCCTAAATGTCTATCCGTCTGTACATCTTTATTAAGAGCTTCAGTAAAGGTATATTCAACTTATAAACATTCACAATAAATGAGACATTGGCAGCGAAACCATGACAGCTGTCAACGGTGTTAAACAATGACAGACTAATGTTGCCCTATTTTGGGAATGCCTCTATCACACAGGTTTAAGGGTTGGTCCCTTATGAGCAGGGCAACTAGACTCATGCAATTGTGCTGCCGCCACGTTTTCCGCATAATTTTAGACTTCCCGAGTTTTCCAAATAATCCATCTGCTGCATAATCCGCAGATTTTAACTCAATTTGTTTAAGTTTGTAACTCCAACGGTTCGAAAATTACAAAGTAGGCAGAAAAATGTGTTGCTGCGCAGCTGAAGTTCCTTTGAAAAGCTTCACAGGTCACCTGTCTGTTGCTTTTTATTAAGATGAGGTGCAACCAATGCCCATACAGTGTTAACAGTGTAACAAGCATTGGCATAGCCAATAGGTCTCGCCTTTGGGACCTTATAAGTGTTTAGTTACCTAGTACAATATCCTTGGTGCAACAACATTAAGTGTTGCATGGCTAAACACTTATAAGGTCACAACGCGAGACCTATTGGCTATGCCAATGCTTGTTACCCATGTGCACGTGATATTGGAGTAAGCGGGACCCTGTGTACGTCTGTCTACAGAATACTTTTTTCAAAGCCTTCCTAGTCGCCCAAAGCACCCGACAACAACCCTAGCAGCAGACCCGTACATTGTTAGTCATCGTTGGTAGATCGGGGACAGCACTCCCTCACAAGCCTCCCACCTGTGCTGTGCGCTCCCTCCTCTCACCTAAAGGTTAATGTGTGATGTGCGTTACAATCTTTCCTGCCATTTATACAAACAAAATACCAGGCATTCAGTAGGCTTATCTCCCAAAATGAAGACTACAAACTGCTTACGCTCCCTCCCGGTTCTTTCAAATATTGTGTTAACAAAAGCGGACGCCATACTGTAAAAAAGCATGTCATGTGTATAAATACAAAAGCTGGCGCATGGCGCCCCAAAACGTATGTGCGTGCCTCATGGTAAATAAAAATAAGTAGTCCCTAAAGAAAACCATATAGACCTACAGTGTAGGGAAACTGTAATTGGCCGACAGGAAAGAAAAGTGATTTAGAAGTTGACCAATGGCAAGCATCGAGTGAAATTGCACTCCGCAGAGTGATTACCCCAGGTCTTGCAGACAGCGCATGCGCGCTGGTGCTCGACCTAAAAAGGTACAAGACGGGCTGCAGACAGGAACTGAGACAACTCTTAAGGATGCTATTGCTAAAAGCACTGAATTCTTAGAAAAATATACAGGAAGTCCTCACATAGAGCTTAGGAGAACTAAATGTTGCATCTCACAAGGAATGATGAAAGGAATAGTAATGTCTGGTGTTTAGAAAAAAGAGCAGCTTTGACACATATGGGGATTTTAACTGGTTGAGGAATGCTCAGCATTTTCTTGCTGTTGGCAGAATCTGTAGTGTTATGGGATGGTGAACCTGAAGTAAAAAAAAGTCAAAAGCCCCCCATGTTGGGAACTAAAAGCAGATAGGGTGGTGGGAGAAGCTATAGGGAACTTATGCGATTGGTACAACATCGTTAGTTATTTCATTAGATACAGCTCAGAAGAAAATGATTGAGTACTGACATACTACCTATTCGTGAGTCTTAGAATTTCAGAGTAGGAGAACAAGAAGGGAAATGCATCAGGCAATGAAAGGAGAAACAATCTTGGATTGACCATGCTAAGAAGAGTTAATGATACAAATCGACCTGAGGGCTTATCCTCCACTCTACGTAGTAAATGGTAATAAGAATGAGATAAACAAGAATAACAAGCAGTGACAGCTGCTATTAATGACAAGTGGTGAGGCGGGGGATGTGGGAGGTGGGTAAATAACACAAAAGAAAAAAGAAAGAAGTATTTACCTGCCTCTGCAGGCTGCCGTCTCAGTGTTCTTCTGTACCAGTCTCGACTCCCGATTCCCCATGGGCTGGTGCACACTATGCAGGCTCCCAGCTGCTAATCAAGATGCTGCTCTCATGCTGGTAATAGTATTTACCAGCATGAGAGCAATGCCGTGATTGGCCTGAGTGGGCTGTTTTTATGCTCTCTCAGAGCCTGGGAACCTGTGCCTCTTCTCCACCCGGCTGTGCAGCACAGCTCGGGTAAAGAAATCTAAGGAGCATATTATCAAGCACAGCGTTAACATTATCACCGCTTTAGCGGCATAAAACTGCAGCTAAAGCGGCGATAATGGGCTTGATAATATGCCGCAGAGAATTCCAATAGAAGCCCATGTTGACACCAGAACATGAGCTTCTATGGGAATTCTCAAGGGCAGTTTTCTGCCGTTAAAGCGGCGATAATGTTAACGCCGTTTCTTGATAATATGCCCGCAAGTGTGCAGTCAGCCGGCCAAACCGACATGCGCACTTACAGTGTGCACTACTCCTTCTCCCCCTGCAGTCACCATGGCCTGCCCTAAACTCGGCTGGCTCTAGCGCTGTGAGAAAAATAAAATGATAATAAAATGGTTTTATTATCATTTTATTTCTCACATTTCCCTCTGCTGGCTCTTAGCAGGGGGATGACGCTCCTCTGCCATAAAACAGTAGAGCCGCCACTGATAACAAGCAGTTAGAAACTCAAAGAAGTTTGAAGAGGAATTTAGAGAAATGTTTAGGAAGAATCCTGAAAAATGGAAATGAGATGCAAAGTAGGTGTGCCGTCGAAGTTACAACATGTAAGAGAGCGCTAACACAACAGCGCTGTATTAACATGATTTGCGAGGCGATATTGAAACTCCCGCCAACCGCGGGTACCGCCGGATCCTTACGTCTCCTTAAAACCTGACTTAACCATGTAGTGTATGGGAGGTGGATTGGCAGGTTAAATCCACACTCCCATATTTACAAACTCATCATTAGCTCTCACAAGTTATCGCTGTTTTTCATGCGATATTGGCACTTTTCGCCGCTATCGCTGGATTTCTTATCACCTTTGGAAAACGCGTAGGTAATACCACGCTAACTCGGTGAAGAAATCCAGCGATAGCCGGCGATAGGAAGAACAGCGATACGCGCGCTTTGCAATCATTATCGCAATTTGTTGCTGATATGCCCCTATGTTTTTAACTATGGATACATATCAATATAACAGAATGCTATTGGGCTTGCCATTACTGCTGTTGTATTTCAAAGGCTTATGTGTAAAATTAACGAGCATAGGCTTTCAAAGTCTGGCCGTTGTGAAATTTGCTTAATTTGTTTAAATGTAATAAATAAAATTTCTTGAAAATTGCATGAAAGTAAACGTAATTTGGTGAAAAGGAATATATGTCAGTTAGTGCTATATTTTAGGGCAAAATACATCCACACATATTTTGTTTAGAGGATGCATTTCACACTGAAAGATGACGTGAAAAGCACAAGTACTGAGAATAACAGCGTTTCGCTTTCTGGTTGGTGCCCTCACAGTATAATTTTTCCACAAACTGTAGTGTAATTATGCAACATGAAATAACTGCTTAATTTTGGCTAAACAGGTCCTACAGTGAGCGGTTACAAATATAATGCACACGCCCTGTTTGCAATTTTTCCATTTAAACACCCAAAATTCTTACCCTTGGCATGCTCCCCAAATCATGGTCCTGTCCCACTTGCCTCTCACCCATTTTTTTGTTCATCCTCCCTCAGCTCACTAACCATGCCAATCGCACTAACCCTTTAAAGTTAGCGCCTCATGTGAGCCATTCACTCTTCCACTTTTACTAATGCACCAAGCCCTTTTTGTAGCGAATTTACACTATGATCTTCCTGTGGCTTAGTATACACCATTGCGTAGCACTTACCAACCCTGCTAATGCACTAAGCACTTTCTCCTGCAACTTTGCACTAACCAAGTAATAATGTTTCTTTGAGCTTCGCTGTTTTTAAATGGTCTTTTCAATTGTATTAAATTCTTTTATCTAGTGAACGATCAAGAACACATAAATTATTGTTTACAGCTGGACTTTTACTGCAATTTTTAAATAACAGGTTTTAACTTGTGTTTTAATTGTAAATTATAATTAACTGAACAATAAAGTTTCATCCGCTTAATTTTGGAATTTTAGCTTAACATGCTTATTATGAAATTCCTGAAATTACGCAAATTTAAATTGTTCCTGGGCCTATGTCAAACATTTTATTTTATTATTTGTTAAGAATGAAAAGAAGCTTGGTGTTAACTTTTAAAAACACTGCTAGCATAGAGTATAAATATTGGTATATATGGTTAAATATTAAACAGAATGTATCATTTTTAGGAAGGCTGAGGTCGAATATTTAGGACATAACATTTCCAAAAATGCATTTAGGTGCATGAATGATTACCTACTGGACCATACTCCTCCAGTCAAGTAACAGCCACATCTTGTGCCCCAGCATCCCAAAGATTTGCTTCTGATTGTACCACAAGATCTGGGGATCTAGAGAAGATGTCTCACCCATTCCATGCACCCACATGATTTAGCCACCAACTAATCCCTTCCTTTGACTCCTGATCTAAAGTGACTGTTTGTGACCTCTCTGACAGTGTCTTCTCTTCATGCGCTAGAGTGCTCGGTAGCAAAAGGGTCCTGAAAAAAATCACCTGAACTGAGGATGAGACAAAGCCCACCAGCCTCGCCAACTAGCACAGAGAAGTCTCATATTGTAACAACGTCACCCTCAAGTCCTTCTTTATCTTTCTTTAACTTTGCTTCTGGTAACAGAAGAATCTCCTTTTCGGAATCCATCACAAATCCGAATTAGGCCATCCTTCTTGAGGGCACCAACTTCGATTTTCCCACATTGATAATAAATCCAACGACTGAATCAATTACATGGCCCCCCTGAACTTATTCACCAACCTCCCTCTCTCCTGTTCCAGAGATATGATATTGTCCATGTACATCACCATCCTCGGTCCCTGTGCTCTGAGGACCACCTCCTGGGGCCTCATCAACTTTGTAAACCACAAAGGAGCAGAGGAAAGACCGAATAGAAGGGCCTTGAACCTGAACACCTGTCCTTGTGACAGAAACTGTAAGCATTTCCTGTGCTCTTGACATACTATCACTACCAGGTAGGCATCTTTTACACCATCCCCTCTTCTACAAGAAGGATGTCCCACGAGCTTATGATTGTGCCCATTTTGAAATGGGGGTACAGAATGAATTAGCTGAGCTCCCTCAAAATTATTACTGACCAATATGTTTTGTTCTTCTGTGCTAAGAAGATGTTGCCGACAAAACCTTTGGGGTGTGAGCAACATTGCTCTACAGCCCGCTTCTTAAAAAAATTCTGTACCTTTGCTGTGACTAGAAGTAAACCTTACTGTTAAAAATGTATTGGCAAGGCCACCTGGTCTCCATCGGGACTAAAGAGAATTCTATTTCAAATAATTTTATTGTCTGTATTTCCCATAGGCCTTTTGACATTAAAACTGCACTATTGAACAAAAATATCCAACCTAACTCCTACTGTCACAAGGGTATAGGACACTACACTTACAGTGAGTTCCCTCTCTCCTTGCTGGGCCTGTGCTGAAAAAAGGTTCTTTTTGGGAAGAATGTTGAACATGAATACTGTTGGCAGTAGAAGGGTCTGTAGACGGTTCCCCAGCTAGTAAAATGACCACCATATACCCTGCCCTGTGAGTGATCCATCCACAAAGATGAGCATGGATGATTGTGCTTTTTCCAGAGAGGCAAAGATCTGACTGTACCACCAAATTTCTTTAATAAATTCATCCCTAAACACAGACCTTCGAAAATTGGCCCCTATATCTGAGCCTGCCAGCTCCCAAAGTTTGGGATAAATATGCAAAAACAGTTCCTTGCGTCTCTCAAAAGAAAGTCCCACGTTTGCATTTCCAAGAAAGCAGATCGCCTTTGGGCCCAAACAGAACTTTTTTTCCAGGTCTAATTGACCCTATAACTTTTTTTCCTCTTCAGCAGCACATAAAATATGGGAAACAGGATCCAGAGTATCCAGTAATTTATTTTAGCACAAGGATCATGTGGTAGTGTAGCAAGATTGCCATGGGCCCTGGTAAAATAAAAGAAAATGGCCCCTGTTGGTGTAGTAAAAAAACAATTGTCATTGTTCAATGGGCCCCTTTGGGCTCCTTGCCTTCGCGACTCTACACCTGCTGTACCAGTAGAAGCTGTAAACCTAGGACCATGCCCAAGCCAATCCTTTTCTAGGGTCCTTCCGACGTTTGCTTACAAGTTCTGTAATTTTAGTATCCAATTCTAGAGTTATGGCCACATTCACAGAGATTATTGGACTTGGGCATTTAACCCTCATTTTAGCTCTAGCATTCCTGTCTACTGACATTTTTATCTTGGACCTAAGGTATTCATCAATAAACGGCGGAGAAGTCCACTTTGCTGAATTTGGATGCTAAACGATCTGAGGCTCAAATATAGCAGTACCCCCCGCCCCCATCTAAAATAACAATCTTAGGCTTTTCCCCACTTTCCACCTTTTTCAGGACATTGGAACCATAATCAGAATTATTGTAATAATTGTCATTGGCATTGTATTCTTTGAAATTTTGTGTACATAAATCATCACAGGGCTGTTGCAAATCTCCGAAAGACAGACTCCAATTTGAGGAAGTTAAGGGCCAGCTTTAGGGTGGTGGTGCAACTGGTGTGGCCACACTGGGTGCTGACCTGGAGGGGGGGCACTGACCTCAGGGGAGACTCTGTGTTTATCAATAATGTACGATTTAAAAGCACTTGCTGCAGTGTTCCTTTTGCATCCAGTTTTCAATCAGCAAAATAAATGTCAAGATTACTCTTGTGATTAATGTTCCTGCTAGAGAGAGAACGGTTGAAGTATTGTCTAGTGGCAGGTTTGACTCACCATTAATTAGTGCAGAGGGATAATATGCCTGCTGCAAAGAACAGATCTGTATTTTATGTGGATAGCTGAGTGGATTAGTAAAGCCAGCCTTTACCAGTGCTTTAGAAAAAATGAAATGTGAGAGAGGGGCAATGGAGAAATGAGGGGCACTTTGCCGGGC
This sequence comes from Triturus cristatus, assembly GCF_964204655.1. NCBI lineage: Eukaryota > Metazoa > Chordata > Amphibia > Caudata > Salamandridae > Triturus > Triturus cristatus. Next base: position 328,198,487 of record NC_140590.1, on the reverse strand, counting down.
GGTAGTGAGGGAATCTGAGGAGGAGGTTATGGGGGTGGACGACACCAAAAAAGATTTTCGCACCAGGGCGCCACCAGCACTAAAGCTGGCCCTGCCTGTCTGCCTTTGGTTCACATTCAGAAAGTAATTATCTTTCGCAGAATGTGTGAAAGTTTCATGTCATCTAAACAATAACTATGCTAGCACATAAGAGACACAAGTCTGCTAAATCTATATGATATCGGCTTCGCAAGGTCTGACAGTAGAAGTGTAAAATAAACATGTAGTCTGAATTGACATATTTTCATTATGCTGGTTCAGCCATGTTGTGCCTCAGTTTATGCCCCAATGTAGGCTAAAACCTCATTAGTTGACCAATGAATAGGAAATGCCTTAACACATCATCCCTTATGCCAAGAGTCGAAACAGAGATAAGAGGAGCCAAGCACAGCTGATCAAGTGTTTTTCTTCGAAGGAACCCTCTCTCCTGGCTGAAGTCTGATTATCACAGCTGTCACACTGTGTGCAAGTATGAAGTCCTCTGGGCCCAAGAAACTCTAGATGCAAGTTATGTACTCAATGCTATCATACTGTAGCACACAGAAGTAGTCTTTAGGGTAGTATGATGCTAGGGACATTCTAATTATGTTCAAACTGTTCCTTTTATACATGCTGCTAGCAACAGCGTATGTAATGTTTCTATTCTATTCTCTATGGTTATTTCTCATGTACTAACCAACAGGATGAGACTGTTGAAATAAACACTTTTAAACATATATAGTGTCCTTTCTTAGTGCAGCAATTGTGCGTGCTATTTTTTCACAGCTATTCCAGTCAATGCATTTTACTGTTTGCTGCAGGGCTGCATCGGAAGGACCCAGCCCGGCAGCAACAAGTATTCTTTTTGCATAAAAAAAAAATCCCAAAACAGGGTTTTCTTTTTGAAAAGAAATAAATGAATGCTCCCCTCACTATGGGAGTCTTCTCCCATGGTGAAGGGAGCATTAGCATGTTTTTGTTGTTCCTTACTGCCAGGGTATACTGGCAGTAAGGAACAGTAAAAAATGACTACATGCCTGCTCATCTAAATTGGATGGGAAGACAAGTAGCCATTTCTCTGATGTTCTTTACATCCCAGGGCCATCGTAGAAGTTTGGCTAGAGCTCGGACAGAGTAGTCTCCGTCATGGCCAAACCTACGGTACTCCCACAATTAAATATGGCGGACGCACCACTATATTGACGGGGTAGGGAACTCCACCGCCGTTGTGAAGGAGTTCCCTCTCTGCAAATATATAAATCAGGCCCTAAACTGGGTTTGAATTACTACTGCATCCCTGAGTTCTTTATGGGACTGTTACTACCCCAAAAAGCTCTGACACCACACAAGCAGGTATGCTCATTGGGGTTGTAGGGGATTACTATAACCTTAACTCACCTACTCGAGCAAGGGTGCACTGACCCAGTCCAGCCATACCTGGAAGCCAAACCTTGTAGACCTAGGCCAGAGCCCCAGGATATGAAACATGGCCTCTTACTTAGATCTCCCATAATATCCACAATAGGATTTTTGCCACATTGGCATCAAGTCGTTCTCTCTCTGCAGAAGTGAACCACCACCAACTTCATCTTCCTCATACCCATGAGAGGAACATAGCTTTCCTTCATTATTGTTTTGCGGCTATAGCTTCATAATTCTTGTTGCTGGGAATGTGACCTGCCATCTGCAGAAATTATAAAGAGTTTGTAATAGCCTTTGCCACGGATTTTCCTATATAATTGGCCACAGTTCTAAATGATGAAGGGATAGCTTTATGAATGGAATTGCAACCTGAATTGTCAAAAAAGCACAAAGTCTTTTCTTGAATATTAACACTAAGTTCGAACATTTAAATCAGCAAACAACAGTGAATTGAACCCTCACAATATTTTCTTTGAACAAGATATATCAAAAATATAAAAACAAGATCAAAGAAAAGGCTGTGCCTTTAGATGGCATTCACATAAACCCAGGCAGTTGCTTGAATAAACACTTCAACAGCAAGGGTCTGATTTACAACAAATAAATACAATATATCTGATCACAATATAAATGTAGCCAAAACTCCCCCACAGCCTTGTGCTGCTACAACAGGTGAGCCTGAAAGCAGGTGAATTCAACAGTAACAAATAAATCAGACACAGTCCTAGTCACAAACTGCTAAAACTATCACTTGCAACAAAAACAATGTCTCAACTGGAGATTATTAAAATTAGGATAATTCGAAAAGATTAAATTGATCACAATTGGGAGGGGGAATAAAGGAAGGGAGACCACAACGTAAGGGTATGGTAGAGTGAAATAAAATATAATTGCATAAGTAGTTAAGAAGCACTACAGTATATAATTATACAATGACCATAACACACAACGTGAGCACTGGGCGTGCTAGTGAAAAGTGGACGGTGCAGTGACATAAAGGTGTGAAAAAAACAGCATGAACTGCGATAATGGGTAAGTTTAAGGTGGTTAAAAATGCAAGTTATATACAGTGTTATATGTACAAATTAGTCAGATAAATAGATTGACCACAGTAGCGCCTGAGTTCTAGGCTGGATAGTCGACGACATTTCAACCTGAATGATTGCATGTCATCAGCAGGACAATGGTCGTTGGTTTGAGGGTAGTGCTCTAAGAGGGAGGAAGTGGAGATTGGATCAATATATGAGTGATCCGAGGGGACAAGGTAGAGGAGGTGAGACAAAGGAATAGAATAAGTAGAATTACCTAGTAAATAGAGTTCAAGGAGGATGTAGGGGATCCAGAGGTAATCAGGATCTGTGAGGCGTCAGTGAAGCTTTGTCAAGTCTGTAGGGGAATGGACAGGTTGAAAGAGGCTGTCGGTATGTTACATTAATCGCAGCTGATGAAAAGGATAACTCTGTGTACGGGTTAATAGTTATCCAGATTGGACTGTACAAGAACGAGGTCAGCATAAATAAAGGGACCGGAGAGGGGTCTTGGAATTGGATTGGAATAGATAGACCTCTGAGGCGGAAGCCGGAGGTGTAATTTGCTCGTTTTTTATAAAACTTTGTGTGAAACTGTGATTATTTGTATTTTAATTCTCTGCACCTACCTGAGCTAGTTGTAGACATTTCCCGCCAGCAGGCACCTACTAACAGCGGATTCTAGCGCTGTAGAAAGGGTAAACATCGGACGCCATCGCTGGTAACGCGAGGCCACGCCCACTCGCTAGGCCACGCCCCCTCCTACCCTATGAAAGCGCTGATTGGAGAGCGCGATACATTGGAATAGATAGACCTCTGAGGCGGAAGCCGGAGGTGTAATTTGCTCGTTTTTTATAAAACTTTGTGTGAAACTGTGATTATTTGTATTTTAATTCTCTGCACCTACCTGAGCTAGTTGTAGACATTTCCCGCCAGCAGGCACCTACTAACAGCGGATTCTAGCGCTGTAGAAAGGGTAAACATCGGACGCCATCGCTGGTAACGCGAGGCCACGCCCATATCCTCTTTCCATAAATGTGCGTCCCACGTAAGCGCAGCGGGAGCGCCGTTTGCGCGCCGAAGGCGCGCCTAAGGCAAGCCCGTCTGCGGCCGGACGGGGCGCGGGGCTTCGGACCCTGTCACCTTCAAGTCCCAAGAGAGGCGGTATGATAGACAGGTATTGCTGGATCTATGCCCTAATACTGCACTCCCCTGCAAACACTCTATGGAGGCTATATCGCTACATGGTTGCAACATATGTCCCTTCACTCCTGATAATAATTGCCTCACCACTTCTAACACGAAAGGGCTGCTAAAAGCGGCATTATTGAATTGCAGATCCCTTAGGAAGCATTGTAACCAAATCTATCATCTCCTTGAGGATGAAGAACTCAATATCTTGTTTCTCACTGAGACCTGGTTAGATGAGCATTCTGACCCTGTCATAATTGAGGCCTTGCCACCGGGATACTCCCTCTCCAGACTTGATAGGAAGGATGGTAGAGGTGGGGGTATTGCTATAGCAACTAGGGCACCTTTAGAATGCTCCCTATCTCCTCTTTCGATAGATCATAGTGAAGCAGGCTCCTTTACCATCTTAATAGGGCCGAAATATTCCCTCTCGGGTATCCTTATATACCGACCCCCAGGAAGACTCTATGACTTTACATCTAGCCTTATGGAGGCTACAACTCACCTAGCACTGAGAAAATCCAGATTGCTAGTGTTGGGAGACATGAATGTCCACTTTGACAACCCCCTTGATAATGAGGCAGCTGACATAAAGTCTGATCTGCTCTCTTTACAGCTAGAGCTTAAAAACCAGGACCCAACTCACCAATTAGGACATTTGCTGGACCCCATTTTTGGGAACTGGACTGGAGTACTCCCTCTGGCCCCTCTACCGATACCCTGGTCTGACCATTTTGTGATTCCGATGCAAATACAGATCCCTGCTACCGAACTCAGCTCTGATACTGCTTATCGCTATCAATGTAGAAAATGGAAAAATTTCTCCCTTGACTCTTTTATTAAGAAATTTGATAACGCTGGACCTCCTGGAGGGTCTGATTGTGAAACAGCTTATAGTCAGCTACAAAAATGCATCACAACTGCTTTAGATAGCACTGCCCCGATTCGTATGCTGACTAACATCAAGAGAGCCAATAAAGCTAATCCGTGGTTCACTCACGAACTACGTCTAGCCAAATCCGCTTGTAAAAAACTTGAGCGGACATGGCGTATCAATTTTTGCCCAAAAACTAAAACCCTTTATAAAGAAGCGCAAAAAAACTATTATAGAATGATCCGAGCCTCCAAAGCATCCCACTATAACATTCGCATTATAGAAGCAGAGAATTCCTCGAAGGAGCTTTTTAAGATCTTTAAAGAAATCTCTGTAACTGCCTCTAACAATATTTCCCTTAATGATTCAGTTGATACTTGCAATAAGATCGCTAAGTATTTTTCCGGCAAGATCACTGACATCTATGCCAACTTTTCGGGCAACATAAAACCAGGACATGACTTTGCTGAGAGTGATGATGCCGCTCCCACAGATTTATGCCTGCGTAATTTCACGGTCCCTTCCCTGGAAATCTTTGTAAAAATCTGCCAAAGTATTAAATCTGGTTCCCCTCGGGATCCGGCTCCTCCCAAAATAATAGCTGCTAGTCTGGCTGTTTTGGAGCCCCACCTTAGGCACGTGCTACAAATTTCCTTTTCTACAGCCTGTCTGCCTGAAGACTGGAAAAAAGCAATCGTACTTCCAATAAAGAAAAAGCCCAATGTGAGTCAGGATACCCTAGACAATTTAAGACCTATATCTCTGCTACCTTACCTAGCCAAAGTCGCAGAGAAAATAGCAAATATTCAACTCATGGCCTATCTCGAATCCCAAAATGCTTTACACAGCTCTCAGTCTGGTTTTAGATCAGGCTATTCAACAGAGACAGCGCTCCTGAGAGCGTCTGAAACTTTACGGGAAGGCGCAGATGAGGGTAAGACCATGGCACTCATTATGCTGGACCTCAGTGCTGCGTTTGACACTGTAGCACACTTCATCTTGCTACAGTGTCTAAACAAAGCTGGGGTCACCGGGAAGGCACTGGGCTGGCTGAAAGCTTTCCTAACCAACCGGAGCTTTCAGGTTCAGAGAGGCAATTTTCTCTCGGACAGCATAGCGTTAGAACAGGGGGTACCTCAGGGCTCTGCCCTGAGTCCCACCCTGTTCAACCTGTATATGGCCCCACTGGCAGGGGTGGTCCAATCGTACGGCGTAGAGCTAGTCTCTTACGCCGACGATACTCAACTGCTGATCTCCCTGTCCCAAGTTCCCTCCTTGGCTGCTGAAAATTTTAAAACCTGCATGAGCAATCTTGCAGATTGGATGACCCAACATTGCCTCAAACTTAACGGCTCGAAGACTGAGGTGTTGATAATCGGAGGCAAGGACACTAGCTGGACCAAGGAGTGGTGGCCATCCTGTCTGGGGCCTCTGCCTACTCCCGGCAGAGAAGCAAAGAATTTAGGTGTCTGGGTGGATACCAAACTCTCCTTTGACAGCCATGTAAATAAAATTGTAGGGAAGTGCTTTGGGGTCATGAAAACTCTCAACCGTACCCTGGACCTTCTCCCTTTGGAGGCCAGGCGTACCTTGACTCAGGCCCTAGTAACCTCTCGCATGGACTATGGCAATGTACTTCTTCTTGGTACTTCGGAAAAGAACATCAGGAGACTGCAGGTACTACAAAACTCGGCAGCACGGCTAGTATTGAGATTACCCAGAAGAGTTGCTTCTAAATCCACCTTGGCAACCCTTCATTGGCTGCCCATCAGGAAGAGAATTCTTTTTAAAGCCCTTCTTTTATGCTTTAGAATTATCTCTCACAGTGCACCGTCCTACTTGTCTGACCTAGCTGTCCCATATGAGCCTAACAGAGCACTTCGCTCGATGGGAAAGGGCCTCCTCATGATCCCCCGTATAAAAAAATCCAGAATGGGAGGTCGATCTTTTCGTTCCCTGGCAGCAACCAAATGGAACACCCTTCCCATCAATATTAGGTTAGCAAAAAATGAAGCCACCTTCAGGAAACTTCTAAAAACACACCTATTTGCCCTTTAGGCTCTTCCCCTCCTCTGATCTCTGACTCTATTCCTCAGCGCGGGGATACGCCGGTAGGCGTCACCATGCGCTCTACAAACCCCTTTATTATTATTTGGCTGTGTATCCAGAGACAGCCCGGTTAATGGGTGGGAACGATGAATCTGAAAGAAGGGGGAGGAGAAAATCAAATCGACACAAAGGAAAAAAAGGGACCGATCGTGCTGGGCGGTAATGGCCGAATACAAGAGCACTTACTAGAATAAAGTCAGGAAGGGATCCGTGAGTCACACTGCGCGAGGGCAAGCGAGAAGTCAAATGCTGTTGTAGAGGAACGAATCCTCTATGCTGCAGTCGGGGCATGGACGAGTGAAGTGTCCGTGTACGCCAGTCAATTGCGGGGAGGGAGAAAGAAGCCCGGAGAGGGGTCACGTGACGGGAGTCACGAGAGGCAGAAAAACTAGACAGGGGGAAAGGCAGCGTGAGCAGGGTGCCCCGGGGGGGGCGAGAAGTGTAGATTTTGAGAGCATAGGCACCGTGTGTGCCAGGGTTCAAGGCTGGACTAGGATCAAACGAAAGTTGCCCATAAAGGAAAAAATAATAATATTAACAACAATTGCCATAATGTTAAATAATCACATACAACAAATGCGTTTAACCAAAAATGATTGGTTGTGACAGCCTCATAATGTGACATATAACAAAATTAAAATTAAATCTTAGTAGTTACAGCCTCATAACTTGACTGCGAATGAAGGAAATATATGAACACAGTCAATGTAAATGAGCAAGGAAAGGAATTGGGATGAGAAACGCATTAACAACCATTTATGAAAAAAACTAAAATCAATCAGACATTGCGTGTGGTTGAGGTAGAAACATCCTCATGTTACTGCTCATTGGATGAACTGAATTCACGAAACGGTGAAAGGACATCGGAATTAAAGCAGTAAGTCAGCAGTTGTTAAAGTGACCACAAATTGGCAGATCAATTAAAATTAAGGGGGGGAAAAAAGAGAGACAATCAATGTTACTTATAAATGTACATCGATGGTTGCACAGATGATGGATACACAGATAATTAACAGATCAAAGGTTTCACGGCAAGGGACAATGCATGGAGTAATCTAATGTTAGCAGGAGCGAACAAGGGGACCCATAATGTATAATACGATGATAGGTGTCAACCTTAAAGCTCAGTGTGGTGGGTACTCAGCTTGGAGGTGGCAGGTGGTGGGTTCATGTAGCTGTAATGACTGTGTTCCATTCGTCAAGGGTGTTGAGCCCATTCTCAACAAAATTGCAGCGTGCAATCCATCTGCATTCGCATTTGTTCAATAACAACTGTAGGTTGCCACCCCTGAGTGGAAGCGTGGGGCATTCAATCACCAACCAGGTCAAGTCTGTTTCGGAATGATTTTTTTCTCTGTAATGGCTGACCAGTGGTGCTTTTTCGACATTACATCTAATGCGGCTTTGGTGTTGAAAGATACACTGTTTAACCATCTAGGTGGTTTGGCCTATGTATAACAAATCACAAGGGCATCGTATAGCGTAGATGACATTCGATGTACGACAGTTGGTGAAGTTGTTCAGTTTGTAGGTATGTCCTGCGTTAACAAATTCCTTTGTATTGTAGCTGAAGTTCCATGCTGTACAAGATTGGCAAATGTAGTGGCCGAGGGTCAGCGGTAGTCCCCATAGTGAGGTGACTGTTTGATTTTTCTTGTCAATTTTCGGACAGGTGATGGCATGGACCAGTCTGTCTGCTATGTTGCTGCCCCTTTTGTATGAAAACAGGGGAGGTTCATTAAAAGGTGCATGGGTCCGTGGTATTGGCCAGTTTCTTCTTATGACTCTGCTCACCAAGTTGCTAGAGGGGCTGTATGTGGAAACAAAAGGGATGCGTGAATTGATCCGTTTAGGTGAGGGGGAGAGTAGGACCTCCCTGTAGCAGTACCATGCCCTTTTAGAAGCGCGGGATACAATTTGTTTAGGATAACCTCTGCCGATCAATTTTTGTGAAAAGATGGCTGCTTCCTTAAAATAGTCTTTGCGCCACTTACAATTTCTACGGATCCAAATAAATTGACCGTAGGGTAAGCCATCCCTAAGGCCTCTGGGATGGTAGCTTGAGTACATCAGGAGGGTGTTGTGTACTTTGGGTTTGCGGTAAAGAGCAGTCCCGATGGTCCCATCCTCCGCATGTAGGATGAGGTTGAGGAAGGGTAGGTCATTGGTTCTAACATCAGACGTGAATTTGAGGTGGTTTTGGCAATTGTTAAGCCAGGTTATGAAGGATGCTAGGTCCTCATGTGTGCCGTGCCAGAGTAGGAGAATATCATCGATGTAGCAACGCCAGAGGTTGATATTAATGAGAAATTGATTTGGTGTGGATAGAAAGAGGTTGGTTTCGAGATGGTGGACATAGAGGATAGCAAAATTGGGGGCAAAGTAAGCCCCCATGGCTACGCCTTTGATTTGTAAGTAAAATGTTTCTTTATAGAGGAAGTAGTTCCTTGTGAGTGTGATACGTAGTAAGTCAATAATGAATTCCGCGGGAATGCGAACAGGTCTGGGGCGTGAATCAAGAAGTTGTGCAATGACAGAGAGGCCTTCAGTGTGAGGAATATTGGTGAATAATGCCTCGATGTCTAGGCCTATCATGAGGTCATTGTTATCGTCAAATGGTGTATCCTCAATGATGTTGATGAGATGTGTGCTATCCTTCACAAACGTATCGGTCCGTTGGACAAATTCCTTAAGGAAGGAATCAATGTATTTGCCCAGGGGTTCCAAAATTGATCCGCAACTGGATACTATTGGACGTCCAGGGGGATTGATTGTGTTTTTGTGGACCTTTGGTAGTATATAGATGACTGGAGTCCGTGGGTGTGGGTTGTTAAGGAAGGGGTGTTCTTTTTTGGTGATAATGGCAGAGTCTAGGGCAAGCGTAGTGATTGATTGTATTTGTTTCCAAATTTCAGAGAGGGGATCTCCGGGTAAAGGTCGGTAGTGAGATATTTTACTCAACTGGCGTAGGATCTCGTTGTCATAATTTTTAATGTCCATGATCACTATACCTCCACCCTTGTCTGCGGGCTTGATGACTATCTGTTGGTTCTCATGTAAATGGTCTAAGGCCTGTTTCTCTTTGATGGATATGTTGTAAGGAACAAATTCTGAATGGGATTGTAATTCGTTTACCTCATGCAAAACTAGTCTCTCGAAGGCAAGGATTTCCGGTAGCATCATGGATGCAGGGGGAAGAAAGGTCGAAGCTAGGTGAATCTGTCTTTCATATGGGGCATTAGCATCTGGTCTATCAGAGAAGAATTGTTTAAGGCGAATGCGTCGGAAGAAAAGGAGTAAATCCTCTTGTAGTTTAAAGAAGTTGCTGTGTTCAGTAGGGACAAAGGAAAGGCCCTTGCTGAGAAGTCAAGTTTCTTCTAAGGAAATGATATGCCTGGAGAGATTGAAAATGGGGATGGGTGATGTATTGGGTGTTTGCTGGTCTGTCACGATATTCAAAATATTGAGGTGCCGATCACGATCCGGTAAAAACCGGGTACGAACCGTCGGACGGAGCATATTCTCCGTCCGACGCGTACCCGGTCGTCAAAATTTACAAACAAGGAATTACGATTCGCACGGAACACCATTTCCGTACGATTCGTAAAAAAGCCCGACCGAACAAAATAAACCTACCAATGCGATCCGGGAAAGGGCCGACCTGACGTCGGGACGCTCGCAGCCTGCCATTCACGAACCAGGAATCACGATTCGCACCGACGTCATCCCGCACGGTGAATATTTTCCGGCTGCCAAAAACTGCCGGGAAATCAGGACGACGCGAACTAGGACCACCAGTACGCGACGGACAGACAGGACGACGCGAACAAGGAGGACCAGTACGCGACAGGACGACGCGATCAAGGAGTACCAGTACGCGACGGACACACAGGACGACGCGATCAAGGAGGACCAGTACGCGACGGACACACAGGACGACGCAAACAAGGAGGACCCGTACGCGACGGACAGACATGGACCCGAACCTACGTGTCATCCCGGCCCTCATAGCAGTCCACCTCCTCTACAGGTTCCGACGCAGACGCCGCAGAAGGTCAGAACAACTAAGGGAGGGGGGAAAGTGGGGGGGGTGGGGGTGGCAGGACCAGGGCAGGCCACAAAACCCCCACCAAAGTCACACACCACACATGCCCAGGACATACCTGACACCCATGCCCTGGTCACTACGAGGGGGTGGGGGCGTGTCCAGCTAAGCCAGCGACCGCCACAACGGAAGTCCGTCACCACGCGAACCGGCAACACAACCAGACCGGTACGTCCCGTACCCACGCCTCAAGAGCGTGGGTACGAGACGTACCATGCCCACACCCACGTCACCCCAACAATGGCGGGACGGATCGTACCCACGTGGCAAAGGCCTGGGTACGGCCCGCACAAGCATCACATAGCGTGGGGACGGAGATGTACGGACCCTACCCCCACCCGCGTACGTATGGAGCGTACACCCACCCCACCAGTGTAAGTACGACTCGTACCCTCACCCGCGTATGCATGGAGCCTACCCCCACCCCAACAGTGTAAGTACGACTCGTACCCTCACCCGCGTATGCATGGAGCGTACCCCCACCCCAACATTGTAAGTACGACTCGTACCCTCACCCGCGGACGTACGGACCGTACACCCACCACACCAGTGTAAGTACGACTCGTACCTTCACCCGCGTATGCATGGAGCCTACCCCCACCCCAACAGTGTAAGTACGACTCGTACCCTCACCCGCGTATGCATGGAGCCTACCCCCACCCCAACAGTGTAAGTACGACTCGTACCCTCACCCGCGGACGTACGGACCGTACACCCACCACACCAGTGTAAGTACGACTCGTACCCTCACCCGCGTATGCATGGAGCCTACCCCCACCCCAACAGTGTAAGTACGACTCGTACCCTCACCCGCGTATGCATGGAGCCTACCCCCACCCCAACATTGTAAGTAGACTCGTACCCTCACCCGCGGACGTACGGACCGTACACCCACCACACCAGTGTAAGTACGACTCGTACCCTCACCCGCGGACGTACGGACCGTACACCCACCACACCAGTGTAAGTACGACTCGTACCCTCACCCGCGTATGCATGGAGCCTACCCCCACCCCAACAGTGTAAGTACGACTCGTACCCTCACCCGCGTATGCATGGAGCGTACCCCCACCCCAACATTGTAAGTACGACTCGTACCCTCACCCGCGGACGTACGGACCGTACACCCACCACACCAGTGTAAGTACGACTCGTACCCTCACCCGCGTATGCATGGAGCCTACCCCCACCCCAACAGTGTAAGTACGACTCGTACCCTCACCCGCGTATGCATGGAGCCTACCCCCACCCCAACATTGTAAGTACGACTCGTACCCTCACCCGCGGACGTATGGACCGTACACCCACCACACCAGTGTAAGTACGACTCGTACCCTCACCCACGTATGCATGGAGCCTACCCCCACCCCAACAGTGTAAGTACGACTCGTACCCTCACCCGCGTATGCATGGAGTCTACCCCCACCCCAACATTGTAAGTAGACTCGTACCCTCACCCGCGGACGTACGGACCGTACACCCACCACACCAGTGTAAGTACGACTCGTACCCTCACCCGCAGACGTACGGACCGTACACCCACCACACCAGTGTAAGTACGACTCGTACCCTCACCCGCGTATGCATGGAGCCTACCCCCACCCCAACAGTGTAAGTACGACTCGTACCCTCACCCGCGTATGCATGGAGCCTACCCCCACCCCAACATTGTAAGTAGACTCGTACCCTCACCCGCGGACGTACGGACCGTACACCCACCCCAACATTGTAAGTACGACTCGTACCCTCACCCGCGGACGTACGGACCGTACACCCACCACACCAGTGTAAGTACGACTCGTACCCTCACCCGCGTATGCATGGAGCCTACCCCCACCCCAACAGTGTAAGTACGACTCGTACCCTCACCCGCATATGCATGGAGCCTACCCCCACCCCAACAGTGTAAGTAGACTCGTACCCTCACCTCGAATGCATGGAGCGTACCCCCACCGTGTATGTTCCAAGCGTACATATCCAGAAATAGGAGGTGTGTGTGCAGAGTCCACCCAGCAGTGCCCTGAGACAGGAGGGGTGGGTGTGGAGTCCTCCCAGCAGTGCCCTGAGACAGAAGGGGTGTGTGCCTATCACTCCCAGCAGTGCCCTGAGACAGGAGGGGTGGGTGTGGAGTCCTCACAGCAGTGCCCTGAGACAGGAGGGGTGGGTACAGAGTGCTCCCAGCAGTGCCCTGAGACAGGAGGGGTGCAACACATGTGTGTGAGGCTGGAAGTACCCACATGCATACTGCCTACAAGGGAACATGTCCCCATGAACTCATGTCAACAGACTCCACACACAAGTACAGTGATCACCAAGGATGCCACGAATGTTGCAGGTGGAGACATTGCCCTGCATGCATGGCCAAAGTAGAAGGGCTCCGTCACACACACAGCTCATGTAGACACAGCTCTGCGCTAAACATTGGGAACACCCTGCAGGGAAGATATCAGGGTACACAGAGGAAGGAATACACCCTGGGACAATTGCACCATGCAGTAACTGCTTACATGAACAAAGAAAGTTAGCTAACACCTTGTGATGGCACACAGATCCCAGGGTCCCCCCAATGAGCAGCACACTACTACATATCCCACACACCCAACACATAAACACCACCCAAAACCAAGTAGCAGCCCCACCAACACCAATACCAGCATAGCAGTAGTGTTATAATGAAAAAAAAATGAAGCTTTATTCAGCATGAGCACAATGTCCGTGGATCGCAGGCAGTACAATATTCACAAAGCCCATAGGGCAGTCAATGAGTCTCAGCTGGATGGGGGACACAGTGGGATGCGTGTCCCCTACCTTGCCTGCACAGTTACATGCCATCGTCTTCCACAGGGGTGAGGGCATCAGGGGGGGGGAAGCAACAGGCACCGCAGGGACATCAGGGCAAAGGGGAGGCGTTGTGGGTGCAGGGATGGAGGACTCCACCACAGGGGGTGGGGCAGGGCCAAAGGCGGAGGCCAGGATGGCACTACACACCTTTGCAAGGTCCTCCAGGGATTCCCCTGCACCCGAAGGATCCACAGGCCCCAAGGAGGGGGGGGGGTCAGAGGGATGGGTCGCAGCGCCACCGGGGGAGGGTGTAGACAGGGGGGGAGAATCAACCACCCTGACCGAGGACTTCCTTGACCGCTTGCGTGGTGGTGTCACTGTGGGGCTCAGGGACAGAGCGGCCATGAAGGAGTCCTTGGGGGAGATGTGGCCAGGAGAGCTGAGGGGAGGGGATTTGGAGGGAGTGGACTGGGTGGAATGCGGACTCCCACTATGGCTGCGTGTCACACGTTTGCCCCCCGACCCAGTGGGTGTGCCTACCTCACCCTGTGTGTGCGTGTCAGGAGGAGTGCGGTGGACCTTCCCTGCTGGTGTGGTGCCTGTGTCTGTTGATGTGGGTGCATGCCGACGTCTGGGTGTACGTGGGACAGGCATGGGAGTGGGAAGTGTGGATGGGGCAGGGGTAGGTGGGGGGAGGTCGCGCTGCAGGAGACCCACTGCTGCAGTCAGTGTGGAGTCTATGGACCTCAGCAAGTTGCGTTGGTCAGCCTGCGATGAATGAATGCCCTCCAAGTATGCCTCGATGTTGTTGAGGGTTTGGCTGTGGGCATGGAGGACATTAAGGATCGCAGCCTGACCAACCTGCAGTTGCCGCTGGATGTCCACAGACTCAGCATTGGCGGCAGCAGTGGAGACAGGGGCAGGGGGTGCGGTGCCTGGCATGAAGGAGACATGCGGTGACCGGGCACGCTGGGAAGGGACACGAGCAAGTGGGAGGCGGCTGAAGGGAACTGAGGGGGCGGTGCGAGGTGTTGTTCCGCTGTCAGCTGCTGGTGCAGCCACCGCCCACTCGGAGACATCCTCCTCGGACCTGTCAGCTTCGTATTCTGACGTGCCAGTCGACAGGTCCTCGGCCGCACTATCCTCCACCTCTGTCCCACTCGATGTGCCAGCCCCGATGTCACGGCTGGCACTGGTGCTCGGTCCCTCCGCCTTGTCTGTGTCCATGTCTCCCTCTGTGTCCCCCGACGATGCTGTGGGCAGGGTGGAGAGACAGAAATTAATCAGACACCTGTACACATCTGTCACATGAGTCCAATCTACATAGGTAACATTGCATAGCCTGAAAAGGAAGATCACTAACATCTACTAAACAAGGTACCGATGTAGGGCATGAAACACACAGTTGGTTGAGCCACCATGCCACTGAAATACCATGGAGAGCATGAGACAATAGCTAAAGACAGGAAACGGAGTCTGACATAGCACCCAGGCCCTGGGGACAATCCAGCACTGCATCTGCACCACACAGCGTTGGCGAAAATACCGATGACCAGGGACCATATCCATGAACTTGAGACACATGCTGCATAGGTAATGCTGAAAACATGCCCAACATGACTCGGTCACTGCACCTTGCGTGTGTGTCCAGACAAACATCACACACTGCCCAGACCCAGCAAGTAGAAATCAGGATTTGACATATAGGCTTTGCCCGCCCCAGCCACCCCCTACACGAGGCAAATAGTTGAGACACAGGTGGCACCAACATCTCATAGTCTGGGTGATAAACACAGGGGCAGGCAAAATGCAAGTTTGGACGCCAAACACCCAAGGTGCGCCTGTACAAATAATGAGGTACCAGTGCCCATCCTCAGATGAGTATAACAAGACACACAGGCACTAGCAACTGTGAGTATGAAGAAGGACATTCAGGTCAGGCTGCACAGTGGACACCTGTACAAAATAGCACGTCTATATACATGGTGCCAGGGGACAATGGCACAGAGCACAACCTACGCTGTAGACACTGAGAGTGTCCACGTTTATGATGACACATACAACACCGATGAAAAGGTGCCCCAGGGGACAGTAGTGGCCACGCAACTCCATGCTCCTGAATGGTAATGACTGCAACACACGCCACCATCCCTGCACTATGCGTATCGCACACTCATGCACATCATGTCACAGGCCACTACATAGGACATGCGCGCTGTAAGGCATGATACATGAGAGACCAACTCCCATGTCTGGAGTCAGCATCAGTGCCAACTGACATGGAACCCACATGCAGTGAACTTGACAGGGCACAGCCAAGGTCCCAAAACCTGTTACACACCACCCCCACACATGATGCTACAGGCATAGTTCTCGTGGACAAAGCGCCAGCCTACATTACCTCGTGAAGGAGTGACTACACACAGACCAGGGAACACATTGCAAGGAGGGGAAGGGTGGCAGGGGCGCAGCGCTATACTGGGGCAAACTGGATCTGCACAGCACCTTTAAACCCTGGCAGTGAATTCATGCTACTGTGCCCTTACAAATGCCGGTGACACACAACAAACACACATGTACCTACCCCCTTCCGGCTGCTGCTTCGCCTGTAAGCGCCTATCCAAGTCTGGAAAGACCACCGGCAGCACACGCCTGTGGAGGTGGCTCAGACGGCGGCGGCCGCGGTTCTTGTGGCCATCAGGTGAGTCCCCCAGCAGGACCCGTGCAATCCTCCGCGTCCAGCACCGGATATCCTGCCAGCGTTTCCTCACCTGGGACAGGCTCCGCCTCCGACCATCCACACCCCTCACGGCACTGACGGCGGTCAGCCAGATCTGCTCCTTGGCAGTGGCGCCTACCTGTGAGGAAGAACAAGTGACACCACATCAATACACCAGCCACATGTCACAGAGAGACATTTGATAACAAATTAGCTGGTAACAACAAGGCATGTCATGCAGCCAACGCATTGCACCTTTGTCATAGGGACATGATCCTCTGGTGAGGGAAAAAGCAGTACGTGCCATAGTGGGTACACAGGTGGAATGATGGCAATGTCACAATCAATGATCAAGGCTCACACTGTGCATCACACCCACCCCTCCTGTCTCATGGCACTGCTGTTAGTGATAGGCACACACCCCTCCTGTCTCAGGGCACTGCTGGGAGCACTCTGTACCCACCCCTCCTGTCTCAGGGCACTGCTGTTAGTGATAGGCACACACCCCTCCTGTCTCAGGGCACTGATGTTAGTGATAGGCACACACCCCTCCTGTCTCAGGGCACTGCTGTGAGCACTCTGTACCCACCCCTCCTGTCTCAGGGCACTGCTGTTAGTGATAGGCACACACCCCTCCTGTCTCAGGGCACTGCTGGGAGCACTCTGTACCCACCCCTCCTGTCTCAGGGCACTGCTGTGAGGACTCCACACCCACCCCTCCTGTCTCAGGGCACTGCTGGGAGACATCAGGCATCCCCCCCCCTGAGACCCCCCAACAGTACATGGCATGTGTGTCACACCAGGACACAATGCCAGAAGTCACAGTCACAACATAGGGACAGTCTGTGCCAGTGGCCTATGCACTCACCTGATACCCTGGTCGCCCATACAGCATGGGGTACTGTGGGAGGATCACATCCAGCAATGCCATGTTCTCCTCCAGGGTGAATGGCTGTGACCTCTCCACAGCCCTTGACATGGTTCCAGGGAATCAGTAGCAGCAGCTGGGTCGACGAATTCAAAGATGTGCAGGCAAGTACTCCCTCATGGGACCTGGCTGCCTTATATGTGCCTTTCTGCCCTGTCTCATGCACAGGAGGACAGAGTGATTGGTCACTCACATTTGCATCCTATGTTTCCACCAATCCCTTCAAACCTAGCAGTCTGTGTGTACTCTATCGGTTTCATTCTCCTGCATGATGTCAGCTCCACAAACACATTGCAACAAAGTATTTTAATTCCAACTGACTTCTGCTGTTCACCTTCCAGAAGAAATTCGAATTTTGAACTTGGTCTCCATGACAACCAGCATGCATGTAGGCCTTAATACTTGTCCCTCATGTGTCCCCTATGTAATTTGGAGCTTCACACACAGGTACGGTGCGTTCCGGGGCCCTAGGGCACCCCAAATGCATTGCAACGGCCCGTACACGCGTTACTACGTTCACTATCAGTATGGGTGGCCTCGCGTATGCGTACTCGTAGTGGTACGGGCCGTACACACGCCTGTACGCTCCCTATCACTACGAGTACGCATACGCGAGGCCACCCATACTGATAGGGAGCATACAGGCGTGTGTACGGCCCGTACCACTACGAGTACGCATACGCGAGGCCACCCATAGTGGTACGGGCCGTACACACGCCTGTACGCTCCCTATCAGTATGGGTGGCCTCGCGTATGCGTACTCGTAGTGATAGGGAGCGTACAGGCATGTGTACGCTCCCTATCACTACGAGTACGCATACGCGAGGCCACCCATACTGATAGGGAGCGTACAGGCGTGTGTACGGCCCGTACCACTATGGGTGGCCTCGCGTATGCGTACTCGTAGTGGTACGGGCCGTACACACGCCTGTACGCTCCCTATCAGTATGGGTGGCCTCGCGTATGCGTACTGGTAGTGATAGGGAGCGTACACATGCCTGTACGCTCGCCATCACGATGGGTACACATACGGCAGCACTCCCATAGTGATATGGGAACGTACACAGGCCCTCTTGGCAGCAGTACAGCGGTTTTCACACATCACAGTGGTGACAGGCGGCACACAGGTAGGGAGAGGGCGGACATAATTGTCCATGGATGGACATACTTGTCCATTAATTGACTTCAAGGCATCGTCTGTGCATCACTACATGTGTGGGGCACAGGTGTGACGGCCTGTGATGTGGAACATTACTCCTGAGTCGAGAAGGCACCAGATGTATGATGAGATGTCTACAGATGTACTGTGTGATGGTGCGATGTGTGCCAGGCATGCCCTTGACTCCTTTGACATGTGTGCATGTCGTACTGCGCACTTGGGGTGAGCGTCACTGGCAAGGCACGGACACCAACACACGGAAGTGTCCCCTGATGCCCGGTACAGGGGTTATGACACCTGACTTGTCACTACCCACGGTGCACAATGTGACTATGTCATGTATGTGTGGGGGCTTCCCATCAGGTTGATGTTGGAGCACCCTCAAAAGCTGCAGCCGTTGCAGCAACCAACATGTGTCTGTGTGTAGATTGTCATTGCACACTGTTCCGCACACCATGCCACATGTGGTATCGGATGTGAGGTGCACATGTATGCATGGGACATGGAGTAGCGTGACAAGGACATGTCAGCATCCTCACAAGGTATGTGTGGTGAGTCATGACATGTGCACCTTCATGGCAAGGTGTGTGGGCTGGCCTAGTGTAATGTCATGTGACCTGTGGCTCCAGTGTTCCGCTACCAATCTCTGCAATCGGCATCCTACTGCTGCTGATGTGTGGACGTATGTCACTCCTGTGTTGCGTCTGGCTGTTCACTTGCACTGGGACACAGCTATTCCCATGGCGTGGCATGGGGAGGTTCTCAATCTCCGTGTGTAGCTGGGTCTTGGAAGGAGTGTCACCTTGCATCCATACGTGTCCTGGCCATGTAGCACATACCTGACTCCCTATGTAGCATGTGTGTATTGACAGATTAACATGTGCTCAGTACACATGAGTTGTTGTCGTAGTGCACTCACTCTTCCTTGTCACTTCCAAATTACTGCAGAGCGCCGCCACTTGCCCGACGAATTCCAGACTTGGCTGCCATGCAGGAGAATGACAGCATCCGGCTCTACCGCTTCACCCAACCGTTGATTCTGGAGTTGACGGCGAGACTGGCACCACACCTGCAACCGCAGCACAGGTATCCCACGGCACTGACACCCCAGCTGAAGGTAATGGCTGCCCTACATTTTCTTGCCACGGGTACCTTTCAAAATACCATAGCTCATGTTGGTGGCATGTCCCAGAGCACGTTCAGCGGTGTGCTGCATGATTTCTTAGAGGCCATGTTGATTCACCTGGATGACTTCATCAAGTTCCCAACCCCTGAACAGATGACTGAGGTCAAGCGTGGATTCTATGCCCTGGGAGGGATGCCCCATGTCATTGGGTCCATAGATGGGACACATGTAGGTTTGGTACCACCACACGCACGGGAGGTGGCGTACCGCAATCGGAAGCACTACCACTCCATCAATGCCCTTGTGGTGTGTCAGTCCAACATGGTGATTTCACATGTCTGTGCTCGTTTTCCAGGATCAGCACACGATGCCTACATCATGAGGCGTAGCGGGATGCCTGATATGATGATGCAGCTGCGCAACGAACGGGCATGTGTTGTTGGTGGGTACAGTCTGTCTGTCCTGTATTCAGTATAGCCTACCAGCACGACCGCTTCACCACTTCTAACGATGACCATGTGCTTTCCATGTAGGGGACGCTGGCTATCCCAACATGCCTTGGCTGCTCACACCTCTCCGCAACCCCATCACGCCGGCCCAGCTCCGCTACAACACCGCCCATGGCCGGACAAGGCGAGTGATAGAGAGGACGTTTGGCATGCTGAAGAGCCGATTCAGGTGCCTCCACAAGACCGGCGGCGCACTCCCATATGCCCCGGCGAAGGTCTGCAAGATCTTCATGGTCTGCTGCATGCTGCACAACATGGCAGTTGAAAGAGCTGTGCCACTCATCCTGGATCAACATGACGAGGACCATCCACCCGTGGAGGACGAAGGGCTTGGCAATGGGGCTGGTGATGTGGAGGATGTGGAGCCGCAAGAGGACATCCGGACTCGGCTCATACGCGACTTCTTTGCATAGTGGTGAGTACCAGTGTCTGAGTGTGCACGCATTGGTCCCCGTGTGGCATGCGTTGTGATGTGTGTCTCCACCTGCATGTATGGCACGTGAGTCAGAGGTGTGTGTGGGTGTGTCACTGGAGTGATGGTGCCAGTGATGGTTGTACTTCCCCAGTCATAATTGTGACCTAGCATGTTGTCATCCATACATGTGTCGAGTAAATGCACATGCAAGTGGCTGTGCTTTTTGTGGCTGACTTCTTGTGTGTCTCTCATCCCCAGGTACCTGCGCATGCCGTCTACTGGTTGCATTGTTGTGGCACTGCTATTCCTCATGGACATGACATCGTGGGCTGACTCAGCGTTACAGGCACGGACACGTTTGGAAGTCTCCATGGGGTAAGGGATGCATCTGGGGTGTATTGGGTGTGGCAGTTGTTCACGATGTATGCACACTGCCCCTGTCGATGTTTGGTTCCTCTGCAGCCATGTCGCATCCCCATGGGACACGACATGCAGCTGTGTACACCTAAATAGATGGTCTGCCTGGTTGACAGTCATCAGTGATGGGATAGGGGATTGTGATGATGGCATCAATGTGTGTGACACTGCCCTCGGACACATTCGGTTAGCATTGGCTTGACATGGTGTGGGACTTCGACATCCGCGGATCTATGGTGTATGGCAGGCTCTCCGTGTGCAGCTGTGGGTATTTAGCTGTTAGCCGACGCTTGTGTGCCAGTTCCATGGCGAACACGCAGTGTGCTGCTGAAGGGGGGTGCCAGTGTTGGACCCACATGTTACTCCACATGATGTGTTCATGTGTACTTCGAGTTGCCTCTGCAATCCCGAATGCATGACGAATAAAGGTGTCCCTATGCCTCCAAGGTGCCTCTTCTCAGTCAATGCTGGTGTGTTGCCACGGTGCATCCTGCTTGTCTGGCATGGTATTCCCTGATTGTGGCTATGTGTCAATGTGTCGAGTGGCAAGATGCAAGCTGTGTGTGTGGGCTGAGACTGGGTATTGGGCATGATGTCCATGAGTGTGTGGGTATTGTGACATGTGCCATCCCCATGCATCCAACGTTGGCCAGGCCCCCATTCTCTGCATCCACCGGACTCAAGCTTGCAGGACATGTTTCTGCCACCTGTCTACACATACCTGGGTGCCCCCCAGGACACTGGACTGGATCCCTGACCTCTGCGCATGACTGTTGCTGTACTCAATGTGTGTGTCAGCACGGTTGTTCGGTAACCCCCTCAGCTGGTTGGGCCCATCACGGGTGTGTATGGTGCTCCATGTCTGTCTTGCCTAATACACTGTGACCCATGTGTCCTGTGCCAGACTCAGGCCCCAGGGTGTGGGTGGTTGAAGACAAAAGATGACTCAGGCATGTTTTGACTTTACAAGACACGTTAGGTAATAATGCTACCAGCAGGCATCTACTCTTCATAGTGTGATTTATTGTTGGGGGGGGGGGGGACAACAAAGTGAGTGTCTTTCCGGGAATTTGGAATCCAAAGTTCAGTAGGGGAGTTGGTGTCCTTGCCATTGGAAATCCTCAGAGTCCATGCCACAGTCTTTGTCAACATTGGTCAGCCAGTGACCAGCAGGGCCATGTGGCAGAGAATATCTCTTGATGCTGTGATGCTGTTGCTCCAGTGGGCCAGGTGCCAGGCCAGGTGTCCTGGGAGATGGTGATGTAGCGCCGACCCTCACGGTCCTTTCCGTGGACGACCCGCCCTCCTGCGGGGAACCTCAGCAGCAGGCCGTGACGACATCTGGGATGCTCCGTCGGATGTTTCCTCCTCCTCCTCCTGATCCCTCCCTGTGGGTGGTGATGTTCTCCGCCTTCTGGCACAGGGAGGGTCGGCCATGTTGTCGGCCATCCGATGGAGTGTAGCGTGAATCCCCTGGAATGCCGTCACTTGCTCAGCCTGTCTGTCCTCCATCCTCCGTTGGTGTACCAGTAGACAGGCATGTAGCTCCGCATGTTGCTGGGCCTGCTGGGTCTTTATCTCATCGAGGCTCCCCTTGATCTCATTGAGGGTGGACACAACCTGGGCCATGCCCGTGGTGTCCTGCCGGTATGAGTCCAGGATGTTACGGACATGGGAAAATACCGGATCCCCAGCCAACTGGTCAGGCTCGCGCCTCCGCCGTCCTCCACTCCCACCACCCCTGCCCACTTGCACCTGGCCTGCCCTTGTGGGCACATCGGGTCTCCGGGACCCCTGAGGGGTGGCATTGGCGTTGTCGCCTGCCTCCTCCTGGGTGCCCGGGACACCGTGTCCCTCCTGGCCAGCCTGGCTGCATTGTGGTGTTGGGGCAGGGATCCTGGGTGTCTCCTGGGATGTGGCAGGAGTGGGGGTGGTGGTTGGCACAGTTGTACCTGACGCAGGTGCTGCAGGTGGTTGGACACCAGAGGGGCCAGGTCGCTCGGGGTCGTCCACAGAGTGGTGAGAGTGGTCGCTGCCGGTGGGATCGGGCTCCTGCAGATCCGGGTCCTGTGAGTCTTCCCCCCCAGTGTTGGGGGGTGCACCACGACGTTGACCTGTTTGTGAGAGAGACAATGTTAATTTTGGTCCATGCAACATCCATGTTTCATCATTTTCAAAGTTGGCACATTTCCTCTTGGAATTAGGATCTGTCTTGCATTCCACTCACAGTGCACTTGTGCATGGGTGTGTCCCTTGGGCACCACTTTGGCCCCTTTAACTATGTGTGGCACAGTCTTACTTGCTGCGTCAAGTGTGACTGCAGTCAGCAGTGGAGTGGGCAGGTGTTGCGAGCCATGCATTGGCGCCTTCCGTGTAGCACTGTACATGTGCACATGGAGTTGTTCCACACACTTATATGATGCAGGTAGCTGTCATTGTGCTCGTGCACAGGTTGTGACATGGCCCTGTGTTTTGCCATGGAGAAGAGGGGGGGTTCTGGCACGGGCCACCCTTGGCTACATGCACGCAGTCTACCTGCTGACGAGCAGACATTCCCACACACCACACGGCTGATTTGCTCTCCCTGTGTCTCCCTCCCTCTCTGTCCCCCTCTCCCTCCCTCTCTGTCCCCCTCGCCCTCCCTCTGTGTGTCAGCCTCCTCCCTCTGTCCGTCTCCCTGTGTCTCCCTCCCTCTGTGTGTCAGCCTCCTCCCTCTGTCCGTCTCCCTGTGTCTCCCTCCCTCTGTGTGTCAGCCTCCTCCCTCTGTCCGTCTCCCTGTGTCTCCCTCCCTCTCTGTCCCCCTCTCACTCCCTCTCTGTCCCCCTCTCCCTCCCTCTGTGTGTCAGCCTCCTCCCTCTGTCCGTCTCCCTGTGTCTCCCTCCCTCTCTGTCCCCCTCTCCCTCCCTCTCTGTCCCCCTCTCCCTCCCTCTGTGTGTCACCCTCTGTCTCCTCAGCCCAGCTTCCTGGGCACACACTGTTAGCAGATCTTTGAGTGGCCCTTGCCTTGTTGATGTGAGTTTGTTTCTGATCTCCAGGCACCCATTGGGTGTGATGTGTGTCTGTGCGCTGCTGCTGTGGCGGTGTGTGCTGCCACTCTTTCACAATGTTGGCTGTTCATTAGCTGCTGTCATGTGCAAAACAGTGCCTTCACCCCCATGTGTTGATGCAAGGCGTCCGCCATTTGCTGGCAAGTCATTCCTGTGTTGGGACACACTGTTTGTCTGGCTGTGACCTAGGCCATATGGGCAGAGTGCATTGTTGTCTGCTTCGGAGTCGCACTATGTGATTTTTGGGGCCCAGCCTCCCGCCATCCGGGTTACCGTGTCATGTGTTGTTGTCTTCTGTGGCCTGTGACTTGACATTGTCCAGCTGGGTGCATGGGGCATGGTGGCAGCAGTGGCATGTGCGTGCTCATGGAGTGTGGTTGAGTCATGCGATGGCTTGTGGTGGTTGCGTGCCTGTTAGTGATTTTGGTTGTGGATGCCGTTCCCCCCATGTGAGGTGCGTTGTTTGTGTACTCACCCGGGTCTCGGAGTCCTTCTAATCCTTCGACTGCCTCCACCGGCAGTATGGCCATCACCCTCTCCTCCCAGGGATGGTAGTGTACGGGTCTGCGGGAGGGCCCTCGTCCGGTGGCGTTGGCCTGGTCGTGTTCCTCCTGCCTCTTGGCTCGGACCCTCCTCCGCAGATCGTACCACCTGTTCTGGCATTCCTGCCTGGTCCTTCTGGTGTCCGCAACAGCATTCACAGCATCGACGATGGTCTGCTACATGGCTGTTTTTGCTGCCAGGCTGGTGTTTCTGACCAATGTTCCAAAGATCTGTGGCTCGACTCTGAGGATTTGATCAACAAGGACCTCCAACTCTCGGTTACTGAACTTTGGATTCTTGGTAGTGGGCATGGTGAGGGGTGTGGGTGGGGATGGTGGGGGGGGGTGTGTGGATGTTGGGGGGGGGTGTGGATGGTTGTGGGTGTGTGTGTGTGAATGTGATGAGGGGGTGTTTGTGAAGGTGGTTGTGTGAAGGTGTGCAAGTGTAAGGTGTGGTGTAACTTGTAGTATGGTTCTGTGGTGTCTGGCAGCAGTGAGTCTGTTGCAAAGGCTCATGGTTTGTGTGTGTGGGCCCTTTTTATTGGTCCATGGGTGGGTGTGGCAGTGTTTGAAGTTTGGGTGGGTGTGTTATAAGTAGTGGTGGTGTTTTGGGCCTCTGTTTGTCTTTGGCAGTTGCAGGTCAGTGAAGGTGTATTTGTAGTGTTTGTTGGCCATGTTTAGTGGCTTTGTGCCATTCGAATAGTGTATTCTTGTGTTGTTTTGTTTTGTCCTGGTTGTGTACGTGCGTTTTGAGCGTGTGTACGGTGTGTACATGGGCCATTTGGTTGTACGGTGCTGTCCTTGTGTGTGGGTTGGTACGACTCGTACATGCGGTTGTGATGTTGGGGCCTGGGGTGCGCTCCGTACTTAGGAGGTTGTGTTGGGGGTAGGACCGGAACGTACTGGGGTGTACATATAAGGTGGTACGACACGTACAGGGGTGGGGGTAGGCCTCGAACGTACTGGGGTGTACATAGACGGTGGTACGACACGTAGAGGGGTGGGGGTACGACTGGAACGTACTGGGGTGGGGGTACGACTCGAACGTACTGGGTACACGGTGGTACGACACATACAGGGGTGGGGGTAGGACTCGGACGTACTGGGGTGTGGGTACATGGTGGTACGACACGTAGAGGGGTGGGGGTACGACTGGAACGTACTGGGGTGTGGGTACACGGGGGTAGGACACGTACAGGGGTGGGGGTAGGACTCGAACGTACTGGGGTGTGGGTACACGGTGGTACGACACGTACAGGGGTGGGGGTATGACTGGAATGTACTGGGGTGTACATATACGGTGGTACGACACGTACAGGGGTGGGGGTAGGCCTCGAACGTACTGGGGTGTGGGTACACGGTGGTACGACACGTAGAGGGGTGGGGGTACGACTGGAACGTACTGGGGTGGGGGTACGACTCGAACGTACTGGGTACACGGTGGTACGACACGTACAGGGGTGGGGGTACGACTGGAACGTACTGGGGTGTGGGTACACGGTGGTACGACACGTACAGGGGTGGGGGTACGACTGGAACGTACTGGGGTGTGGGTACACGGGGGTAGGACACGTACAGGGGTGGGGGTAGGACTCGAACGTACTGGGGTGTGGGTACACGGTGGTACGACACGTACAGGGGTGGGGGTAGGACTCGAATGTACTGGGGTGTAGGTACACGGTGGTACGACACGTACAGGGGTGGGGGTAGGACTGGAACGTACTGGGGTGGGGGTACGACTCGAACGTACTGGGTACACGGTGGTACGACACGTACAGGGGTGGGGGTAGGACTCGAACGTACTGGGGTGTGGGTACACGGTGGTACGACACGTACAGGGGTGGGGGTACGACTGGAACGTACTGGGGTGTGGGTACACGGGGGTAGGACACGTACAGGGGTGGGGGTAGGACTCGAACGTACTGGGGTGTGGGTACACGGTGGTACGACACGTACAGGGGTGGGGGTAGGCCTCGAACGTACTGGGGTGTACATAGATGGTGGTACGACACGTAGAGGGGTGGGGGTAGGACTGGAACGTACTGGGGTGGGGGTACGACTCGAACGTACTGGGTACACGGTGGTACGACACGTACAGGGGTGGGGGTACGACTGGAACGTACTGGGGTGTGGGTACACGGTGGTACGACACGTACAGGGGTGGGGGTACGACTGGAACGTACTGGGGTGTGGGTACACGGGGGTAGGACACGTACAGGGGTGGGGGTAGGACTCGAACGTACTGGGGTGTAGGTACACGGTGGTACGACACGTACAGGGGTGGGGGTACGACTGGAACGTACTGGGATGTGGGTACACGGTGGTACGACACGTAGAGGGGTGGGGGTACGACTGGAACGTACTGGGGTGGGGTACGACTCGAACGTACTGGGTACACGGTGGTACGACACGTACAGGGGTGGGGGTACGACTGGAACGTACTGGGGTGTGGGTACACGGTGGTACGACATGTAGAGGGGTGGGGGTACGACTGGAACGTACTGGGGTGTGGGTACACGGGGGTAGGACACGTACAGGGGTGGGGGTAGGACTCGAACGTACTGGGGTGTGGGTACACGGTGGTACGACACGTAGAGGGGTGGGGGTATGACTCGAACGTACTGGGGTGTGGGTACACGGGGGTAGGACACGTACAGGGGTGGGGGTACGACTGGAACGTACTGGGGTGGGGGTACGACTCGAACGTACTGGGTACACGGTGGTACGACACGTACAGGGGTGGGGGTGGGACTCGAACGTACTGGGGTGTACCTAGACGGGTGGGGGTGTACATACACGGGGGGTACGTGTCGGACGTACGGGGGCTGGGGGGAGTGTTGGGCGCGTATGCTGGCACATGTCTCCATGGTTGCTATCGGAGTTCGGTGCGGACGGTGTTTTTTCCATACGGTTGTAACCTCGGACGCACGGGATGGATCGTAATTCCTCGGTCGGACTTGACTTTTCACGTTTGTAAGGTAAATCGTCCGAGGACGTGTCGGACACATTTTCCGACCCGAGGACGTGTGGGGAATGATTCCCAATGCGGTTCGTATGGACTTTTTACCATGCGAATCGTGATTGCCAGTTCGTACGGCACTTGTACGATTCGTACGGTAAAAAGACCGGATACGAGTCACACGGGGTAATTTTTTACCGGATCGTGATCGGCACCTTAGTGTGGTGGGCAGCTGATCAGTGGTCGGTTGTTGGTAAACCTCAATGTCCATTGAGGGAAGCTTAGAGTCATCAGTGTTGATTGGTATTGGGGCTAGGTGGGCTTCTTGTATAGTGATGGGTAGGGACATCATTGGGGGCCCCATTGATAGAATTTGCGACGGGTTTGTCGCTCGCCTGCGTACTGATACTGATAGTTGGGTCTTGTTCGCCCCCGACCGCGTCCGCGGTTCCCTCCTAAAAAAACGTTAAGTAGTAAGGGTTGGGAATGTGGTCTGTTCTGTGGTCGGTCAGTACTAGAACCTTCTCCAGGATCTGAGTCCTCTATGGATGTGTTAGAGGAGTCAGAGAAAATGATGGCCTCCGGGAACTCCAGCACGCCGCAAATATGGCGGTTGTGCCAGTCCCCGGGATGTTTCTCCAGCGTGGGGCGTGGTTTTGTGGCTGTTGACGTGGTGCTCCCGCCCCCCGCGGGCATTGATTGGTCCATAGTAGAATGCCCTGGAAGTGTAACAAGTACTTCCAGGGCAATGTAACAAGTACTTCCGGGGCAACGTGGGTAGAACGGGCCCCAGATTCGTCCGGAACCTGTGGGATGTGGAATTCCTGACCACAGCTCCTTTAAAAGGAGCGCGGAGCGGCGGCACGTTGTCTTACTCGCAGCTCCACTGTTTGGGGACATCTGCACGCCTCCATCCACGCAACAGAGGTTGTTTCTTTTAACCCTTTGTTTGCTTTTCCCCACCCACCATCCCCTGAGGAAGCAATTTGTAGGAATGTCAGTTCTAGGCTTTGTATAACCTTTTTTCTCTTTCAGGATTCGATTTCTGTTGTTTTTTTCTTCTAGGTATTGCCATGTGTTATCAAGTATTGTCATTGTATATGTTTCTATTACAGGGCGACTTTTTTCTGCATGTTGTAATTTTATGTTGCAGTATCCTTGGTCTGCGGTAGGGTCATGATTGGTCGGTCAAGTTTTTTCATCTCTTAGTAGGCACCCCTTTATTAATGGGAACACCTGGGGACGGACAAGCAATTGGGACCAGTCATGACCTTGCACGTAGGCTCATCCAGGATAGGCAGAAAAATAAAATTGTACATATTCCAGTTTTAGGTTAGGTATGGCTATGTATTAGATACGTGTTAAGGTTTGCCATAAAGATGTGTAAATACGTTGTATATGAAAATTTACCAATTACTGAATATGTGTTGATTTTTCTGCGTATTATAAATGTTTTAAAAATTATGAATTTTTAATTTCAATAAAATACGGCCGGGGTTATTACTACCTCTAATCCAAGATTCTGTGTTAGAAGTTGATTTATTTTCTGTTGCCTCGGGGGAAAGAGGGAGCCTGAAATACCCCGGGTGTCTGGAAGGGAGGTTGGGATCAACATGATGGTAGGGGACTCTGCAATACCTGGCCATATGGGTGTTGTAGTGTTCTTTTAAATGCCTCTTGCTTTGTAATAATATTTGTTTTCCTCTGCTTCAAGTGAACAGTAGCTTTGCTGCTATCTTGGCGATTCTTTCTTAAATTTGCAAATGGTGAAAGTTTCACTGAGTGTGGCTTCAATATGGTGGCTACCGGGCACGCTGCTGAGCAGCTAAATGTAACACACCTCAAAACTGAGCTTACAGGAGTCTGGTTTAACTTAAGAAAAAATGACATCACAAAAATCACTTTTAGAAAACATATAGGAAACAGGATCCTATATTATTTAGGACACAAAACATTTACCTGACATATAGCATGACATAACATCAATGTAGCTACCTCCAGCCTCCAGAGAACTTGCCTTTAGTTTTAGGCAAACTACAAAAGATTACATAAAAGACAGTCTGTAAACGACATTTCTTATCAGCAAAGGCAGTGGCAGCAAATGCTCATACTTTCAATTGTATTTTTCATAGAATAAAATATGGGTATGGCCAAATATACAATTTGTACCAGTGCTTTCACACAGGAGAGTAATCTCCACATTTCTGAGGCAAACCCTAACATTTTATATAAGCTGTCTGCTACCATCAATCAGCTGTACAGCCACTAGAAATTCCCCAAAATGACTGTGCTAAAGATGTGTTTATCTTTATGGTCGCCTACAGTAAGATCTGAAATCTGAAGGCAAAGGCTGATAACAATGTGGGTGTGGGGCTTCTAAAAGATTTGCACCTCAAAGCTTTAACGCAATCAATCAGGGGTTTGTAAAGTGCAGCTACTCACCTGTGAGGGTCTCAAGGCGCTGGGATGGAGGGGCAGGCTGTTCCAGGTCTTGGCGGCGAGGTAGGAGAATGATCTTCGTCTGGTGCTGGTCTTGTGGATCCTGGGGATGGAGGCTAGGGCGAGTAGCTCAGCGGAACGCCCACAAGTTGATGAATCGGAGATAATGTTAAACCTCATTTTCATGAGGCAATGTGGCCCTCAGGTAAGACACCTCCCAACACATCACACATACAGTCAATTTAGTAGGTCCCACTCAATAATTCAGTTCTAGATTAGAGGAATAAAATAAAAGGATTTATTACAGAAAATTAAAAATGCAGAACAGAATTATTGCCATGAAGGCTCTCAGCAAATAGAGCATTACAGTGAAGTACAAAAACAGAACTATTGTAAGTCCCAAGTGAGAATAAAAAAACATCAGCATCCCTAGCAGTATCTAAGTCTTATGGGAAGTCTTCTGGCTCACCCACAAAATCTACAGCTTATATACACTATTTTCACATATTAGATCATTAAAGCTGGTAAACTATGGTAATATGATCTAAAGTGTCACAATTTCAGCAAATTGAAGCAGCTTTATTAAACATCATATTGCTTTAGCTCCTAAGCATTATCCTACTAAATGAATATTGATTCTGCTCACTCTTTGCTGATGTCATCTGAAGGTGGTAGAACAAATTAGTTACATGAACAACAGCAGACTCTTATAAATGAACAGGGTACAGAGAGCTAGCAGAATGTCCTTGAAATAGGTACAGTTTTGTAACCAAGCTAGAAACAATTTATCAAGGACAACTTTAATTAAAATAAACAAACATGACTCTGCTAGACTGTATGCTGAAGAAATAATGAACAGATAAACGTGCAGGGGAAAGACATCTATTTTGGAAAAGATATTGATAAGGCTCAAATTGATGCCTATTTACCATGAGCTAGGATAACACACTTCTACATGTCATAGGAATTAGCTCAAATATAAGTTGATTAAAATTGTGTATGATGCTGGAGTAGCCACAACTTCTAAACTGTTATGGACACAATACTGCCTGAATATTGTTACAGTTCGGAACAAACAACTGGTATTTAGATGTGTCTATTGGTTTTACATTTGTGGTTGTTATTTATCAGTGTAATATCTCTTGGCATGTATATTCCGATATCCCAAAACTCATGTACTGTTATTGCATGCGGCATAACCTTTTGTAACTGGTCAACCGAAATTTCAAGCAGAGATGTCAGTGGAACACTGACAGGAGCTTTAAAATATGAAACATGCTTAATATTTTTGGGGGAATTAAATGGAAATCAGGTTACAAAGCAGTGGTGGCTGGCATCTACGGGGAAGGGGGCGGGCACGCACGCATCTAAATTATAATGTATTGAAGAAAAAAAACTAACTTGAACTCGGTGACGTTCTTGCTCCGGACCTCTTATTAGACACAGGAACCGGATGCAGCAACTCCCTTGGCCAATCATAGGACTGCTCTCATCAGCATGAGAGCTACCTTAGGATTGATGGCCTCAATTGGCACTCCAGAGGCTTTGGCTTGCTCTAAACAGGCTGTCTTAAGACAGTTAGGTTAGAGCTGTTTAAAGTGTGCATGTGTGTCTGGCCGGCAGAAGACAGCCAGCCAAAAAGACATGCGCACTTTAAACAGGGCCATACCAGGCCACCCACCTCCCTGCTGCTGTCACTTGGCAGCTGACCTGTCCCCGTACTGATGCTCGACTCAGGTCGGGGGTTGACAAATACAATGGTAATTAATTACCATTTTAATTTTCATCTCTGGGGATTTTTAAGTGTGGCGACGCTCCTCCGCTCAAATGGAGGAGCCTTCCCTGTTAGAAAGGAAAGCTGCTAACAGATTGAATGCAACTACAAACTATTGAGTTAAGTATAATTTACAGTAACTGGAGTTCTTCAGACCTGTCTCATCACAGAGAGCAGAGGCTTCTTGGCAGATGTGACAGGGGATGCTTGGCTGTCTGCCAGCTCCATCCTCAGTCTGATGGTGTAGTGTGTGGCGACCCCACACCCCTCCTCTGCTTAGTTTAGCAAATTGCTCATATTATCATTAAGCAACTCAATGGTATTTGCTTTATTGACTTAGGCAGGATGAAAGTCTGAGTGTGAAGTGCCAAGATTGGAAACCGAGTATTATGGTTGCACAGAGATGTTGGCATAAGATGCATTAACCCCTAGAGCTATCATATTGATGTATATTCGAGAACTAACCTACTGCACAATAAAATGTAGATTATGACAAAGAAGCGATATCAAAATGTATGTTTTATTTAAAGATTCATAGTGCGCTATATAAATTCCTGCACATTTACATTTACATTTACATCACAGATTCAAGTTTCAGTTTAAGTAAACACTACTCTGTATAACGAAGACGGGACGGGTGCCCATCGGTAGAGAGCAGAGACCTGACTCAGACCAAAGTAAGCGTAGTGTTTCTTCCAACAATAAACATTGCCAACGTGAAACAAAGCTGAAACATCAATCACTAAATTGTGATGTGCCAAAATTACTTTTTTACTGAAAAGTATGCTCATTTAAAGAAGCCATCTAGTGTCGCGAAAAAAAAAACATTTCTCTTTGCCCATTCTAACATCACAATATGTATTCTCCAATGTTGGCTTGTTTGATGATTTCAGATGGGGTTTTGAGATCTATTGTGACATCATTCACCAGAAATCCCATTTAAAGCACGCACCTAGCTGATGTTGAAACCTGCCTGTCACATGCATCGGATTAGAAAGGTGTTTGAGATCAGGGCTCGATGTTCTCCTGCTCTGGGAAACGTTGTTTGCTAGCACTGTCTTGATTTTAGAACATTTCTGGGGACTCAGGAGCTCAAAAGTGCAATTGGAGCTGCATGCTCGTCTCACCATCCACCACAGCACTTCCACTATGTCTTTCTTTTTTAAATAAATAAATTAAACAGTGTAGTGAAGACAGTCCACATAAGTAAACATTGTCATGCACAGTCACGCACTTGCTAAATTCAAATGAAATAATGAACAATTTGACTCTACTGCAAATACGGAGGACTGACTGTTGAAAACAGGGAACACCAAACTTGCGCAGTGTCTGGTATAGTTGCTCTAAGCTGCAGCAAGGTTAGGCCTGGGCTGAGTTTGCAGAGTTCTGCGTAGCAGAACTCTGCGCAGTGACAAAAAACATATTCTGCGCTCCGCTAAATTCCACAAGTGGCAGATTGAGGTAAGTTGCGCTGCTCGTGCTGATTTTTAGCACCAGGCTTTTGTCCAGCGCTGTAAAATGTGTACAAACAGCACCATGGGCAGCGCAAGAGGGCGCAGCTTCTTTCTGTCACTGGAGTAGATGTACTACTGGAGTCCCAGCTTCCTCAATGTGAGTGTCAGGTTTCTCAACGTGAGCGGCAGCAACCTGCTGCAACTGCCCGCTTTGAGAAATCTCGCAGGGAGGTGGCCTAGCTTTGGATATTCATCACTCAAGCTCGTCAACTTAACGTTGGTGAGCAGCAAGAGAGGAAAAACTCTGTTCCGCGCTACTATAAGGAGTTTTTTGGAACTCCGTGCTCTATGTGGAGCACAGAGTGTGAAAAACTCTGTGAACAGAGCGGAAAGCTCATCGAGTAAGAACACCGTGGCATTTACTTTCAGGTGTTTTTTCTCTGCATTCAGGGCCTCATTTATTAGTTTTTAGGTCTCGCCTAGCGAACGCAGCGCATACATTGCTTTGCCTTGGCGAGACTCTATTGTCGTTGCTTTCGTTCACGAAGGGAGACAAACCATGTGCGCGCCCGGACAGGCGATGTGCACGCGCATGGCGTCTTCCACCGCGCACTTGATTTATTATGGCTCGGCCGCTCGCTCCCTCTCTGCGTGCACGTTGTTTGCCTGCTCGCGGTTGCTTTCACTTTTGTTTCTGGCTCGTTTAGAAAAGGTTGAAGGTTCCCAGCACTGTGCCCGCCTCTACCTCTGGGCCTCGCTGCCCCACCTTTACAACCTGTATATGAGGTGCCCTGCGACATCCATGCGTTCGCTGTGAGGCAAATCCTTGGTCTGTCAGCCTTATTGATGCACTTTAGGTGACACTATCCTACAAAGGCTCACTCTTGGTCTCTTGAAGGTGTAGAGCGCAGCCTGTACATAGAACACATCTGGGAATGCCATGCGCATAACTTTAATATTGGCTGTGTTTCACTTCTCATAATTTCTTCAAATTCAATCTAAATTTGTTGACACCCTGTGGGCTTGTGCTACTCTCTAACTAGTGATTTTACCCATGTGTGCTTTTATACAGCAAGTCACTTTCTTCACAACTGTGCATTCTCGCTTCTTCTGTGCTTGGGAGGGTTGAACTAGGATCTGCGGTTAAAGTGCATCAAAGGTAATATGAGACCGGGTGGGGGGGGGCCTTACCTCAGTACATAAAGCAAGGACGCCTTGGTGCTGTTCAGTCCGCAGCCTACACTAGTCCGTTCATTTGACCTCCTGCTTGGTTTTGTGATTCGTGTGTGTGCCGACCCACTAGAAGGGGGACACAGGATGGCCTGATGACGCACTTTGTAACAGAAATAATGTATGCCACACTGGTTGCTTCTCGTTTGCAGGAAGACCCGGAGCGATCTCCTCGACGTTTATTTATCTCCTCGGGGCGGGTGCATGCACTGCATAAAATGTATGGAGGGATCACTGACAAAATATCGATAAGGAGAATATCGAGCTACCAAAATACCGAGGAAGAAATATAGAATGCCAAAATATCGAATCCCTATCTACAAACAGGTATGTACAAAAATATAGAATCCAAAATATCGTTGTAAAAAATATAGTTGGTCAAAATATCGAATTTCTTAAATGTCTTAAAAGTAATGTAAAATTAATGAAATAATACATATAATTAACTAAAACATACTTAAAAATACTTAAATAAGTTTAAAATTAATAAATAATGAATGTAAGTTAAAAAAAATTAATACATATATATTAACGTAATATTATTTCAAAATATTCAATATTTTTGGCGTAGGATAGCGGGCGGGTAAAATTTACTATTGCCACTCCAGTAAGTGCAATAGTAGGGATACCGTTGGATAGCAGAAGGGTAAAAATTACTATTCCCACTCCAGAGAGTGCAACAGTAGGGAAAGCGTTGGATAGCGGGAGGGTAAAAATTACTATTTCCACTCCAGAGAGTGCAATAATAGGGAAAGCATTGGATAGCGTAGGGGTAAAGATTACTATTCCCACTCCAGAGAGTGCAACAGTAGCGAAAGCGTTGGATAGCGGGAGGGTAAAATTTACTATTCCCACTCCAGTGAGTGCAACAGTAGGGAAAGCGTTGGATAGCGTAGGGGTAACAATTACTATTCCCACTCCAAAGAGTGCAACAGTAGGGAAAGCATTGGATAGAGTAGGGG
Source organism: Triturus cristatus (assembly GCF_964204655.1). NCBI lineage: Eukaryota > Metazoa > Chordata > Amphibia > Caudata > Salamandridae > Triturus > Triturus cristatus. Next base: position 328,163,279 of record NC_140590.1, on the reverse strand, counting down.
TAAAAATTACTATTCCCACTCCAGAGAGTGCAACAGTAGGGAAAGCGTAGGATACCGTAGGGGTAAAAATTACTATTCCCACTCCAGAGAGTGCAACAGTAGGGGAAGCGTTGGATAGCGTAGGGGTAAAAATTACTATTCCCACTCCAGAGAGTGCAACAGTAGGGAAAGCAATGGATAGCGGGAGGGCAAAATTTACTATTTCCACTCCAGTGAGTGCAATAGTAGGGAAAACGTCAGATGGCGTAGTGGTAAAAATTACTATTCCCACTCCAGTGAGTGCAATAGTAGGGAAAATAATAATTTAATTTTTTATTAGAAATAAATTAATTATTAATACCAAAAAAAGTATTAAAATTAATTACCAATCACACAATATTTAATTATTAATTAAATGTAAATACCAACATTTTTTTTATTAATTACCTATTAATAATTAATTAACAACCAATTAATTTTCAATACCAAAAATTTATAAATGCAAATAATACCAATTAATAATTAATTAATAATAGATTAATTATCAATATACAAAAATTATTTCAATAATTAATTATTTACAATTAAATTACTTCCCACCATATTCCCCTATACACCCACAACCCACTACAAATAATAAGTTAATACAATTAACATAATTATCAATCAAACAATTAATACATATTAATTACCAAGTAATACAAATTATTTACCAATTAATAATTAATCAACAACCAATTAATTTTCAATACCAATTAATAATTACTTAATAACAATTAAATTACTTCCCACCCTATTCCCCTATAAACCCACAACCCACTACAGAAGTAAAACGCAAAATTAAATTAAAAATAATTAATAATGCCTAAAAATTATTATTTAATGTACTATAATTAAATTACTTCCCACCCTAATCCCCTATAAACCAACAACCCGCTACGAAATTAAATTACACAAAAATTAAATAACATAAAATTCATTACTTTAAAAATATTCAAACATACATTCCAAAATTAATACATACTTTTAACACATATACTAACACTTAAAACACTATAAAAAAATCGATATTTTTAACAACTATATTATGACTGTCGATATTACTTACTTCTATATTATGTAAATCGATATTTCTTACCTGATTTTCGATATTCTTCGCCACTATATTTTGGCAATTCGATATTCTGTCCATTGTATATTAAAAACTCGATATTCTGTCCAGTCGATGTTTTTTTTTCGATATTATGACTGTTTACCGTATGGAGAGGCCCGGGTGGCTCTCTAAAGTGTGAGTAAATGTATTAATGAAGCTCCTGTCTGTGGGTGCTTGCCCTGAGGCATGATTCATTTGTGGGTGAGACACACCGGTACCGTTGGGTACCCGCAGGGTTTAGTTGCGCGGTTGTTACAGCACCTGGTATCTGTAATTATGGTCAGGTGCAAGGCACTGAACCGTCGCGCTCCCTCGTCAGTGTATGGGCTGCTGATGTAGTGGGCTTGGCTTCTGCAGGCTGCTGTTGGGGTAATAAAACAATTATCAGGGTATAGCGGCCCCTGCGCCGCTGCATTGGCTGCCTCTGCTGTTGCTCCCTTCTCCCCCCTCCCACCCTGAGCAGTGTTCACTTTTTTTTAGTCTCAGCCTGTGTTTACTTTGGTGTATTTTAAGTTTACCAATGATAAAGCAGTGTGATTGCTGGGAGAACTGTTAGTCAGAAGGACTGCTTTTTGTTCCAGGAAATGTGACAGCGGTAACTGGCACTTTGTGAAAGGTGTGCAGGAGTGATTGATTCTGTCAGTGCATCATATCTCACAGAAGGAAGTCACTGACCCTCTGGGGAGGGAGTCATGCCATATGAGTGACTGATACAGTGTGTGAGCATGTGGAGTGACACCCACTGGCCTTAGAGGGTCTGTCCCCTAATGCAGAAGGAGTAGTAGAAGTTAAAGACACCCTGGGATCACCCACTGCAGGGAGTGGACCAGGAGTGGCTGGCACTGTGTAAAATCCTTATTTCAATATGTATTGAGTACAATTTTATTTAGTATTAGTAAATGTATTATTTACAGTGCTTAGTAATAACTGACATGAAGCGCTATATAAAAAGATCATGCACATCTAGGGTCTGTGATAGTAAAGAATCAGGGCTTGCTTGAGGCAGTAATTCTCAATTGTTTCTGCCTCACCACTTTAAACTTTCACCAGCCACCATTGTAAACAACATAAGTGAAATCAGAGTCACTTCATATACCATGAAGGAAAAACAATTCAAGATATTTTGACAGTTGCCTGGCTTTTTTGTGGTAATAACATGAATTGGAAATTGCATTGACTTTATGCGTAAGTGTGCCAAAAAGAATAATCAGAATGGCCCGTCTATCCCTAGCCCATTTATCAGGATACCACTAGCGTGCAGTTTTAGCTTAAGGACAGGCCTGTGGTAGGCCTCAATCATTGGAAAGCTGAGAGCACTCCTTTGGTCATGCCTGTGTGTAAGGTGTCCTGGCAGAGGAGTGTGTTTTAGTTCATATTTTGTCTGCCTGCACACACTTCCACGCCGTACATTTCAACTCTACACATTTCTATTCCACACCACATAATTTGACAACAAACCACATAATTCAACACAACAACACAATTACACAACACATACATCCAATCCACACCACGCATTCCACATCATGCCACAAAATTCGGCAGCACACCACATAATTAACCTCTTCAGTGCCCATGACGAGATAGTCTCGTCATGGAGCACGGTTGCGCTGTGCCCATGACGAGACTATCTCGTCATGAACCCCACCCACTAGTGCAACGCCCGGCACAGGAGGGGGAAAGGGCGTGGCACTGAAGGGGTTAAACTCCACTACAAACCACTCCACAACACAAAATACCAATACACATAATTCCACTGCATGACACACAATACCCACTCCTCATAATTCCAGTACACTCAATACCACATAATTGCTATCCACATAATTTCACTGCACACCATGCCACACAATTCCACTCCACAAATCCACATCACACCACACAATTCCACCACACACAAGTACACAACAAACAATTCCAATACAACCCACATAATTCCACTCCATACCACATACATCCAGTGCTTAATTTGTAAAGCAAAAAAGTGCCAGGGCTCTCATCAGGAGTCCAATGCATCCAGCATCACCCATGGCCCCTGCGAGCACTTCTGACAGTACCTACACAACTAATAACTATCAAACTCTACAAGTCTGACAATTCAGACTATTTCAGGCCCCCCATAGCTACAAGAATGGCCTGGGCTGCTGGAACTATTAATTTTTAATGTATATTGAATTGATAAACAACTGTTGTTCTGCTCATCTGTAATTTGCACAAACAGTGCCGTCATTTGGTAGACTGTCATAAGACCCAGTGTTAACAATTAAGTGCAGGTGCAGAGCACCTTGAAACCACTGGCACAAATTAAGCACTGCATACATCCCCTCAAAAACAAAACACATGTGTAAAAGACATTGGGCCATATTATCAAGAATGGCGATAACATTATCGCCACTTTAGCAGCAGGAAACTGCCGCTAAAGAGGCGATAAGTGGCTTGATAATATGCCCTTGAGAATTCTAATAGAAGCCCAGGTTCTGGTGTGAAGGACATCAAACCCGGGCTTCTTTTGGAATTCTCACGGGCATATTATCAAGCCTCTTATCGCCTCTTTAGCGGCAGTTTCCTGCCGCTAAAGCGGCGATAATGTTATCGCCGTTCTTGATAATATGGCACCTTGTCATTTACAACGCCAATTGCTCTAAGTTTCACAAATGCAAGACCTCTTGCATTGCAAATGCTTATTCCTGCAGGGCAGCACCGCAGGCTTTACTGCTGCGCTGCCCTACTGCAAATGGAAAGGGCGGGAATACGCTGCATCTATCAGATACGGCAAATTCCTGTCCTTTTCCCCTACGCCGGCACACAATGGGCTGCCGTGCGCCAATGCAGGCACCATTGCACCATGGTACAAGGGTGCCTGCGTTGAGGGGATGATTGTTTTTGTGCAGGAAGGGAAACCTTCCTGAACTAAAGCAATCACAGGAGGTGTTTTCCTCTTTCTATGTAGTCTACAGAATGCAGCACACGCATAGAAAAAGGAACAAGCATTGGCATAGCCAATAGGTCTCGCTTTTGGGACCTTCTAAGTATTTAGTTAGGCAGCACAATATCCTTGGTGCAACCACATCAACTGTTGCGTGGCTAAACACTTATAAGGTCCAAAAGGCGAGACCTATTGGCTATGCCAATGCTTGGTGTCGTTGTGTGTGTGTGGTTGTGTGTGTGTGTTTGTGTGTGTGTGGTTGTGTGTGGGTGGTTGTGTGTGGGTGTGTGTGTGTGGTTGTGTGTGTGTGGTTGTGTGTGTGTGGTTGTGTGTGCGGTTGTGTGTGGTTGTTTGTGTGGTTGCTTGTGTGGTTGTGGTTGTGTGTGGTTGTGGGTGTGGTGTGGTTGTGTGGGTGTGGTTGTGTGTGTGTGTGGTTGTGCGTGTGGTTGTGTGCGTGTGGTTGTGTGTGTGGTTGTGTGTGTGTGGTTGTGTGTGTGGTTGTGTGTGTGTGTGGTTGTGTGTGTGTGGTTGTATGTGTGATTTTGTGTGTGGTTGTGTGTGTGTGTGTGTGTGTGTGTGGTTGTGCATGTGGTTGTGGTTGTGTGTGGTTGTGGTTGTGTGTGTGGTTGTGTGTGTCACAGTAATACTAAAAGCATCTCAAAATAAAGGAACACATACATTGAGTTTGTGGAAAGAGAAAGCATGTTGTAAGTCAAACGGGCGCAGCAAAGCATTGACACAACAACAAAACAAGATTACTTAGCAAAGACTGAGTGCTGATAATGGATACACACAGCCCATCATCTAAGGAGTTCGATTGCAGCCAATGTGCACTCAAACCTGCCCCCTCCTTGTGAGTTGCACCCCGAATTTCATGAATTATAACTGCTGCACCCACCATAGCGCTTTGAGATCTAAAGCGCTACATAGGTCTAATCGATTAACCAGTCGCCAACATGCTGTGCTTTTAAAGAGAATGTGCCAAAACTTTCCAGCTTCCTCATCATGTCCTCATGAAAGCACCAACGAAAGGACTCCCTGAATGGTGCAATGGACATGAAGCAGCCGCTGCGATCAGAAATAAACACTGTGAACTTGTTGTCCAGTTTCACAGTAACATTTCCTTAATGTTCCTTAAGTCAAGTCACAAAACAGTAATACTAAAAGCATCTCAAAATAAAGGAACACAAACATCGAGTTTGTGGAAAAAGAAAGCACATTGTAAGTCAAACGGGCGCAGCAAAGCATTAACACAACAACATGTTCTTTGAACGAGAACATCAAAGGGGTGCCGCGAAAGTGATCGCGGGCGCTTAATGAGCATGACGAGGTTTGCCAGCCTCTGCTCCTAAGCGTGCGACCGAGCACATGCACTGTAGGTCTAGGCTGGCCAAGGTAGCACGTTTTTGAGCCTTTTCAAAAAGTCTTGCCAGACCAGCGCATGCGCTGGGTCAGGCGAGACCTAACAAGTAAGGAATTAAACCAAATGGCAGCCATATTTTGCGAATCCGGAATCAGCATGGTTCCCCCACTGTGTGATTTAAGGGGACCACTGGGTCTCTACCAATTCACAGAAAAAATAATAAAGGGAAAGGGTGGAAGAGGGATGAACAATGAATCTCCTGTATGCCAACACAACATAAAGAGAGCAGTGCTGTTACAGGACGGGGGGCACTGTTACACTGTCAATGAATCTAAAACAGGCTCAAAGTGCAAAAGAAACAATAACTAGATACAGAGCTGTTGCAATTGGTTTGAGCTTGAGGCTGTTCTAGACTCGTATGCAATCCTGCAAAATTGTGGTCAGCAAGTAAGGCACTGTGAGATTACAGTCGTCATCAGGAGCCATGCCTAAACTCTTACAGTCAACATGTTAAAAAATAAAGTAAGTTTTATTTTAAACAAGCAGTTTGCCCGGATACAACCATTACAGAACGGAATAATGAACAACATGATCTAGTATAGATTCACACTGCAAACGGAAAAATACCACAAATGGTGCAGATCATCCCAATAGATTCCAATCTCAACCAACCATCATTATTGCAAATCATATACAAACTGACACCTGACTACACCCTTTACGAGTGAGAGAATTCAAAGAGCATGGCCTGGAAATCTTGTAGTAGCCTTTAGACATGAAGAAATATGGAGAGACAACTTTGCAGCAGCGCGAGAAAAGAAGAGAGAATCACATGATTAAATCCTTGAGACCAGATATAAAACCACTCTAGTAAGATTATTCACCCCAACATAACCCCCAACCTACCTACCAGCAAATAATCCTAAAATAATACATTCAAACTTTACACATTTATTTATTTTAAAATGGATTAAACTGACCACAGTGGAAGTACCCACAATTTCAGTTCGAGTCCAAGATGGAACATATAGGCATGTACAAAAAACAATAGTAAACGAGTGGAGGTAAATGACATTTCCCACTACAAGAAAGAGCTTTTCAGTTCTGATTTCACCTCTGCATTATCGCTGCAATGAAATGGGAGTTGTTGCTCAATAGATCATTCTCCACTTTGTAGCCTACAACATGAAGGCCTAACGTGCCATTCATTCAATTCTTGGTTCTGAATCGCGTAGCCTTAGCTGTCCCTTTTCGTTAAACGTAGGCCATGCAGACAAGAAAGCATTGGGCAAAATTCCAGGTCAGGTTAAAAGCTTACAATTCATTTTTAAAACGTCTATGAATAAAGTAAGGCCATCATGAAAAGCATGCACACGTAAAAATAATGATTTACACTTCAATACATTTGGCATGCTAGTTTCAAGCTTATGCTTATCTAAATTATTTTTAGGTTTTTCAAGCATTTTGGGTATGAAAGAAAGGCTAAGGGTTGTGGCAAGTGTAATTCCTGGCTTTTTGATTGGCTAAGCAATGGACACATACAAGAGTCATGCTTCTGAAATAAAGTTTAGCTTGCACACGGAGATAAAGTGGCATACTGTGCCATTTTCCTGCTTCAGACTTACAGCATCCTGCCACTATCATGTCCCTTATGAACAGCATGTTAAGATACATCACAATCTGCAAAGGAATAATGATGCAAAACAGACTTACTAGACACTATTCTTGCATCGAAAAAGCAACTGCCTTGAAAGACCAAGCATTGGCAAAGCCAATAGGTCTCGCCTTTGGGATCTTATAAGTGTTTAGCCATGCAACAGTTGCATAACTAAATACTTATAAGGTCCCAAAAGCGACACCTATTGGCTATGCAAAGCGGCCGTGCGGCCGCGAAAGTGGAAGTAATCGCGGTAAAGCGCGGCGCGCGCGCCCGCGCACATGCACTGTAGCTCTAGGCTGGCCTGGTAGCACTTTTTGGAGCCCTCTCAATAAGTCTCGCCAGACCAGCGCATGCGCTGGGTCAGGCGAGACCTAAAAACGAGAAGAAATAAAGGTATTTCTTCTTGTTGTGCCTCCCAAAAAAGCCAAGGATGTTGATGGGAAGGCCCCCAGCAACACCCATTGCACGCCCCTTTAACACAGAAAACTGCCTTAAAGGGAACATTATTTATCAGGCAGCATTAAGCCAAAAAAAGTGGCTTAGTGCTGCCTGATAAATATCGTGCAGGCTCCTGCGCCATGGAACGTGACAAAAAGTGCAGTTCCGGTGGCGCAAGGGGCCTCATAAAGGAGGCGCTCAGAGTTTGTAAATACGTACAGATGTGTGGGTTTGGGGGTGATGCTCCCTTTCGTAGGTGTTTATGAACGGAAAACACCCTGAAACAGCCACGCCTGTTTTAAAATTTACTCACACCTCAAATGATGCATACTACCGTCATTCTTGGTGAGTAAATCTATTCAAGAGTGCAAATTCACAATTTATGAAGATTTCTACTTGTCAATGTTCTTATCTGCGTACTTTCGTTTCACGGCAATAGTGTAATATCGATTCCCTCAATAGTGCAAGCACTTACGCACAATCCAACACCCATCTCAATGATCTTCTCATTTATCGCAGTGTAAGATCCACGCTGGATCTTACACCGCGGCAAATGAGGTCATTACAAGGGCAATGCACGACGCGTCCTGCTCGAACCAGAACCAATGATGAGGCGGTAACATTTCCCTTAACCAATGAAAAGATTCCATTTGGCCCTGTGCACTGTCCTACTCGACTGAGGTGTCATTGCTATGGCGACGCACTCGGTGATAACGCAGGCCAAGGTTATTCCCAGGAGGCCAAAGCTGTAATTACCTGGAAGGCAAGCAGCACCTGAGCTCTCCCCAAGGGCCCTCTGCCAGGCACTGGATTGGTACGCGCACACCTGTGGTACTCTGTAGATGGAAGGAGGGGCGTGACGCAGCCAGAACGCGAGCCGTCGAAGATAACCATGACACTTAGCATCATAGGAGACTAATAGGGGTGGGATGTTCGTTCACTTCCCCAATGTTGCCCATTACAAATTACAATTAAGAAATTCACCTTAGATCTGTGCTGGACAGATAGTCGAGAGAGGATTGGTAGGCAGTGTGTGACGTCACAGTATATGCCCTGAGCATGATCAGGTTAATTTGCCTGACTTCCCAAATTCTTCCCCACCCCTGCACCCCCACTCACCCCCATCGCCTGAAAGATATTGCGCAAAGTAATGTGATACGGGCCGTGGGCAAGGCAGGGTGGATCAACACAGTGACAGAACACTTGTAGGCCTGGGCTAAAATTCCGTTCCGCTCGTGGAAATTGCGATAATTTGACATTTTCGTGTTCCACGGAGAGCGCGAAAATGTCAAAATTTCCGCAATCAGCATCTTACCGGAAATCTTTTGCTTGCTCGCGCTGTAAAAAAAACTACATTCTCACGTGCGCGCGATCGCCTTAGCAGAATCCTCGCGTTCGCCGACAAGTTTTCCCGATCCGGTCGCGTTCTCCACGAGATGTTGGATATTGGTAGCCATTTGCGCTGTCTCACGACAGTTCGCACCCGCAGTAACGTCATTCATCGCGCGATCAGGTCTTTCTTCTCGCGATCATGCACAGCGAGACAAGTGAAAGCAAGATGGCCGCGCCCGTGAGCAACCGCCTGGGTAAGTTGGCGAGCCGCGACCACGCAGAAAATACCGCGAACGGGCGGGAAAAAGACTTCCGCATCTTCAAGATATTTCCACGTGTTTGCGGAGATTTTTAACATTTTCGCGATAGTTTGCGAAAGTGAATTTCGCAAATTCCGCCCACCCCTAAACACTTGTCACTGTGTTACGAAAATCAATGTTTAAATTCCAGCTAGGCAGACTCCTCCCTCCATCCATTGCAGATAGGTAAATTGACTACCATGTAATAAGATATAATAACATCAGTTGTTTGCACTGCTTAAAAATGGCAGAAGTAATACATAAACTGATTTTCAAGTTTTTGTACACAGAACACTGTGCGGTCAAACTGGCTACAAAGTCCTTTTTCACTCCGTTTTCCCAGCGTTTGACTTCCATCTTGGGCAGTCTGGCACCGCCTACTACCAACTGCAGTGGATACACTTTGTCCCAGGCACAAATAAACGCCTGATTACCTGCACCAACTGCATTGTTTCCCAGGCATTGTCACACCTGATTTAGTTGAGCCATTCACAATGAGGTGGTATAACTCAGGCGCGCGACGCTCATTGGGCTGAGAGGGCTTCAGTGGACGGGTAAAGAAAGAAGGAAGAAGTTAAGATTCGAAAAACAAAGGTTCGGGGAACATAGCGTGAAAGACTATGGCTACGTGAGCCCTACATCCAAAAATGGATTGGGGACAGGGGAAAGGAGGGTAATGCACCATCAGCGTCAGTTTCTTTGTCAGGGCGGAAGAGCATCGCCCTCGCCCCCACTGAGAGCCACCCTAAGCTAATGTGAAAAATAAAATAGCAATGAAATGATTTCATTTCCATTTTATTTCTTACCGATGCGCAGCTTGACCCGATCCGAATGAAATGCGGGGTGTGCCCTTTGCGGCTGATAGGCAGCAAGGAGTACTGGAGAAGTGGCCAGACACTCAAAGTGCGCATGTCAGTTTGGCCAGCTGTCTTGAGACGGAAAGCCTGACATGCACACTTAGAAGATGTCCAACCTGAGCTTGTTTAGACAGCTGGATGGAGAGCAAACGCAGGCCTCCAGGGCCTGCTGGAGCATCCCGCCAGCCCAGTCCATCCAATCCTGGTGCTTCTCTCATGCTGGTTATTAGCATGAGAGCAGTGTCTCGATTGGTTAGGGGAGTTAGCTCTTTGTCTCAGAGTCGAAGACTGCAGAATAACACAGAGGAGGACGCGCAGCCCATCAGTGAGTAACATTTAATTTAATTTTATAGATTTCAAATGTTAGTTTAATGCATGTCAGTGTAGTGATTTAGTTTGTGTTTATGTTCCAAGATGCTTGTTGTTTTATTTTCGTGTTTTGGAGGGGTTGTATTATTTCTGTCTTTTGGAGGGGTTGTGTTTTATTTTTAGCTTTTGGGAAGCGGTGAGGCGCTTTGCTCACACCACCATTATTAAGTTCTAACAGATGCCCATGCACACCATCAGCAATAAGGCATGAGGAAAACTTTGAAAGCATATGTGAAGTGGAGTGATGCGCTGCACACAAGCTCCATACAGAATTGGAGGTCCACCTGAGAGAGAAAAAACAAAGCTGGCAAGATTTCAGATTGCTTATATATGACATCTCTATAGGTTTAGTATGTTTATTAGCAGCGGCGAATGGTGGCAAATCACATTGGAGGGGCGCAAAAAATATACATATACACATAATACACATAAAATATACACATGCACATATATACACATAGACATATGCGTATAACACATTCACATAATTCACAGAACAAATGCACAATAATATACACATTAACATAAATATACACATAAAAAAATCACTTTACACTGCTGCTTGATGTTCTGCAGTACGTCCTCGTTGTTCTGCAGCACAACCTGCGAGCCTGCAGCCCACAGCCTACTCTCTCATCCAATTAAGACGCTGTTGTAAAGCATCTTGATTGGCTGGTGTGGCTGGCTCATGCTCCAAAAGGCACTGTAGGCATGTGCCTGCTCTTCAACCCAGCTGTTCAAGACAGCTGGGTTGGAGAGGTCTGAATTGCGCATGTCGGTTTAGCCGTAGCAAGGTAGCCGGCCAAACCAACATGTGAAATGCAAATTTAAGTGGCCACTCATCACTGCTGCCAATCATTGGCGGCACTGGCCCGTCCTACCCTTGAACTCCGTTTGCTGGCAGAAAGTGTCAAAAATGAAATGGTAATAAAATCATTTTATTACCATTTCATTTTTGATTTCATATCTGCCCAGCAGTGTGTAGGGGCGACACTTCTCTGCTCCCACGGAGGAGCTGCCTCCCTCCTTTCAAATGTGTGACACTTTCTCATGTATAAATCAAAGTATTTGAGTGACTTTGTGAATTTTCTGTTACTGTATCTAGAAATATCACACACTATGAATGCATGCATAATACTAGGGTGTCCATTCTGGCTGTCGGAAGTGAAGTTGCAGAGCTGACCGGCACTGCAGCGCTTTTACTGCGTTCCCGGCTCATTCCACTCAAGCCTGACAGACAGACCCCACCCGCACGTACCAGATAGAAATTGTATTTGTTGAATTACTATTTATTTCATTGGCCGGAGAAATCATAATGTCTGAGGGGCCAGAGAGAGCGCTTAGGCTTCTCAGCGTCAAACATTATCCTCCTGAACCATGTAACACTCCTATTGCTGCCCATTGCATCCTGATACACACATGGCACCAGTGAGGGGTCGAGCGTGGCACCACTTGTCTAAGCGGATTCGGCAGAGGGTGAGAAAAAACATGAGTAGAGGCTTCTGCTGATGAACCAGTGAACTGCCTGGAAAACAACAAAATGTGCTGCCTCATCCACATAGCTGGCTGGGGCCACTGCACTTCTGTTTATGTTAGAACAAACACTTATCTGTTACTGCGAGTGACTGGCACTGCTTCGGTCCAGGTTCAAGTGCCATGTCCAGAGAAGCACAGAGAAAACAATATTGTGTTTTTAGGTCGAGCCTGGGCAGCGCATGCGCTGCTCTGCGAGGCATACTGTATTGAGGTAGGGACTTGAAGCTCCGCCCACATTTTTCATTGGCTTGTGTCATTGTCCACTGTAAACTGTGACTGTTCATTGGTGAAAAGGCTTAGTAGTGCCTTCTTAGTACCGCCTTGTCTCGTTTTGTCACCGCTCATGGTGACACCCTCTGTTACATGTGTTGTTGCTCTGTAGGCTTTAATTACAGCCTCCGAGCACTATTTTCTCAAATAGCTTTACACACTCTCTCCTAACGCTTTTTTAGAGCACGCATTTGCAATGCAAAAGGTCTTGCATTTGAAAGAGTTTAAGCTATTGTCATTGTAAATGACTGTGTCTTTTATTTATCTGTTTTAAAAACAACACATAAATAAAAGGCATTGCCATTTACAATGCCAGTAGCTCAAACTCTCAGAAATGCGAGACCTATTGCATTGCAAATGCTTGTTTCAAGCTGGGTACTGCTGAAACAATGTATATTTAGTCACACTTCAGACTGGTCGCCATAGCAGCGAGACAGCAATTAAGTAGATCAATTGCCTAGCTGCGGCAGGCAGCGTCTCCAGGATGCTTTTGTTAATTCCTGTACCAATGGCACTTTTATGAACAAGCTTTAATGTGTGACTAATGAATTTTAGTGCAGTGATGCGTACAGCAGCACTAAAATGCATTAGTCCAACTCCTGATGCGTAGAACTGGACAGTGTAGGCAAGAATATGAAAATAAGACACCAAGGCATGACAAAGCAGAATATACACCTGAAGAGCAGCAGTCGCAGTGCCTCATGAAGTTGACATGTTCAGGATAGCACCGTACTTAACAATATATCCAAAAGAAGCTATTATCAGCACACCTGCCCCTGGTAACACCGCAAAAAACGAAGTGGCGAGGGAGGAGAAGAATGAGGTCCTAACCTATAAGTGTTGTAAGGAACCAGTGTAGCAGGTAGAACGTCACAAAAATCAATGTGATGCAAGGTCATAAGCAATGAGGATGGCTGGAATAAAGTTATTTGCACAGAAGACAATAAACTAAAGATTATTCTATGCCAGCAAATAGGAGCACAGAAAGGAAGCAAGCAGCTAGGTATGGGTGCAAGTACAAAGGAATCACTGCCAGAATGGCAGATGTGGAATGGCGTCCCAAAGAATGGATGCAGTATTTGTGCACAAACTAATCCTGTGCTGTAGGTAATTGCACACTGTTGTAATTTACTTAGGAATGTTGCTGAGTGGAACTTAACTAGGTCATAGAATGTGGAAGCTGGTTCATGACAAGTGTTTTAGGTGTGGAAGTTTTTCCCATTTTTCTAACTACCGTCATTGTTTCGCCAGAGAATCAGTTTGTATGAAATGTGGTGTCAAAGGGCAGCATGCTCGAGTTTGTAAGTCAACTCGGAATCCAGGGAAAAATACTGAGGTTGTACGTACGGTGATTTTGAGTGTTAATAGAGATAATGGTGAAGTTGATGCAGGTAAATTGTCTATGCCTGAATGTAACATCTTGGTTCGCCGTTTACCATGATCGGCAACAAACAATGGGATGAAGTAGTTGGCGTGGACAGTGTTGTACTTTCTCCTTCTGACGTAAATCCAGTCAGTTATGGGGGTGCAAAAATTGAGGTTCTTGGGTATGTTGATGCTTGCATTCAATTCAAAGATAGGAATACCCTAGGTAAGGTCTATGTAGCCGAGAGAGGAGACAACTTGTTGGGGTGGAGACATCAACACAATCTTGGGATTATGCTTAATCCTAATGCCAAAGATCCCAAGGAGCAAGTTATGTTGGTGGACTGTGAGAATGACAAGGGTGTGTTTGAGAATCAAAATTGTGAATATTTTAAGAAATTTCCAGAAGTCTTTATGGATAATTTAGAATATCTAAAGGGATTTGAGCATCGGATCATTCTTAAAGAGAGGGCTGTACCATGTGTGCACAAAGTGAGGAAGGTACCAAACATGATTATGGGGCCACTCAAGATGAAACTTGAGAGGTTGTTAAAAATAGGAGTCATTGAGGAAATAGAAGCATCAGAATGGTTGGCCCCCATTGTTTTGGCCCCAAAGGATGGTGGTGCAGGTGTCAGAATGTGTGTTGATTTGAGAAGTTTAATGAATGGATTTGGGTGGACCAACAACCACTACCTAACATCTCTGAATCTCTCAGCACATTGAAAGGAGCTCGTGTTTTTAGTGTTTTGGATTTATCGTCCACGTATCACCAGATTCTTTTACACAAAGATTCGAGACACCTTACTTCGTTTGTGACACCTTTGGGAGCATACGGCATCCTTAGAATGCCTTTTGGGTTGGCGTCAGCGGCGGCGTATTTCCAGAGGGTCATGAAGAAGATTTTGGGAGGTATAAGCATCATTATGTTTATTCAGGATGACATACTAATTTATGGCAAAGGTGAAGCGGAACATAGTAAGACATTGATAGAAGTGTTGGAAAAGCTGAGAGAGAAAGGACTGACTGTAAAAAAAGAAAAATGTCGTATGGGGTGGAGACAGTCTCATACTTAGGCCATGTGATTTCGGGTGAAGGTTTTCAGACAAAAATTGAGCTTGCTCAAAGTGTTATAAATGCTCCCACACCAAAAGATAAAGAACAAGTAAGGTCATTTTTAGGTCTTGCTGAATTTCATTCTTAAATTTATACAGAGATTTTCTTGCAGGGCCGGACTGGCCGTAGCGGGCACCGGGCAATCCCCCGGTGCGCCGCAAGGGTGGGGGCCGGTTTTGGGCCCCTGGGGGCCGTTTTTGTTACAGGGCCGTTTTTGCAGCATAGCTGCAAAATCGTCCCTGTAACAAACTCGGTTGAAAAGCGGCCCTGGCAAAGAGCTCGGTGGCACCCCCAACCCCCCGCAAGGGGGAGAGGGGGGCGGCCGAGCACTTTGCCAGGGCCGGTTTTGGTTCCCAGTCCGGCCCTGTTTTCTTGTGTAGCTGAACCTATTAGAGCTTTGCTCAAAAAGGGGTCACATTTTGTGCGGTCTGATGATTGTCAAAAAGCCTTTGATATGATCAAAAATGAAATTGGGAAGATGCCTACTCTTGGGCATTTTGATGTTTAAAAAAAACTGTGTTGACTACCAAAGCCAGTCTCAAGGGAGTGGGTGCAGTGCTCTCTCAAGTGGTGGATGGAGAACAAAGAACTGTTGCGTTTGCATCTAGAGCTCTCAAGGTTGCTGAAACGAATTATTCTTGTATTGAGAGAGAAGCCCTGAGTGTTTTGTGGGCTGTACAGCATTTTAAGTTCTATCTTTGGGAAATTCCTTTCTTAGTCAGGACAGATCATCGTCCCTTGGTTCAAATTTTCTCATGCCGACACAGTGAACATATTACACCCAGAATGAAGCGCTGGAGTGAAGGTTTGCAAGAATATAATTTCCAAGTACAATATATACCAGGGTCCAACAACATGTCCGCTGATTGTCTCTCTCGATTACCTGTGGAAGGGGCACTTGTTAAAGATGTAATCAAGAGTGTATGCTGGGTTACTGAGTCTACTTTGTCAAATGAGGAGTGGTCTGAAGGTGTCATTAGAGATGATGTTTTGTCATCACTTAAATTGCGGATTAATCAAGGGTGGCCGGATTATAAAACTTTGGATCAAGAAATGAAGGCATACTGGCCTGTAAGGAATGAACTCTCATTTATAGGTGGAATCCTCATGAGGGGTGATAGGGTGGTTCCTCTAGTTGAATTTAGAAACAGAATTATCAACACAGCTCACGAAGGTCACCTGGGACGAAGTCTTACCAAAGCTCGAGTAAGGGAAAGTTACTGGTGGCCTGGTATGGATCACATGATTGATGAAGTCGTCAAGGAATGTGTATCTTGTGCTTCTAGTGATAAATCGCACATTCTTAGTCGTGCGCCATTATCTCATGTGGAGGTTCCTGATGTTGTGTGGTCAAAATTAGGATTAGATATCATGGGACCTTTTGAATTGTTGCCATTTTATGAACGTTTTGCCATTTCGCTTGTTGATTACACTTCAAAATGGGTGGTCACGAAGTGTGTTTCTTTTGTGAACACTAAGACGGTTATTGATTTTCTCAAGGATGTGTTTGTTTCTGAAGGTGTACCTAAGTATTTAATCACAGACAATGGGGTGCAGTTTGCATCTCATGAGATGTGCAAGTTCCTTGAGGATTACAATATTGTTCATCAGAAGACAGCGTTATATACACCTCAAGCAAATGGTTTGACTGAGAGAATCAACCGTATTGTCAAAGATTGTGCCCAACGTGCTCTTGATTCCAGAATTTAATTTAGTGATGTCTTGAGGGATACGTGGTGGGCACATCGTACCACACCCATTGCCATCACGCAGATATCTCCTTTTGAAGCTTTAAGAGGTAGAAAGGCTGTCTCTAGTTAAATCCAAAACCAAAGGGGATGATGGACGGAGTGTTGAACATTGCAAGCACTCACCCCCAGTCAACTGATCTGGGTTTAATCCATCATCATTCTTTAGCTCACTCCGCCACCCCAGTACAGACATGGCTATATGCAAATCAGTCTGACCCTGTGCCTCATGAGAACAGTCCAGCCCGAACTGCCAAGCCATGTCTTCCCTGGACCGGAAACAAGCATCCTGGGACCGGTTTCTGGCTAATCAGCCTTCATCAGCCAGGCCCGCTTGAATCCAGTGGCAAAGTGAGCAAGGGACCCACGTCTGGGCATACCCTGCCAACTTCTTGGCTGCCGGTGTGTTCTTGTGTGGGGATTTCTGTGGAAGCTAGACATTCAAGGATATTGGAATGTCAATATAAATATAAAGCTGATTATGATTTTAGAA
Organism: Triturus cristatus; assembly: GCF_964204655.1. NCBI lineage: Eukaryota > Metazoa > Chordata > Amphibia > Caudata > Salamandridae > Triturus > Triturus cristatus. The sequence goes on along the minus strand of NC_140590.1, from coordinate 328,146,375 downwards.
TGCATGTAAAGAATAAAAAATGGAATATTGGTAACAAGGTTCTAGTGAAGAATCCTAAACATACCTTTAAGGGTAGAACTACCTTTATTGGTCCCTTCACTATTGTTTCCATAAAAAAAAATGTTGTGAGAGTTAATACTGGATGTGTCTGGAGTATGTCAAGATTGGTGAAGTGTTTGAAGAAATCCACATAACTCTGGAGAAGATCCTTCTGCTGAGAAATTGAGGATTCTTCCTCAAAGGAATAGGAGTCTTCCAAAGAAGTTCGGAGAATACATTCTGCATTGATTTATGTTTTTTTTTCCTTACCAAGCTATTGTTTTGATATGTGTGGAATCATTTCCTATTTATTCATTTCTGGCTTGTTAATGCATTCTGCTGTTTTTATGTTTATTAACTGTTGTTATTATTATTATTTTTATGTAAGGGAGATGTGTTGTAATTTGCTTAGGAATGTTGCTGCGTGGATCTTAACTAGGTCATAGAATGTGGAAGCTGGTTCATGACATTGTGGACTAAGCTCTTGTCAGAACTGGAAACCTGACTAGACAGTTGATGCTGAGCGATTGTACTTCCTGACATTAAACCACATATTTTCTTTAATCACTGTGGTGAGGACCATCTTTATTACACACACATGGCAGGTAAGGGCATGAAGGTGTCCAATTGAGAGATCAGCAATGGTACCCAACAGTATGGGAGCTTGTTCCAGGGGTACACCTACTCTGCAAAAAGATGAAGCAAAGTCTCGATTCTTGGCAAAGGTATGTAATTGATGCTCCTGGCTAGGTATTTAAGGAGCCAAGTGTGGGGAGGGGCCACGAAGCAGAGGAAAATAAAGAATGACTTTGAAAGAGAAGAAATATAGCACGTCAGAAATGAATCGATCAAACTAATGATATAACAAGTATTGACTTCCTTCCTCCTATCTGTGCTGCTACCAGAGAAAATCACCATAAATTATCCTTTTATCTAAGACACTTTAATAGCTTTACAATGTCATGTATGTGCACCTAAAGTTCAAGCTCCGGCAGCTGAATAATTAAACAAAATGATCACAGCTGTGTGGAGGGCAGGCCCTCTTTTGCGAAAACACACAGCTTCTGCCCAAACAAAACATGTACTCCTGACTCTGAACATGTAGATAGAGCAAGCGTCCCTCTCCTGATGATTCTCATATAATTGTCTGGCGACAGCTGTGCTGTTGAGCCGGACCATAAAAAAACAGAGTGTAGACTGTAATGCCAGTAACTAAACAGCAGATAAATAACATCATGAATACACCAACAAAGTAATTTACTATTAATAAAATAAACATAAGATTATTTAATTTGAACAGCACAAAGGAATTACAATATGAGCTTGTGGTAAGGCGCAAAAGAAGAGCCCCAGTCTGCTTCAGTAATGCAGCAAGTACAATGCTATCTCCACATGAGACGCCTGCAGTGTTGCAATTGTTTATTCATTTGACGAATCAATTGTAAACATTACTCTCAGATTTTTTTGACCAATGACTTCAGACATTTACTCACAATGATTATTTTTATGTATTCTTGAGTGATTCACTAAAACAGCATGCGTTTTTCGTGCACCTCCGCCTTTCGCCGCCATTTTAAAGTTATCCTTCTGCTATGATGCAATCCCACATTAATAAATAAGTATTGCTGATTAATATTTCAATTATGAAATGTTTTTGAACTATTTAAACAATGATTGCTGATGTATGATTGTGTATAAATAATGCTTTGCTTCAGGAACTCATGTTTTGGTTACTACTACATGCAGCGTCTAGCTCAAAGAGATCACAAGTTACTAAAGAGGCGACTGCCTGTGGCACTGCTTGGTGTCAGAACTTTTGCACAGGTTAACTGGTCCCCTTTCACATTCTGCTTGATATATTCAGGGGTTAACTGGTATTAATGAAGTCAAGTAACAGCCCAGGCAGTATTATTGTGTGTTAAAATGATAAAATAGAGACATAATAATGCCAGAGATTGTGCTGCATAATTTGCCTTTTCTGGTAAACGCGATTACGTATTTAGCATTCCATTGCCGCATGGTTCCGCTGGCCCTTGGTAGAAGCATAGTTGTGAAGCAAGTTACAGAAATTATCAGCACACTGTTGTAATATTTCTCTAAAATCAAATTCAATGGCAAACTAGATTTATGTCAATTATCTTACACTGGGTAAAGAGGAGTGGGCAATAACACAGAGGTGGCTAGTGATCTTTGAAAGTGGGGTGGCATGATACTGGTTCTAAATAATTGCGAATGATGCAAGAAAATGGACCTGACTTCTTTTATAGGTATTTAGGGCAGGCGATGCTCCCCCCACAACAAATTTGAACAATTAACAGAGTTAAATAATGGATTTTAATGCACAATTGTCACATACATTTTGTAAGAAGCCATAGACTCTGAAAAGTCAAAGTCCTTTCATGGTATACCAAGCCAAAGAAACCTTTCACTCATAAGTTAAACCTATTTTTTTCAAACTGTTCTATGAATGTTTCCATATGTCAAAATTACTTCCATTGTGCCAGGGCCAGCAATTTGCCATGGGTGTTCCACATATGCCATGGATGACCACAAATTACATGCAATATGCCAGTGCAAGAATTTTACCATTGATACTAATCCTATACAGTGAAATGAACTGAAATGAAAAAAGCGTTTATTAAGCGTGTAGCTACCCAAGGGCATCCCAGCACTAAAAGTGGTCAAACAGTAGCACCACAACCACATTAAGGGAAGAGCCAAGTTTTTAGCAATTTACGAAAGGCCAAATAGTTGGACTTGTTGCGTAATCGAAGTGGAAGAGTATTCCACATCCTGGCGGCATTGAAAGAAAACAGATGGCCACCACTTCTATACTTATTAATCCTGGGGACCACGGCAAGATACAGGTCGTCCAAACGCAGGCGTCTATTCGCACGGTAACGCCGTACAATGGAGCGGTTGATGGACGGCCCCTTCCCTGCTAGCGTCTTGTGGACAATACAGATGGCCTTAAAATTAACTCTCTCCTGGATGGCGAGCCAGTGAAGAGATGGTTTCGCAGATTTACGGTTCGGGATCCCAAGCAGTATCCTCGCTGCGCAGTTTTACACCATCTGGAGTTTTGAGATGATCGCACATGGGGCTCCTAAATAAAGAGCATTCCCGTAGTCCAAGCGAGAAAGAATGAGTGCCCTAGACCATAAGCCTTTTTGCCCGAAAGGGAAGAAGTCGGAGGACTTTCCGAAGCATCCTTAGGATGCCGTAGCAGGAAGCCGCCACATTCCGTGCCTGTACCTTAACGCTCAGATCTTGATTAAGCCAGATGCCTAGACTTTTAATCTGGGTCTTGAGAGCAGGAACGGAGCCCAGACAGGCTGGCCTAATTACTTGTGCTTTAAAAAGGGAAGAATTCACTGGAAGCATCATCTCTTTCTTTTCTCCATTGAACTTCAAATATGAATGGTTCATCCACTTGCTACCTCTTCCAAACAGGGACAAAGGCCAAGAGAGGAATTATCAAAATGGTTAAGTTCCATGGCAAGCTGAGTGGCGTCTGAATAGGTCACTATATGAACTCCAAAAGGAAGCATAATCTCTGCTAGCGGGCTCATATAAACATTGAATAGGGTGGGACTCAAGGATGATACCTGTGGAACCCTGCAGTGGAGGGGCATCAGTTTTGAGGTGAGATCACCTTCAAAGACCTGGAAGGATTTATCTTCCAAGAATGATTGCAACCATACTATGTCTTCCCCCGTCACCCCCAAACTTATGAGTCTATGGATCAAAATTTGGTGATTGACCGTGTCGAAGGCTGCACTGAGGTCCAAGAGGATAATAACAGGGGTGCCACCGGCATCCAGAATCTTCTTGGACTCTTCAACTACTGCTAGATGGGCAGTTTCTGTTCCCTATAGTGGTCGAAAGCCAGTCTGTGAAGGGTGGAGAAGATTGTGGGACTCTAGGAATGTAGAAAGTACGTAATTAGCATGTTTTTCCACTATTTTACTGATCCCTGGGAGAAGTGAGATGGAGCAATAGTTTCCCAGGAGATCAGGGTCAAGACTAGGCTTTTTAACAATGCCTTCACCATCGCTCTTTTCCACGGAGTGGGAACCACTCCAATAGAAATGGAGGCAATAATCAGCTCCAATATAATAGGGAGACAGTTCCAGAAGCCTGCTTCAAAATTTTAGGTGGAGCTGGGTCTCTGGGCGACCCACTCTTCACGAGCGCTGAGATGGTTTTGAATGAATCAGAGTCCATCAAGGGAATTACCTCCAAGTAGTGTTCCCTGCTCTGAGGACTAATATCCAATGTCTGATGGTTGTTAAGGCTATCTGCAAGGGGAAATGACGTATGAATGGCTTTAATTTTGTCATAAAAGAAATCTGCCAGATTGTTACAATGTCAGCCGGTAGCGTCAGATGTGGCTGGGGGTAGAGGGGCTCTGAGCAGTTTTTTCGCAATACGAAAACGTTCGCGAGGGAAATAGCTGCCAAGGAAATTCTTTCTTCATAATATGAGGCCTGGGCCAGTTTAATTTCAGCTTTATACATTTTAATGTCTTCCCTATATTCCAATTTCTTAGTTAAGGAGAAATCCTGTAGTTTGTCTGGGCTGGCATTTTGTCATTGTTGCTACCACCTTATCTTTCACGGTTGTCCTCCCTTGTGGCAAGAAATATTTCCAAAGTATCGCTGCCAGGATTTTGCCATGGCACTCCATATGCTAAAATATTCCTACGTATTTCCAAAGAGGCCCCCATATGTCAGAATTGACCTCACTGTGCTAGGACTGGGAACCAGGTTTTGTAATGAGTGTTGCCATTTTTGTCACGGGCGGTGTGTCACTTTTGTTAAAAATGACATACAATATGAAGGTACAAGAATTTTGCTCTTGATTACATCCAACTATCATGGGTATCTATGGGTGTCCCAAATGCCAGCAATTGCCTCCAGTATGCCAGTGCGGGTATTGAGTTGAGGTGCCTGTTATAAGTATTGCCTCCAGTATACCAGTGCTAGTAATTTTCCACGGGTGCAGACTTGCAAGCATCAAACCCCATTCTCACTCACTCACACTCCCTTACACTCAATTGCATTTATACATTCATACCAACTCATTCCTTTTATTACTCTCTCTCACTCTATCATTCTCATTCACACTCACTTTCTTTCTTACTCCCTCATAATCACTTGGTCTCTCTCAAAGTCACTCATACTTCCTTACTCACTTGCACTAACTCTTACACCCACTCACTTTTTTCTCACTCTCACTCATTCTCACTCACAGTTAAACTGCTCTCTGCCACTCACTCTCACTCACTCATTCTCAGGCACACTTCCCCACACTCTATCAGACGCATTCAGTATCACTCACTTGCAATCACTCTGATTTTCACACACTCATTTTCATTCTGATTCATTCACTATCACTCACTCATTTTCACTCATTCCCTTCGTCACTCACTTTCACTCACACACACACTCACAAATACAAACAATCTGACTGTGTTTCACACATATACTTGCACCCACATGCACCCACACAATATATATTTCAAGTTATATTTTTTACTTACTCCAGCTTCCTCAGAAATCACCAATTGGTTTGATATATCGGAGCCAGAGATAGTGGACTTGAAAACAGCCAATTATGTATAATATTTTCTTCCCACATAGCAGCACTGCTTTGAGGGTTATGGTTACCACCACACGTCATATGATTGGAAGGACCTTTAAATCGCATTTATTTCCCCAGAAAGGGCCAGTGCCTGTGGAGACCAGCTAATGAGCTTTCTTAAGGTGTGTACTTCTCCGTTCAACATACATGTGTGCCTTTGTGCAGTGCATCCCATTGGAGACCAAGAAATAGGTCAGCATCAAAACACCCAAAGTCTACACACATACTTTTTGGAGTGGGAGGGCAATATGGACTTTATGAATTCTGCCTTTGCCTACCCTGTCAGCTGCATGCACCTATGCTCTCCTTGCCCATGTCTCTGTGGAACTGGGATAAAACTGCCAGGTTGGAGAATCATCATAACCACATGACCGACAGAAGGTGGGGGATAAGTGCAGTAAGACAGGATTCGGCAATATATAGTTTGACGAGATTTATTCAGCAACCAGTAATTTAACAAAAGCTCCCTCACCTGCACTCCATCAACTGCCATCAAGTACCAAAGAACTCAGTGACCTCATAGAGACCTAGTTACCATGACGGCATGACAGCTGTGATGTCATCACCTTAAGATCTTTCCCTCACCTGGTCCCCCTCCTGGTGGCCGGCTGAGTTAGGTCTTCCCCCCACTCCAGTGCCCAAGATGAGGGCATACTCATTGATAACAAGCTTAACTATGGCACTCAGGTGTCGGCTGTAGTTCCCTCATCCTTTCACACCCTCAGGATGATGACGAAAAATGTTCCCTACATTCATACAAACACCAAATAACAGGTATCACCACTCTGGTACTATCTAAGCCAGACTAATTAATGGCCTTTACATGATCCTGAAGGAAAGACTTACTAACTAATTTCAGATAGTACAAAACGCTGCGGCCAAAATGACTGTAGGGTTTGCCTAGATTCCATTCAACATCCCCTGGAATCCGGAAGCTTCACTGGCTTCCTATGAGAAGCCATAATATATTCGAAGCACTTTGCATTGCCCATAATGTACTGCACAATTGTGGCTCGGAGTTTCTCAGATATAGTTTTTAATGGTACACCCCAAGCAGGACTCTTACAACCTCCAGACTTAGGAAATCTAACTGGGGGAAAAAGCTTTGTCACAGGTACAACAAAACTCTGAAAAAGTCTCCCCTGCCCCATATAAGAGCCATTCCACCGTACTTTCCTTTAGGAAAGAACTTAAAACATGGCTTTTCAGAAACTAAAGGCAAACAGTTTGTGCTCAAGTGCAGTTAGCGCCAAGACACCTTAGGGCAAATGTGTGCTCTATAAATTTTAACAACATAACATAAGCGAGGACCAAGAGCTCTGCTGTAAAGTACCTGCTTAATTTGTAAAAAAAAGAGCGCCAGCGCCCAAAGCTCTGCTCAAATGCTCACGGCCAGTGTAAATAAACGTCGGCGCACCGAATACCAAGGCTGGTAGTCCAAAATCCTACACAATCTACTACTAGACTCTCACTGCACCTTTATTTCACTCTTGTAGGGTCCTGCTTTCTCCTTCTGTCTTGGTGTTGCTGTTTTCTTTCTCTTTCTTTATGATTTGTGTGGTTTTCCCTATCTTGTGCTTGGGAACCTCTGGCTCAAATTAAGCACTGAATATAGACTCGACTACGGCAGCGCACTCTAAGTCGGCATCACCCAGACACAAAACAAAACTGCACAGCATCCACAACGCCTCCACTTGACTCATCTTGAACATCCCATGCCACAACCACATCACCGGTCACCTGAGAGACCTTCACTGGCTACCTGTCAACATGAGAATCACCTTCAAGCTTCTCAAGCATGCCTACAAAGCCCTCCACAATGCCGGACCTGCATACCTCAACCGCCGCCTCTCCTTCTACACTCCCACCAGACATCCCTGCTCTGCGCAACTGGCCCTCACCACCATCCCGCAGATCCGCAAGACCACGGCTGGAGGAAAATCCTTCTCCTTCCTCGCTGCAAAGACCTGGAACTCCCTGCCTCTGCATCCGCAGGCTATCGCCATCGTTGTTGCAGTTCAGAAAGGACCTCAAGACCTGGCTCTCTGACTGAACCACCGACCCCTCCACCCCCACCACCCAGCACCTTGAGAACCGCACAGGAGAATTGTCATGCTTTACAAGAATCTGATTGATTGATTGAGCATATTATTTTTCTTTACAATAAATAACAATTGAACAATAGATAAGAATCCCTGTTGTAAAGCACAACATAACTCATATCCTTTCTCTAAAAAAAAAGAAAAATTTAATATTGGTTTAAATAAATAGGTTCACCCACACATAGGTTGCTACTGAAAAATGACTATAAATTAACATAGAGCAATAAAAAAATTAAACAAACCAAACCCAAATGTTGGATGACAACCATTGCACCTATGGATTTCAGAATCCCTGCATGTCACGTGGGAGACTGGGGGTCAATTTCTTGATGGGGAGTCAATTTACTCTTTGAGTGTTACCCTGGATACCTAATATGTATTAATTGGATTTAGTATCTAGTACAGTATGCAGATCATACTACTGAACCCAACTCAATACAGCCATACCATTGAGCGATACATACATTTTTCCTCCTGCCACCCAACCTTTAAATGAAAAATTTGGATTTTGCAAATTCTAAGATCCATATATCTTCCCCTCCATAATCCTCTGGCTGTATGTCACCGGAATGTAGAAAGGTGCAAGGCCATACTTTCTCAAATAATCCTTTAGGAACTATGCCATACATTGATTCAGGATCAACCATCAATTCTATTTGTTGACCATGATGAATGGGCAGAATATTCCTTTCTACCCGCGGAATTGGGGGAGCTTGCAGACTCTGCGCTGCTATTCTAACGTGGAATTCTCTCCATATTCTGGCAATCGCCGTGTGACAGAAGTTTTTCCTGCATGCAGCTCCAGAATGGTAGGTTGGCAAGAGCAAGCAAGATTTGGCGTCCCATAGCATGATTTCCGGTCACTAGGAGGGCATCCAGCGAGAATTTTCAAAAGTGGGCGGGTTTTGACTATTTGCAGTCAGAAGGCTGCAATTCGAGTAGGAAATCTACTCGAGCTGCAGCAAAATCAACTCAAGTAGCTGCACTCTCTAGTGCTCTACGTGCTATGACTGCCTGGGACACTGGCATGCATCAGGGACTTGGGCAAGCACTAGTGGCCAGGTAGGAAAAGTAAGCAGAAATAGGAGCACAGAGCCACCCAGGATCACACAGGGAGTCAGAGGAGAAAAGGGGTGTAAAGGGGGAAGCCGGCATAAGGGAACTTGCATATATATATATATATATTAGCATTTAAAAAACCTTAGATATTAGCTGAAAAAACACACAGGTTTCAGGGATGTTATAGTTAGTCTAACTATAGCTCACGCCCCCGCAATGCACTGCTGATGATGTCACATATTACATCACTCATGACATGGTAAATGACATCACTGATGACATCATCAACTTAATATTTGATGCACCTACTCGCACCGTAATATAACCTTTCATACACCCACTCTGAAATACAGACTACCATTCTCGAAACCATAGACACACCTACCAGTTAGTACATACCCACTCACTGATTCCTAGGTCTACGCACACATCCACTCACTCACCCATACAGTCACTCATACATGCAGTCACTCATCAATGCAGCCACTATTACATGCACTCATATACCCATAGAGACACTCACACACCATCACTCACCCATAGAGTTACTCACACACCTAGTCAGTCACCCAGAGTCAATCACAATGCCATTTACTCACCTATACATTTATACAGACACCACCTCACTTATTCATACAGATACTAACACATACTTACTCTCTTATACAATCACTGACACTAGGACACACTCATCCATACATCCACTCTCACAGTCACTCACTTTCACATACAGTCACTTATATACACCAACACTCACATATACTGCCATTCACATATGCTGTTACTCACACATATATACCACTGAGATATCCATTCACTCGCCAACACAGCCATATGCACACTCACTCACCCATACAGCACCTTGCAGATGCATTCATGAACCCATTCACCCAGTGAATCACCCACTCACACATCCATGCATGTAGTCACCCATACAGGTACTTATACACCAACTGACAGACTAATACAGACATTCACACAGATTAGTCACTCATCCATGCATTCACCCAGACACATATAATCACTCACTTATACAGTCAGTCACACACTGACTGAATCATCATATATATATCACATTCTTACACTTTTTAGAAACACTCATAGTCACTGGATGATGTCATCAGTGATTTCATCAGTGATGTTATTTGAGATGTCATGAGTGATGTCACTGACCATGTCATGAGTGATGTAATATGTGACGTCATCAGCAGTGCATTGCATTGCAGGGGCGTGAGTTATAGTTAGCTCAGCTAACTATAACAGCTGAATTTCTCTGGTTTTGCATGAGTAAAATGTCAGACTAACTGTAACGTTCCCAAAACCTGTGTTTTTTTCAGTGAATATCTAAGGTTTTTAAACGCTAATTTCTAACTACGGACTTGAAACCTGTGTTTTTTTCAGTGAATTTCATATATATGTATCAATCTCCTCTCACTCTTAGAAGGAAGGAATCAGCACTCAGGTTGTAGTTTGGAAGAATTTAATCTGCAAGGGATGCGATCCACACTTTTCGGCTCGTCCGAATCTTGATAATGATACAAGACATCACTGTAGCTTCCTTATTTAACCCCTTCAGCGCGGCGCGGATTTCCGCACCACGCTGAAGGTTCCGTGCGCGGGCGGGGCCATGACGGAATGGTTCCGTCATGCGCACAGCGCAACCGACGTGCATGACGGAACCGTTCCGTCATGCGCGTCGAAGGGGTTAAATGTACAAATGCCTCCAGTTGCCAACATTAACAAAGGCCTACATATTACATTAATCCAAATAGCTGACAGCCATATTGGCCGGGTCACGATGCGAAAATTCAGGAATTCATACAATAAAGAAAAGAAAACGATGTTAATATGCACACAATGGCATTTCAGCATATCTTGCCCCTTGACCGCCATACCTGTGTGTTCGTCAACGTGACTTCTTCATAATAAACATACTTACGATTGCAAACATCAACATAATAAATGAACTACACATTACTTTAAAGTGAAAGGCTTTCGGCCATATTGATCTGGACACTTTGCGTATTATAATGTTTCTTACATGAAAGAAAAGAAAAGAAAGGGGTGTTAATATACACACACTATCCCTAAATAAAGTTCTAACGATTATAGTTCCATTACATTCATAGCTCATTTGAGATGTCATGAGTGATGTCACTGACCATATCATGAATGATGTAATGTCTGAGGTCATAAGCAGTGCGTTGCGGGGGCATAAGTTATAGTTAGCTCAGGTAACTATGACTGCTGTATTTCACTGGTTTTGTACGAGTGAAATCTGAGTCTAACTATAACATCCCTGGAATCTTAGTTTTTTCAGCGAATTTCTAGTTTTTTTTTAAATGTTAAGTAAGATGTCTATCACAATGTATGGTGGGGTTGGAAGCAGGGCCTGGCCTGGCATTGTGCTGCTCCCACCCAAGCTTGCTGCTCCTGCCTCCCCTCCTCCTTGCCATCCATTGTCCAAGTCCATGCCCCTGATCCCTCATTACAGCCCTGTGTGGCCGTTGTTCTGCCACTGGCCTTCCCGCCTTCTCTGAACAGTTAGCTTTCTGCCCCATCCACTTCCTTTCTATCCTCTGTTGTCTGAATTCATACACTAGCCTCCTCCCTCCTGCCATGCATGGTCTGATGTGCTGCCACTACCCTCCATTTAGCATGATGCCCCAGTCCACTCCTCCTGCCCTCCATTGCCCAATTCTATGCCCCCTAATTGACCTCCTGCTTAGCCTCTGTGCTTAGCTTACTGCCCCTACTCTCCTTCCCCCTGCCCTTATATGTCTGTGTGCCTGCCCCTGCTCCATCCTTTTTGCCCACCATGTTCCTTGGACCTGCCCCTCCTATCTACTCTGAGTGTTCAGTTGAGCTGCCACTCCCCTCCCACCTGCCTAGCATTGCCAGATGACTGTAACCTGTCCCTGACACCTCCACCCTGCCTGTCTATGTTCCATGCCCCTATTTCCTCCTGTTCTCCATAGTCCATTTTACTGCCACACCCTTCTGCCCTCCCTGATTTGTTGTGCTGCAACTGTTCCTCCTGCCTGCTCCTCGTGGTCTGTTGTGAAGCCCCTTTCCCTGAACTCTCTTGTCTGTGCCCAGCTCCTAACCCTCCCATCTATCCTCCATGGTCTTTGTGCATGCCCCTGCTCCCGCCTTCTTGCCCATAATGGCCATTGTGCTTCTAATAACCACGAGTCTCCTGAGGCGGAAGCCGGGAGTGAGCCTAATTCTTTTTAAAATTGTTTGTGCATTACTTTGTTTTTTAAACATATCTACTCACCTCCTGGTCACGAACAGCGTCTTCAGCGCTGCAACGATTCCGATCATCGCCATTCCCGAGGGCGAGGCGCTTCCTTAGACACGCCCACCTCAGCTGGCCACGCCCCCTGATACCGGCTATAAAGTGCGCGCAGCTGACAGCGCGACACAACAGAACCACGAGTCTCCTGAGGCGGAAGCCGGGAGTGAGCCTAATTCTTTTTAAAATTGTTTGTGCATTACTTTGTTTTTTAAACATATCTACTCACCTCCTGGTCACGAACAGCGTCTTCAGCGCTGCAACGATTCCGATCATCGCCATTCCCGAGGGCGAGGCGCTTCCTTAGACACGCCCACCTCAGCTGGCCACGCCCCCTGATACCGGCTATAAAGTGCGCGCAGCTGACAGCGCGACACAACAGAACCACGAGTCTCCTGAGGCGGAAGCCGGGAGTGAGCCTAATTCTTTTTAAAATTGTTTGTGCATTACTTTGTTTTTTAAACATATCTACTCACCTCCTGGTCACGAACAGCGTCTTCAGCGCTGCAACGATTCCGATCATCGCCATTCCCGAGGGCGAGGCGCTTCCTTAGACACGCCCACCTCAGCTGGCCACGCCCCCGTGACGCCCCCCCCCGTAGGCATAAACTATGTGCCTCGCTAGGAAGCGCAGCGGACGGGCGCAGCGGGCGCGCCGTCAGCGCGCCGAAGGCGCGCCAAAGGCAAGCCCGTCTGGGCCCGTCCGGGCCTGGACCGGGCCCAGGGCCAGTCCCCCTGTCTGTTCCGCTGTTTCCGCTCGCACGTCCTGGACCAATTCCCAACTTCATTTACTTAATCCCTCCCACTGCGCGGCCACAACCCCCTGCAACCCTAACCACTTAGAATCCGCTCCTTTTCATTGCCCTCAATGCAACTTCACTCTTCCGCCCTATTCTTTTCATTTTCCTTCTCATCCCACGCCGCAGCTCCCCGTACCTAACCACCGGATGCTGAAAGCAGGCTTGGTCAACTGCCGGTCTCTCCCCCGCCATGCAAACGACATCTGGCTGTCGATTTCCTCCGACGAGTGGGATATTTTATTTCTCACTGAGTCCTGGATAGCTGATTCCTCCTCTCCGGACATTTATCTGGCCATTCCTCCAGGCTATGACATAAAATGTATTAACCGGGCTGGGGGTAAATCGGGAGGCGGACTAGCAGTAATTTTCAAATCCCGTCTTCAGCTGACCACCACCAAACTTACCAACATTGGTACAATTGAAGCCTTATACTTCTCTGTATCAGATTCTGCAGCAGTTATACTGGCTGGTTCACTAATCTATAACCCCCCCACTGCTGCTTCCCTTTCTCTTACCGCTCTCACCCACCAGCTGGCCGACCTATCTCTTAAACATCAATGCTTTCTAGTTTTAGGTGATTTTAACCTCCACGTTGACAACCCTCTCTGCGCGAAAGCGAATAATCTGCTGGAAATCATGGGTAGTCTTAACTTCACTCAACTAGTCACCGGTCCTACTCATGTGGCTGGTCACACCTTAGATCTTATTTTCGCCAATTTCTCCACTATCACTGTCTTTCCTCCCCTCCCCCTTACGTGGTCCGACCACTACCTCATCCCCTTTTCTTTGGCCTTAGACCGGAAATCTGTTCCTCCTGCACCCAGGAAGGAGCTGGGAAGGAAGTGGCACAAAGTAACATGTGCCACCCTGGACCCGGTATTCCACTTCCAGACGGATTATCTATCCTCTGATATCGACGGAAATATCGCCAGGCTTAATACCGCCCTCATCAACGCCATCGACCACATTGCTCCCCAGAAAATCATTGCCTCTACTAGATCTCGCCCCTCTGCTCCTTGGTTCTCCACCTCTCTCCGTGAGGAAAAAAGCAGATGCAAAGCACTCGAACGGAAGTGGAGACTAACTTACGACCCTGAAGCTAAGCTTGCCTACAAAGCTGCCCTGAAAAAATTTCTCAAACATAAAAAAATCACCATGAAAGATTATTTCTCGCTTCAAATTGCCAAGGCCAAAAACTCTTCAAAAACCCTCTTCACCATCGTTAAAGATTTCATCAATCCTCCGGCCAGGGCCACTCAGAACTCAGCTAGTCAGACCCTGTGCGAAGGACTGTCGGACTTCTTCCTTGAAAAAATCAACAAGCTATGCATCTCCTTCCCTAAAGGGCCAATATCCCGACCTCCGTCCACAAGTCCCCCTGTTTTACCGTCCTTTCTCGCTTTTAATAAACTCACCCAGGAGGATGCCATCAGACTACTCATTCATTGCAAGTCTGGTGCACCCTCTGACCCTGTCCCTGCCAAACTCATGGGTGAGCTGGCCCCCTCGTTAGCCGACTCTTTCCTCACCATCTGGAACGCCTCCCTGCACCATGGCCTTTTCCCTACCACCTGGAAGGAAGCCTTGGTGATCCCCATTCTAAAAAAGGCAGATGCTGATCCCACTGTCTTCTCCAACTACCGCCCCATTTCCCTTCTCCCCAAACCCGCAAAGGTCTTGGAAAAAGCCGTGCAGTTGCAACTCACGGAGTACTTGGAAAGCAACTCACTACTGCACGACTCACAATCTGGATTTCGGGCGGGATACAGCACAGAGACGGCTCTGCTGGAAGTATCGGAGACAATCCGGGAGTGCGTAGACAGGGGCGAGGAGGCCATGCTAGTCCTCCTCGACCTGTCCGCTGCATTCGATACGGTATCCCACCCCATCCTCCTTGACCGACTAAAACAGATTGGCATTGGCGGCACTGCCTTTAGCTGGATCGAGTCCTTCCTCTCAGGAAGAAGTCAGAGGGTATTGTTGCGGCCTTTTAAATCGGAGGAAAAACCCCTGTCTTGCGGTGTGCCACAGGGCTCTGCCCTCAGCCCTCTGTTTTTTAACATCTATCTTGCCCCACTGGCCGACCTGGTAGAGTCCTACGGAGTCAGGGTGGTCTCCTATGCTGATGATACCCAGCTAGTGTTTTCCTTTAGAGACCACTCTGACTCCGCGTTCTCCAACTTCCGCCTGTGCCTCAACAACATCAGTGGTTGGATGTCTGAAAACCATCTAAGACTCAATGCAGACAAGACAGAGGTGCTGTTTTTTAACCAGAAAAACTCCATCCCATCCTCCTGGTGGTGGCCCGCGGCACTTGATCCCGCTCCCTCTCCCGTCCACTCGGCCCGTAACCTGGGTTTCCAGTTTGACGACTCCCTCTCATGCAAGACTCAGATTAATAAAGTGACCTCTGCCTGCTTCCTGAAGTTGCGCATGATTAGAAAAATACTTCCCTATCTCCCTCTGGACTCCCGCCATACAGTTACCCATGCCCTCATCACGTCCCACCTGGACTATGCTAATAGCCTCTATGCTGGTGCTCCCCAATACCTGATTGACCGGTTACAGATTATTCAGAATGCGGCGGCCAGACTGATTGGCAATATTCCCTACCGTCAATCAGTAACCGCATATCGTAAGGAACTGCACTGGCTACCTGTGGCCAGCCGTATCCAGTTCAAGGTCCTCACTCTCACTCACCGAGCCATCAATGATCGCGGACCAAACTACTTGAAAAAACGTGTCTCAATATCCCGTTCCATCAGATCTTTGAGATCCAATGACCTACGCCTTCTGATTTCTCCCCGTTTCAGACTATCCAGAATGGGTGGCAGAGGGTTCAGTGTAATTGCGGCAAAACTATGGAACTCACTGCCAGTCGATCTTAGATTCTGTCCCTCCGTATCCATCTTCCGGGCCAGACTTAAAACTTGGCTCTTCTCTGGACTCTGATTTACTACGCTACTTCCCCTTCTTGCTCCTCTCCTCTCCTCTGGAGGTTCAGGTTCTAGCGCCGGGACACCCCTTCGGGGGTAGCTGTGCGCTCTACAAACTACATAAAATAAATAAATAAATAAATAATAACCCTCTTGATTGCCATGCATGGTCATCTGTGCTGCCATGGCCCCTCCCACCTTTCCTGTGTGGTCAGCTTGCTGCCCCTGACCCCCTTCCACTTTCCCTCCATGGTCTGTGTGCATGCCATTATAGTCTAACTGTTGCCCTTCATGGTGTGTTGTGCTTCTAGTACCCATCCTGCCTGCCCTTCATGGGCAGCGTGCTGCTCCTGCCCTGCCCCCTTTCTCCTGTCCTCTGTTTTCCATGTTAAGTCCCCTATTCCCTCCCTCCTGGCTTGTCTGTTCCATTGTAATGCACCTGATACCTCCCTCCTGCCCTTTATGGTCCATTATGCTGTAGCTTTCTCTCCGGTCTGTCCATTATGGTCAGCTTGCTGTCATTGCCTCTTTCCCCTCTGTTCTCCGTTGTCCATGTGCTTGTCCTGTCCCCTCCCTATTGCTTTCCATGGATTGTTGTGCTGCACTGTCGTCCTGCATGCCCTGTGTGGTGTATTGTGCTGCTGTAAACCCTGATGCCTGCCCTGTAAGGTCAGTTTGGTGCACCTGTCCATGTCCCTCCTGTCCTCTGTTATCTGAGTCCATGTCCATATCCCAATTCATTCTGCCTGCCATGATCCAATGTACCATACTTGCTAACATTTTGAACTTGGTAAGAGGGAGATTTTGAAAAAACACTGGGGAATTGATTTTCCCCTTTGACTTACATTGAAAAAGAGGCAATTGTAGACAGGAGACAGATAAAATAAAGGCCATTTGGGCTTAACAACATTGGCTGTTTCCTGGCTGAATCGGGTCTGTTGGCATGTATGGTTGTACTACTACTGCCTCTTCCTTCTGCCCACAATGGTCTATTATATTGCCACAGCCTCTCTTGCCTGTCCTGCATTGTTGGTTTGTTGCCCCTGCCACCCTTTCCACTGCCCTCCATAGTCTGTTGTTCTGCCACTGCCCTTCCTCCCTGGCCAGTGTGGTCAAATTGTTGCCTCTCCACCCTCCTACCTGCCTTCAATTTTCCGAGTTCGTGCCCCTGAACTCTGCCTCTCAACAGTATCCTAATGAACAACTAGATTGCTAACATTCTATATTTATTACAAAAGTGTGGCACGCCTGACGCCATCTTGATGTAATCAAACCTGCAATATCTAAAGTATTTCCTTTAGAAATTATAGAAATGAGAGGGTCTTATTTGCATCAAAATTATGGTTAGTGTTCCAAAAAACTAAAATGAGGACATATTTTCTGAGTTCTCAAATAGCAACAAAGCGCTTTTAAATGATTTGTTATCTATATGTTTTTTTATCCAGTTGACCACTTGATTAAATGTTGCACTTAGGGAAGAGGATGTGGTGCTACTTCCAGAGCTTCAGACTTTGCAACTGGGGAACCAGGTTGGAGTTTCTCCTTCAGCTTGACATTCTCTGATTCTGGTCAAATCACTTAATCTCCCCATGCCTACAACCAAAATGAATTTGTCCTTGTGTGATGTAACCAATGCTCATGCACAGCACTCCAATTTCTGAGCAGTCTCCACTATAAAAAACTGCAAAAAACAAAAAATAAAAAGTGTTTTGCACACTTCTGCAATTGTGCTATACGTGGACTACATCTGGGTGATAGTTGTGCTACTTTTGGGCTCTTTTTTTCTCTGGTGGCCATCTTGGGAGACTTATTTGTTATGAAGTTTCCTAATTTCCTCGTTTACTGCAGTGTCCTCAGTAGGAAATGCTTTCAGTTTTTTACTTTGATTCCATCAAGAAGGCATTCAGAAGTGTCACACATTTGCCATAAACTCAGAATGTTACCACTCTAGTTGCTCATTAGATCACTGTAGTAAAGCTACTGCTCACCAGGGAGTTAACTGGAAGTCAGCTGCTGGTATTGAAAGTGCATGTTTCAGTTTGCATGTCAGAATATTTTAATGAAATAGAAGAGGATTAGAGAAGTCACTCAAAATGTGCCTTAGTTTTTCTTTCTGCAGCACCAATCATAATTTCTATGGCAAAATGAACCCCCTCATTTTGTTCCTTTTTAAATTAAATGTTTTAAGTGTTACTAGTTTATTCCAATCAAGATAGCTTCAGGTGTGCCATACTTTTGTCATACGTAAGACTGTTAGCGCTCTAGAAGGCATATTCTCAAGAACGTGTGTTAATTATCGCAAAATTAGCTTAATGCAACTTTCAACATCGCAGTCTATCGTGTGAAAATAACGTTGTGGCAACGTGGTATTCTCAACACGGCGGTACCATGTGATAGTCTCACGATAACGCGTCAAATGACCGCGGTAATATCATTGTGACATCGAAAAAATGCGAAACACGAATGCGAAAAAAGCGGCAATGTCCCAAACCGCGATACCAAAGGCAGCGATAACCAGCGACAGCCCTGGAATTCCCACGCGTAATGCGTGAAAATGCACCAGAAAAGCATAGACAATAAAATATGAGATGACAATGTACAAGTACAATGTCACATCCGTGATGTAGTACACATGTCCACTGTCCGGCAGGCACTGTCAAGCAAAAAGGCATCACCACACAAACATCCACAATATAAATTGTCATGCAGTCCGCAGGGAAACATCGCCAATGCATAAACATACATGGAACACACTGTGAAACTGCATCTCCCCTTCACATTGGAGAGGGACAATCAACACCTCCAGCAGATCAGACCCACATCACGTCAGTGATGATTGAGACGACCCCCAGGATATCGACCGAGACAAACTCCAACGGTTCACGGACAACCTTGAAACCCCACCTCCAGTAGCATGGCAGCACAGCACCATCTAGGTGAGCCCACCCCCTGCACAGACCACACAGCAGAAAGCACCTACCACCACGTCTGGCTCCCAGCACCTCACCTGAGAACACATGTTGTTCCAAACCGTGTGTCAGACTGCCAGAAGGAGCTGGCTGAACAGGATTGGTTGGGTTTCAGACTCATGGCAGACAAACTAGATGCCATGCCTGGGTTACTAAGTCCCATCATGGACCACTTACACTCCCAAATGGACCCCAACAGTCCTCCACATGCCCTACAAGAATGCATGTCTGTCGTCGCTGTAGTCATGACTCGGAGACAACAACAACTGTCCAGTCAGGGTGGCTACTGCGTTGACATCCGTGACTTGGGAAACATGAGGAGGGTCATGGAGAACATGGAGCAGATGCAGGCAGAAAGAATGGCCACCACATATGTACACAAGAAAGCTGTAGATGGGATCAGCCATGCCCTGCAGATCCTCATCATGGGAGTGATGCCACAAGACAATACGCAGATGAATGCTGCTGCTACTTCCAAATCCACATCTCCGGCCCATGATGTGTCAGTGTCACACACCGCTGCAGACAAAACACCACCACCCACATGTGAGGCACATGAAACCTCAGAGGACGAAGTTGAGGATGAATCTGCATTAGTGGTAAGATGGAGGCAGTAGCACTCATCTTTGCCCTATGGCTAGTTACTGCTTGGTCCTGCCCTCTGCAACGTGCCCTGGATTAACACCTTCCACCGTCCCCCTATACACTCAGCAACACTAACCTTGAACCTCGACATGGACTGCCATATTTTGTGTGCTCAACAATGACACAGCAATCAGCCTGTGGACTGGAGTCTCCCCCATCCGAGCAACTTGTCAATCCAAAGGGCTTCGGCGGGCCCTCCACTTGGCAACAATGTAAAGTGTTGTCCGCATGGCCCAGTACTAAGATAGCTTCAATACTCCACTGAACGTGAATAATACATACTGATACACACAGATGTGTCATGTCCATGATTCATCAAGTATTGAAGCTTGGATGAATGTAGGGGCAGTGATTCCCCCTTAAGTCCATGTCTCACATGTTGTGGGACTTGAGTCACAGGGTGCATCCCTGCATCATTGTGGTACATATCTGACCCCAAAAGAAGGCCTGTTGGCAACTGTGGGCCACAAATGACAGCCTGTGTGTAATTTTCTGGGACACATGTGAAACGCTGATGAGTGGGATTCCGTACTATCTGAGACACACAGAAATTGCATTTAGAAAACGTGATACCCCAAACAGCCTCTCTGTACAGAGGTGACACACCTACCATCTATTCCCAAATAATGAGACTGTTAGCACTACACGTTGCACTTACACTTGTCAGAGTGACGTGCCTGTACAGAGGAGTGACATGCACACAGGGAATGTGTTTCGTAAACAATTTATTTTCACATGCTGTGCCTGTGGGCATTTTGGACTGTCACATGATTGCTGAAGACTGTAATGGTTCCTCATCATCGTCTGGTGCTTCTGGAACTTGTATCCATGGGGCCTTGCTGTGTACACATATGTTGTGCAACACACAACATGCAACGATCATCTTGCACACGATGTCTGGGCTGTACAGGAGCCTTCCACCTGTGATGTCCAGGCACCTGAAACGTGACTTCAACACGCCAAAAGTGCGTTCCACGATACCCCTAGTGCCTTTGTGTGGCGCATTGTACTGCCTCTGTGCCTGTGTGTTCGTGTCTCGGAGGGGTGTCATCATCCAAGGGCATACTGAATATATACTTGATCGCCTGTGACAGTGCAGAGAGACATGAATCTACAGTTGGTTCTGCATGATGTGTTGGCAGGCTTACTGGTTCATTGGTGTGTGATATGTGTGACTTGGTGATTCATATATCCCATGTACTGCCTGTTAGCGGCATCAATGTGTATTACGTAGCCTCACTGCTGCTCCTCCCTCCCCTCGAGCCTATTTACTAGTGTACGCTATGTGGTTGCATCACTTGCACTCCTACGACACATCATTGCCCTGCCTGTCTGCGCATGTACACAAGCCTGACAACGACACTGTGATGTTGTGCGTTGAAGGTGGGCGGCCACGTGTGTTTAGGCCTTTGGTAAGGATAGAGCGGACACAGATGTAGAGTTCATGGCTGGCTGAACTCGCAATGAGGTTGGGCGTAGGCCTTTGGTTAATGTTGCTGTAATAGCGACACACACAGCAGTTGGCATGTATGATCCCTGGCCCCGAGCGGGCTTGCGCCCCCTCATATACACCTTCGTCCGAGCCCGCACTCCATGTGCATGCTATATTGCAACATTTGCCATTGCGGGACGGGTGGCGCCGACACTACAACAGAGACACACGCATTAGTAACTTCCTTGGCAAGGCCAAAACATTACCACACCCAGAGCAACGGGTTGATGGAGCCACGCACATATGCTGGACTGTCGTACGCTAGTCCACTCCGCTTACGCTTACAGGGGGTACGACGCTGCTACATGGCCCAGGTCTACCCCACTGCCTGAGGGGACATGATTGCGTCTGCTGTACACAGCACAATGTAATGTGGTAGGGCCCGGGGCCCTCATGCATACATAATGAGCACACAGACACACATATACAGTTTGTGGAACTGGCTACGGGCACGTGTGCCCGGCCCCTTTTATTGCCAGGGTCACATGGCCAGTGACGCCTGTGCTGGATGGTTGTGGGGTAAGTGTCAGTCAGCCCTCAGGGAGTGATTGGTGCTGGCAAGAACTACAACAGTGATCAAAAAATTAGAAGTTCAAAGTCCAAACAGCAAGGGTCCCTGACTTGAGTGGCACAGAGTTAGTGGCCCCGGAGGCACAGTGGCCGGCACAGGCACACCGCCATTGGACGGTGACTTGTGGTGCACTGAGGTAGGGTCACGGGAGCTGAGGGGGTCCTCGTCAATGTCCAAGGTGAATGACTTTGAGTGTTTCGTAAGACAGTGGAAGGTGTTCTTCCAGGCCACAACAAGGCAGGAACAGGCAATAGGGAGGAGATGAATGCTATCGACCCGTTCCTAACGCAAAATCTGTATCTGCTACATGATGATGAGGACAACACCAAGGCTATGTACTCAGGTGCCACCAAAGTTTGACCAGAGTGTTTCAATGTATTCCGGGGAACAGAGTTAGTGGCATAGTGCTGGAAGGGGATGCAGTCTGCGATGAGACCTGTGTACTGATGTAACCTCTGCCCTAAATAAATCAAGGCTCAGATCCAACTGTTTGACCTACCTGACCACAGTGTAGGCCCGAGGCAGTGGTCAGCATGGGTCCACAGACACGTGTCGTTGTGATGCTATGCACAGAGTTGCTGGCACCAGATCGAAGGGAGTACAGTGAGATAAGGGCTGCCATAAATATATGACCTCGGACATCATGAAATTAAGATTCAGTTCCATATGTGTGGCCTACTGGACCACAGTGTAGCCCGGAGGAAGCGGTCAGCTCGGCCAAACCGCTGTCCAGCCAGCTCCTCCAGGAACTCTCACACACGACATTGGAATGGCATGTGGTGATGATTTGTGGTTGATGGAGGTAGAAGCACCAGAGCTGAGCGTGTGTGCATCCTGCAACGATGCCGTGTCCTGCCTGTCCGGACTGGTTTGGATTAGTGTGAGGCCCGCTGGTCCTCAGTGTAGGCTGAAGGCAGTAGTCAGCAAAGGCCCCCAGCCACGTGTCGTTGGCTTGTGATGCACAGATTTAGTGGCACCAGAGCAGTTGTCGGCAGTGTTCGATCACCTCCGTAAGGATGATCCTTTTTTCCTCTGGACTGAACCACGTCTTCCTCTTACTCCTCTCTGTGCGTACAATCTTATGAAGTCTGCCATGAAGAAATCAAGACTCAGTTCCAAATGTGCGTCTTACTCAACCGCAGTGCAGGCCGAAGGCAGTAGTCAGCAATGGATCACAGAAAGGTGTCGTTGGTATGCTGAGCACAGAGTTGGTGGCACCACATCGAAGGGAGTATAGTGATTTGAACTCTGCCATGAAATATGTACTCTACCATTCTGTAATCAAGACTCAATTCCAAATGTATGACCTATTTGACCGCAGTGTAGGCCAGTGGAGAATGTCAACGAAAAGTTGTGCTGGGGGCCTGTGTAGCGGAGGCCGTGATAGTCTGAGGAGACTGCCAAGGTCGCAGGCCTCGGGTTTGGAGCTTGCACCGGCACGTGGTGGGCCCTCTTTGACACACGCTGGTGTCGGCAGGTGTGCGGTGTGGCCTGGTTACGCAGGTGCAGCCAAGACGGGTCTGGGGACCTGCGGCCTGGGTTGCAGCAGGCGCACATGATCACAGGCACCACCGCTCATGCCGTCGGCCTTGTGATGGGCTGTGAGGCACCGCACTGGCAGACACGTTGTCCATTGCTGAAGAGAACCCCACCCAGAGCAACAGGGTTTTTATACACACCCCTATGCTGGCCTGGCGTATGCCGGGCCAGCCCACTCCGCTCACGCTTACAGGGGGGGACATAACAAGCTACATTTCCGTGATCTTCCCCACTGCCTGGGGTAAAATGGTTTCGTCCACTGTTCACTACACTCCAGACACCAGCAGTATATGTCGACATGGGCATGTCTGTGGTCTGCATACTGCAGTCTTTCTAGCACATCCACGCCACACTTGGCCTTGTGTACATTCTCATTCATGTGCCACTTGCCTCCTTAGCACATGCCTGGTTCCCACCTCTCCACACATTCTGCTATTTTGTGGCTGAGGTGCCATGCCGTTGTTGGCTTGTGTACATGGCTAGCCCCGGTTACCACAGTAAGTTGTACTGTCGTGTCTGGTAGGTGTGCATGTTGTATGTGAGTTTGTAACGTGTGCATTCCTTGAATAGTAAGTTGCATGATTGTGAAGTTGAGGTGTGTGGTGTGTTCTTTTGGTACTTACCAACGAGCAATGCATTCGCCTAGGTGCCAGCCTCAAAGTGCTGGTTGATGATGGACTGTCGAAAGATGAAGGAATCATGCACACTGCCTGGGTAGTTGGCAACAAATTTGGTGAAGAGTCCCAGGTGATCCACTATTGCCTGCACATTGAGGGAATGCGTGTGCTTTCTGTTGCGGTAATTGTGTGTGGTGTCGGCAGGGGGCACAAGTAGGACATGTGTGCAGTCAATTGCCCCCAGCACGTGCGGGAAGCCTGCTATGGTGTAGAAGCCTTGCTTGGTCTCCAGCTGTTCCTGAGCAGTGTGGGGGAAGTAAAGTTACTGGGGTACCAAGCTGATGATGGCATCCAAGACAGGTGTGAGGAACTGGAATAGGGCTGGCTGTGAGACTCCTCCGACTTGGAAGGTTCCAGAGGCCGACTGGTGCAGCACAGCCAGCAGCTTTGTCTGAGGAGGGATGTTGGTTGTCCGCTGTGTTGGTACCGTCAGACTGTGGGCAGTGATGGTCAGGATGCATAGGATGGTTGTCCTTTTGAGCCTGTAGTGGGCAATGACATACTCAGGTGTTAAGCCTGTGAGGCTGGTGCGTTTTCTGAAGGTCCGCTGTCTTTGTCTGCCTCTGTGGTAGTCGGTGGCGGTGGGTGTTGTGGCCCTCTTGGGGCTCCGAGCTGCATGATGAGTAGCTCCTTGGAATCTGTTGTTCTTCAGGTGTGGCTCTGGGCTGGGCTCCCTTTTATGGTGCAGGTTGTCGTCCGACTTTACACCAGGTCGGAGCAGGCATTAAATCCCTGCTGCTAACACGCCTTATCTCCTGTTTTGTGATCTTATCGCCGATCTGGCTCGTCGTTGTGAATGTTGTGCAGTGGTGTTGTCGCGCCTTTTTGCACAGGAACGCCTACTCTGCATCTCATTAGCATTAGTTGCCGGTGTCATCTGTGGCGATGTTTTTTCCGGCTGCTATCGCAGGTGAACCGGTGATATGGGCTGTTTGCACCGGCTTGTGAATGGTGCGATGAATTTATCGCCACTTAGGCTGCGATAAAGTTCTGCTAACTCGGCAATATGCCCCTAGGTGTTCTTTAGAACACTCTGGGAAGCTACAGTAGAACACAAAGGAATAAAAAAATTGCCAGCATTCGCACCAAGAATTTTCAATTCTATTAAGGACAAGGAGGCAAGGATTATGCTTTCTCTTTCTTTTCTGAATTTTAACAGCCGCCAATAAAAAAACGTTTCCATTACAATAAACTACATTTCCCACAATACTTAGTAGAACCACCAATAACCATAGAGACTGTCACAGTATAAGGCACTCTTGAACATGAGTACTTCCTCTTTCTTTGCTTTAAACGAGCAACGTCCATGCAAATACACAACTTGTGCCAATGATGACAGAACCTTGTTGAAGAAAACTGGAACCGCTTGATGTAATCGATTCAACAGAAATCCATATATAACACAGATGCGGAAACAGCCGTCCATGACATCCAAATAAGCGATCGCTTATTCCCCTTTCTGTTCAGCTCCTAAAACAGAAATATTAAACCGTAACAACTTTGATGTACAAGAGCATCGGGTGGGTAAAATAACAGTCAAAGCAATGCATCACACCCTGCGGCGGGATAATCCTCGCATCCGTGTCCTTAATAGAATTGAAAATTCTTGGCGCGAATGCTAGCAAATGTTTTATTCTATTACAGGACCGGAGGCTTTGGATTATGCTAGTTTAACGCTTTTCAAGAACAACAGAAGATATATCGCCCAAAGGTCTGTATTATACTGTTTAAATGTAGAGTCGGATGACCAGTCTGCTGCTCTCATTATATCTTGCACACTGGAACCCAGCATAAAGGACTTTGAGGCCATAGCGTTCTCACTGAATGAGCACCAAAAATTTCAGTATCAATACCAGCCTCACTCATGATGTATCCGAGCCATCTGGTGATGGTGGCAGAGGTAACAGGTTTAAAAGGTCTTTGTAATGCAATTAATAGACGTGAACAACCCTCCGCCCTGAGAGGTTGGGTACTTTCCTCATATACCATAAGGCATTTGACCACACACAACTTTTCATTAGCAGGAAATGCAAAATAGTCAATAGAGCGACAAAAGGTCTTTGTTCTTGCAGAAATAACAAATGAAACCCCTTCCGGGGAGAAAACTCTACCTGTTAGGCCCAGTACTCTGACATCGGAAACCCGCCTGCAGGCCGACAAACATAAGAGCACAGCCAACTTAGCCGTTAATTGTTTTCCTAGAGAGACTTGAATTATCTGGCCAACTGTCACATAAATACAATTCTTTAGAAACATCCCATAAGGGGGATTTGCCACTCGTATTCCCTTGATAAGTTTCCATACCAAAGGATGCATACCTACCGGTCTCCCGTCTACCCAGGAATGCCCAGCCGAAATGGCTGATCTAAAGTTCTTAACTGACCTGTAAGATAATCCTTCAGATGCTCTATCAGAGAGAAAATTCAATACTTGAAAGAGATCTGCCTCCACGGGATCCACGTGTCTCTCCAAGCACCAACCCAACCATGCTCGCCATGCTGAGGAATACCTTTGTCTGGTAGAGGGAACCCAGGCCTGCTGCATGAACTCTAAAGCTTCTTTCGAAATTCCCGGCAATGTCCACTGTTGCTTGAAAGCTTCCAGGACATCAGGGACAGCTGCCCCCAAAATGACTGGTTGATGCAGTTCCCCTTGAGGTCCCTGGAGCATCAATGATGAGCATGGCAGGAGCAGCGGTAAGTCGCACGTTAGCTCCAATAGAATAGGAAACCACGGTTGTGCTTTTCACACTGGAGTGACCAAGATTATCTCTGCCTGCTGGTGAACTACTTGGTTCGCTACCCTGGGAATGAGGACGAAGGGAGGAAATGCGTAATTCAGCGTCTTCGACCAGTCCTGAGTGAAGGCATCCGTGGCCTTCGCCAGAGGGTCTGGCCTCCAACTGAAAAAGGACTCCAATTGACGATTGAGTCTGGAGGCGAAGAGCTCTATCTCGCAAGGGCCCCAAATGGAATGGATCATGTGAAACAGCGATGGGTGGATTTGCCAGTCGCTATAGTCCCTCAAGTGATGGGAATTCCAGTCTGCTATTGTTTTGTCCCGACACGGAAGGTACGCCGCTATCACCGTGAACTGGTGAGACAGGCAATAATGCCAAAAATCCTTGGCGATCACTGCCAACATCCGGGACTTAGTCCTGCCTAGCTTGTTGATGTATCTCACCGCTGATATGTTGTCCGTCCTGCGAAGGATGCAGCAAGATACCCTCTTGGGTGAGAGAATTCAGATCGCAAAGGACCCCGCTCCAAGCAATTGATATGCAGTGCCAACTCCTTGAGAGACCATCTGCCTCCTGTCGTCACTTCCCCGCATCGCGTCCCCCAGCCCCACCAGCTGGCATCTGATTCTATCACTATCTCGGGTGAGAGCCGAATATGGCTCGGCCTTTCCAGGCAACTACATGGGCTAACTGCCACTTGAGCTCCTCCTTGGCCTTCTCCAAGAGGGGAACCTGATCCGAGTATGAGAGTCCCTTCTGAAGGTGCTGTATCTTCAGTCGCTGAAGAGCTCGGTAATGTAGATGGCCCGTAAAAATTCCCTGGATTGAAGAGGCTAGAAGCTCTCAACGACATGACCTACTTGCTCAATGTCGCCTACCGTTCTTTCTTCAGACCTCTCAATTTGGATTTGGGCAACTGAAGTTGGGCTGTCTGAGAGTTGATCACAAAACCCAGAAACTCTATCGACTGAGTCGGGCATAGGATTGACTTTGCTGCGTTGATCACAAAGCCCAGATTCTCCAAAAGCTGAATTGCCATCTGGAGATGCTGGGTTGCTAGATGGGGAGTTGCTGCCATGATGAGCATGTCGTCTAGGTAAATTGTCAGACAAACGCCCTGTTCTCGGAGTTAAGGGGTCACTGGCTTCATCAACTTGGTGAAACACTAAGGAGCTGAAGAAAGACCAAAAGGCAGGACCAAATATTCCAGCCATCTGTCCTACCACCAGAAATGCAAGAAGCGCCGGTGTGAAGAAAAGATCGGCACAGTTAAATAGGCATCCTTGAGGTCCAGATGGACCATCCAATCCCCTTGTCTTGGGATGTCTATCAATAAATGTATACTCTCCATTTCGAAATGTCTTTATTGGAGAAATTGGTTAAACTCCTTTGGATTCAAAACTAGCCAGTATCCACCTCTCTTTTTTGCTCCAGGAAGACATTGCTGCAGAATCCCACAGGACTGCTGTTGCAGTAAGCTACCACGCGTTTCTGCACCAAGTCTGCAATTTTGTGCTCTATAATGGATCTGTCTTGTTGGGAAAAAAACAACTCCTGTGATATGAACTCTTGGGTTGGGGTCTGAAAAAATTATGTGAAAACCCTGTACAGTTTGTAAGACCCATACATCCTGTGTAAGCCTTGACCAATTGTGTAGAAACAAACAAAGTCGACCCCCCAGAGGATGTGAGTCCAAACCAAGCACGCTTACCTGAGGTAATTTGGGGCTGGAAGTTGCCCCGCTGGCCTCCTCTGTGATAGCGGCGGTGGAAGGATCTTCTGGTCGGGTAGAAAGTACCACCCCTGGTGGAATCATTCCAGTCCCCTCTACCCCAACCGTAACCGCCTATGGGAGGGCCTTGATGGTATGGACGGCCTGGCGAGCGGCCCCTGCCTCGCCCGCCTGTCCAAAAAGGCCAGCTTGGAAAACCTTTTTAATGTTCGTCTGGGTCTTGTCCAATGACGTGCAGGTACCCCTGAATCTTGTCATGTCCTTGAAAAATTGATCCCCAAACAGCAGACCCTCAGCCAACGGCCCTGCCTCTGTAGAGGCCAACTCTGTCAGGTTGGAGTCCATCTGAAGTAATAACGATTTGCGTTGCTCAGCTAAAATGGCACAATTCACATTGCCCACAAAGGAAATAGCCCTTTGTGTCCATCCCGCCAAGATATCGGAGTCCACCGGAACACAGGTCTCCCTGGCCACTAACACTATCTCCAAGATCTTGGCCAGAGACCCTGACACATCCAGCAGTTTACCCTGGCAACCCCGCCAGGCGCGATCTATCCCTTTCTTGGGGTCCTTTGCAAATTTCTTTAAGAATGCCAGCATGCTGGCGTGTCGGCCACCTTATTCGGTATGT
The DNA here is from genome assembly GCF_964204655.1 of Triturus cristatus. Lineage (NCBI taxonomy): Eukaryota > Metazoa > Chordata > Amphibia > Caudata > Salamandridae > Triturus > Triturus cristatus. Next base: position 328,117,499 of record NC_140590.1, on the reverse strand, counting down.
CAGAGCGGGGGCACTCAGACCGCAGTCTACTGCGCACCTCTTTATCAAAATGCTTGCGGTGGTTCTGGTGGAAATATTCAGAGACCTCCGCAAGCATTGACCCCAGTCCGAGGACCAAGGATGGGTGATGTCCAGGGGATTACAATCGAAGGGATTCACAGTTTGGAATAATGCAGGTTCGGGAGGGTTTACATGCGCCCTCTTGGTCTTCTTCATCCTAGGAATGGACTTGTGGGCCGAGGAATCCATGTCTGTTCCCGCATCTGTGTCCTGGGGTTTAGTGGGCACGGGCGGCGCTGAAACTGGCACAGAATATTGATGATCCGTTCCGGAGGTCTGCGGAAGGGAAGCCAAGGCTTGTGCATGAGGAGGCTTTGGCCTTGACCCTGCCATCCGATGATTTATGTGCCGGGCCTGCAACATCAGGGGCCTGGAATCCGTGCCACCTAGCAAATCTCTCCAGCTGAGCGGTGATAGGCTTAAGGGCCCCTGCTAACGCCTGGTTCACCGTTTGCGGTACTGCAGTCTCAATAGCCCGATTCACGGACTGCTACACTGATGCGCCAAGGGCATCCACCAAGCTATCCTCCAAAAGGGGACCCTGCTGCTCCTCAGAGTATGAATAATCCTCATCTTCAAATGCGACCCAGTCCTCTGTAATGGAGCCTTTCACAAATTAGCATAGATAGAAAGCGTAGAATGCAGTATCCAATAAATTACAAAATAATTACAATGGGGGGAGTCACCCACCATGCACAAACTCCTTAGCCCAGCTGTAGTCACTAATATTCCCGCCAGGTAGGGTGTAGGTGAGAGCCACACTCAGTCGCCAGTAGGTAGTTATAGTTAGGACCTATTTTCCATAGGAAATCCGCAACATTCTATTTAGAATAACGTTGGCGCCGATTGACGAATCTTCGCGAAATTTTCCAAACTTTTGGCCAGCTCCGGTCCGCTCCTATCCTGAAAATTCCACGGTGATTCGTCAAGCGGGGGCCTAGAAAAAAGGGGGGGTCTCAAAACGCGTTTTCCCCATAGTACCTGTTGACGCAGCTACAGCCAGAACTGCTGAACGGAACTACACCAAATTTGGCAAAGAGGTAGTCCTCAGTTCAGACTCGTGCCTTTTGCTTAAATGGTGTAAATCCGTTCAGTAGTTCCTGAGAAAATTAGAGTTAAAAATATAGATATATCTGGGCGGAGCCTAACCACACATCTCATCGTGAGATCTGATTGGCTGTCAGTACTTCATCCAAGAAATGTTGGCAGCCATCTTGGGACTAATATACATGATAGCACCTCATTAAAAAGCATTGCAGTTAATAGAAGGTTTTAAGAATTTAGTTACATTATAAATCATTTGTTGATGGTACCATACTCATTTTAGGAATTGTGGTGTGTTCTAAGGTGATTTTACCATGTGAAAAAGCCTTCTGCTGTGATATCATGAATCATGTTTGAGAGAAAACTATTTCCTCATGCTTTTCCCACAGAGGTTTGGAAGGTGATCTATAAGCTAAACTGAGAGCATATTTTCTGTAAATTCACATTATCTTTCTCAGTCATGTGAGAATGAAGTCTGACATTCTCAGTAAAACATGTACATCCAACAAGGGCAGAGACTGTCAGTTGATTCCTTTGTGTTCTACTGCAGCTTCCCAGAGTGTTCTAAAGAACAACTAGAGCGCTAACAGTCCTACTTATGACAAACGTATTGCACACCTGAAGCCATCTTGATTGGAATAAAGTGGTAACTCTTAAAACATTTAATTTAAAAAGGAACAAAATGAGGGGGTTCATTTTGCCATAGAAAGTATGATTAGTGCTGCAGAGAGAAAAATCAGGGCACATTTTGAGTGACTTCTCAAATCCTCTTCTATTTCATTAAAAAATTCTGACATGCAGACTGAAACATGCACTTTCAATACCAGCAGCAGACTTCCCTGGTGAGCAGTAGCTTTACTACAGTGATCTAATAAGCAACTAGAGTGCTAACATTCTGAATTTATGGCAAATGTGTGACACATCTGAATGCCTTCTTGATGGAATCAAAGTAAAAAACTGAAAGTATTTCCTACTGAGGAGACTGCAGTAAATGAGGAAAATAGGAAACTTCATAACAAATAAATCTCCCAAAATGGCCACCAGAGACAAAAGAGCCCAAATGTAGCCCAAATATCACCCAGATGTAGCCCAAGTATAGCCCAATGACAGAATGTCCCAGAGTGTTCTAACGAACAACTAGAGCGCTAACAGTCTTACTTATGACAAAAGCATGGAACACCTGAAGCCATCTAGATTGGAATAAAGTGGTAACACTTAAAACATTTAATTTACAAAGAAACAAAATGAGGGGGTTCATGTTGCCATAGAAATTATGATTAGTGCTGCAGAAAGAAAAATTAGGGCACATTTTGACTTCTCACATCCTCTTCTATTTCATAAAACAATTCTCACATGCAGACTGAAACATGCACTTTGAATACCAGCAGCAGACTACCCTGGTGAGCAGTAGCTTTACTACAGTGATCTAATGAGCAACTAGAGTGCTAACATTCAGAATTTATGGCAAATGTGTGACACATCTGAATGCCTTCTTGATGGAACCAAAATAAAAAACTGAAATTATTTTCTACTGAGAAGACTGCAGTAAATGAGGATATTAGGAAACTTCATAACAAATAAATCTCCCAAGATGGCCACCAGAGACAAAAGAGCCCACATGTAGCCCAAATATCACCCAGATGTAGCCCAAGTATAGCCCAATGACAGAATGTCCCAGAGTGTTCTTAAGAACAACTAGAGCGCTTACTGTCTTACTTATGACAAAAGTATGGCACACCTGAAGCCATCTTGATTGGAATAAAATGGTAACACTTAAAACATTTAATTTAGAAAGGAACACAATGAGGGGGTTCATTTTGCCATAGAAATTATGATTAGTGCTGAAGAAAGAAAAATTAGGGCACATTTTGAGTGACTTCTCAAATCCTCTTCTATTTCATTAAAAAATTCTGATATGCAGACTAAAACATGCAATTTTAATACCAGCAGCAGACTTCTGTGGTGAGCAGTAGCTTTACTACAGTGATCTAATGAGCAAGTAAAGTGCTAACATTCAGAATTTATAGCAAATGTGTGACATATCTGAATACCTTCTTGATGGAATCAAAGTAAAAAACTGAAAGCATTTCCTACTGAGGAGACTGCAGTAAATGAGGAAATTAGGAAACTTCATAACAAATAAATCTCCCAAGATGGCCACCAGAGACAAAAGAGCCCAAATGCAGCACAAATATCACCCAGATGTAGCCCACATGTAGCCCAATGACAGAAGTGTGCAAAACACTTATTTTTTGTGTATTTACAGTTTTATATAGTGCAGACTTGTCAGGTATTGGAGTGCTTTACATGAGCATTGGTTACATCACACAAAATCAAATTCATTTTGGTTGTAGACATGGGGAGATTAAGTGATTTGACCAGAATCACAGAATGTTGAGCTGAAGCAGAAACTCCAACCTGGTTCCCCAGTTGCAAAGTCTGCAGCTCTGGAAGTAACACCACATTCTCTCCTCTAGGTGCAACATTTAATCAAGTGGTCAACTGGATAAAAAAACATAAAGATTACAAATAATTTAAAAGTTCTTTGTCGCTATTTGAAAACTCTGAAAATATGTCCTCATTTTAGTTTTTTAGAGCACTAACCATAATTTTGATGCAAATAAGACCCTCTCATATATGTAATTTCTAAAGGAAATGCTCTAGGTATTACAGTTTTGATTACATCAAGATGACGTCAGGCGTTCCACACATTTGTAATGAGTATAGAATATTAGCAATCTAGTTGTTCATTGGGATACTGTTGAGAGGCAGAGGCCAGGGGCACGGACTCTGAAAATTGAAGGCAGGTAGGAGAGTGCAGAGGCAACAATTTGACCCCACTGGGCAGGCAGGAAGGGCAGTGGCAGCACAACAGACTATGGAGGGCAGTGGAAAGGGGGGCAGGGGCAACAAACCACCAATACAGGAGAGGCTGTGGCAATATAATAAACCATTGTGGGCAGAAGGAAGAGGCAGTGGTAGTACAACCATACATGCCAACAGACCCGTTTCAGCCAGGAAACATCCAATGTTTTTAAGCTCAAATGGGCTTTATTTGATCTGTCTCCTGTCTACAATCTCCTCTTTTTCAATGTAACTCAAAGGGGAAAATCAATACCCCAGTTTTTTTTCAAACTCTCCCTCTTACCAAGTTCAAAATGTTCGCAAGTATGGTACATTGGATCATGGCAGGCAGGAGGAATTGGGGTAGGGACATGGACTCGGATAACAGAGGACAGGAGGGACATGGAGAGGTGCACCAAACTGACCCTACAGGGCAGGCATCAGGGTTTGCAGCAGCACAATAAACCACACAGGGCATGCGGGACGGGAGTGCAGCACAACAATCCATAGAAAGCAATAGGGAGAGGACAGGACCATGCACATGGACAACAGAGAACAGGGGGGAAATAGGCAATGGTAGCTAGCTGACCATAATGGACAGACAGGAGAGAAAGCTGCTGCATAACAGACCATAAAGGGCAGGAGGGACGGATCAGGGGCATTACAATGGAACAGACAAGCCAGGAGGGAGGGAATAGGGGTCTGCACATGGAAACAGAGGGCTGGGGACAACGGGGCAGGGCAGGAGCAGCAAGATGACCATGGAGGTCAGGCAGGATGGGCACTGGAAACAAGACACACCATGGAGAGCAACAATGAGACTATGATGGCATACACACATGCCATGGAGGGAAGGTGGGAGGGGGTCAGGGGCAGCTAGCTGACCACACAGGGAAGGTGGGATGGGCCATGGCAGCACACAAGACCATGCATGGCAAGCGGGAGGGTTAGTGGCAGCACAATGGCTATAATGGGCAAGAAGGAGGGTGCAGGGGCATGCACAAAGGACCATGGAGGATAGAAGGGAGGGTCAGGACCTGGGCACAGACAAGAGAGTTCAGGGGAAGGGGCCTCACAACAGACCGCGCGGGGCAGGCAGGACGAGCAGTTGCAGCATAACAGACATGGCAGGGCAGAAGGGTGTGGCAGTAAAACGGACCATGGAGGACAGGAGGAAGGGGATAGGGGCATGGCATGTGGACAGGCAGGGTGGAGGTGGCAGGGGCAGGTTACAGTCATCTGACAATACTAGGCAGGTGGGAGGGGAGTGGCAGCTCAACAGAACAATCAGAGTACATAGGAGTGGCAGGTCCATGGAACATGGTGGGCAAAAAGGATGGAGCAGGGGCATGCACAAAGACATCGGAGGGCAGGGGGAAGGAGAATAGGGGCAGCAAGCTAAGCACAGAGGCTAAGCAGGAGGTCAATGATGGGCCATAGAATTGGGCAATGGAGGGCAGGAGGAGTGGACTGGTACATCATGCTAAATGGAGGGCAGTGGCAGCACATCAGACCATGCATGGCATGAGGGAGGAGGCTAGTCCATGGATTCAGACAACAGAGCATAGGGAGGAGGTGGATGGGGCAGCAAGCTAACTGTTCAGAGAAGGTGGGTATTAGGAACTTTATTGTTTTTAAAATGTGTGTCTGTGCGAACTACTTAAAATATGAACAAGTATGCAGCATAATCACACTTTTATTCAGAAAGAAGAGGACGTTTGTGACTGTGACTCCGGGCTCACTTGGCAGAAACACCCCCTGACCCTCCACCCCCTATCGCAAAATGTAATGCCCGTGAAAAGGGTAGGTGAACACAGTGTTATATAGAACATAGTCCTGAGAGCACGATTGAAAATGAAAACTAGATATAGTGTATGGTATAAACTATGCACCACAAAATGTGATATAAGATGAACCGGGCGTGAAATATAATATGCAATACATTGTGCGCAATGACAGATTCATTGGAGAGCGCGAGATAGCACAGGCACTAGCGCGTGCTATGTGATATGCGCCTTGGAGTGTAATATGCACAGGGCAGTGTTGTGTAACCTAACAAGTCTCTAAAGTTGTAATATAAAATATGTGCTGGGGAGTGTAACGTTGCATATGCACTGTGACAAAGATATGGATCCCAGATTGTAATATGTATGGCATAGCGCTGTGCGTTATAACATAGGCATCGATGAAGGCACGTTAGATGGGGCGATATAACCCGTGCGAAGGCAAGTGTGGCATGACATATTTACGGGGTGGTGTTACAGTGCACATGGGCTAGAGAGTGTCACAGCATACACACTAGTTGGTGGAATACAACATAGCGGTGTGTGGCACTCGGCGGGCACTGGTGGGTGTAACACAGCATTGGGTTCAGCCAGGAGCGCGCTGTGACTCTCAAGTGAATTTCGTCTCCTTTCCAGAGAGTAAAATAAAAAGTATTACACATCTGGCGGTGGATGTGTGTTTTATTAACCGTGAGGAGGGTTTCTTGCATAGTTTGGTTGAATTTTTGTCGAATCCCCATTTGAATGGCTTGGTGTGTGTATTAAATGTGCCTGTCAATAGCTACCCATGTTTGTATAAATAAACGACAAGGGTGTCTACTTGGAGAGTACCCAACGGCAGGGGCGCCGGGATTAGGCACGGTAGGGCGTCAGACACGTCGGAGCTTCACTAGCGGTGTTAATACATTCCACGTGGATTCATTGTATGCATAGTCACCTTTTAATGAATATCACGCAAATCGTCAAGGTGATAGGTACAAACTTTTTTTCCAGCATGTCCTAGGTGTTTCTATAAATATATATATTTTTTAAAATAATAAAAAACAAATGCCGGCCCCGGGGGATGGGTTCCCCGGGGCCATAAGTGGCCTGAGGAGGGGGGCAACGCAGCCCCCCTCCTAAAGAATTAAAAAAAAAAAAAAGGCCATGACCCGGGGGTTGGGGTCCCTGGGACCGATTAAGGACTCGGGGGGGCCAAATGAATTTTTTTCAACAAAAAAAATTAGGGTGCAGGCCCTGGGGGATGGGGTCCCCAGGGCCAATAAATTAGAAAAAGAAGGGGGGCCACACAGCCCTCCTTCTTAAAAAAATAAAAAAAATAAAAGACCGGCATTGCGCCGGAGGCCACGCCCCCTCCTTGCAGCACTCTGCAAACGCGCCCCCCGGCCAGTTGTAAATTGGGGAATTAATTCCCCTTCAATACTGAGGGTCCCTGAGGGCATTGCAGACAGGTGTTCTGAGGCCACGCCCCTTTTTACACCTCTATGCAACGCAGCTCTGTGGCGCTTACTGGAGGTACCTAGTGGGATAGTTTGACCCTAGGGACCCTTAGGATTCAAGGGGACTTAATCTCTCAACTTAGAACGGCCACAGGGCGCGTTTACACAGTGGTGAAGAGAGGGGACGGGGCCTGAGGTGACGTGTGCAAACACGCCCTGTGCGCGTTTTAAGTTGGGGAAATAATTCCCTTTCAATCCTGAGGGACCCTGGGGGCTAACTAGCCCACCAGGTGCTTCCAGTAAGCGCCACTGCTCTGCGTTGCAGAGAGGTGGTGCAGGCCGAGCCTCTTTTTACACCTCTCTGCAATGGCGCTTACTGGACATACCTGGTGGGCTATTTTGCCCCTAGGGACCCTCAGGATTCAAATGAACTTAATCTCCCTTCCAAAAACGGCCACAGGGCGTGTTTACACAGTGGTGAAGGGAGGGGACGGGGCCTGAGTTAACGTGTGCAAACAAGCCATGTGGCGCGTTTTAAGTTGGGAAAATAATTCCCCTTCAATCCTGAGGGACCCTGGGGGCCAACTAGCCCACCAGGTGCTTCCAGTAAGCGCCACTGCACTGCGTTGCAGAGAGGTGGTCTAAGCCTTGTCCCTTTTTACATCTCTCTGCAACGCAGCTCTGTGGCGCTTACTGGAGGTACCTAGTGGTGTAGTTGGACCCTAGGGACCCTCAGGATTCAAGGGGACTTAATCTCCCAACTTAAAACGGCCACAGGGCGTGTTTACACAGTGGGGAAGGGAGGGGACGGGGCCAGAGGTGACGTGTGCAAACACACCTTGTGGCGCGTTTTAAGAGGTAGTTTTAATCCCCTGCCCTATTATATACTAGGGGCTTACAGAGGAGGTCATGCTAATCACAGGGGGACCACAACGCATAGTGTTCCCCAGTGTATGTAGGTGTTTTCACTGTATTCTGAGTGTCTTTTAACATAGCACTGGCTCTAGGACTGGTTAGTCAGACTCAGTTACCACCAGTATCCGTCTGAAAAAGTTGAGGGTACAGGATGATTTTGCAACAAGGCTTCTTTCTGCTCTTCTGTTTCTTCTTTCTGCACGTTATCCTTCTTCCTGCACTTTTCTTCATCTTTGAGGACTTCTGTTGCTTCTTTCTGCATTTCTTTTTTTTCTTTCTGTGCGTTTTTTCTTCTTTCTTTACATGTCCTATCTCTGTAGGCATAGTTAGAAATTAGCATTTAAAAAACCTTTGAAATTCACTGAAAAAACCATAGGTTTCAGGCACGTTATAGTTAGGAATTAGCATTTAAAAAACCTTAGAAATTCACTGAAAAAACCATAGGTTTCAGGGGCGTTATAGTTAGCTGGACTTTTCACTCGTACAAAACCATTGAAAATTCCCCGTTATAGTTGGTTCAGCTAACTATAACTCGCGTGCCCGCTATGCACTGCTGATGACATATCATATTACATCACTCATGACATCACTGATGACATCACTGATGACATCACATTTGTGATAGAGTGGCAGACCTCCTCTCCCCCTAATATAACCTTTGATACACACATTCAAAAATAGAAACTAAAATTTTCAAAACAATGGACATACCAATACCAGTTACAACAACCTATTCAGTAATTCTAAGATCCACATACACATGCATTCATTCACCAACAGTCCTATACAGTCACTCATACATGTACTCACTCATCATATGTACTCATACACCTATACATCCTGTTACACAACGCCACTCATCCATAGAGTTACTCACACACATAGTCACTCATGCTAATAAAGAATTAAACATCCATTTACTTGCATATACATTTATACACACACCACCACACTTACTTCTACAGAAACTTACACATACTTAGTCTTTTAAACAATCACTTATAGAAACACATACTTATTCATACAGGAACTCTTTCAATCTCTCACTCTCACATATACTCACTTATATACACCAATAGTCACATATACTAGTTTAAAACATATGTACTTACTCATAAAGACACTATTGAGACAGTCATTCACTCACTAACACACCCATGCACACACTCATCCACCCATACAGTCCTGCACACATGCTGTCTTCAACACATACAAACAGTGAGTCACTCATTCATGCACCTATGCACTACGTAATACCCCCCACCGAACCATGCAGACACACAGACACTCATACTGATACTCAAAAAAACAACTAATAACCTATATAGTCACTCATGTAGCTACTCACCAACCCATGCAGCCTGATACAGATATTTACATATTTAAACATTACTCACTAAGCCATGTATTCACTAAGGTACACTTAATCAGTCAGTTATACAATCAATTTTTCAAAAACAAATCATCCATTTAGACACTTATATACCCATTTATTCTTCCATAGACCTTGAGATATACATATATAAAACATATGTAATTTTCAGAAAAACATACATTCACTGGATGATGTCATCAGTGATGTCATCAGTGATGTCATTTGAGATGTCATCAGTGATGTCATGAGTGATGTCACTGACCATGTCTTGAGTGATGTAATATGTGACGTCATCAGCAGTGCATTGCGGGCGCGCGAGTTATAGTTAGCTGAACTAACTATAACGGGGGAATTTCAATGGTTTTGTACGAGTGAAAAGTCCAGCTAACTATAACGCCCCTGAAACCTATGGTTTTTTCAGTGAAAATATATATATATATATATATATATATATATATATATATATATATATATATTCAAGCAGTCGTGAGGAATTATATTTGATGCAATTGAAACCGGCTCATCCCTGCCGGAAAGAACTCACCGCCTTAAGAGTTGAGCCCCAGCGTCGACATAGAGGGTTACATTGTGATAAAAAAAATTATATATATATATATATATATATATATATATATATATACATATATACATATATATATATTAATTACTAAGTGGCGGTTCCCACTGGCTAGTTGTAGTTGGGTCAGATGTACCATATGCTAATAACTTTGGCACCATTTGACAAATCTCCTCAAAACTTTCTGAAAAAGTACTACTTTCTGACTAGTTTGTGCATAGAAAGTTTCTGGATGATCCATCAAGCAGGGGCTATGAACAAAGGGGATCCCAAACCACAAAATCCCCATGCAATTATCAATGTCTTTTTTAAGAAGGGCTCTACCAGAAACTGCTGAAAGGAGTTTCACCAAATTTGGCAGGAAGCTAGATCTTAATCTGCAGATTGTGCTTTTTGTGATTTGGAGTAATTCCATTCAGTTGTTATTTAGAAATTAAGGCTAAAAAATATTTGTATATCTGGACGGTTGGTTCCACGAGAGGCTCGAGAGATTCTCATTGGAGTGCCAATTTAAAAATGAAGCTTTCTGATTGGCCCAGGGACCTTTTTGACTCTTTGGACCATTCACTCTCACGGGGTGCTGATTCTCACGCAAGCAAGCACTAGCTGCCAAAATAAAAGAAAAATGTTGCTGCAGCCATTACAGGACTGGGGGACTGGGGGACTTAGTACCCTGTCCTGAAGTAGTAAATGAAAAACATTTTAGAGGGACCAAGGCTACCCGTGAAGCGTATGGTGTAGGGCAATATTTCACATGACATGCTTACTACACCCAAGGGAGGGAGTTGTATCTGTGATGGCATTAATGATGCTTCATATTATTCTGAGATATTTTGCAGTTACTTTCATAGCTATAATACCATACCTTTTTATACAGCATTGTGTGCAAAAGAAGTTTGAATGATGTCATACATGATGTCTTATATAGTATGTCAGATCAGAAGCAGTGCATTGTGGGAGTGTAGTTATCTCTGCCCACTATGACTCGTGAATTTCTATGTTTTTTTTAGTTCAGAACGTTAATGGTATCACTGACATATTGATCTAACTATAACGTTACTTTTCAGAATGTTAACGGTATCACTGACATATTGATCTAACTATAACGTTACTTTAACCTTTGTTTTTTCAGTGACTATACAAATACGTACACATATATGTATAGACACTGAAAAAACATAGTAACGTTAAAGTTAGGCAAAATGTTCAGTAACAGCATAATGTTTTAAACTGAGAAAAAACACAGAAATTAATCAGTTATACTTACAGTTATATCCAGTAACTATAACTGGTTCCCTAAGGTAACCATAACTCACTCCCCCTCCATGCACATTTTTCTCATCAATAATTTTATTACAAATGTTGCGTTGATATTATCAATGATATCATATAAGATGTCATGAGTGATGCAATATGTGGGTTAATTAGCAGTACATTGCGAGGGCACAAGTTATGGTTACCTTAGGGCACAAGTTATAGTTCCTTGAGATAACTAAAACTATAAATGGTGAATTTTTTTTTAATTTTTTTTTAGCATTACATTGTTACTCATATTTTCACCTGAATACACCATTACTTTACCTTTGGCCCTTTCAGTGAATTTCTAGGTTTTTCTTTCATGTAAAGTAATATTTTGCTATCATACATATAGCCTAACCCCGCTGTGTATGGCCTTCGGCCTTGCATGGCGTGGGGTTGGCCGCAGGACCTGGCCTCCAGCCAGGCCTAGATTCAAACCCCCGTAGACAGCCAACCCCACGCTACCCATGGCTTTTCATCATGCGTGACTTGAGGTTGGCTGTAGCACCTGGATTGCAACCAGACCCTGCATCCAACTCCCAGCAGGCAGCCTCCCGGAGGCAGCCAACCCTATGCCGTGCACGGCTTGGGGTTGGCTTCAGTGTCTGGCACTGTCATGACAGATATCTCGTCTGGTGAAAAATAAATCAAGAATTTAATTGAATTTTTTGTTTCGGCCGACGTGATGTCTGTCACCATTGTGATGAAGAAATACATCTGCCGAAATATAAATCAGGCCTTAATCCTGAAGGCTGAGTAGAAGCTTTGCCGCTGATGCTGAAGAACCCAGCATGTCGTGTCTCTGTGCCTGTACCCTGCATTTGAAGCATTTCATTAGCAAAGGATGATCGTATGAGGTCAACAATGATCATGTTATCAAGTTGAATTCACCACATTTCTCCAGCAGCCAATGATCTTGTGAGGTCTGTGTATCATCACCTTGCATTTTCTGCATATCTTCAATGACCTATAGTCATGTAAAACCCAAGTGCATGCACCCGGCACCTCCTGTTCTCTCCTTCTTCATCGATTGCCACTTCCTTTCCCCCCTGTGGCCCAGAACGTGTCTTCTGCCTCCTGGTGAATTAAAAAGAAATCTTTCTTGACCAAACAAATCAATCACAGTGTAGACAAACACTAAGACATTAACTTAGTTATTTCTTTTATTATTGAATGCACATCATCAGACACTGAAGAAATGTGGTGAATGAATATTAGGAAACAGGTGATATAGAGGGTCATTAGTCACTGAAAAACTGATGTGGGGTCTTGCACTCTGAATGGTCGCTTGAAAAAATGATGCATTACACAAGAAAAGAGGCATAACAGTGTAGTAAGGTGGAGTATTAAGTGGTGCTGCTGTTTAGGCTTCACCGTGCAATACTCTGATTGGCCCCACAGATGGTGCTTGGATTCACAATAATAAATCCTTAACTCAGTCCTGGTAGTGTAGGAAAGAGCAGTTAGGCTTTACTAAACATGTGTTAAGCATTTCAGAGTACTAACATGGATGATAAGTAAAGAGCACGACTCAATAGAAATCCAGCACCAATTTATAAAAAATAAAGAGCTTCTTTATACCGCTTACACTGTGCTGTGAGGAACATGATGCAAGATGCAAAAACACAGCAACGAGGCCACGCTGAAGTCGGGACGAAAGTCAGATGGAGGTCAGTTGCCGGACTGGTGACCAACAAACCTTGGCAATGGTAAGCACAGCAGGTGGTTACTTCGACATACGGTAGTCCATGGGAAAACAGTAGCTACCTGAAACTTCATGGGAGGCAGGACTACAGTTCCTACAATGCACTAGACCATCTGGATTTGAACAATCCCTCGGAGAGCTAGATGGCCACCCATTCTTCGGATCCGGAACGTTGTTTTACCTTCTCGTTTGCATGGGACAAGTACCACTAGTCCAGGGGAGTCTGGTGGTGCTTCAGGCTCCCTTAGGGGTCCTTCAGTCTGGGGGAATGGAGATCTAGTCTAGAAGGAGCATTGCAACAGGTGCAGAGTATCCCTCTTTTGGTTTGTGCAAATTCTGTTGTCGCAGAGACGGGTCTCTTCTTTGTCCTGTTTGATGCACGTTGATTCAGAACTGAGGTGTCGAGGGTAGCCCTTAAATCCAAGATTTAGGGGTGTTAGTGTTAGGGGTGAGGCTGCAAGTGGCTAATGGGCTAGTCAGCCCCCGGGATAACCACATCTGGGGTGGGTAGGTCACCTTTTAAGAATGGCAGAAGTCTTCCTTAGCTGTGCAGACCAGGCAGTCCACCCTATATGTGTAGCTAGCCTTCACACCTCCTGCATGGCTAATTTTCCACATGTCCGTGAGCAAATGTACCTGGGGCAGGGGGAAGGCTGCGTCATCCTTTGGTAGGCAGCCCTGATTCATATCAGAGGAGGTTTAACCTATCAAGCTCACCTCCTTGATGTGCCACTTCACTAGCCATTCTGAGAGAGGAGGTCTGACCTCCTTCCTGCTCAGACCTTTCTTCCTGACTCCTGGGAATGTTCTCAATGCCTGGAAGGAGGTCAGAATCCTGCCTTGGTGGCAGCAAGCACAGGCTGTCAGCCAGAGCACAGGAAAGGCTGGGACAACCTGGTTGGCAACATTTAAGGTAGTCACTTGGGTGCATGCCACATCGTCCTCGACACAAGAGTTGTGTCAGGGGTGTTGTGGCATATTATTTGATACTAAACACAGCATATTTAGGCAGTACCATAATGGAGCTGCCAACCTCAAGCTTGCCCGGGTGCCAGCCCATATTATCCTAAGGACTGTCTATCACTTATAGTGTCCTTTAATGGTAAAGGCAACTATAGGGGCATATAAGTTTGCACTTACTTGTCCACACCTTTAATATAATGCACCCTGCCTCTCGCGTTTTAGGAGGCTTTCCTTTGGGGTGACTGGCACATATTAATAATAGTGCATTGACTTTGCTTCACATGCTGAGGGCAAAGTTGAGGTCAGGCAGTTTACACTGTTTCTGCAGTCTGCAATAGCATGCCTGCTGTCAGTAATTTACTTGGGTCACTCGGGTTGGCACAAACAGTCCTGCAAGCCCTGGGAGCCCCTTTACCACTCATGCCCTGGTACCACTGGTACAATATACTAGAGACTTGTAGGGGGGGAGGGGGTAAAGTCCTTGTCAATTGAGGATGCAAATGTTTACCAAGACAGTTTTAGGGAGAGAGCACTGGTTCTGGGGCCAGGGCAGCAGGCTTCGGTGCACTTTTATAGCCATCAGCATTGGAGCAAAAAGTGTGGGGGGGGTGGCCATACAAAAAGGACACTTTCTTAAAAACAGGATGTGGCGTTGCAGGGTACAGGCACACATGTCTCTCAGAGTCATCTGACGCACTGCTGTGCAGAGCTCCATGAGTGAAACTGTATATGCTGGATGGGACTGATAATATCCAATTGTGAGTGAAGTGGGTTTTTCCAAATGTCCAATATAGATACATTTTTACACAAAATCTTTAAAAGGAATTGACACAGAGAAGAACATTATCCTGTTGCTTGCCAACCGTTCCACAGCTACCTCCCTTGTGTGGATTCCAGGCACACAGCTCCTCCTCATAAAACAAAGCACAGCATATGGGGAGGGGCAGTGAGCTCAGTCTTTCAGTGAGCGTGTTTCCGAAGTCAAGGTTCCCACAACACAGTCTTTGTTCAGGTGTTTCTGGCTGGCGACGTTGAGCCTAATCTGCTGGAACTGGTTCAGTTTCAGTCAATATCAACACGTTACTTCATCTGAATGATGATTCAAAGCCATTTCCTGCACCTGACTCTACATTTAAAATCAGTGCGGTGCAGTCTGAGGTAAAGTCTAGGGGGACATGCGAGGAGAGAGATAGTTGTCTCATGCTACCACTATCACTAGGGAGCACTCTATAAACGATGGGGTACTTACATATGGTTATGGCTCTGTCATGTATGCATGGATTTCTGTGTATTTGATAATGTATGCCTTCTACGCCTTAAGTCATGTTAACATAGTCCTTACCTGTGTATTGGTTGGCAATTAGTGAAAGATTCACTTTGCATAATTGTGCTAGGCCTAAGTTTCAGGTTCCAGAATTACCATGAACCTTCCTGTTTCATTTTGTGCAAGGTAAGACAGGTGTTGGTGTGTGCGTAATTGCCACATTGCTTCTGCTCACATTGTTTTAGCTAGAAGGGGTTTTCCATTCTTGCTCAATGTTTTTTGAAGCTGTGGGTACTATTACTTTTTTTACACAATCTTTATTGCATTTTCACATACTGACGTCACCAGATGGCGATATAATAAAATGTACAATTAGCAATCTTCGAGCCATGGAAGCGAAAGCATGGAGTGTCAGTAGTTACTGATTAAGTAGCAAAAATGTCAATCCGTCATACACATGGTCCATTGGAATGCAATCAGAATAATCTTTCAACATACGCAATTCACCCCATCCCTTCCCTCCCCTAAACTGGACATCGTCATAGAATTCATATACATACCTGCAACTGGGTGGAGATTTCCTTCTGGGGACATGACTAGTGGGATCAAAAGCCCACCAAGAACAAGCTTTGATTGAAGAGGGCATCATGATTAACATATCACGACTGAAGGCTTGTTACTGAAACGCAACAGGGTGGCATAGGGATATTACATCTTCTAGTAGAACAGTGCCACTAGACCATGGAGGACAGAGCATACAATAGATAATGCCCACAAAAAGTACAATTAGCCATCAGCAGTCGCCTGAGCCTTGAATGGGCAGTGTATTCCATTCCATAGCTATGGGCCACTTTTGCAGCCCTGGTACGCCTCCCTACACAAGGTACAGCTGTCAGCTGTCCCCCCCCCCCCCCAACCCAACACGTTCTCCTGCCACTGAGAGACAAGGGGCACAGCTGGGGACTTCCAGGGCCTGGTTGCTAACTCTGCAAAGCGCAACCACTCTGGAGCCCTTAAGCCTGGGATGCGATGCCAGATCACAGTGTCCCAAAGCAGGTCAGATATCTGCCCAATGAGAGGAAAACGAGGGACAGACCCATAGCATATGCAGAAGATCCGCATCCAGAGTGTGGCCACAGGGGCACAACACAAAGAGTGGAGATTGTGTGGCATAAGGTAGTCCCAATGTAAGATGGAAAACTGTATTTGCTAGAACTTTTACTGGGGTATTCAAAAAGGAAAGCCCATTCCTTATCATGGAGACCTCGTGCAAGGTCCTACTGTTATATTTCATATCGGTACCCTAATATAGGTTTAGAGAACATTGTACTCTTTCCCTACATCATCTCCCCTTCATTTCATACGAACAAGCCTTATCAGGACATGACTCCAATTTAGGACAGAATGCCTTATAGGGACTGAACACCTTATAAGGACTGATGCCTTTTAAGGACTAAACCTTTCACCTAGTTCTATGACGAGGGTGGGTTCTGCCCAATCGATATTGCTAAGATGTCATCCTTAGCACATATGAATAATTAATGAGTACACTCTCGGGGGCATACTTCACCTATCCTATCTACGCACAAAGATTTAATCCCCAACGTTATCCTCATACTGAACAGTGGGTAACATACGCACATAGTCTGTATAAATACAGCACCTCTTGCTATCAGTAGTTAGGAGGGAACCAAGACTTCAAGACCGACACACTGACCAGAGACGCTGCGGCTCCAGCATGCCATCGCTCCAGCTGACAGTGGTCTAACTATCCCTTACAGGGTGTCCAACTCAAGTCCAGGACGAAGTCCCACTCTCACTATACAGGTATGGGGGTTCAACTAAATCCTAACGGGATTCTTGGCTTTTAGATTCTAGGCTATTAGGCTCTTAGGCTCATTAGCTCTTTCGCAACTATTCACATGCTAGGTACACTCAGGTACATCTAGACAGGCATCTTAGGAGTACGCACTTTAGTGTATAAATGCATTTTATATTCATGTATGTGTTCCTAGACTATTGCAAAATGGAAGAACAACACTATTCCTTTTTATTCACTGTACTGCTGGTTCTATATCTCTCTACTGTGTCACAGTTGTAGCAGCACATTTGTTTTACATGAGAATAACAACGGTACAATAAATTCTTATTGTAAACACACCCGACTGTTCCTTCTGTGTATCTCTCTAAGAGCAAAAAGCAAGCACGAGTGAATGGGTGAAAAGTAGTATATTGTTTACACGAGTCTGAGGAATCAGGGTTTGTTGTGTTCTGAGGTTGACAAAAACTAATCTCTCTGATAGAAGGAGATTCTAGTGGCACTGCGAGCTAGCTAATGCAAAAACATAGGCTAACATATTCGGTGGGGGTGTACAGAGTCAGTCTACCACCAGACCCATCGTTTATTTTATCTGTAAACAGCACAGGTCCTGCATGAAGGGTACAATAGGAACTACACTACATGGCACCCAACGTGGTCTAATGGCACCCAACCGTTTGGTTTGGTACATATTTAACAGTAGAATCTGAGTAGCTCAGTCGTGCTTATTCTCAGAGACCCCACTTACAAAACAATCCAGAGACATCTGGAGTGAGTGGGAAAAAACTCTGCCACAGCTGAGCAGGCGAGATATCCTATTTATTGGCTGTTGCTTAATCAAGCTTGAAGGAAATATTCCCAAAATTGTGCCTAAACCTTTGCATAAATCCTTTACATAACTTAGTTAGACAGTTATTCCGTGTTCTATACATGATAGCTGACAAACAGGGAGTCGTAAACCCAATAAACGATCCAGCCCAGGGACTTAATCAGTCTGGTGAGGAAGATGTAGATGCAATACAAATTGCTGCCAAAATGAGACAAACTCCGACAGTTAAACTCGTCAAACATGGGTTATCACACAGAGGAGGTGTAGTAATATTCGTGATAGAGGCACACGAAGATTTCAAAACAGAGGTATTCTATGCATGGATTACATTCCCAGAAGCAGATGCTGTAACAAAATCTTTTCATTATTACACACATGGAGAAGTTCCAGCGGCCCACACTTCGTTTGAGGAGACTGAAATTCCGCTTACCTACCAGGAACATATTTTCTGGTTTAATGGCGCCCTACCCCATACAAGAACAAGAGCAAGGCTTGGTCCTTTAGGAAGACCAGGAGCAACATGGCCGATATTAGCGACCTATGCACCACATCCAGACATTGACACAATACCAGGTGATGAACTGCTTGTTCCACACAAAGAGTTGATAAAACTCTACAGAAACATGACACACTTCGTCTTAAGGACATTAGCAGTCTAACCAACAGTAATTACACCAAATACAGCTCCTACACAGAGCACAGCTACTAAAATTATTCCACAATCATTACACAACGTAATTGGCAAAGTGCCCACAAAACTTGAACAAATTCATTTGTGGGTAGCTCAGAAAATAACCCTGTTAGAAGCAGTATTCCCAAATGCAACACCATTTGAAAAAACACAGAATGTTAACAATCTGTTTGCCCATGGGGATTACACCACAGTTAGAGGATTGCACCTCTTGGGGTACAGTCTTTGCTGCCATATATACAGGAACTCATGGTATTCCTTCATTAGCAGTAATTCCTGATGTATGAAGACAAATACAAAATGAGTACGGAGCAGAACCTGCCCTAAACTTAGGGATGAAGTTATTAAATAACTACGACCAGGTATCAGCCATAATACTAGCTAACATTAAAGGGGAAGCAGCATCAGTGGCAATCCGCCAATGCCTAAGGGAGGTCGGCCCGTTATTACAAGGGGCAGAACAACCAAAAATAATTGAAACTGTGTATGCAGAATTAGGCACGGATAGTGTGGGGGAAAAGATTTAAAACCTCAACTACAGGGTAGTCCTGAAAAGGACACTTCTATGCAGACACCTACTTCTTCTAAAAAGAAGTGGGATAATAAAAAAGAAAGCTTTAAAGACAAAATATCTCAGTCCCAAGGTAGGTCTCCTCCACTGGAGCCTTCTGAAAAGAGGTACAACCTTAGGAATAGGGAGAATATTAGGAAACCTGACAGGTATCAGGATACTGATACACGTTCCTCTCGTTCCTTTCAGGGCTCGAAGAAAATCTCCGAAAGAGTAGGACGGTCAGAAAATAGAGAGGAGCGTCCAGAGACAAGCAGCGTGCTCAAGACTTTACTTCTAAAAAAGAAGATAAGCAAAATCCAAAACCTCAATTTAAGAAAAAGAAAGTTGCTGGTCTGAAAATCAGACATGCCCAGAATTCTGAGGACATAACTTCTGAACGAGGAATGGGCTCTGATGATGCTAGACAGTGCGGCAGAAGTAACAATAGCTTGCCTGAACCTGAAGGAATTTCTGGTGACAGCGGAGTTGAATGATTACATCACGGTGGAAACAACAGACACCAGGGTGAGCATCCCACATACGTTATATGAAATAAGACTGCGGATGGAGGGGGACACGCCCAGGAAAGTAAAAGGTCTTTTTTGGAAGAACTTATCATCTGGTTATGACATCCTGAACAAGATTGGCTGCCTGCATTCGTAATGGAGTGCCCCAGGGGAGAAAGAATAATTTTTCCTGAATTTTCCAACCACGTTCACCTTAAACATACACATGCACAGGAGTGAGCAGTAGCCCAAGCCCCGGCACTGTACTAAAATCACACAGGGTGGGATGAGAACTCAACCTACCACGTGATTCCTTTAAAAGTTTCACCTAATGCTCAGAGGCAATATCTAATAAAGCAAGAAGCTAAAAAACAGGTCAGGGAGATCTTAGATCAACTTGAATACCAGAGGGTAATTGAAAAATGTACCTCTCCAATGAACAATCCTTTGTTTCCTGTCGCTAAACCCGACAATACATATCATCTAGTTTTAGATTACAGACATTTAAACTCATGCACAAAGACATTTGCAGTCCAAAATGCACATAGGGCTGCATTAATGAATAACATTGTGTGCAAAAAAATGCAAAACCACACTTGATATCTCAAATGGATTTTTCCGTGAAAATATAGGGCCTGAAAACAGGTATCTGACGGCATTCAGTGCGTTAGGGTCTCAGCGACAATTTTGTCGACACGCCCAAGGGTACAAAAGTAGCCCCGGGTAATTTCAACAAGAGTAACAGAGTTACTTCAAAGATTTTGATGCAGAAGCGTTGTCCTATGTGGATGATATTTATCTGACAGACGACGACTTAGAGAGACACTTGACCAGTGTAAGCACCACAATTATGGGATTTGCCAGAGAGGGCCACAAATTTACCTTTAAAAAATAAAAAATAGCCCACCTCAAAGTCCTATTTTTGGGATATGAGCTGTCAAGTGAAGGTCTGGCAGCTAACTTTTTAGAAAAGTGTGCGCCGCTCGAGCCTCCAAAACCATAAAAAAATGTACAATCAATACTAGGATTCCTAAATTTCGGCAGTACATACATTTTTTATTATGCACAAAGGGTAAAACCTTTCTATGACTTAATAAAACCTGACTTTTCAGCCAGAGATTGGACACAAGTACTTACTAATATTCTTCGTTTACTCCAGGAAGACATGATTGATTCCAAACACTTACAAACACGCGTAAACGTACGTCACTTGGTGATCCGAATAATTGCGGGTCAATTCGGGTACAGTTATTTGACCTTCAATGAAGGAGAAACTGTACCATTCACATACAAATCCCAGCTGTACACAAATGCAGAAATGCATTTCACTTCAACAGAAAAAATACTGATAGCCGTTCAGACGGCTGTAGCAAAAGAAAGAGCACTGGCTCAGGGGAAACGCATTATTGTCATAACTCCGGTACTGGCTTTAGAAGCTGTTACAAAGGCCAGAATCCCAAATGCAAAAGCATTACATCCAAGAAGGATACAATGGGCTAATTCTCTTACTGCAACAGATGTTAAATACAGATTTGATCCAAGTTAAAAAACTTAAGCATTCCTACAATATGAACAAGAATATCCTCTACCAAATGAAACCTTGCCTCTAGATCAGTATGAATATATTATTTACACTGATGGATCTGCGCAACCGGCCATAGGAAGTAAGCAGCAATATTTTTCGGCATGTGCTATTGTTAAAGGTCGCATACGTGATGGCAAGTTCAATCCTAGTTGCACGAAGATGCAATCTCTAGGAGACTGCACGGCTCAGTTGGCAGAATTAAAAGCACTGATACTGGCACTTGTAAATACGGATCGCGAATTCCCCACACTAATCGTGTGATTCTTTTTACTGTGTACAGTCGTACAATGAGTACTTACAACATTGGAAGCAAAACAGGTTTAAGGACGCAAAAGGTGGCACAATTAAGTACAAAACGCTACGGGAACAGGTAGCAGAATTGAAAGCCGAGCTACCGAAGACTCACGTGATCCATACACTGAGTCATCAACGTGATGGCGTTCATGTTGAAGGGAATTCATTGGCTGATGAAGCCGCAAAGGTGGCTGTTCGCACAGCTTCTGTAGCTGCGCTGACTCATTCAAAAACGAGAATAGACAGAGATATTATGGTAGCTGTCATCGCATCACGCAAAGGCAGCACAGCAGTACCAAAAACATTTTCACTCAAATACTCCTAAAAGTTAGAGGCACAAAACATTCCATATGCTAAGATTCCTGGAGTGGGGGATAGAGTAATACCAAATATGGATCGTAGGCAAGGTTTAATACTACCTGCCTAAAAGGGTTTAGGCTCTGCGCACACAGGCGTTACAGCGACTATTTCTTTACTGAAACACCGCTATTGGTGGCCAGGGTTAACTAAGAAAACTAAAGACTAGGGTGCCGATTAGGATCCTGGAAAAACCGGGTACGAACCGTCGGTCGGAGCGTTTTCTCCGTCCGACTCGTACCCGGGACAAAAACATTACAAACATGGAAGTACGATTCGCACGGAAACACCATTTCCGTACGAGTCGTACAAAACACCGACCGACGAAAATATACATACGAATGTGATCCGGGAATACTCCGACGTGACGTCGGGACGCTTTCAGGCAGCGTTTCACGACCCAGGAAGTACGAATCGAACCGACAGCAGTCCGGACGGCAATATTTTTACGGCACCCAAAAAGTGCCGGAAAAGCGAAGTACGCTGCAAAACGACCAGATTAGGGGGCCCGGTACGCGCCGTACCCCCCCCCCAGCCCCTGTGAGTATGCGCCGAACCCCCCCGTGTATGTACACCCGTGTACGTACGAGTCGAACCCCCGTGTATGTACACCCGTGTACGTACGAGTCGTACCCCCACCCGTGTATGTACACCCGTGTACGTACGAGTCGAACCCCCGTGTATGTACACCCGTGTACGTACGAGTCGAATCCCCACCCGTGTACGTACACCCGTGTACGTACGAGTCGTACCCCCACCCGTGTATGTACGGTGCGTACCCCCAGCACGGGTGTACATACACGGGTGGAGATTCGACTCATACGTACACGGGTGGGGGTACGACTCGTTCGTACACGGGTGTACATACACGGGGGTTCGACTCATACGTACACGGGTGTACATACACAGGTGGGGGTTCGACTCGTACGTACACGGGTGTACATACACGGGTGGGGGTTCGACTCGTACGTACACGGGTGGGGGTACGACTCGTACGTACACGGGTGTACATACACGGGGGTTCGACGCGTACATACGGGGGCTGGGGGGGGTGTTCGGCGCGTATGTGGGCACATGTCTCCATGGTTGCTATGGGAGTTCGGTGCGGACGGTGTTTTTTCCATACGGTTGTGACATCGGACGCACGGGATGGATCGTACTTGCGCGGTCGGACTTCACTTTTCACGTTTGTACGGTAAATCGTCCGGGGACGTGTCGGACACATTTTCCGACCCGAGGACGTGTGGGGAATTATTCCCAATGCGATTCGTATGGAGTTTTTCCCATGCGAATCGTACTTGGCAGTTTGTACGGCACTTGTACGATTCGTACGGTAAAAAGACCAGATACGAGTCGTACGGGGAACATTTTTCCAGGATCCTAATCGGCACCTAAGTCTTGAAATGCGACATCTGCCAGCAGATGAAAGGCTCCACCGTTGTACGCCCGGCACAGATGGCATTGCTAAAATCTGACAAACCTTTTGCATGTGTGTTCTTGGACCACTGCACTCCGTTACAAACAGACGGGGCTTACAGATATATCATGATTGCAGTGGATTCATTCTTGAGATTCCTATGGGTATGGCCTCTGCGTTCTGCTGACACTCAAACTGTTATAAAAGATTTGCGAGTCTTTATCGGCACATACAAAGTTAGCATGTTTCATTCTGACCGCGGTCCTGCATTTAGGTCTCAGGCTTACAAAGAGGCCATGGAAGAAATGGGCATAGTATTGCGGTTCTCATCTCCATACCATCCTGAGGGAAATTCGGTTGTGGAGAGAAAAAACTGTGACTTAAAGCAATTTTTAACAGCTAGGGTATTAGGGAAGGGCGGTAGTTGGGTCACACACCTTTATGGGGTACAGCGGGCATTAAACAGCCAGCCAAGAAGCTCTCTAGATAGTGTCACTCCATATGAGGTCCTCTTTGGGACACAAATGTGGGTACCTGATCTTGATTGTGAAGGCGCAGTGGCGGATGAAAAACCATTTGATATCCATGATCATTTGGCTGTTTTACAGGAACTAAATGAATCCAGGACAAAACAAAGCAATGTCCAACTAAAGCAGACCGCCACTGAGAAAGTCAAGGTAGTCACGGCAAGACCTGTCGGGATCCCAAAAGTCGGGGATCTGGTCAGAGAGAAAATTGAGGACAAAAAGGAATTTGGACCCTCTTACAGAAAACCTGTACCAATTCTTGAGGTACACGGAACAAAAACTGTGCTGCTCCCACCTCTTGCCAGAAAAAAAGGAGAAAAGATTTGTCTCAATTGACTTAATCAAACCACACTATGTGGCCGATACTAAACAGTAGGCCTAGTGGACTACGCTGTAGCAGACACCCTCCTCTAGCTACAATCCAAGAAGTTCAAAGAGAAAGACTCATCACATTTGAAGAGCCACCTGTAAAGAATGAAGGACTAAGCAACAATGCTATGGAACTTGTTCCACTTGAACCAGACATTCAAATTCTAAATGAAAATCAGAACAATTCACAACTTGCAATTAGATCTAATACAGACGTCTACATCAACATGCCTCGTCAAGAGGAAAATAACATTTCAACTAATCCCGATGCAATTCCTACAATTGATCGAACTGCTTCTGGCTATTTCATTAACTTTGATATGTTTTCTCTGGATCTCAGCGAGACGGCAACGACACCAGCTACAACAAGGTTCAAGCAACAAGTAAAGAACTTTCTTCTTTTTCTTCAAAAGACATACCTGATATCACCTTGGATTGAACTCTGGGTAATTTCTGGGAGGCTAAGCTTAGTATTGACTTTTAGTATGCTTATCAATGGACACTATATTCAACAAGGTTCCACAGCCCAAAAGGTCAAAATCCTACTGAAGCCACATCCATCATCACATTGTGAACAAAGAGACTTGTCATCAGTGAACATTACAGCAGTTTCTATACCTGATGGTATAGTATGGGACATGGTTGATTTCAACATATTCGGACCGACCAAACTTTTACAAATTAATCATGTATTTAAAATCTCATTAAATGATTTCATTACCTCCAGTACATTTTCTGATGATTGGGACACTGAAACAGTAAATAACATGTTTTCTGATTTAGAGAAAACTGCTGCATTTTCTACTAATGAAATGTTAGTGGGTACTTCAGACTATGACAAATTGTACTGTTATCAACATTATGGTCATCATTTCCTGCATAAATCCATTTCACCTAGTAATGTATTTGAGTACCATCAGTGGGAACATTGCCCAACACCACCAATAACTAGTTCACATGCGTTTTTACAAAAATGTGGATACTTTTCAGTGTTTAACACAACAGATCCAGCCTCATTTTACTATAAGGCTGCACCAACATCAGCACTGAAAATTATGTTGACAAACACCAAACAGATTTACTCTGCTTCCTTTTTGGTCCAATTGTCTGAATAGGGTTTCTACCTATGGAAAGACGAAATTGACTCAAAATCAATTTGGTGTTCAAGGAACTGGCAAGTCCAGGATACAGAGGCACTATTTAGAGCATGGCTCATTCAACAGCAGATGATCTTTTTAAATCGTACTGTGCAACAGACATCCTGTATTGGAATAGCCAAGATAAGTGGGCGGTTTGGCCCTTAGACACAAACACATGTCATAAATGGTTCCTGAACATCACCAGGGGACTCAGCATGCATAGGCCAGACCCACGTGATGTACATAGAGCACATCCAGGGGGATGGACATTCTACAGTGTTGGAAAGTTAGGCCTAGAAACCTCAACACTTACAGAAGTGAAACAACACTTATCTTTACTCTCACAAGACATGGATCTTAGGGACTTTTTACTAGGACCTAGAAAACAACGAGAAAAACGTTTCATATATGCAGGCATTTATGCTTCCTTCAATGAAATCTGGAAACAAGAAGCCTCAGTGAGAATTCAGGAAAAAGACAATATGAACTTAGAAAAAGCATTAGCTGTGGTGGATAATGGGTTAACAACTTTGACCTCCAGAGTATATTCATTGGGCAACATTGTATCTTCTGCTATTGACATACTGGAACAAGATTTAGCCATAATACAACACGGCCAATCACAGTTACGTTCTATTATGTTATTTATTTATTTATTTATGTAGCTTATAAAGCGCACAGCTACCCCCGAAGGGGTGTCCCGGCGCTAGAACCTGAGTCTTAGAGGGGAAAGAAGGCACAACAGGGGAAGCGGCATGGAAAATCAGAGTCTGGAAAAGAGCCAGGTTTTGAGTCTGGCCCGGAAGATAGATTCGGAAGGGCAGAATCTGAGATCGACTGGCAGAGAGTTCCATAGTTTTGCAGCAATGACACTGAATCCTCTGCCACCCATTCTGGATAGTCTAAAGCGGGGAGAGATCAGAAGGCGTAGGTCATTGGATCTCAGAGATCTGATGGACCAGGATATTGAAACTCGTTTTTTTAGGTAGTTTGGTCCGCGATCATTAATGGCTCGATGAGTCAGAGTGAGGATTTTAAACTGAATACGGCTGGCCACAGGTAGCCAGTGCAGTTCCTTACGATATGCGGCAACTGACTGACGATAAGAAATATTGCCAATCAGCCTCGCCGCCGCATTCTGGACAATCTGCAGCCGGTCAATCAGGTATTGGGGAGCTCCGGCATAGAGGCTATTGGCATAGTCCAGGTGGGACGTGATGAGAGCGTGGGTAACTGTCCGGCGGGAATCCAAAGGGAGGTAGGGGAGGATTTTCCTGATCATGCGTAGCTTCAGGAAGCAGGCAGAGGTCACTTTTTGAATCTGAGTCTTACATGATAGGGAGTCATTGAAATGGAAGCCCAGGTTACGGGCCGAATGGACGGGAAAGGGAGCAGGATCGAGCGCCGTGGGCCACCACCAGGAGGAGGGGATGGAATTTTTCTGGTTAAAAAACAGCACCTCTGTTTTGTCTGCGTTGAGTCTTAGATGGTTTTCAGACATCCAATCACTGATGTTGTTAAGGCACCGGCGGAAGTTAGAGAACGCGGAGTCAGAGTGGCCTCTAAAGGAGAACACAAGCTGAGTATCATCAGCATAAGAGACCACCCTGACTCCGTAGGACTCCACCACGCCGGCCAGAGGGGCAAGATATATGTTGAAAAACAGAGGGCTGAGGGCCGAGCCCTGTGGCACACCGCAAGATAAGGGTTTTTCCTCCGATCTGAAAGGTCGCAACAGCACCCTTTGACTTCTTCCAGAGAGGAAGGACTCGATCCAACTGATGGCAGTGCCGCCAATGCCCATAAGCCGTAGTCGGTCAAGGAGGATGGAGTGGGATACCGTATCGAATGCCGCGGACAGGTCGAGGAGGACCAACATGGCCTCCTCGCCTCTGTCCACGCACTCCCGAATGGTCTCCGAGACCTCCAGCAGAGCCGTCTCTGTACTGTATCCCGCCCGAAATCCAGATTGCGAGTCGTGCAGTAGTAAGTTGTTCTCCAAGTACTCCGAGAGTTGCAACTGCACGGCTTTTTCCAAAACCTTAGCAGGTTTGGGGAGGAGGGAAATAGGGCGGTAGTTGGAGAAAACAGTGGGATCGGCATCTGCCTTTTTTTAGAATTGGGATCACCAAAGCTTCCTTCCAGGTGGTAGGGAAAAAGCCATGGTGCAGAGAGGCATTCCAGACGGAGAGGAAAGGGTCGGCTAGCAAGGGGGCCAGATCACCCATAATTTTGGCCGGAACGGGGTCAGAGGGTGCACCAGACTTGCAATGAATGAGTAGTCTGATAGCATCCTCCTGGGCAAGTTTATCGAAGGCAAGGAGGGACGGAGAGGTAGGGGGATCGGTAGAGGGAGGCCGAGGCATTGGCCCTTTAGGGAAGGAAACGCAGAGTCTATCGATCTTATCGAGGAAAAAGTCCGAGAGTCCTTCACATAGTTTCTGGCTAGCTAAGACCTGAGTGGTCCTGGCCGGAGGGGTAATGAAATCTTTAACGACGGAGAAGAGAGTTTTTGAAGAGTTTTTGGCTTTGGAAATTTGGAGCGAGAAGTGATCTTTCATGGCTGTTTTTTTATGTTTGAGAAATTTTTTCAAGGCCGTCTTATAGGCAAGCTTAGCTTCAAGATCGTAATTTAGTCTCCACTTCCGTTCGAGTGCTTTACAGCTACTTTTTTCCTCGCGGAGGGAGGTGGAGAACCAGGGAGCGGAAGGACGGCATCTAGTGGAAGTGATGAGTTTCTGGGGGGCAATGAGGTCAATAGCGTTGATGAGGGCGGAGTTGAGCTTGGCGATATTAGAGTCGATATCCGGGGATAGATGGTCCGTCTGGAAATGAAAGATCGGGTCCAGGGAAGCGCAAGTGACTTTGTGCCACTTCCTTCGCAGCTCTTTCCTGGGCACAGGAGGGATAGGTTTACGGTCTAAGGCCATAGAAAAAGGGATAAGGTAATGATCGGACCAGGTAAGCGGAAGGGAGGGGGAGAGGGTGATAGCGGGGAAATTAGCGAAAATAAGGTCCAGGGTGTGACCCGCCACATGAGTAGGACCAGTGACAAGTTGAGTAAAATTAAGGCTTTCCATGATTTCCAGTAAATTATTCGCTTTTGAGCAGAGGGAATTATCGACATGAAGGTTAAAATCACCTAGAGTTAAAAAGTATTGATGTTTCAAGGCTAGATCAGCTAACTGGTGAGTGAGAGCGGTAAGAGAAAGGGAAGCCGCCGAGGGGGGGTTGTAGACTAGGGATCCAGCAAGAATAACAGCCGCGGAGTCGGAAACTGAGAAATAGAGGGCTTCAATGATACCAATGTTGGTGAGTTTGGTAATGGTCAGCTGAAAATAAGATTTAAAGATAATTGCTAATCCGCCTCCCGATTTTCCCCCTGAGCGATTAACACATTTTATGTCATAGCCTGATGGAATGGCTAAATAGATGTCCGGAGAAGAGGAGTCAGTCATCCAAGACTCAGTGAGGAATAAAATGTCCCACTCCTCGGAGGAAATCAACAACCAGATGTCATTGGCATGACGGGGGAGAGACCGGCAGTTGACTAAGCCTGCTTTCAGTGTCCGATGATTAGGGGTTGAGAGCTGCGGCATGGGATAAGGTAGTGAATGGGAAAGGAAGGGCGGGAGAGTGAAGTTGCATTGAGGGCAGTGAAATGGAGCTGATTCAAGATGGATAGGGTTACAGGAGGAAGTGGCCGTACAGAGGGAAGGATTAAGAGAGTGGAGTTGGGAGTTAGTCCAGCACATACGTGCGGAATCAGCAGCATGGACAGGGGGACAGGCCCTGGGCCCGGTCCAGGCCCGGACGGGCCCAGACGGGCTTGCCTTTGGCGCGCCTTCGGCGCGCAGACGGCGCGCCCGCTGCGCCCGTCCGCTGCGCTTCCTGGCGAGGCACATGAATTATACCTAAGAGGGAGGGCGTCACGGGGGCGTGGCCAGCTGAGGGGGCGTGTCTCAGGACGCGCCTCGCCCTCTGTGATGGCGATGAAGGAGTCGTTGCAGCGCTGAGAACGCTGTTCAAGAGCAGGGGTGAGTAGATCTTAGTTAAAAACACAAAATCAACTTTTTTTTAAAAAGCGTAGGAATTCACTCCCGGCTTCCGCCTCAGGAGACTCACAGTTCTATAATGCCGCGCTGTCAGCTGTGCGCGCTCTTTAAGTGATATCAGGGGGCGTGGCCAGCTGAGGGGGCGTGTCTCAGGACGCGCCTCGCCCTCTGTGATGGCGATGAAGGAGTCGTTGCAGCGCTGAGAACGCTGTTCAAGAGCAGGGGTGAGTAGATCTTAGTTAAAAACACAAAATCAACTTTTTTTTAAAAAGCGTAGGAATTCACTCCCGGCTTCCGCCTCAGGAGACTCACAGTTCTATAAAGCTGGACTGCAATCTTTGCATGCAGGATTTGTGACTTGGTGTTTTTTAAGCAGTACGTCTCTGTTTTCAGAATACAATCTGACTGATACACAGATACAAATGGCACAAAGGGGAGCAAAATATACAATGCTGCAAATTGAAACACTGGATAGGTTACCATTCACAGTGGCTGAACTACCATCAACAGATTGGCTACTTCATGGCCAAATCACTCTCCCGGTCACGACCTTTCAGTTTCACTATTGCCTTGAGCAAAGGCAGATAGGTAGATATGAAAAATTGGGTAAAGATCCTGGGATTTACCATATAGATTTCGATGCCGGAGTGGGGATCGAGAGGTGTTTCTTAGTGGTACTAACTGCAAGAACGCTTTAAGCGGTTCTCTCATGTGCCAAGATATTGATTTACACAGGGCCTGTAAGGGTTCAGTTTCGAATCTGTCTTGCCACATGAAAGGAACTCCAGCGCTGTGATCACGTCAGCGTTTGAGCTACTTTCGAATGGGAGTTACTTGATGCTAAGCGATCAAGGTTGTTGTGGGATGCTCCCGGGCATCGCATATCTGGTCACTGTGAACACCAGGGTAACTTTCTATATGCAAGTATTGTTTCCTCCGACAAGTACAGTCAGGGAGGCGCCGATATGGCCTTCATTGAATGTTTCTTTTATACAGTTTGATGCTTTGAGCAGAATGAAAGCAATGTTTTTACAGCAAACCATGCCGTTAACCTCCCTTTGAGAAACCTTTGAACTCCAAGTCACAAGGACCTCAACAGAGATACAGGCACTTATTCATACCAACTGCCCTCTACATTTCGTAGACTAATTGCGTGGCATGCGCTAGTACGAGTGCCACTAAGAGCCTGTTAATCAATAATAAGGAACATGTGATACAAGCTTTTTCGAATTGTAACACCAAAAATGTGATGTACGTTCTGACTTGCCCCTGTGGGCAGACCACCCAGATGGTGAAATCACGAATTTTACAACACCAATCTAAAATTAGATGTAGAACACAGGGAGCACCCCTGGTACAACACTATGTTGAAGCTGGTCATAGTGAAAATGACATAAAATGGACAGTTCTTGCCGTGATTAAGGCTAACAACAAGTTAGAAAGAGAAATGAGGCTTAACCGTACAGAAGCTCGCCTCATTGAAAGATATCACACTGCTACAGATGGTTTAATTGAGAGAGACGAACTATGGGCCTTGATTTAAGAAATGCTTACAAAAAATAGGGGTATCAAATTAACCTGGGCGTCATTTTAATGGACGTTTATGTGGCACATAATGTTTGGGCTTGATTCCTCTTGTTTAGTATTTAAGCTGAAGAATCTTGCGATGAATATAGGTGTGGAATGGAAGCCCAGTCATTTGATCATGCAGTGCCCCGGAATATTGAGAGGGTGAATATATATATATATGCGGACTTGCCTGTGTACTTCCACTCTGTAAGTTTACATCTTGAAATTTTGTCTGTGTGTTTTTGAACTGGTGAGATGCTAAGACTGATACCCCCTTGATTGCTCCTCCCGTGCCTGTAGTAAGTTACACTGGCCAAGATGATATTGATCCAGTCTCTGGATACTTTGCGGTTTTGATATTGGAGGGAATGTGAAATACCTACCAGATTAGATATGATGTATCCACTGAATTGGTAATTTACGAGCCCTCGAGTTGTGGACTTTGATGATGTCCCGCGATGCGGGTGTCCCCGATATTCTTTATTGAGCTAAAGGTCGAGGACGATACAGCACTATTTGGTGTATTTTCATTTTTATCTAGACCTAGGTGAACTGAGGGATGCGCATTGGCCGCGCATGAGCGACTCCAGCCTGTATGGTGTGGTAAGGGATTCCGTGTGGTTTTCTTCAAAATATAGTAGTCCTCTGTCTATTTTCACAGAATTTCATTACGCGTCGACGCACGGAGACGCTTTTAGATGTGAGGATAACGCCACTGCGCATGCGGGTGACAGCGTTTGAATCACAGCGGTGGAAGTGTCGGACTGAATGGCGTGATTCTGTATATCTAAACGTAAGTGTTAACTAAGCTTTCCCACCCCGAGTATTACTAATTGCTTTATGAGAGTTGGGGGTCTTCGTCTAACCTACTCTGCGCTATCTTCACGGGTGTACGTTGGGTCTAATACCGGACCATTTGGCGTTCCATTAATCCGATAGCCTCGTTAACACACACAAAGTCACGCTGCCATTATCACTCAGTGTGGCCACCGATTAGACCTCTAGACTCCGTGATGAGGAGTTTTGGCCCTGTAAAAAGTTTCATGGTAACTAGGAACCTTGGGGGTGCGCGTTTAGTATAGTTTATTTCGCTCCTTATCTCCCGGTCCCTATAGTTAGATTTCTATATATTTTTCTTACAGTAAAAAACGTTACGGAGACAGAAGGGACAAGAAGCTAACGACCCTTGAGCTCACCCAGCATTGAGAGGTAATTGGGAATAAGCGTTAGTATGCTGACAATATATGAACCTAGAGATGAGTTGGTTTCATCGTTTGTATCGTTATCCCCCTTAGGCATCACAATGGAATATTTAATATTGAGCTGCCCCTGCGGAGGGACCTGCTCGAATTCTTGACAGGTACAGGGTTCGAGACACCTAGAAAGTGGTGGTTTTTTGACTTGGGTGTACCTCTGCTACCTCTAGTATGCACGGATATTTGCATGATAATCGAAAAGGGTTTGTCTCACGGTGGAGATTTTCCTACACTTGGTGCCATTTTTTGGTGTGTATTGGCCAGTTCTTTTGTGTGGTTTAAGAGTGGCATTATGTTTTCCTGTACCCACCACTTCACCCTTAGGAGTCTTTCTGGGCACTGTATGGTCAAATAAGGGATAGATATATCAGAATAGCCACTTATGTTTGATGTTTGGTTTGTATTGTTCTTGTAGAGAGACTGTCTCCCCGTCCTGACGAAGCCAAATGATTGGAGGCTGAAACGCGAACGCGTCAACATACTGATTATCGAGGAGTCCACAGAGTGGGGTGACTCAGAAATTCGTTTTTTGGCGCATTCTAATTAACAGGATAGGAGTAACACCTTGGACGCCAAGAGGACTACCTCTAAATGTACAACTGTGAATAAAAAGTGTACATAGGTCTAATAATAGTTAGGGGAATTTTTCAAAAAACTCTTTTGTAAAATACATTTTTTCGTGTATAGATGAGAATTTTGTATATTGTGGTGTATACAAGATATACATATTTTGTAGGAATTTGTAAATTGTGATTGTTGTGTGATGAATTTTGTTGTATTTGTTATTGGATATATTATGAGTTAAGTACGCTGATGTATACGAAGAGTTATCCGCTTCTGAAATTTAATTTTCGAAAGGTTTGACAAAAAAGAAAATATATTGCCGAGGAAATTTATTGTTTCTTGTGCATTAATAAATAAGAGATTTATCCCTCTATGCCATTTTTTCATATATACTAGATGTATCTTTAATATGTCAGATACGAGTGGCATTGTACACCTATTTAAGACAATAGGGTCAGGGATCCTAACACCTTCCAGACAATCCTTGGAGTTATTCCTAACTTTATACACTCCGTATTTGGAAGCATTTTTGGGGTCTACCTCTGATTCTGCTCGCTGTAGCTAGAATCCTGATTATCGTCTACCTGCTGGAGAGATATTACCATGAGCGCATGGTGCAGCATCTGGGTGCACCTCACCTACAAGAACTAAGTGCTTCTTGGTTCTTATCCTTCAGACCAGTCTTTGATGACTGCATCGTACATGTCTTCCGATGCCTGTTCTGCGGAGGAGAATGTGAGTTAGACATCTGTCTGACACCTGACACGGAGACACCAGCGGACTTAGACTCCAGGCTGGAACCCATGTGGTCCCATACACGACTCTGTCCCCAGCGTATTCCCATCTTGACGCATGCCTTCCTTGAGGATCCGCAGGTGCCTTTCACAACTGAATTGAAATTCATCTCCAGCATTGGCACCAAGGTATCGAATTCAGCACCGGCTACCTCCACAACAGCTGTTGGCAGCAAGGAGTTTCATCTATGCACACTTGACGTGCTATGCGAGGTATTGCAGTGTTTGTCCCCTGCTGTAGCAGGCAGCGATAATGTTATGTCTCCCAGCCAGGACTTCTAATCTAAATCTGTCTCACAGTGTGCTGGGTATGAATTCAGAAATTTTCTTTCCCTTTTACAAAATAACTTTTCAAATTGACACTTTCAATGAGCATGGCCTTCTAAGTACGCCTGCAGTAGTTCAACTTGTGTAATCGAACTCATTTAGAACTGTGATTTGCGGAACTTTACAACAAAATGTCAAACTATTGGCAAAGAACATTTATGGCCTTGTTTTTTAAACAGTTTTTAAATGAATTTTAAACGTTTTTAGAAACATTTTATGACTTCTTGATAATATTATGCACTGACACCGTTATGTGTATCTCAAAATGTGTATTATTATTGTTAAGTATAAGGAGGACTGGGTGTAATATTTCATATCGGTACCCTAATATAGGTTTAGAGAACATCGTACTCTTTCCCTACATCATCTCCCCTTCATTTCATATGAACGAGCCTTATAAGGACATAACTCCAAATACGGACAGAATGCCTTATAGGGACTGAACGCCTTATAAGGATTGATGCCTTTTAATAGAGAACCAATGGATTTTTCATGACGTCGAAGCACCAGTGGAATAAAAGTATTTCCATATTCTTCCTTAAATATTGTCAATAAATAAAAAAATATTGCATTTCCATCAGCCTGTTTGGAGTTGATTTGGAATGTCGCATAGTCTTAGTCAAGAGTTGTTATAATGACTAAACCTTTCACCTAGTTCTATGACGAGGGTGGGTTCTGCCCGATCGATATTGCTAAGATGTCATCCTTAGCACATATGAATAATTTATGAGTACACTCTCCAGGGGAGCATACTTCACTTCTCCTATCTACGCACAAAGGTTTAATCGCCAACGTCATCCTCAGACTGAGCAAGGGGTAACATACGCACATAGACTGTATAAATACAGCACCTCTCGCTATCAGTAGTCAGGAGGGAACCGAGACTTCAAGGCCGACACACTGACCAAAGACGCTGCGGCTCCGGCATGCCATCGCTCCAGCTGACAGTGGTCTAACTATCCCTGACGGTGTGTCCAACTCAAGTCCAGGACGAAGTCCCACACTCTCACTATTCAGGTATGGGGGTTCGACTAAATCCTAGCGGGATTCTTGGCTCTTAGATTCTAGGCTATTAGGCTGATTATCTCTTTCGCACCTACTCACATGCTAGGTACACTCAGGTACATCTAGACAGGCATCTTAGGAGTACGCACTTTATTGTATAAATGCATTTTATATTCATGTATGTGTTCATAACTATTACAAAATGGTAGAACAATACTATTCCTTTTTATTCACTTTACTGCTGGTTCTATATCTCTGCTACTGTGTTACAGTTGTAGCAGCACATTTGTTTTATATGAGAAGAACAGCGGTACAATAAATTCTTATTGTAAACACGGCTGGTTTCTTCTGTGTATCTCTCTGATACCAAAACAAGCAAGCACGAGTGACTGGGTGAAAAGTAGTATATGGTTTACACGAGTCTGAGGAATCAGGGTTTGTTGTGTTCTGAGGTTGCCAAGAACTAAACTCTCTGATAGAAGGAGATTCTAGTGGCACTGCGAGCTAGCTAATTCAAAAACATAGGCTAACATATACGGTGGGGGTGTACAGAGTCAGTCTACCACCAGACCCATAGTTTACGTTATTCATAAACAAGGCAGGTCCTGCATGAAGGGTACACTAGGAACTACACTACACTACTCCCACTTGGTCTTCAGGGGAGTTAAGGAAACCACCAGGTGTTTACGCAGACCATGGTAAAGCCAGCGAATCACTTGGCTGCCATGACCCATAACAAGCATTGCCTATATATATTCATGAGTAACTGGTTCAGAAACACACGGCACTCAATGTTAATGGATATAGCAAACAATACTAGCATGTGTTAAGAAGAGTGTTTCCAGCAGACCATGAGTATGTATGAAATCTGGATGAGTCATGAGGGTGCCTCTTTCAAAGAGTGCACCGATCGTTGTCAATCCGCCCTGCTCTCAGGGACGAAGCTTCCTCACTGTCAGGGTATCCGATCATGTAGGGAACCCTCACAAAATAATATTCAGAGCATATTGTGCACATGGGACAGTATATTGTACAGCCACCTTTTAGTATCCAATAGCTATACGCAGTAGGAGAGGACAAGGTAATGGCAAACTCGAGCCTGGGCAGATCAGACTGTGTAGTTTACCCTGGTAAAGCATCATGTTTGTATACTCAATCTCAATCAGATTGTTGCCTGACAGCCAATAGGATAGCCATTGTAGCTGCCCTGCCAAGCAGTGAGCTTTAAACTCCGGAGCGCCCATCCCACCCTGATTGGGGGCAGCTGCATCTTTGTCAAACTAACCTGTGACGTCCAGTGCCCCATACCAAATCATTCAAAAGTGTGTTCAATGATTTGAAATCTTGGGATGGTACAAGCACTGGAAAAAAGAGTCAGGCAACCCAGCATTGACAACGGTAAAGTAATCCATAAGCCAATTTGTGATTTAAGGAACTTGATCATTCTTAAAAGATTCCCATCCAACAAATCTTGTGATTCACAGTATATTTATATGTCTAAGTAACAAAATGTCTGGGGTGCCACATGAATATTGACAACCCCAAAGGGCTGGATAGGCCCATCATAAGTGTTTGCAAAAGAAAAGGCAGAGGGTTCGTCAAAGTTTAGGCGGAGGCCGGAGGAGTCGCCAAACGTTGAAAGAGGCTGAGAGATCCTTGCCAGATCCACACGGAGATCCTTCACATAAAGTATCACATCATCTGCATACAATGAGATCCCCCACCACCACCCCTGTGCATCTTGCCTAATCCACTATGCCAGAAGTTTCAGTGCCAGACCAAAGAGCAACGGGGAAAGCGTACACCCCTGTCTAGTGCCACAGCACACTCGATATGAAGGGGAGATATGTGGCCCTGTCCTAGCCTGTGCGATAGGACAGGTGTACAGCAATTTAACCCAGCGCAGGTCAGTGGGGTGAATACCAAATCGTGTTATGGCAGCAAACATCAAATCCCAACCCAGGGTATCGAAGGCCTGCGGGAGATCTAAGGAGAGGCAACTGTCCACCAGGCATTGGCCACGAGCTACAGCCATGATCTTGTGAAAGTGGCGCTTATTGAGTCAAGTGTTATGGTGCAGAACAAAACCACATTGATCAACAAGTAGCAAATGTGGGAGCAGGGAAGCAGCTGTCATGCCAACACCTTGCTGAGGTTTGTATATTCATTGTTGAGAATTGCCAAGGGCATGGAAGAGGGCCTTTCACCTGGGGCCCTGCTTGGCTTCTGAAGAGAGGTGACAAACGCCTGTCTGGTAGTGGGGGTAGCATTCCTTCCTCTAGGTAGACCTTAGAAAGCTGCTCCATGTGCAGCATCAGTCGTTTAGTGAAGGTGAAATACAATTTAATAGGGAGGCCATCAGACCCCAACGTTTTACTATGGGTGAGATCATCAATGGCACCCCGAATCTCACCGGGAGTGGAAGGGAGCGCCCAGAGCCCCCCTATCCAGAGTCGACACCATAGGCAGTGTCAATCGCTCTAAAATGCATTCCGGGTGGGGGCGCTGTAAGAGGTGGTGTAAAAGTCACAAGATTCTACATTAAGA
Source organism: Triturus cristatus (assembly GCF_964204655.1). NCBI lineage: Eukaryota > Metazoa > Chordata > Amphibia > Caudata > Salamandridae > Triturus > Triturus cristatus. The sequence continues at coordinate 328,080,027 of NC_140590.1, read as the reverse complement.
TCGATTTTGGGTAGTCACGTGGTTGTTTTGAGGGGTGAGTATGGAGAAGATAGGTGTGGGTGAGGGCTTTGGTCGAATCATGTGCACCAACAATGTACTACATTTGTCAGCCTCAGTGTGAGTCTGTTGTTCAAAGGCCCTGTAATCAATAGCATGCATGCACTCAAGGAGCTAGGCATAGTTAATTCTGGCTTCCTGCAACTGCAGTAGGTGCATATTCTTCATTCTCAGCTGCAGCCTTTTCTAGTGGACCTAGACTGTTCTAAACATGAATGTGGTCGCGAAGGACTGATTTGCAGACCCGCACTAACGAATGAATGGAGGTCCCCCGCACCACAACCATAAAGGCCTCACATTCCACCAGCAGGGATGACACAGTGTTAGTGTTGTCCGCAAACTAGGTAACAATCGTGTAGGCCACAGTATCCCCAAACACTTCATCCTCCAAAAGCTGGGGTTGCATGCGCAGTAGGATACAAGACGGCACCTGATCCCATGACAATGTGTGTGGAAAAGGATTATGATCCAATACCTAGGTATGTAGCAAGAGTTACACTTAGCTGAAGAGAAGAGGTACTACGGACCCCATTGAGGCGTGCATTCAATTTATGTGGGGGCAAATAAATTGAGTCTTCACGTATGCCATTATTACTACTACATCCAACATCAGACAGGGTCCTCCCCTTAACTCATTGCTGCAAAGCCTTGGCCTGCAAGACCGAACCCACGCCAGGTTGAGGAGAATGGGAGTGGTCTAAATTGAAATCTAAAACAGCATTAAAGACCCCCTCTCTCATCCAGGGATATTGCGCCCAATCGGTGAGTGCTGTAGATAAGTGCGCCCAAAAACATCGTGAAAGAACTCTCCAACCCCAGCTCCAACACCAACGAAATTCCCCCATCGCAAGACCTGTGCGACTCACTGGCCACCTTCTTTCACTGCAAGATCACCAACATCCACAACAGCTTCAACACTGCCACCACCACTCCTGCAACCACCAGCCGCCTGACTGCCTGGTCCAACGTCAGCGACGAAGACACCGTCAAGACCATGAACTCCATCTACTCCGGATCCCCATCTGACCCATGCCCACACCACGTTTTCAACAAAGCCAGCACAGCCATCGCACCTCATCTCCAGAAAACAATCAACATCTCCTTCGAGACAGCAACCTTCCCAGAGAGCTGGAAGCAAGCAGAGATCAACGCCCTTCTGAAGAAACCCAAGGCGGACCCCAAGGACCTCAAGAACTTCCGGCCCATCTCCCTGCTCCCTTTCCCGGCGAAAGTCACGGAGAAGATCGTCAACAGACAGCTGACCCGCTACCTCGAAGACAACAACATCCTGGACCCTTCCCAGTCCGGCTTCCGCAGCAACCACAGCACAGACGACATCAGGATCCTTATGGACAAAGGAGAAACAGCCGCCCTCATCCTTCTGGACCTATCCGCCGCCTTCGACACAGTCTGCCACCGCACCCTAACAGCACGCCTCCACGACGCCGGAATCCAAGAGAAGGCCCTGGCCTGGACCACATCCTTCCTCTCCGGCAGATCCCAGAGCGTTCGCCTCCCACCCTTCCGCTCCAAGACCACCGAGATCATCTGCGGTGCTCCACAGGGATCATCCCTCAGCTTGACGCTGTTCAATATCTACATGGCACCACTCGCTCGCGTCGCCCGACAGCACAGCCTCAACATCATCTCCTATGCCGACGACACCCAGCTGATCATCTCCCTCACCGAAGACCCCCGCACCGCCAAAACCAACCTCCACAGAGGAATGAAGGCCGTCGCCGAATGGATGAAAGATAGCAGACTGAAGCTGAACTCAGACAAGACGGAGGTCCTCATCCTCGGCTCCACCCCCTCAGCCTGGGATGACTCCTGGTGGCCAACATCGCTAGGAAAAGCCCCAGAACCCACCGGCCACGCACGCAACCTGGGGATCATCCTCGACTCTGCCCTCACCATGACCAAGCAGGTCAACGCCGTCTTCGCTTCTTGCTTCAACACCCACCGAATGCTCCGCCAGATCTTCAAGTGGATCCCCTCCGACACGAGAAAAACCGTCACCCAGGCCCTCATCACCAGCAGACTGGACTACAGGAACGCCCTCTATGCAGGAACAACAACCAAGCTCCTGAGACGGCTCCAACGCCTCCAGAACGCCTCGGCACGACTGGTCCCCGGCGTACCCCGACGCAACCACTTCACACCCCACCTGAGAGACCTGCATTGGCTCCCCGTCAACAAGAGGATCACCTTCAAACTCCTCATCCACGCACACAAAGCCCTACACAACGCCGGACCAGCATACCTCAACGGTCGACTCAGCTTCTACACCCCCTGCCGCAGCCTCCGCTCAGCCAACCTTGCCCTCGCCACAGTTCCACGCATCTGGAAAGCCACCGCCGGCGGCAGATCCTTCTCCTACCTCGCCGCCAAGACCTGGAACACTCTCCCCACCGGCCTACGACAGACCCAGGACCTGCTGGCCTTCAGACAACTTCTCAAGACCTGGCTTTTCGAGTAGCAGTAGCTAGCCGTAGGTCAGCATGGTCTGACCCCTGTGGTTCGCATCAGGGGTGTTGCAGCGGTGGTGGTGGCATGTCAGGATTGAAAAAACCAGCAGGGAACAATGGGCGGGGCCAGCCCAAGCAGCAGCTGCCCAACAGCAGAGGCAGGAGACAGAGCCTGCCAGCATGGTTACTGGAAGACGCTCCCAACTCTGAGACGGTGAGCCAGGGGGTGGGGCTGAACCCTCATGAACTGGCCCATCAGCACGCTGAGGTCGGTATGAGGCCAAAGGATGTGGTGCTCCAGGAGGAGGGGCGGAACAGCTATGAACCGGCCGAGCAGCGCGCTGGAGCCGGTGAGAGGCCAAGAGATGTTGTGCTCCAGGGGGAGGGTCTGTACAATTACGAACCGACCCGGCAGCATGCTGGAGCCGGTGTGAGGCAGGGAATAGGTGATTCCCAGGGAGAGGAGGCCCCTATGGACCTCAGGTTGAGGCCTCTCCCTGGGAGCATGCAGAGTAGAAGTGAGAGTAGGATGCCCCCCATATTAAAGAAGTTGAAAAGGGTGTGGGCACAGGCAGTCAACATCAGTGTGGGAATGGGGGAAGGGGAGGTGGACAGCAGGGGAGGAATCCCCCCCCATCCTACCCAGGTGGGAAGGGTTAGACCTGGAGGCCAAGATCCGGCAACAGCATCGGATCATTCAGGAGACAGAAAGGAAGTGGAAAGCTTTGTGCGCAGCCAGGGAGGTCTGTGGGCTGGAAGCCATGGGCAGGGGGCCGCCCACCCCATCGTGGGATGAAGAAGTAGCTCTAGTGCAGGACCTAGGATCAGAGGGGGAAAGGGGCAAGTAGAGAGGACCAGGGACAGTCGTGACAGCAGAGAGACCCGTTAGTGCAGGGGATCCCTCAAGTTGCAGCAGCCTGATGGGGTGGGGGCACAAACCGGCAGCTGAGACCGGTAGAAGCAGGGCGGTCGGGCGTAAAACAGCCTCATTTTGGGGCAAGAAGTGCAGGTTTGCCACCAAAGCAAGAAGGAACCACCACGGGGGCATGCTGGAATTTCAACATGGGTTTCTGTTCCAGGCAACATTGCAAGTTTAAACATGAATGCTCCAAATGCGGGGGACAACACCCGCTCACACAGTGTTTTACACTGTCCTCCCCAGCTGAGCAGTGGAGGGCCACCAAGGGCCGAGGGCAGTCTGGGCCAAAGGGTTTCTATCCCAGTTTGGACTGAGGCCATGGGCCTGTGGCTCTCGATTTACCCTGACAGAGAGGTGGCTTTGAGAATAAAATTGGGTTTCTGGGAGGGATTTCGGGTGGGATATTATGGTCTCAGAGAATGAAGGTGGGCAGGCAACTTAAAATCAGCCTGAGAATTGCCAGTAGTAGCGACGAAATTGAGTAAAGAAGTCGAAGAAGGGAGGATCGCGGTCCCATTTGCAGATTGGCTGATGGAGGACCTGATCATATCACCTCTAGGGGTGGTACCGAAGAAAGAGCTAGGGGAACACAGGATGATCCACCATCTATCTTGGCCGGAAGGGAGGTCAGTGAATGATTTTATTTCTGAGGAGGACTCAAGGGTGCTGTACGCCTTAGTGGATGATGCGGTCCACCTGGTGAGGTTGTGTGGGCAGGGAGCGGAAATGACAAAATGTGATATAAAACCAACCATCCGCTTGCTGCCTATACATCCTGCGGATTTCTCACTGCTGGGTATGCAGTTTGGGGGTGCCATCTATGTGGACAAAGTCCTGCCGATGGGTTGCACGATTTCTTGTTCACTCTCTGAGATGTTCAGCATTTTCCTGCAGTGGGTTTTCGTGAGGAGCAGCGGTCACCAGGAAGTGTCCCATTACCTGGATGACTTTCTGCTCGTAGGTGAAGGAACGTCAGGAGTGTGTGGAAGGGTGCTGCATCAATTTCAGGAATTGGCGCAGACATTTGGGGTCCCCCTAACACTAGAAAAAACAGCTGGGCCCAGCTGCAGGCTGACTTTTTTGGGCATTGAGCTGGTCCAAAGGGTGGCGAGACTGCCTAGTGTAAATGTTACAGACATATAGGCTTTTCTGTTGTGAGTGGTAGGGGAGAAGAAGATTGATCTGAAAGCAGTATAATGATGGGTTTTCTAAATTTTGCTTGTCGGGTAGTAAGAGCCGGGAGAACTGTGCCTCGGCATGGCTATGTCTGCGGCAGTGCTACCACATCACAGGGTCAGGATCTCGATGGGAGTCAGGGCAGATCTGAGGGTTTGGCAGACATTTCTGGCAGATTTCAATGGGGTGCCTTTGGATTTTGTGGAAGACAACATGATTTGGCAGGTCCAAAACTTATCGGATGCGGCAGGGGAATCTGGTTTCGGACTGTTTTGGGACAGATGTTGGGGCGCAGAGCAATGGCCGACACATTGGATGAAGCAGGGACGAAGCACAGCATTTCTGACGTTTTTTCCACTTCTGGTGGCATTGGCGGTGTGGTGTACTGAGCTTCAGAATAGGACTGTGTTGTTCCATGTAGACAACATTACTGGTGGAACTGGTGAATAGGCAGAAAGCAAGGGATTTGAGGGTAGTGCGGCTTTTGCAAAGGTTAATGCTGAAATTTCTAAGGCTGAATGTGTTTTTTCGTGCAAAACACGTCCCTGGAGCAAGTAATGACATTGCGGATGCTTTGGCTCGTTCGCAGTGGCGATGATTTTGAGGACTGGTGCCTGGCGCAGATGTGCACAAGGCAGAGTTGCCAGAAAACATCTGGGCCTGGGGGGCAGTGCAAGGGATAGGCCTGGCTGAAAGATCCTTGGCGGAATTCACAAGGCAGAGTTACAGGCTGGCCTGTTCTGAATTTGGAGATTTCATGGGACAGACTGTAGCTGCAGGAAACATGACAAAACAGGACACTGAGCAGGGAGTGTTGCGTTTTGTTCTAAGTTGTATTGACAAAGGTTTGTCATAGACGATGATTACAGGAAAGCTGGCAGAGATACCATTCTATAGCAGACTGTGTCTAGGTTTATATCCTGCTAAGAATGAGATTCTGAGTAGGATATGAAAAGGTTAGGGGAGTAAAGGGGGGTGGGAGTGAAGGAGCCCAGAGGGAGGCCATAACGTTTGAATTGCTGCAGGATTTGTTGGGGGTGTTGCCGGTTTGTTGTTACGATACGCTTGAGGTATCGGTATTCAGGTTATGTATGATTTGGATTTTGTTTGGGGCCTTCAGGGTCTCAGAGTTTTTGGGAACAGTGCAACAGGCACGAAGAATGTTTGAGGAGGTGAGACTGGATCGAGCCGGATGCGGAATTGGTTAGGTCATTCTAAGACAGATCAGGCTGGTAGGGGTAGATGGGTTTGGTTGAATGAGAGCGGCTGCAGCGGTGCATGCCCGGTACAAGAATGGCAAGACTACTTAGCGAGGCAGGACAGCCTTCAACAGGACTTTTTTACCAAGCGCCAGTAGACGGCCTTCTAGCTGCTGGCTGTACTACACATGGCTTTAGAGCATTTAGGAAGGGACCCTGCCAGGTATGGAACACATTCTTTATGTATTGGCGCAGTCACAGCGGCAGCACTTTTAGGTTGGTCATGGGACAGAATACGACAGATTGGGAGATGGAGGTCTAGGTGCTGCAAGAGATACGTGTGCAAGCAGGGGAATGGGAGAAAAAAGGGGGCAGGGACAAGAAGACTTGCACAGAGATGAGATGGGCTTGTTCAGTTTGTACACTAAATGTATTTTTTTTTGTAGCAGGTTGTGTGAGCGGCCAGGGAACCAAGGCAGTTACCTGGATTGTGGGAGGACATTCTGTCATGAATTGGGCAGCAAAATACGCGGATCGTCAGGTTTATGGTCCTAACCTGGGTTGGAGGAACAGCCATCATGAAGTGTGCTGGTGAGGGAAAGGAGGGATGCGATGGGGGGATTTATTGCTGTGGTTGACAAAGATGGTGTCACAAAGAAGCTGCCCAACATGTTGGTTCTACACCTCGGCAAAAATGATCTGATAGGACTGGCTATTTTGCAGCACATGCAGTGGGATTTGAAGGCAATCAAGCACAACTTGGCTGGACCATGCCTAGTATGGACCGAGTTTGTGCCGCGCAAAGTGTGGAAAGGGTCTGTGAAGCACACAGCAGTAAGTTGAATAGAGCAATGATGGTGTTCTGTCAAGCTAGAAACATTCAGTTGATCGCTCATGCAGGACTAAAACTAGAAGAGCTTTATTGTTTAGGGACGATGGTGTGCAGCTTTCGCAGATAGGGAATTCCTGCTTCATGATGGAGGTGCGGGATGTGATTAGTAGTTTGTGAAATGAATCTATCTGGTGCCGTAGGAGTGACTAAAAGTGGGGTGAAAGGTGCAGAGGAAAGGAGGGGCAGATAAACTCCATACGGGGGTTCTCTGGTTGGCAGTACTTTGGAGGGGTGGTGAGTCATACGGTCGCATCTACCCCTCGGGGGCGGAAACAGATGACTGATGGTGAGGTGTGGGATTGTTAGAAATGGGGGTCTCTAGTTGACAATGGCTGGCCACTGTCCAAGTAGGGACCCTTCTTCCTAAGTCAGAGTAAGCGGGCTACACCCTTTGATAACCCCTGCTCAACCCTGTGGTAACGTAGCACGAGCAGCTAGAATTATCTCAGAGGCAGTGTGTGAAGCATTTATGACCATACACAGTAACACAGTGAAGAACACTACAAAGGGACACCACACAAGTAGTTATAAAAAAATAAGTATCTTTATATATGGACTTAACACAAGACCAATAACAGTAAAAAGCCACAATACTAGAAAAATAGGGTTACTCTTGAAATGCTGCAAAAATAGTTCAAAGTGTGCAAAGAGGAGTTCAGTTCAAAGCAGTGGTCTCTGCGACCCTTTTACTTACAAAGTACCTGGATTCTGTAGCAAAACAACCAAAATGTCGCAAAGGAGCTGTAGCAATGATTTTCCTCATGCGAGGCCAGCCATGCGTTGAATCCTTGCCGCAAGGGAGGATGATGCGCTGATCTGCAGAAGCGTGTGGAACAAAGCAACAATCTTCTCCACGCTAAGCCGGCGATGCGTTGAAATCCTTGTTGCGAGGGAGGATGATGTGCCGAGCCTGTTACGTGTGCGATCTTGTTGCGATGAAAAGAAATGGCGCCCCGCAAGGGAGCAACGATCCTGATGCGATGCGATGAAAATGGCGGACGCCCAGCGTCGGCGCTGCGATGTCGTGAAGCGATGAACTCGATGCGATGACCTTTGGTTAGCGAGCACTTGGAGGCCCACAAACGTGCGATGCGATGATCTTCGGGTTAGCGAGCCTTTGGCAGCCCGCAAACGTGCGATGCAATAATCTTGAGGTTAGCGAGCATTTGGCAGCCCGCAAACGTGTGATGCGATGATCTCCAGTAGCGAGCACTCAGCAGCAGCCGCGCAATAATTTTTCTTACGCTCTTCAGCTGCGGCGGCTCGCAAACGGGCGTTAGAGACGATTTTCAGCATTCTTTTCTCCGTAGTAGAACTAGAGGCCCTGGAACTCACAGGAGCCTCACCTGCAGATAGAAATGCTTGCTGGGAGGAAACAGGAGGCTGGCGGTGGAGTCTGATGTGCCTGAGACTTCAGCAGGAGGCTAGCTCTCTTCTAGCCCTTGGGTGATTGCTGTAGCAAGATAAAATAAAAGTTCCTTCAAAGTCCTTTTCCTCTTCTTCCAAGTCCAGTAGTAACCACTGCAGGCCAATCCAAGAAACAGCACACAAGCACAAGGATAGTCACCTCCTGAAGATTCCTTCAGTTACACGGACAGAGGTTCTTCTTGTTGTCCAGGAGCAATACAAATTGTAGGGGTTTCAGCACAGATATTTATACCCCAAAAGTCTTTGTTCTCAAAAGCTACAAGTCACTGAACCCAGCCAGAACCAGTTCTGCCCAGTCCTGGAGCACTTTGTTTACCAGGCTGCATTCCTTCCTTTCAAAAAGAGGGGGTCTGCCATCAGACGCACAGTGGGAGGTGGAGCCAGCATTCACCTTGCCAGGCACAGCCCTATTCAGGTCAAGGAGCTACCCCTCCCCATACTCCAATGCAGATCTCTCTATTCAACCCAGGTCTGACTCAGCCTGCCCTGTCCCTCCAAAACCAGACAGCCAATACACATAACAGCAGAGCATACTGGAAGGCTTAGGCAAGAAAATACCTACTTTCTAAAAGTGGTATTTTCAAACACAGAATATAAAAATAAACTTTACTAAAATATGTATTTTAATATTCTGAGCTCAGGCAAACTAAATTCGTTTTTCCACCATGTTCTTTGGGTCAGTTAGGACTATAGAATGTAATAGCCAAACCTCCCATTCTGGCCGATGGAGAACAGGTAGCCTTACAGTAGTGAAAAACGAAATTGGGTGTAATTCACTACCAGGACATGCTACACACACCAGGGCATGTCCTATCTTACACATACAATGCACCCTACCAGAGGGGTAACTTACATGATGCCGAGGGAAGGTTCAGGGGCTGGGAAGTGGGTGCACTTCACAGCCAAGATGGCAGTTCTGGACTGCACACAGACTCTGCAGTGGCAGGTCTGAGACACACTTTACAAGCTGCTTCTGTGGGTGGCGCAAACCAGCACTGCAGGGCCACCAGCAGCATTTGGTTTACTAGCCCTGGGCACACACAGGCCACGCTACTAGGGACTAACAGGTAAACCAAATAAGTCAATCATGGATATACCAATTCACAGGTCATATTTACACAGGGAGCATTCACGCTGTGGCACTGAATGGCAGTGGCACAGTGCCCAGAGCATCTATTACCAGCAAAAACAGAGTAGACAACAGCGGAAAATGGAAGGGAGACCCACGCGAATGGTGCCAGGTCTACCAGGGATGCAAGAGAGCGATGGCAGGAAATTCTAGAGATGATGTTGAAGAAAAGTGAAGCGGAGAATGGAAGATGGTGGAGGTTGCATAATGAAAGAGGAGGAGCGCAACAGGTGTGATGGTTTGAGGATGGATGGGGTGAATGAAGGGGATAATGATGGAAATCTTATAGTTAAATTGATGTTTTGGTTAATGATGTTAACTGTTACAACCTTATCCTAATAAAATGGCCTTTTACACTTCATGTAACAGCGTGGAGTGTAATTATGGCGTGGTCAGTCCTTGGGGAAAGTAGGGTTGCAGACCAGTCTTCCCCTGGGGTTCTTCGCGCAATCTGGCCTGAAAGACATGCTGGGGAGGGGGTCAAGGAGTTGGGTTCATGGGAGTATAAAGGTGCAGGAGGGGAGGCGTCTGCCTCTTCCTGCAACTGGCATCACCAGGAAGGGTTTAAGAAAAGTTAGTCCACCCAGCTACCGTACAAGTCGTAGGGGAAGGGTTGCTGATGATGTTAGCGTGCCAGTTTAGGACAGGTTGTAGACATTGGGGGGTTAGCAGAACTTTAGAGGGGTGGTGAGTCACATACAGGTGCATCGACCCCTCAGGGGGGACATGTGACTGATGGCGGGGTGCGGGGTGTGGGATGCAAGAGAGCGACAGCAGGAAATTGAAGAGAGGATGTTGGAGGAAAGTGAAGAGGAGAATGGGGAGATGGTGGAGGTCTCAGAGGGAAAGGGGAGGAGCGCAACAGGTGTGATGGTTTGAGGATGGATGGGGTGAATGAAGGTGATGGTGATTGAAATGTTATAGTTAAATTGATGTGTTGGTTAATAATGTTATCTGTTACAATCTTTTTTTTTTTGTCCTCGTTCAGGAAAAAAAAGTGAGTAGTCATTAAAGCGGTACCATGGCACCCTCCTGGAACCACTAGATGGGACACGCTGCCCTGTAGATCTTTTTCCACATCAAGTGTTCCTAGAGTCGCCGACCACATGACTCATGGGAATTGACAAGGATAGTATCGAACCCTTGTTTTCTGCATAAACCATCTTCCCAAAAACTCACTTATTTCATAATCATTGGACTTTAATTTATTCTAGGAAGTTGCAATGCCTACGTTATTAACCCACTCTTCCCATATCCCCCAAAATCTAGCTCTTTTCTTTGACATACATCCCATGTCCAATTTATGGACTCTTTTAACAGAAGTGACCCAGTCTAAAAACTTTGGTGGGTTCGGGGATACCCAATTTAAACAGATTTCCCTTCTTGCCAGAAGAATTAAAACAAACAGAAGTGAGGCTTGGCCATTAGACAGCTTATTATTAAAGCTGTCTTCAGACAACATTCCAAAGATAACTAAAACGAGGCTTACCTTAATTTCTTGGCCAATTACATCGGAGATTGTCTTACCCACTTGCCTCCAGAAGCCCTTGATCTGAGGACACTGCATAAACATGTGCACATCATCAGCGCTCCCCATCGTACATTTCACGCAGGATTTCTCTCCTCCTCCCAGCTTGGAAAGCTTCTTCGGAGTCCAGTAGGCTCTAAGAAGTGTAAAGAGATGATTTCTCCTCAATGGTGCAGCCTTGACAATCCTCCATAAAGTGCATAAAGATACTTGCCAATAGGATGTGACATCGCTGGAAGGCAGTTCCCTTCTCCAGGGCTCCTCCATCGGCAAAGGCGGTGGATCTCCTTTAACCAGAAGCCAGTACATTTAGAAACTACTTTTCGTTGATAGAGGGGAACTAAAAACTTATCCTCCAGCTCTTTATTCGCAACTCCATCATTGCCCTGGTTTACCGCCCAGCCAGGTAGTTGATAACATTTAAATCTGAATAGCCTTTGGTTAGTTAGGGAGTTAAGGTAATCCCATGGAAGTAGTTTATTGTCTCACAATAATAGGCCCCATTTCGGAATGCCTTTTTCCCATAGAGGGGCTGATAGGCTATCATTAAGGCAAACCGGGGTACCTGGAGAGTTCCATATAGGAGCATTGGAACAATAATATGGAATTCTAAAAACCTTTCTCAGCTGGATCCATAATTCACAGGCCTACTGTTACAATCTTGTCCTAATAAAATGGCCTTTTATGCTTCAAGTAACAGCATGGAGTGTAGTTATTGCACGATGAGTGGTCTAGTCATGGCTTCGGGCCCCGTCTGGCACGGCGGCTCCCCTTTTGGCTTGATTCAACCGCCACTCTATCATACCAGCAGCCACACAGGCAAGGGCAACACTGGAACCGAGTCCACCAAAGGCAGGAGGCGCCCACAACATGCCTTACTGCGTAATATGCTGCACCAAGCAGCGGATCAGGAAGGGTTTGGGAACTCCGGTCCAGGAGCTCTCTAATCACACAGCTGTCATCTTTGGCAGTTAGCCATGCCCCCTGTGGGTGCTATTACTCTGTAGATTGACCATGTACAATCCTATGCTGGTGGAATTTAAAAATTACTAGGTTGTTTTTACAAGTTCTAATATTTCTAAATGAAGAATTGTTTCCAGCATTGTGTTGGAAATGCAGGCAGCAAACAGGCTACTCCCCCCTCCCCATCACTTCACAAGCATCTTAATGCAATTGGGCTGGGTAGAAAGATTGCTAGGGATGCTCTCAAAAGGGATACAGGTTTTAAGATCTTCTGGCTTAAAGTGTGCAGAGGTATTACTTGTCTTGGCAAAGATAAAGAAAATATTAAAGTGATGCCACAAGACAACCAGAGGCTTTTAGATTATTAGGTTAGGGATGGGCCATAAAATATGTTTGCTTGGGAAGTACATGCTATTTACTCATGCCGTTTTAAATCACTGAGGCGTATTAGTTGGCATTGGCAGGTGCCCAGGGCCCCGAGCCTGCTCACAGCCATGGGGCCTTGCACCTTTTAAAAACTTAAGAGTTTTGAGGAGTGGGGGCCCTCCAAGAGTTTATATTTTTTCTTTATTTTTCAATTTCCCCTGCTGACCCCCCTCTCTGGGCCTAATCGCTGCATCTGCATGATGATGACTGCAATTAGATAGAAACTTGCAGTGTGTGAAGTTCGCCCTGACCCTGTACGAATGAAAAGCAGGATATCCTGCACGCCGCACAACAAAAGATAGAATGTCGTTGTATCTCAATGGAAACTGCTCATCTAGGATATGGGGAAAGGAGGCAGATAAGTGAGTAAAAGGGGGAAGACAAACAGAATAAAGTGAGAGGAGAGGAGTATAGCAGATAGGTGTGAGTAGGGCAGTGAGACAAGCAGTGCAGTCAGAAGAGCTGAATCAGCATATAAAAATGGCTGGAGCAGAGCTTTAACTGTGCTGGGTCCCTTGAGTCCTACACCTGGTAGTAAATTAAAACGGACATTGAAATGGGTCCCTTGCAGGCCCTATATTCATGTCCTTTACTTTACCTGCAAAATTACTGATCCAGTATCTGAACAATTAATGTATACCATGTTAGCAGGGTCGAATTGGCATATAGACCAATCAGGCTGTGCCTGGCAGTTTAATCCGTCAGATCAGTATGTAGGCTGCTTATTGGCCTGCTTCATGATCAGGTGAGCCGGTTTTTACTGTTCATTTTCATGATAGTAGAACAAACATTGCCTGCAGAAAACTCAAATCTTGGCAATTTTGCATAACTTACAAAAAACATATACATCATGGGCCCGATTCACAAAGTAATTTGAGATAAAATCCTAACTTTACGACTTTCAGTATTCACAAAGGGCATTTAGGGATAATAAAATTAGGATTTTGTCTCACTGAAACTTAAGTTTTGGTCTTAAGTCTAACTTAAGTAAAACTTAAGTTTAGCTGAGACAAAATCCTAACTTGACTACTCCTAAATGCCCTTTGTGAATACCGAAAGTCGTAAAGTTGGGATTTTGTCTCAGATTACTTTTGTGGCTCAGGCCCCATGTCATTAGAAGTTGAAAACTGCCCTAATTTGCGAACATGGAACACTTTTCTAGCTACCTAATTTACTAGGAGGGCCACTTCTATTTTGATGCCAGGGAATAGTTTCTGTCCCTTTCCGAAGCTGCATTTTAGGGTAATCCATGGAAGTAATTTAGGGCCACAAGTATGAAAGTATCATTTTGCGATTACCAATCAGCAATTTTTTAGAAATCGCTATTTGGTAATCACAAACGGCAATGTAACAAAACAGACAGGAAAAAGCGATTCCCTAATTGAGATTTCTCAAGAATCGCAAACGCAGTTAAGGAATCCCTATTTGTGATTGCGACTCCATTCGTTCCTATGGGCCTCAACGCCCATAAGTGAGAATGGTCTTGCATTACCTAAATTGCGATTACCTAATTGGTAATCGCAAATTGTGTAAACGCAAGGGTGACCGGGGGACTAAGGTCCCCCTGAGGCTCCCCTAACAAAAAAAAGGTGCACATGTAAGGAACACATATGCCCTAGGGGCATGTGTGCACCACATGCAACTATGAAAAATGCAGTTATGTGCATTTTTCAAAGTTTGCACATGGTTACCATCACCTTGAAGTTGATGGTAATAGTGTTTCCGAAATGCACTGTTCGCATTTAGGTAAGGCTTTCTACACATGCATTAGGGAGTCATAAATTGCAACTCCCTATTTGCATTCGCAATTAAGGTCATCGCTAAAAATTGCGATGACCTAAATTGCGAATCCAAAAGCCTTTCTTACATAAGGAAAGGCTATTTTGCATTTGCAAACGGCTGAATTTTGCGATTCACACTGTTTGCGAATGCAAAATAGCTTGATACATGTGGCCCTAAGTTCCTGTTTATATTTTACATGCTTTACTTAATCTTGCATTCCCCAAGAGTGTTAGCTGTTTCCAGGATGTGTGTTTCTGACTTTCATTTCACAATATATTACTCTTTTATGGTGCCTACTTTGTACTGAGTCGCCTCGGGGTGTCTATAACAGGCTATAGTTGAACACTTTGGAGTTGAGGTTGAAGGCAGTACAACTTTCTCACTGTGCCTGTCTGTGGGTCAAAAAGGTGTACAGAATATATGGGGCCCGATTCCCAGAACTAACTTAAGACAAAATCCTAAACTTACTACTTTTGGTATTCACAGAAGTTAGGATTTTGTCTTAAGTTTGTATTAAGACAAACTTAAGACAGACTTAAGACAGACTTAAGACAAACTTAAGACAGACTTGAGACAGACTTAAGACAATCTTAAGACAGACTTAAGACAGACTTAAGTTAGGATTTTGTCTTAAGTATGTCTCAAGTCTGTCTTAAGTCTGTCTTAAGTTTGTCTTAAGACAAATTGAAAACAAAATCCTAACTTCTGTGAATACCAAAAGTAGTAAGTTTAGGATTTTGTCTTAAGTTAGTTCTGGGAATCGGCCCCATGTTCATTAAATACATGGCCTCTCTACAGAGCACACAGTACAACGGTCCTGTGTTACATTTTCAGTTGTGATTCTGTGCAAATGTGTGTGAAGGAGGTACTCATTAATCAAAACAGTGACAATGTGAAAGTAAAGGAATGTATTGTTGTTACTCATTTATCTTAAAAAGCTAACAACCATTGACAAAACCAAATACTCATGGCTGTTTGTAGGTGTATGTCAGTTGTTGTGTTAGAGGATGTGGCCTAATGGCTAGAGCGGTCGACCTCAAAGCTGGGAGACCAAGTTCGAGTCTCGGCAAGGACGCTCAACATCCTGTGATTCTAGGCAAATCACTTAATCTCCCCGTGCCTACCAAAATGAATGTGTCAGTCTGTAACTCTATAAAACTCCAAAAAATTATGTTACAGAGAGTAACTAAAGTACCAGTCAGATAGAGCATTATGGAAATCATAGACATTTAAACTATGCGTTAAGCCTTGCCGCTAATTAAATAGACCACACACCTTTTAGAGAACCACCCATTTTTTTCAGCCCACTTAAAGCCCTGGGCTAGCGGAATGCGAGGCAGTGGGAGAGGAGAGATGGATGTTATGGCCAGAATCAATGCGAACATGATGATAGAGAGATGAGGAGATGAGGTGATGGGCATTGCATGCAAAAGACAATGATGCAAGAGGGGTAAAATACATGCAAAAAGGTAAGAGGCAGGGAGACTGGTGAACTTTGAAATGCAGAGGTTCCTAATGAAACATAAAATAATTTGTGGTGTGCCAGGCAAGCCTCACCTTTCCCAGTGGTTTTGGGGTTTCACCCTCCTAAGGCGAATACTTTGAAAAATGGCAAAAGATAGTATTTTTGGACCAGTTTCCATAAAAAGTGGTCAAGAAGCCATATGTGCAATCCATTCTAACCTGTCTGCAACACTTTCCTGTGCCTCATTCTCATGTAAGAACTGCATACCTGTCTTTTCCCTTCTCACTTCTGCAATCCTCACATTCACATGTACTCCATTGTTCCCTTTTAATCAACGCGCTTTCCTATCTTCAACATTCTCCCCCACTAATCACATATTGTGTACTGTTCTCTAGTGCACAACATTCTGATCTCTAAGCTTCTTTCTCTCTGGTATACTATTATAACCAATGTGTACCCTACCTGTGTTGTCTCTTCTCCTCCTAGGGGACAAAACAGACGCAAGCGGCACTTGCGGGTCACAATGTTAACATTACTGCTAAATTGGGTGAAAAGAAAATTTGTCACTAATTCTGCCATACCTTGGCCTATATTACCCTAACCAAAGAGGATGCTAAAAGTTATCTCCATCTGGACTCAAAGCATATTGTCTATATTAGACAGGGGAATCATTCAGGAATTTAACATTTCAACTTACGTCTAATGCGGGTATGTGTAGGGAATACAACATATTTAAATTTAATTTGCAATGGTCAGCAGGTCACAAGTTTTAATTGGCTATTAATAAAACATATTTAGAGAGCATAGTACTGGCAAATGTTTGATATTAAGTACTATATAAAAAAGTTATTGTTACATTGACTTCTCTTTGCAATAGAATTATTCCTACCCTATGAAATGTTTTCCTACTCAAGGGTACACATTGCCAGTCTAAAATAGTTCAATCAAAATAATATATTTCTGATTTACACCGAAGACTCTCAATGTTTTGCGCAAAATATACTTTTATGTTCAAACTTGGAAATAGGAAATACTGCAGCACTGAAGAATAGTGTCAAAACACTACACAGATCAATTTTCCTATCTTTTATACATAACTGAATGCACAATCATGGTTACTACATAGAGAATACATCTTTATTTACACATTCAATAAGGCTATGTTATTTAACACTCAAAAAGCCAGCATGCTTTGACAGTCTTCTCAGGAATTTGATACCGTAAGTTCATAGGTGATTTTGAGCTCAAAGGTTCATCATAGGCTAAGAAAGCTGACACAATTTGTGACCACCTACACAGCTTGCCAAGGCTTTAGAGTGGAAACAGAAACCTGGCCAGTGGTGAGCAAAATGGACATGAGAAACCACGAGCAGTGGAAAGTCCAACTTACCAACTGGTACCGAGACAGATTTCTACGTACCAGCTCTTCTCCTCTGGTGCACTCAGTCCTCGTGTCTGTGTCTCTGTACATGAGTTTGCTGACATCCCCATCAGAAGACGGGATAGGAACAGGGGCTGACCCTTCTACAGCCCCACTATATTATGGCTTCTGATAGGGCTTGGGGTGACACTGCTACAAATGCATCACTGCCTAAGCATGCTCCTATGCTTCACAGCTGTGCATTTCACTGGAGTATGCTCAGCTTCTCGATGTCTTGTGAATGTGTGAAGGCTGCGGAAGGAGCATAGCATTGATGAAAAAAATCACACAAACTGACTGTTAGTTTGTGTAACGCCCTGAACGTCTCAGGATCGTTTAACAGACACGACAATGAGGACGCAACCACTTGTGAAGGGTTAGTTCTTTTAATGAAGGCAAATAAAATACAAAGAACAAACAAAAGTTATAGTCACTGGAATCCTCCAGGCTAAGTACGTTACCAGCCCACAGCACGGATGGTCCTAACCGTCCTCTGCATATACGCCGATCCCGGCGTATGCCAACAGAGGGCAGAAATGAAATGGCCGACAATGCCAATCGGTAGGCTGTGAGGGGCACGAAGAGTGTTGGGGAGAATCGAGGAGTCAGGGAAACACCCGGCCGGGGTCTCTACCTGAAGGGAGCAGCCGCTCAACCTCTTCCTCAGACTGCACCGGGACGCGGAGTCACCTCCTGGTGATGCGTCACCGATACCCCAATCACAAGCAAGAAGACTGAACCGAGAGCAGCCGCTCGATCGATCCTGTGGACTTCCGAGTCTGTAACGCAGCAAACACCTCCTGGTGTGCGTTACAGCTGGCAGTCCCTGTGTCTCTGGTCGGGCTGGGAGTTACGACTCCAACCAGCAAAAGCGCCACTGCGCTTGGACTCAGCCGAGTCAAAAAGCGAAGCTCAATGGTTGACCGGTAGAGCTTCCGGGTCCTTCACAGGTGACGATGGGGCAAGACACGGCCCAGGGAGTAACGACTCGACCTACCTCCGTTCTTGCCTTACTGGAGCACCACTCCGGAACACTGCTCTTCACGAAGCAGGTACGTCGGTGTAAACACAATATCCGACAGCCTTGTACCTCCCGGTTCCTCCCTTTATAGGGCGTGTTTTCCTTGAGTTATGTAACAGCTCTCCTGTTTACATAAGGGCGTGTTTCCCTTGAGTTATGTAACAGCTCTCCTGTTTACATAAGGGCGTGTTTCCCTTGAGTTATGTAACAGCTCTCCTGTTTACATAAGGGCGTGTTTCCCTTGAGTTATGTAACAGCTCTCCTGTTTACATAAGGGCGTGTTTCCCTTGTATGACAGGAATTCTTGACAGTACATCCTCCCTCTCAGCGGCTCCCCACGGGTCCAGCGCTGGCAGGAAAACGCCGATAGAACAAGGAGACCAAGCGCGGAGCATGAACCCCTTCAGCCGGTTCCCATGAATGCTCCTCCGGGCCATAGCCTTTCCACGCAACCAGGTACCACAGCTTCCCCCTGCGCCATTTGGACCCCCGTATGCCCGACACTTCATACTCCACCTCCGACTCCACGCATACCGGCCTAGGTGTCCCAGACGGCTTGGAGGGTGCTGGTTTGAGCACTGATACATGAAAGACAGGGTGTATCCGCAATGACTGGGGCAAGCACACCTTCACGTTCACGGGACCCATACACTTGGTAATTCGATAGGGGCCCATGTACTTGGGATGGAACACACTGTTCTTTCGAAACCTCATGTTTCTTGTGGATATCCAGACGTAGTCTCCAGTGCGGTACAGTGGCCCGGGCCTTCTCTTCCTATCTGCCGCAGCCTTGTATCTTCTCTTGGCCTCTATTAGGACAGCCCTTGAGCGCATCAACGTGTCTTTTATGTGTGCCACCCTGTCCGCTGTGGCGGGAATCCTGTCCTCTCTGAACGGATGTAGAAATGGCAAGAACCTGGGATGTTGGCCATAGTTGCTATAGAACGGAGATGACTGTGTGGAGCTGTGAGTGGCGTTGTTATAGGCTATCTCTGCAACCCATAGCAAGTCGACCCATTCTTCCCTGCCCTGGTCCACAAAACATCGCAGATACTGTTTGAGCGTTTGGTTCAGGCGCTCGGTTTGGCCGTCCGTTTGAGGGTGGTAGCTGGTGGACAGGGCGGTCTTAACATGCAGCGCAGTGCACCAAGTCTTCCAGAATTGCGCAGTAAACTGCGACCCCCGGTCCGACACGATCACCCCAGGTAATCCATGCAGTCGTACCACATTCTTTAGGAGTAGTGACGCCAATTCCCCGGCCGTAGGGACTCTCTTGCAGGGGATGAAGTGCCCCATTTTCGTCAAGTAATCCACCACCACCAGTATTGCCGTCATCCCCTGGTCTACCGGTAGGCCCACCACGAAGTCCAGTGATATGCTATCCCATGGTCTATCCGGGGTCGGAAGTGGATGTAAGAGCCCTTGGGGTCGGCCATGGTCGGCCTTCATGGTAGCACACGTAGGACACTCCTGTCCCCACCTCCTGACATCCACTCTCATGGTTGGCCACCAGAAATGCCGTCCCATGCTAGCCACCGTTTTTTCAAAGCCCAAATGACCTGCGCATGGAGAGTCATGGCACCAGATGAATGCTTGTTTCCTTAGCCTAGGCGTGGGTATCAATAGGCACCTGCCCTTCAGGGGTATCCCGTCCTTCAGCTGCCATTCTCTGTGACTGAGGAGCCACCTCCGCCATGCGAATGACCTGATCCCTCTCTTTATTCCCCTCAGGAAAGTATCCGGTTGGATAACCCCCAATACCATCCTCGGGGAAATGATGGAACGCTCGGTTGCAGGCAATGGTTCCTTAACTGCAGATTGACGGGACAGGGCGTCCGCCTTCCGGTTTTCCGTCCCCGGCCGATATGTGATGCGGAAGTTGAACCCCGCAAAGAAGATCATACACCGCAGCTGCCTGGGAGAAAGGTGTCTAGTGGCCGTCATGAACTGTAGGTTCCGATGGTCCGTGTACACCGATACCACATGTCTTGCCCCCATCAACCAATGCCTCCATTCGGTGAAGGCGTCCTTGATTGCGAGAAGCTCCTTCTCCGCAATATGGTAGTTGCGTTCGGCGTCGTTGAGTTTGCGGGACATGTACGCAACGGGATGAAGCACCCCTGTGTCGTGGTTGCGTTGGGACAAGATAGCCCCCAGCGCCACATCCGACGCGTCCGCTTCCACCACGTAGGGGAGATCCGGATCGGGGTGAGCCAACACCGGCGCCTTACCAAAGGCGCTTTTCAGGGCCTCAAAGGCTTTGTTCGCTTCAGGGGACCAGACAAACTCCTTGGACTTCCTCAGTAGCTGTGTGATTGGGGCCACCACTCCTGAAAATCCATCTATAAACCGCCTGTAAAAGTTGGCGAAGCCAATGAAACTTTGGACGTCCTTCACGCTTTGGGGCACCGGCCATTCTTTCACCGCCTTGATCTTTCGTTCTGCCATCTCCTGTCCCTCTGGACTCAGCATCACTCCGAGGAATTCCACGGATGTGACGTGGAAGTCACACTTGCTGAGTTTACAAAACAGCATGTTTTCCCTCAGCTTTTGGAGCACAGCTTTGACGTGGTGTACGTGCTCCTCCACACTGGACGAATAGATGAGGATGTCGTCGATATATACGACCACGTAGATATCCAACTCCTCTCTGAATACCTCATTCAAAAAGTACTGAAAGGCTGCCGGGGCGTTGCACAGACCGAACGGCATGACGAGGTACTCAAAAAGGCCGAACCTGGTCTTAAAGGCGGTCTTCCACTCGTCTCCGTCCCTCATGCGCACCAGATGGTATGCCCCTTTCAAATCCAACTTGGTGTAGATACGAGCTTTCTTGACCTGTTCCAGAAGTACACTGATGAGAGGCAAGGGGTACCGATTTTTTATGGTTATCGCATTCAATGCCCTAAAGTCCACACAGGCTCTCAGCTCCCCATTAGCCTTCGGGATGAAGAAGAGTGGCGAGGCGGCCGGAGACTTGGACGGGCGGATGAATCCTAGCTTGAGGAGTTTATCCAGGTACCCCCGGAGATGCACGTTTTCAGGCTCCGTCAGGGCATACAGCCTGCCGCTGGGAACGCTGGCCCCTGGCACCAGGTCGATCTGGCAGTCAAACTGTCTATGTGGTGGTAGCACTTCCGCCTTCACCTCATCAAATACATCCTCAAAACTGTGATAAGCCTGGGGGAGAGCCACATCTTTTTCTGCCGCTGTAGCCACCGTCTGACTCCCGCTCTCATCTGCGTCAAGGGATTCCGTTCTTATTCCACAATGCAGGATGCAATACGGTGACGTCATTTCGATGCGATGTGTTGGCCAATCCACAAAGGGGTTGTGTTTCTGTAGCCACGGCAATCCCAATATGACGCCATATTGGGGCGCTCGGATGATGTTAAAATCGATTTGTTCCAAATGGTTCCTCCCATATCTCATCGGAAGGACCCCCGTGTGCTGTCCGATGGGCCCCGTGACCAATCGCCTTCCGTCTACCGCATAGACGTCTTCGGGTACTGCTTTGGGAAGAAGCACTAGCCCTAGCCTGCATGCCTCGTTGTGGTCCATAAACATGCCAGTGGCCCCTGAATCCACCATGGCCACAACGGGTATCCACTGGTCATGCACTCCCACGTGCACCGTGATAAACAGGTGTCGTTGTCCCTTAGTGACCGAGTTGGAAAGTGAAGGGATGGATGAGTGACTCCGAGATGCCCCTTCTCTGGTCTTGGAGTCCTCTAGTTTTCCGCCGGTATGTCCACCACGGCTGTTACCGACCGGTTGGCCCGATAACGTGACGTCTTCGGTTTGGCAGGGCATTCACGTACGTAGTGGCCTTTTTTGCCACAATATAGGCACAATCCTTGTTTACGGCGTGACTCTTTCTCCGTGGCTGTGAGGCTCGCTCGTATTGCGCTGATGTCCATGGGTTCTCCCTTGGATGCGGTGGAAGTTTCAGGACTTCCCACCGTCACATAGGATGGAAGGGATTTTCCTTTTCTCCCATGATCCCCCTTTCTTTCACTTAGCCTATGTTCCAGCCGTAATACCAGGTTGATAAGGCCCTCACATGTCTTGGGTTGAGGGTCAATATGAGCCACGGCGTCCTTGAGCTCATCGCACAGCCCTTGATGGAAGAGCGCCGTCTGTTTAGCAACAGGCCACTTGGTTTCCGCAACCAGCCTTCGGAACGCGTTGAGATACTGCACCAGGTCGTTGGATCCCTGTCTCAACTCAAGCATTTCACGGTCCGCCGTGTACGAGTCAGCCCTTCTGTCGAATACCTTCAGGAATTCCTCGCGAAAAGCACCCCAATCACATAAGAGGGGGTCGTCCCTGCTCACCAGAGGTACGGCCCATTGTGCCGCGTTTCCAGCCAAATAGGATATAAGGAAAGCCACACGAGCCTGACTCGTGGGGAACGCCTTTGGTTTGCACGATAAATGTAGCGCCACTTGTGTGAGGAATACCTGCACTGTGTTAGGATCCCCACTGTACCTCTCTGGTGTTGCCAAGGGGATGGCTACCGGCATTTCCACTACTACCGCAGGGGTCTGGTTCGTGAGGGAGGTGCTGGGCGTGAGCGGGTCCAATTGGATAGCATCCAGTCTGGCTTTTACATCGGCTGTTTCTTGCCTAGAGGCAGCCACTTCAACTTGCATGGCCGCTAAAGCAGCCAGCACATCATCAAGTGTTGCCATGTCTGTTATCGACCGGGAGACAGTTAGTGTTATTAAGGTCGGATATTTTGTAACGCCCTGAACGTCTCAGGATCGTTTAACAGACACGACAATGAGGACGCAACCACTTGTGAAGGGTTAGTTCTTTTAATGAAGGCAAATAAAATACAAAGAACAAACAAAAGTTATAGTCACTGGAATCCTCCAGGCTAAGTACGTTACCAGCCCACAGCACGGATGGTCCTAACCGTCCTCTGCATATACGCCGATCCCGGCGTATGCCAACAGAGGGCAGAAATGAAATGGCCGACAATGCCAATCGGTAGGCTGTGAGGGGCACGAAGAGTGTTGGGGAGAATCGAGGAGTCAGGGAAACACCCGGCCGGGGTCTCTACCTGAAGGGAGCAGCCGCTCAACCTCTTCCTCAGACTGCACCGGGACGCGGAGTCACCTCCTGGTGATGCGTCACCGATACCCCAATCACAAGCAAGAAGACTGAACCGAGAGCAGCCGCTCGATCGATCCTGTGGACTTCCGAGTCTGTAACGCGGCAAACACCTCCTGGTGTGCGTTACAGCTGGCAGTCCCTGTGTCTCTGGTCGGGCTGGGAGTTACGACTCCAACCAGCAAAAGCGCCACTGCGCTTGGACTCAGCCGAGTCAAAAAGCGAAGCTCAATGGTTGACCGGTAGAGCTTCCGGGTCCTTCACAGGTGACGATGGGGCAAGACACGGCCCAGGGAGTAACGACTCGACCTACCTCCGTTCTTGCCTTACTGGAGCACCACTCCGGAACACTGCTCTTCACGAAGCAGGTACGTCGGTGTAAACACAATATCCGACAGCCTTGTACCTCCCGGTTCCTCCCTTTATAGGGCGTGTTTTCCTTGAGTTATGTAACAGCTCTCCTGTTTACATAAGGGCGTGTTTCCCTTGAGTTATGTAACAGCTCTCCTGTTTACATAAGGGCGTGTTTCCCTTGAGTTATGTAACAGCTCTCCTGTTTACATAAGGGCGTGTTTCCCTTGAGTTATGTAACAGCTCTCCTGTTTACATAAGGGCGTGTTTCCCTTGTATGACAGGAATTCTTGACAGTTTGGGTGTTTATAATTTTTGCTTTTCAAAGCTATTCAGAGCAGCTTCTTTTTGTGCCTGTTGATACTGGGTCGAGGTGTTCTAGTACCCTCAGGCACCAGCTTGCCACTGGCAAAAGGTTTGGAGAGAGTGGGACAGTGTAAGGGTAGAGGTGGGTGTAAAGAAAGAGAACAAGCAAAACAAGATATGAGACTGGGGAGAAGAGTGGCAAAGATCAGCACATGGAGAGGTAAATGTAGTAGGAGCAGAACTTGCAAGACGATGTTAGAGGCGGGGGAGAGATGAAATATGATGGGTAGAACATGGAGGAAAGAGCTGGATCTGAAGAATGCAGAACCAGCGAAAAAGCGTTGAGGCTGGAGGGAAAGGTAGTGTATGAATGGGAGGAGTAGATATAAAAGAAGCAGAATCATCAGGAGAACTTAAGTGGGAGGAAGAGGAAATGGTGAGAGATGGATGTAAGAGGGCAGGATCACTAAGAGCAGGTAAGAGCCTGGGTAGGGAGACAGGGGGTAATTAGCTGTTACAGGGACATAACCAGTGAGAATAGATTAGAGGCTGGGGAGAGAAGAGAGATGAACTGTGCAGCAGGGAGGAGGGGGGGAGAGGAGCAGAATCAGTGAGATAAATAAGAGTCATGGGGAAGGATGAGGTGAAGTGTAGAGCATGGAAGAGAGAGATGGATGTAAGAAATTCAGAAACAGCAAGAGAGAGTAAGAGGCTATATGTCAATTGGGAGAGGTAGATTTAAAGGACAGACGTGGATTTAAAAGGGACAGATGAGCAAAAAAAGGTACAAGACTGGAATGAGTGATGAGCAGTGAAAGGTAGTACATGGATGAGAGCTGGTCAAAGAGGCAGAACCAGCAGAGAACTTAGGTGAAGAGGGAGAGAGAGGACCTAGTGAACTGTGGATGTAAGAGGGGCAGAATCAATGGGTACTCTAAGAGTCAGGCAAAGCGATGAAGTGGATTGTAAAGAATTGTTCAAAGTTTGAAATAAAACTGTATACAATAATTACTTCACATAAAAGACATCACAAAGTACTGATTTAAAAGCACCATTAAATATCGACGTGTTTTAAAAAAAGAAAATGCTACGTTAAGTATTTTTTACCCAGAGCTTAACTGTCTGCCTCAAGAACTTTACAAGGTTACCCATCACTTTTACAGAACTGCCTTTAAAGCACAATATTACAGGTTCTGTATTGTTCTTAGCCCTCAGCGTTAAACATTGGCTTTAAATTTATTTTCTGCACACCAATTACTGCTGGGCACAGGTATATGTTATGTTCAATGGACTCTTCAGCTAATTTGCACATCCTACATGACTTTTCAGTGTTGCCTTTTAGTTTCCGCGAACCATCAAAAGCCTTAAAAGAGAGGTAAAACATCCAGAATCTCAGGATCGCGGTCTTGTCCTGAGGCCGCACATTAAAATCTAAGTAAGGTTGACTTAAGCTAGAAAAGATGTCTATAATACCTGCTAAGCTGATATCTGGAGGCTGCATCAATGTCCCTACTTTCACTCCCTTTTTTAACAATAATCTGCACACTAATCTAGGCATGGATCCTAGTATCGCTGTCGAGGGGAGCTTATATTCTTCCAGTAGCTCTTCTGTGGATATAAGAGACAGAACTAGTAGGAAACAGGAAAAATCTGGGGGCATCGGAGAGATGGATGT
Source organism: Triturus cristatus (assembly GCF_964204655.1). Taxonomy (NCBI): domain Eukaryota; kingdom Metazoa; phylum Chordata; class Amphibia; order Caudata; family Salamandridae; genus Triturus; species Triturus cristatus. The sequence goes on along the minus strand of NC_140590.1, from coordinate 328,054,704 downwards.
AAGAGAGACAGAATACACATGGTCAGGTAAGAGTCTGAGGGAAAGATGTGAAAAAGAGTAGAGCATTGAGGGGCGAGGGAATTAAGAGGGTCAGAATTGACAAATAAGCTTTAGATGCTCCAGGAGGATGGGGTGGGAGAGGTGGATGTAATGAAACAGACCAAGGAAAGAAGTTATGGGGCTGAGGGAGAGATGAAAGTTGAAGGGGAACATATGGATAAGATCTGTGGATATACGAGAGACAGACCTAGTAAGGAAACATAAGCAGAGTGGAGATAGAAGCAATGGTGAGAGGTGGATGTAAGAAAGCAGAACCACCTGAGGATAGTAAGAGGTCTGGCAAAGGGGGGCAGGAAGGTGAGACATGAAAGTTAGATAGGCAGAACCACCAAGCAAAAGTTTAAGCCAAAACGTCTGAAGGCGAGGTAAAAATTATCTAAAAATCTTCAGCCGGCTCAGAACTTATCAGCATCTTTGGACATCACTTTGTTGCCGTTTTCCCGAAAAGCCAAGAAAAAAGAAGTCATGTTACAAATCTCTTTCATAAAATGTAATTTACTCATTGACAGTGTGCCAGATGGCTTCTGACAACTCTAGGAGTTTGAAGCTGCATTTTGTGCTGTGCCAGATGATTTGTAGCTGACTATTGATTATGGAGTTATAGCAGCCTTAATATTACTAAACTTTAGTGCCACACTGGTGCCCAGCTGGTGCTTATAAATGAACTAGAACAAACTGGACAATAAGGTATTCCGCTGGTGTGGCTTACCTCTATCCTATTTGGGAAATCTGAAACAATTTACTCCCTACCTATTCCTGTTACGTATTAGAATTTATTGGGTCTCTGCTTTTTCTTCTTTATCATTCCCAGTTAGCCTTCACTTATACAGCCCTCTGGTTTCTTGCTTATTTCTTGTGCATATTGATACCCAAACATAATTTTCCTCATAGGCAATCTGGTCTCTGCCCAAGAATATGTTTGGATTTGCAAGATAGCAGTTGATTTCTGAATGAAGACAAATTCATTAAAACCTTATAGTGCCAAATCAAGGGTTCTCATTTTTAAAGGCTCTCATACCATATGGTGTTCTCTTTGGTGGCTGGTGGAGCTGGGTCAAAAGAAAATATCGGATGAAGTTTCCGGCATCTTTCCTTTTTTTTTGGAACAGATTAACCATGTTTCATCCACTTGCTTTTACTATATCCATAACCAACACAAAATCACCCCTTTTCTCCCCTCTCACTACAGTGAGGCTGTTGAACAGTCAATTATCTTTTCACTAGATTATGCAAAAGCCCTCTCTCTTGGTCTTTCCGCCTTTTTGCATTCGGTACCCTTCAATTGATTCAGAACAGTGCTAAACTCCTCATCTGAGACTGCTTCATTGCCACTTCTTCTCACCTTTCTGCTGGCTGTCTGCAAGGCACTATCCATTTTTCATTGTACACTTCATCAAAAAGGTTCTCTCTTTCTACAGCACTCCTTATGTTCATCCCAGAATCCTTTACTCTAAGCCAACAAAAATCATGTGCCATCCTAAAATCTAGATGGCCCTGATTGGAGGCAGGACTGGAACTCTCTCCCTCTTGAGCAATAGTGTAACTCCAATCTTTTGTAAAAACACTTAAAACTGTCCTTTCTCTGCATTAGTAAAGTCTGCACCCCTCCTTTGGACATCTCTTAGTGCCAGGATTGCCGGTTAGCATATCATTTCATTCATCCCATTCAATAGAACAATAACTAAGTTGAATTCATTTAATGTATTTCCACCTACTAGAAATTTAAAATATATGTATGTATTTTATTAGGATTATTCAAGCTATTTTTAACCATTTTACTAATTTCCATACTAGGCAAGTAACTTCTTGCACAGCTGCTTCAACAATGGCATATAATAATGGCCAATGGATACTACTGCCTAAGATGTCACTTTCTCAGAAATAGCCGCCTAACTACGGAGCTCCGCCGGAGCTAGGGCTCAAAACCCGTAAAATCCGCCTAAAAATCCGGCCATACGGGAGCTGAGTGCCAAAACTGACGTCGGAAGCACCTAGACACCGGGCAACCCCTAAAAACATTTTTTGGCTCCGGTACGGGAGCCTGCAGGAGTTGGTGGCGTGCGGGGCCTGCGGCGCCTGGGAGTGGGTGCGGCGCGCTCGGGGACACGTGAACGTGAGGACAGCGCACTGCCCAGCCAGCAGCCTACTGCACAGGGAGAGAGGAGCACCGAGATTTACGGGCGCGGCTGGAGGCACCACCGTCCGCGGTGGAACAGAGGAGACCTTGGGCACCGGAAGGTGAGTGATACCCTGGCCAGGCCTGGAGGTGGTGCGGACCTCGATTACGTGCTGGATGGGGTGACAGCAGCGGGGACAGTGGCGCCCAAGGGACTCACCTGCAGAAAGCGACAGAGGGCAGCGGACTCACGAGGCTCGAGGGTGGAGTACTCGCAGTAGCCAGTTTTACAGTGGAGCAGGGGGAAATCGCGCAGCGGCTGCTGCGGCGGCTCGGTGTGAGCTGCGTTAGGCGGAAAGAAGTGGCCTGAGATCTGCGCCGCGAGCGTCTGCTGCTTTGCCGGCTCCGCGGCGAGCAGCTGCAGATTAATGTGAAGGACCCTGCACCCCCCACCTTGTTGTATCCATGCCTGGGAGCGCATGATCGGCTGCTGGAGGGCTCAGGGGCGACGTGTGCCAGAGTGACGCAGATATGTGCTGAGCCGGTCGGGTGGCTCATGCGCCGACCCGCCGCAGGACTGCTGTATGTGAGGGGCAGTTAGGAGTCCTACGCAGATATTCCAGCGGGAACCCCAGGACACAACGACGGAGCTTGGAATCTGGCCGTCGATGACAGTAGACCCAGCGTGCACTGGGTGACCAGCGAGGGGACGGCCGGCGCAGGCGGTAGAGGGACCCAGTATGCTTGACGGACGAAGCAGTTGGATAGCTTGACACACACCATTGAAGGGGTATCATGGCGACCACCTGGTGAGAACGCGCTCTCTCGGGCCGTAAGGGGTTGCCCGGACGAACGCCTGCACGAGACACCAGCGGAAAAGATTGGCAAACTGCCCAGCGGTGGGAGCACAGCTTGGGAGCGTAGGAATCGCCCGGGGCCCTCCTGGTGTCCCGGAAAGCCATCGGCGTGGCGGCGATAAGTGGGCGCTGCGGCGCTGTGGGCGGAGGAGGAACAGGTGGTGAGCCGCCCGACGCGGGTTCCCCCAGTGTGACATCTTAATCAAGCAGCCGGGCCGGGTGGCGGGCATTTGGCCGGAAACTTCGCCTAGCGCCCCTCGGTGCAGCACTGGTGTGAAAGGTAGAGGCGAGGAGACCGCTCATCCGTTACCCGCTGGTGGGAATACCGAGAAGGGGTGGTGACCCCAACAAATACGCCACGCCTAGATAAGTGGGGACGGAGTGCGGCCTAGTCATCGATCGGCGGTGAAACCGCTCCCGAAGGGGCCTGCAGGCGGGAACTGGAGGGGTAGGGACACGGAAGGAAACCGGCCAGCGGCCCTACCACAATCATGAGGCCTAAACAAGGCTCCACGGTTCAATACAACAAGCTGCACAAATACACGGTTCCTAAAGCGTCCCAGACGTCCGAAGAGGAGCAGGATAACCGACAGGGGGAGACGGAGCCGTCGTTGCAGTCCATCATGGCGGCCATTACGGGTCTGGGAACCACCCTCGAAACAAAAATGGACAAGATGTCAATTGAAATGAACCTCATGAGGGCTGACATGCAGAAAACAACAGAACGGGTCAAAGAAACAGAATCGAATGTCACTGACCTCCAGACGACTACGAAAAGACTGGAGGAGAGAATAAATGCATTGACTCACCAACACCGCCAAATGGCGGCGAAGCTCGGGGACCAAGAAGGGAGGGCCCGACGCAGTAACATTATAGTGGTGGGGGTGCCAGAGGGACTGGAGGGGCCGAGTGTAGACCTCTTCCTGGAGGACCTCATACTAAATCACCTCAAGCCTCAAAGACTCTCCTCGCTCTTCACAGTGGAGCGGGCGCACAGGGCACTGCTCCCGAAACCAAAACCAGGGGCGGCTCCCAGAACGATCATTGCCAAAATCCTGAATTACAGAGACCGGGATGCCATCCTAAAGTCCGCAAGGATCAAGGGAGACATGCAATACGAGAATGCAACTATCCGGTTTTTCCCAGACTTCACTCTAAAGGTCCAACAAGAGCGGCGGTCCTTCGAAGGGGTGAAAGCCACCCTGCGGCAACGCGGGATCAAATACATGATGTTCTTCCCGGCGAAGCTTAAGATTCTTGTGGACGGCAAGTCACTCTTCTTCACAAGCCCTCAGGAGGTGCAGGACTGGCTGGAGGGGAAGGCAGACCATCGAAAGCACACCAGGCACACCATGAGAAAGACGGAGCCTGGGGCTCGAAGGGAAGCACCATCTGGAGACGGTGTTGCGTGTGGTCTACGCGCAGACCGCGCTTGGAGATCACGGTCCAGCAGCCCGGTCCGGGCACCAGCAAACAAAGACTCAGAACCATAGGCCTTGGACTTGCCACTTTGAAGAAGACTGCAAAACCGTAATGTTCAATGGGGGGGATGATACCCTAATGGGCAAGAGGGGGTGGGTCCGTGTTTACAAGCAATCACATTACAACCTTGAGGTTCTGTAGCGATCCGAGCCCATGTATTCGGTATCGTAGTACTGACACGATTTTGGTACCAATGAACCGTAAATGATCCATTATATGCATGACAGTGTTTTCGCTGCGCTACGAGCATGAATTCACTGAGAAACAGGGCATTCTGTTGTAAAATCATGGCATCCATTTTAGATACGGCACCCATTTTGTTTCTTGCCCTCACATAGTCAATTAACGAGCGATGACCCCGGCAGAATCACCTTGTTAAGGACACGTAAGCTCAAGCCCGAGGAAGCTGACGCTGCGTGACTAGGCAGAATCAAGCTGCCTCCCCTGCCTGAGGCCAATCCTGCTATACTAGTTCTCATGTCCATTGTCCTGATTGAGAGGCCGAATACGGTAGCCATGCCCGTTTACGATCCATAAACATCTCTTATCCTGCTTTTCTATCCCTTGCACCTGGCTCTGCTCCTCTCCTTCTGGGCTTTTACAATGGGGAGGATACGATTTTTATGATGGGGAGGATCGGTCAAAGAATGGAAAACTGACAAGGAGACGTGATCGAATACCGAAAACCTACAACTAATTATTGTTTGATGTCTGTTTATTGTCTGTTTGGGATACCGGATTGGGCATGAAAAATATTCGTGTAATGTTGCCTAAAGACATATTTCGTGTATTTAAGGAGCAACCCACTTCTTGCAATTTGAACAGTCTCGTAGATTCTGCTTTTGTGTGGTTCCTATAACTTCTGTGTCCCTGCAGTAAATAAATCTTGATCTCTGACGCCACCATCGAGAAGCCCGCGTCTCTGTTTATTTGTGCACCAAGGCAGGAAGGAACTCAGGGGTCTTTGGGTGTTGTTTCCCTGACACCTCTGGACTCTAAAAAGTCCAGAACCTCAATTTGGCGCCCAATGTGGGGCACGTCATCCGGTACCGGTCCAAAGCCTGAAGATTTCGAGGAGCTTCGTGTGAAGATTCCGGAGGGAGGTACCCCGCTTCATCGATCCCTGTATGTCGTAAAAGTGGCCCGACGATCTCTTCCACGAGGGTTCCCGTTTCTAGACGGCTACCGAGGACCGCTGCCCTGACTGTCGCCCTGTCTTGGACCCGAGGTGCAGACCTTAGTACGGCGAGACGTAGACGGGTTCTCCTTGGTGACGTCTTCCATATTTCAGTTAAGTATTAAGTGGGTTGCGCTCAGTCTGGTTGTGCTTTGTTGCTCTTGTTTTGCTCTCTGGATACGTTTGTTTTTGAATTCGTAGATTATCATTGGTTGCTCTTGTTAAGATAATCTTTGTTTTGGTATTGGTTCATTTGGTAGGCCTAAAGTTCTTTGCGCATTTTGGTTGGAATCTGTTCCTAGTTTATAATGACTAACAGTAGTAATTGTTTCCTGTCCTGGTTAAGTTGCAACGGGGATTACCGGTTGGAGGATCCGTGTTCGGTTCCTCCGATTGGAACTCCTACATATGAGCTCTATTGTAAACATGGTGTAGGTCCTATCGCTTATAATGAAGTATGGGTCCGTTATACCAGAAAAGATGGTGTCCTTAGTTGGCCACCGCATGGTAGCTTTGAAATTGAAATTCTAGACAATCTAGAAATGAAGTTGTTTAAAAAGAAAGCCCGGTCGGCAATGTTTGATGCTTTTCGCGTATGGCGTAAAGAAGCCAAACAGAAAGAAATTAGGAAGATGAAGAAGGAACAGAAAGAGAAAGGGTTGACATTAATGGAGTCCGCTAGACAGTTGCATGTCAACGAGACTGAGAAAGCAATAGAGATAGCGAATAGAAAACATAATTTGGCGATTGATAAATGCTACCCTGTCTTGCCATCTTGCCCTGCTAAACCGATAGAGGACCCTGAAAAGGATCCTCTGTTGTCTTATCTGTTGAGATCACCCCCACCGTATGCACAGGGTATTACAGCACCACAGTTACTACCTGTTGTGCAGCCAGCTGCTGGTCAGCCTGGAATAGGTGCTCCACTTCCTTTGATTCAAGCTCCTGTCCTTCCTGTGGTTAATGTTCCCTCGGCACCCCCTCTTCCTGGGTCGCCTATTCCGCCTTTGCCTGCCGTTTCACAAACTGTTTTACCTGCCACTCCCACCCTTACCATTTCATCTGCTCCAGCTTCCTTGTTCCCGAACTCTGTAAACATTCTGACTCCGCTTTCCGTTCGTCGGAAAATAACCGACTCTGTAACTAACATCTTAACTCCTCTCTACAGGTCTTTAATTGGGACCCCCGTTTCTGACTCTACACAGAGACGTAGCCAGTTTCCTGGTCCCCAGGAACGAGAAATATTAGATTCGACAGCTCTTAGGTGGATGTCGAAAGCTGCGAAGTATGATGCACGAAGAGTGTCAGATACATTTATGCAATGGAATGAACCAACTCAGCGTTATGTCTTTGACGTGATGTGTTCTCTTGTGCGTGAGGAATGGGACGATGATGACTTAGATTACGTCCCCACTGATTTGATAAATGTTCAGCAAAAATTCGCTGCAGGAATGGTGATAGGTTCAGAAGTAAGGGAAGCGATAGAACTGATTTTAGCTTATAGGGATGATTCTCCTCTTCGAGTACCAAGAGACTCTGATGGTTCACCGATTACTAGGAAAAGACGAGGTCAATATCCGATGAGGGAAGTTCCACCCATATGGCGCGATGCAGTCCAAGCTGATGCGGCTAATGGTATTGCAGCTGCTCCGGCACATTTCCATAAAGTGTGGATACACATCCCTTGGAAGCGGGCCGAAGTATTAGCAGTAAAACAGGCGTTGCCGGACCCGCGTAAAAATCCTGCTGGTTATTATAAAGAGTTAACGCAGACAGTTCAAGCATGTGTCATGAATTTAGCAGACATCGAAATGCTATTTGGTAATGTAGTGCCACAACCCATATGGGCCAAGATCCGGCAAGAGAACCACCCAGTCGCCTTAGGAGGTGATTGGCCAGCTATTATAGCGGCAGACGCGCAACAAGTTGGTGGTGCTAAACCTGAGCCTCTGATTGCTGCTTTACCTGGCAGAATAATTAATCTGATGAAAACGCTGATGTCAACGTTACGGGTCAACTGGGATAAATTATCAGCATGCAAGCAGAAGAAGGACGAAAGCGTCTCTGACTTCTTCACTAGATTTGAAGAGACCTTCGTAGACCACAGTGGGCAAGATATGAGTACTGAGGGAGGTCAGAGGTTGTTTGTCGACAAGTTTGTGTTTAATTTACTGCCTGAGCTTAGTAACAAGTTAAAGGATTCTGAGAGTGCATGGGCAGTGTCGACGACAGCACAGATACTTGCAACTGCTCAGTATTACGAGAATAGAGAGAAAGAAGAGAAGGAAAAGTCAGAAAAGAAGACAAAAGATTTGAAAACTAAAGTTCTTTTGCAACAGGCGTACCCGCCTCGCTCAAATCAGTCAGATTCACAGCAGCGACCCCAGTTTCAGCAACAGCCACAATTCCAGCAAGGGATGTCCCGAAGATTTGATTATGGTCTTCCCCGACAACAGTTAGCATGGAATCAGTGTGCCTATTGTAAAAAGGAGGGTCATTATAAGAACGAGTGTCCAGTACTGCACACACAAACCAGTGGTGTCCCAGCTCAGAGAAGTAGTGGTGGGTTTATGCAAGCTCCTAGAGGTAGAGGACGTGGTACAATGACTCCACAGGCTGATCGCCCATCAAATTATTTCGATCAGCGAAATGTACAATCTACGCAACCAGGTAGATCTTCACAGTATCATGTTGAGGATAACTATGAAAATAATGAAGAGATTCATAAAAGCGAGTACTAGGACAGCCACAGGCAAAGAGAGGGAGTAGTATCAGTTCCAGTTGATCGGAGTGGACCTTATGTCGCAGTAGTTACATCAGGCGTGGTCGAACCGTTTCTGTTGGATACTGGTGCGGCAAAAAGTTCAATTATGCATGCGAAACTCCCTGGCGCACCTTTGTCTGGCTTAACGAACACTTCAGTAGGTTTCTCAGGCGCCCCTGTTCACAATCCTGTTTCTAGTCCTTTGTCAATTTCTGTTGGGCCATGCGAACTAGAAGCACCCCTTATTCTAACAACCGGTTGTAATGAGAATCTGCTTGGTTTAGATCTGTTGAAACGCCTGCATGCGACACTGTACTGTTCTCCTTCAGGAGTACAGCTCACGTTGGGTAAGAGAGTCATTTCTCCAATGTACATGTCAATGAATAAGCTCCCGCCGGAGCTGCGTTCTCTCCCTGATACTCTTTGGGCGACTGGTCCTAATGATGTAGGTCTTTTGGAAATTCCCCCTTATGTGGTAAGTCTGAAAGCGAATGTTAAATTCCCACGAATCCCACAGTATCGGATTTCGAGGAAATGTCTGCAATAGTCCTGTTCTGCCGATTTTGAAACGCACTGACCCTTCCAAACCTCCAATCTACAGATTTGTGATTGACCTCAGAGAGGTTAACAAAATAGTGATTCCACAGTTTCCTGTGGTACCAGATATCACTGCATTATTGACGTTGATTCCTGCCTCAGCCTCATGGTTTACAGTGATAGACTTGAAGAATGCCTTTTTCAGCATTCCGATAGCCGAGGAAAGTAGAGACATTTTTGGTTTCTCCTTAGGTGGTCGCAGTTTCAGGTTCAAGCGCGCTCCACAAGGTTATTGTGAGAGCCCTTCAATTTACAGCCAAGCATTAAAAAGCCAATTAGATGCTCTTGTACTTCCTCCTGGTGTTGCTCTGATCCAATACGTAGATGATCTTTTAGTGGCTGCTGATGACAAGGAAACTTGCAAAACAGCTACAATTTCTTTATTACGTCATTTGTCAGACTTACATCACAAGGTTTCACCTTCTAAACTGCAATATTGTTGCCAAGAAGTGACCTACTTAGGTCATCTTTTGTCAAAGGAGGGAAGAAGGTTGACCCCAGAGAGAATCAAAGCAATTTCGCAGATGACTGTACCAAGCACACAGAGAGAAGTGCGTGCGTTTTTGGGTATTACGTCATACTGCAGGCAATGGATCCCAAATTTTTCTCTCATGGCAAAACCATTGGTAGCCCTGACTGGAAAAAGTGTTCCGAGCCCTTTGCCATGGTCTGATGAATGTCAACAGAGCTTCTCCGACTTACGTGATGCGCTGTGTTCAGCTCCTGTGTTGGGTACTCCTGACTACAGTAAGCCGTTTACTTTATATGTCCATGAAAGAGAAGGTTGTGCGTTGAGTGTTTTAACGCAACAATTTGGTGACAAACAGCGACCTTGTGCATATTTCTCATCCACATTATATCCGGTAGCCAGAGCATTGCCAAGTTGTTTGAGAGCTACAGCAGCAGCTGCAGTGTCTATTCGACAGTCTGCTGGACTAGTCATGAACAACATGTTAGTAGTCATGGTTCCACATGCTGTGGATACACTCATGAATCGAACGAAAACTCAACACCTCACCAGTGGTAGACTATCAGGCTATGAGCTGACGCTTTTGGCAAGTCACATTCAGATCAAGCGATGCAACATATTGAATCCAGCAACGCTGTTGCCGACTACTCAAGAGTCGAGGGATTCAGAGCCCCATGATTGTTGTTTTAGAACTGAGGAAGAGACAAAAGGTAGGATTGATTTAAAAGATACTCCGTTACTAGATCCAGATGGCACTTTGTACGTCGATGGGTCATGTTTTAAACTACAGAATGGTGATGTGACGGCCGCATATGCAGTTACGACCTTGAGTACGATTGTTGAGACCACAAGAGTAAGCCAGAATTCTGCCCAAGCTGCAGAATTAATTGCATTAACAAGAGCGTGTGTTTTAGCTGAGGGAAAGAGAGTGAATGTGTTTACTGATAGCCAATACGCCTTCGGCACAGCACATAGTTTTGGACGTCTGTGGAAAGAAAGAGGTTTTCTCACGTCCCATGGGACTAAGATCCAACATTGACAGTTAGTCAATGACCTGTTGGAATCTCTGACCCTACCGAATGAAGTTGCGATTGTGAAATGCAGTGCACATCGAAAGATTACGGATGATGTTGGCCGTGGAAATGCGTTTGCTGATGAGGTCGCCAAAGAGACGGCAAAGAACATGATGAGCCGAATGTACGTTGCAACGTCTGCAAGATGGATTGCTGAATCAGGAATGTGTGAGAATACGATTGAAAGTGTGAAGGCAATCCAGAATGAAGCAACTAAAAATGAGAAGAATGAATGGAAGGAGAAAACGGGTAAAATGGATTCAAGTGGATGTTGGGTTGATTTGTCTGATCAGCAGCGTTGGATGTTACCTGATGCGTATGTACTTGCGGTAGTCACGATGGCGCATGGAGCGGCGCACATTAGTTCGAAAGGGATCTGTAAAATGTTAGCTCCAGTATGGAAGAACGATGGAATTACTAAGTGCGCGGAAAGAGTGTTGAAAAATTGCATGATATGCTTGATGCATAATCCTGGCAAGGGAACCCCAACCTCAGCTGGTCACTTTGCTCCCCCTTCTTGTCCCTTTGAAGTGATTCAGTTGGATTTTATCCACATGGACAGGTGTAATAATCTTAAATATGTCCTAGTGGTAGTCTGTGCTTTTTCAAGATGGATTGAGGCGTATCCGTTAAAGGATAACACTGCTATGTCTACTGCCAAAATCCTCCTCAAAGAGTACTTCCCCAGGTATGGTATGCCACGGATTGTATGGTCGGACAATGGAAGTGAGTTTGTAGGGAAAGTTATGAAGAGTGTGTGTGCGGGTCTGGGAATCACCCAGAAATTCCACAGTGCGAATCACCCACAGTCAGCAGGTTTGGTTGAAGGGTACAATGGTACCTTGAAGCTGAAACTTGCTAAAATTCAAGCTTCCACTGGTCTATCTTGGCCAGACGCACTGCCTTTAGCTTTATTGTCCACCAGAGCGACTGTACACTCTCGAGCAGGGCTTAGCCCATATGAGATTGTGTTTGGTCGTCCTGCTAATATTTGGGGAGTCCCTAGGCCAAAGGAATTCAAACAGATCGAATATCCAATGTTGATTGATTACCCTTTTGACCTGACTGCTAAATTGAGCCTTATTCATCAACAGGTATTTGAATCCTTGCCTAAACTGCCAGAGAGTCCAGGCCACACGTTGAAACCCGGTGATCAAGTTGTGGTGCGGAATTTTGAGCGAACCCGGAACCTCCAGCCAAGATTCGTGGGCCCGTTTCAAGTGCTCCTGGCCACAAGAACTGCTGTACGCCTAGCTGGAAGGAAGAATTGGGTGCACGCTAGCCATACGAAGCGTGTCCCTCTCCCACTCCCCTACGACAACTGGGTTAGACAGGGATTTGGTGTATCCGAGACAGAACCTGTTCCTAGGCTCATTCCCTTCAGTGATGCAGAGCACATAACGGACAAACGAACTGAAACGCAGAACTCTGATACCCCACCAGGAACTGTTCCTTCGAACCCTGAACAGAGTGTTGTACAAGGTGAACATTTGTCACCTGTGGATTTGAACATTACTGCACCTGTAGATCAATTGTTTCAAGATCAAACGAGACCAGGAAAATTTAGATACAATCTACGTTCTCATTTTAGAAAACAATAGCATTGCGTAATTACCTTTCCATTTAAAAAAACTCTTTCACATTTCCATTCAGTCAGGAAGTTTGCTCTATAATTTTTGTCCTTTTTTTGTTTTTTTGTGTTGTTCTCTCACCTTGCCATCTGGGTTACCGTAGGGTCATAACGTGTGCCTTGTTTTAACTTGCAGGGAACCAGACACAAGGTCGGTTTCTTCTGTTTATTTTGGGAACTCCCAGGGTAGACAGAGGCAATTTTTTTAACAGGTACAAACCATCCGTTGCGAACGGTTGTAGAAGATGGAGCTTTCTGAACTGCGACGGGCTAACGTCATAAATGCTCGCAAGACAAAACTGTATGAAATATTGTATAGCAAATGTTTCCTAATGCAATGTGCTCTGACATTTCTGATTGTTTTAATAACTCTGGTAGGCGGAATTATTTTTGGTATTCAATTGATCTTTGCACCTGTTACATCTACAGTACCTCCCCATGTTTCTGTTTCTCCGACTGATGTTTCTTTTCATTCTTTCCATCCTTTTCCTGCACATGAGCAAGCTCGACGCTCTGAGTTTATAAATAACACTTTCATTCAGCTCTTGCACCAACACCAACTAGTAGTAAACACAACAAACTGCTGGGTGTGTGGCTTGATACCACATACCATGGACAAGGGTATCCCTTATCTGGTTCTGCCCTTTAGTTATAATGGATCATGCTGGGCATTTCAGACCATGTTCGTCTATGCTCTAGAGACCTATCCCCCGCGACCTCCGCGTTCCACTAGGTATAACTCCGCTAATAGAGCCTTGGTAAAAGGAATTACTGACATGGTTAGAGATGTCAATAACACTCCGTTTATTCCCAAGGATGAATTGCGAGTTTACATGGGTTGGAATGTTACTGAATATGGCATTACTTTGGGTGAGAACAAACGTAAAAGCTCGACTCCGATCTGGGTCGTACCCCACCAAGGTCAGGTCTGTTTGCAAGGAAATGGGAGGAATCCGAAAGCTCGACTAGGGAAGAGTGACTGTACCGAAACATACGTTTTCCCGTCACAGTCTTCCCCTGTATTCTTAGCTGCTAAGGGCACCTATTTTGTTTGCAAAGACAGAGCATATACATGGCTACCTGCTGACTTCTCAGGCTCATGTTATATCGCTCAACTATTGCCTCCGACATACACTGCTGCACCGGATTATCACAAAACTAGAGTTGTGAGAGGTGTTCTCAATAAGGAAGACACTGCTGGCCAAGAAGCAGGAGACTTCTTCAAGGGTTTCCTTCCGTTCTGGGGGCCTATGGCCAGCAGTAGAAACTTACGTCAACTAACACGGGTAGTTGAATCCACTATTACCGAAACTGCGGGTGCCCTTAGTAACCTCACAGCTGAGCTTCAAGCGGATCGCCTCATGACGTTACAGAATCGTATGGTCCTTGATGTATTACTTGCAGATCGAGGTGGGGTATGTAAGATGATCCAATCGAGTTGCTGTGTTTTTATCCCAGATAATGCGCCAACGGTATATAAGGCCATTTCTAAGTTACACAAAATCTCTGACTCTATTCATGTAGAGGAAGGTGACTGGTCACTAATGGGATGGTTCTGGAATCTGTTATCTGCATGGGGATGGAAAGTTCTGATAGTCATTGGTGTTGCGTTGGTGTTTTTATTCTCGTGCTGTCTCATTGTTCAGTGTGGTCCTGCCTTATGTGGCCTTTGTGTTTCAACATGCGTAAGAAGACCACCTGTTTTTGGAGATGCGCCACAAGATAGAATAATGCTCCAGCAACATATCAGTGACCTGATGAACATAGAGATGGACTCTGATATAGAGTACGTTATTGCCTATGTAAGGGCAAAAGGACGGTCTGAGGTTCTGTAGCGATCCGAGCCCGTGTATTCGGTATCGTAGTACTGACATGATTTTGGTACCAATGAACCGTAAATGATCCATTATATGCATGACAGTGTTTTCGCTGCGCTACGAGCATGAATTCACTGAGAAACAGGGCATTCTGTTGTAAAATCATGGCATCCATTTTAGATACGGCACCCATTTTGTTTCTTGCCCTCACATAGTCAATGGACGAGCGATGACCCCGGCAGAATCACCTTGTTAAGGACACGTAAGCTCAAGCCCGAGGAAGCTGACGCTGCGTGACTAGGCAGAATCAAGCTGCCTTCCCTGCCTGAGGCCAATCCTGCTATACTAGTTCTCGTGTCCATTGTCCTGATTGAGAGGCCGAATACGGTAGTCATGCCCGTTTACGATCCATAAACATCTCTTATCCTGCTTTTCTATCCCTTGCACCTGGCTCTGCTCCTCTCCTTCTGGGCTTTTACAATGGGGAGGATACGATTTTTATGATGGGGAGGATCGGTCAAAGAATGGAAAACTGACAAGGAGACGTGATCGAATACCGAAAACCTACAACTAATTATTGTTTGATGTCTGTTTATTGTCTGTTTGGGATACCGGATTGGGCATGAAAAATATTCGTGTAATGTTGCCTAAAGACATATTTCGTGTATTTAAGGAGCAACCCACTTCTTGCAATTTGAACAGTCTCGTAGATTCTGCTTTTGTGTGGTTCCTATGACTTCTGTGTCCCTGCAGTAAATAAATCTTGATCTCTGACGCCACCATCGAGAAGCCCGCGTCTCTGTTTATTTGTGCACCAAGGCAGGAAGGAACTCAGGGGTCTTTGGGTGTTGTTTCCCTGACACCTCTGGACTCTAAAAAGTCCAGAACCTCAACCTTTAATTGTCTTTTTAACACACTGGGAGGTACGGATACACGGCCCGAGCCGGAGACACATAGTAATGAAGGGGATGCACCGCTTACTGAGGAAACCGATACTGTAGTTGTGCATAGCAGCAGGTTTTGGATCCCGCATATGGCAACCAATCAGTTCACCACGGGGGAGAGGCCCGGGCGGCAGGGATCGGCTACTGTCCACTTCCCCAAGGCACAGTTGTTCACAAATTGGGGCGATAGGCACTCTGCTTGTTGGGGATGTGGGTAGTTTGGAACCTACGAGGCAGGGTAGCAGGGAGGGGGGCGGGGACACCGGAGTTGATACTTTTGGGGTTCATATTTGTTGGGTTGTTGTTGAGGGAGGGGGTGGGAGGTGGTGGGGATTATTGTTGGTCAAGCAAATGCACAGCATCAGTCACACGGTCGGGTTACTTGATTCTTGAATAGCACCGTAATCTCTGTTTCCAAGCCACACATGCAGTGGGATAAAAGTCTTAAAATTATAAGCTGGAACGTCAACGGGCTGGGAGACAAAATAAAAAGAAGTATTGTGCTGCAATACCTTAAACGACACTCCCCAGACGTCGCACTGCTGCAAGAAACACACTTTATGGGAAACACTTGTAGAGCGCTTAACAGGTGGGGCTATAAAATGGTGACACATGCGGGGTTCACGACAGGGTCCAGAGGGGCTGGGATCCTGGTGCGCCACACTTTCCCCTTTGCAGTTCAGCGCACATGGACGGATCTCTAAAAAGTCCAGAACCTCAATTAGGCGCCCAACGCGGGGCTACGTCATCCGGTACCGGTCCAAAGCCTGAAGATTTCGAGGAGCTTCGTGTGAAGATTCCGGAGGGAGGTACCCCGCTTCATCGATCCCTGTATGTCGTAAAAGTGGCCCGACGATCTCTTCCACGAGGGTTCCCGTTTCTAGACGGCTACCGAGGACCGCTGCCCTGACTGTCGCCCTGTCTTGGACCCGAGGTGCAGACCTTAGTACGGCGAGACGTAGACGGGTTCTCCTTGGTGACGTCTTCCATATTTCAGTTAAGTATTAAGTGGGTTGCGCTCAGTCTGGTTGTGCTTTGTTGCTCTTGTTTTGCTCTCTGGATACATTTGTTTTTGAATTCGTAGATTATCATTGGTTGCTCTTGTTAAGATAATCTTTGTTTTGGTATTGGTTCATTTGGTAGGCCTAAAGTTCTTTGCGCATTTTGGTTGGAATCTGTTCTTAGTTTATAATGACTAACAGTAGTAATTGTTTCCTGTCCTGGTTAAGTTGCAACGGGGATTACCGGTTGGAGGATCCGTGTTCGGTTCCTCCGATTGGAACTCCTACATATGAGCTCTATTGTAAACATGGTGTAGGTCCTATCGCTTATAATGAAGTATGGGTCCGTTATACCAGAAAAGATGGTGTCCTTAGTTGGCCATCGCATGGTAGCTTTGAAATTGAAATTCTAGACAATCTAGAAATGAAGTTGTTTAAAAAGAAAGCCCGGTCGGCAATGTTTGATGCTTTTCGCGTATGGCGTAAAGAAGCCAAACAGAAAGAAATTAGGAAGATGAAGAAGGAACAGAAAGAGAAAGGGTTGACATTAATGGAGTCCGCTAGACAGTTGCATGTCAACGAGACTGAGAAAGCAATAGAGATAGCGAATAGAAAACATAATTTGGCGATTGATAAATGCTACCCTGTCTTGCCATCTTGCCCTGCTAAACCGATAGAGGACCCTGAAAAGGATCCTCTGTTGTCTTATCTGTTGAGATCACCCCCACCGTATGCACAGGGTATTACAGCACCACAGTTACTACCTGTTGTGCAGCCAGCTGCTGGTCAGCCTGGAATAGGTGCTCCACTTCCTTTGATTCAAGCTCCTGTCCTTCCTGTGGTTAATGTTCCCTCGGCACCCCCTCTTCCTGGGTCGCCTATTCCGCCTTTGCCTGCCGTTTCACAAACTGTTTTACCTGCCACTCCCACCCTTACCATTTCATCTGCTCCAGCTTCCTTGTTCCCGAACTCTGTAAACATTCTGACTCCGCTTTCCGTTCGTCGGAAAATAACCGACTCTGTAACTAACATCTTAACTCCTCTCTACAGGTCTTTAATTGGGACCCCCGTTTCTGACTCTACACAGAGACGTAGCCAGTTTCCTGGTCCCCAGGAACGAGAAATATTAGATTCGACAGCTCTTAGGTGGATGTCGAAAGCTGCGAAGTATGATGCACGAAGAGTGTCAGATACATTTATGCAATGGAATGAACCAACTCAGCGTTATGTCTTTGACGTGATGTGTTCTCTTGTGCGTGAGGAATGGGACGATGATGACTTAGATTCCGTCCCCTCTGATTTGATAAATGTTCAGCAAAAATTCGCTGCAGGAATGGTGATAGGTTCAGAAGTAAGGGAAGCGATAGAACTGATTTTAGCTTATAGGGATGATTCTCCTCTTCGAGTACCAAGAGACTCTGATGGTTCACCGATTACTAGGAAAAGACGAGGTCAATATCCGATGAGGGAAGTTCCACCCATATGGCGCGATGCAGTCCAAGCTGATGCGGCTAATGGTATTGCAGCTGCTCCGGCACATTTCCATAAAGTGTGGATACACATCCCTTGGAAGCGGGCCGAAGTATTAGCAGTAAAACAGGCGTTGCCGGACCCGCGTAAAAATCCTGCTGGTTATTATAAAGAGTTAACGCAGACAGTTCAAGCATGTGTCATGAATTTAGCAGACATCGAAATGCTATTTGGTAATGTAGTGCCACAACCCATATGGGCCAAGATCCGGCAAGAGAACCACCCAGTCGCCTTAGGAGGTGATTGGCCAGCTATTATAGCGGCAGACGCGCAACAAGTTGGTGGTGCTAAACCTGAGCCTCTGATTGCTGCTTTACCTGGCAGAATAATTAATCTGATGAAAACGCTGATGTCAACGTTACGGGTCAACTGGGATAAATTATCAGCATGCAAGCAGAAGAAGGACGAAAGCGTCTCTGACTTCTTCACTAGATTTGAAGAGACCTTCGTAGACCACAGTGGGCAAGATATGAGTACTGAGGGAGGTCAGAGGTTGTTTGTCGACAAGTTTGTGTTTAATTTACTGCCTGAGCTTAGTAACAAGTTAAAGGATTCTGAGAGTGCATGGGCAGTGTCGACGACAGCACAGATACTTGCAACTGCTCAGTATTACGAGAATAGAGAGAAAGAAGAGAAGGAAAAGTCAGAAAAGAAGACAAAAGATTTGAAAACTAAAGTTCTTTTGCAACAGGCGTACCCGCCTCGCTCAAATCAGTCAGATTCACAGCAGCGACCCCAGTTTCAGCAACAGCCACAATTCCAGCAAGGGATGTCCCGAAGATTTGATTATGGTCTTCCCCGACAACAGTTAGCATGGAATCAGTGTGCCTATTGTAAAAAGGAGGGTCATTATAAGAACGAGTGTCCAGTACTGCACACACAAACCAGTGGTGTCCCAGCTCAGAGAAGTAGTGGTGGGTTTATGCAAGCTCCTAGAGGTAGAGGACGTGGTACAATGACTCCACAGGCTGATCGCCCATCAAATTATTTCGATCAGCGAAATGTACAATCTACGCAACCAGGTAGATCTTCACAGTATCATGTTGAGGATTACTATGAAAATAATGAAGAGATTCATAAAAGCGAGTACTAGGACAGCCACAGGCAAAGAGAGGGAGTAGTATCAGTTCCAGTTGATCGGAGTGGACCTTATGTCGCAGTAGTTACATCAGGCGTGGTCGAACCGTTTCTGTTGGATACTGGTGCGGCAAAAAGTTCAATTATGCATGCGAAACTCCCTGGCGCACCTTTGTCTGGCTTAACGAACACTTCAGTAGGTTTCTCAGGCGCCCCTGTTCACAATCCTGTTTCTAGTCCTTTGTCAATTTCTGTTGGGCCATGCGAACTAGAAGCACCCCTTATTCTAACAACCGGTTGTAATGAGAATCTGCTTGGTTTAGATCTGTTGAAACGCCTGCATGCGACACTGTACTGTTCTCCTTCAGGAGTACAGCTCACGTTGGGTAAGAGAGTCATTTCTCCAATGTACATGTCAATGAATAAGCTCCCGCCGGAGCTGCGTTCTCTCCCTGATACTCTTTGGGCGACTGGTCCTAATGATGTAGGTCTTTTGGAAATTCCCCCTTATGTGGTAAGTCTGAAAGCGAATGTTAAATTCCCACGAATCCCACAGTATCGGATTTCGAGGAAATGTCTGCAATAGTCCTGTTCTGCCGATTTTGAAACGCACTGACCCTTCCAAACCTCCAATCTACAGATTTGTGATTGACCTCAGAGAGGTTAACAAAATAGTGATTCCACAGTTTCCTGTGGTACCAGATATCACTGCATTATTGACGTTGATTCCTGCCTCAGCCTCATGGTTTACAGTGATAGACTTGAAGAATGCCTTTTTCAGCATTCCGATAGCCGAGGAAAGTAGAGACATTTTTGGTTTCTCCTTAGGTGGTCGCAGTTTCAGGTTCAAGCGCGCTCCACAAGGTTATTGTGAGAGCCCTTCAATTTACAGCCAAGCATTAAAAAGCCAATTAGATGCTCTTGTACTTCCTCCTGGTGTTGCTCTGATCCAATACGTAGATGATCTTTTAGTGGCTGCTGATGACAAGGAAACTTGCAAAACAGCTACGATTTCTTTATTACGTCATTTGTCAGACTTACATCACAAGGTTTCACCTTCTAAACTGCAATATTGTTGCCAAGAAGTGACCTACTTAGGTCATCTTTTGTCAAAGGAGGGAAGAAGGTTGACCCCAGAGAGAATCAAAGCAATTTCGCAGATGACTGTACCAAGCACACAGAGAGAAGTGCGTGCGTTTTTGGGTATTACGTCATACTGCAGGCAATGGATCCCAAATTTTTCTCTCATGGCAAAACCATTGGTAGCCCTGACTGGAAAAAGTGTTCCGAGCCCTTTGCCATGGTCTGATGAATGTCAACAGAGCTTCTCCGACTTACGTGATGCGCTGTGTTCAGCTCCTGTGTTGGGTACTCCTGACTACAGTAAGCCGTTTACTTTATATGTCCATGAAAGAGAAGGTTGTGCGTTGAGTGTTTTAACGCAACAATTTGGTGACAAACAGCGACCTTGTGCATATTTCTCATCCACATTAGATCCGGTAGCCAGAGCATTGCCAAGTTGTTTGAGAGCTACAGCAGCAGCTGCAGTGTCTATTCGACAGTCTGCTGGACTAGTCATGAACAACATGTTAGTAGTCATGGTTCCACATGCTGTGGATACACTCATGAATCGAACGAAAACTCAACACCTCACCAGTGGTAGACTATCAGGCTATGAGCTGACGCTTTTGGCAAGTCACATTCAGATCAAGCGATGCAACATATTGAATCCAGCAACGCTGTTGCCGACTACTCAAGAGTCGAGGGATTCAGAGCCCCATGATTGTTGTTTTAGAACTGAGGAAGAGACAAAAGGTAGGATTGATTTAAAAGATACTCCGTTACTAGATCCAGATGGCACTTTGTACGTCGATGGGTCATGTTTTAAACTACAGAATGGTGATGTGACGGCCGCATATGCAGTTACGACCTTGAGTACGATTGTTGAGACCGCAAGAGTAAGCCAGAATTCTGCCCAAGCTGCAGAATTAATTGCATTAACAAGAGCGTGTGTTTTAGCTGAGGGAAAGAGAGTGAATGTGTTTACTGATAGCCAATACGCCTTCGGCACAGCACATAGTTTTGGACGTCTGTGGAAAGAAAGAGGTTTTCTCACGTCCCATGGGACTAAGATCCAACATGGACAGTTAGTCAATGACCTGTTGGAATCTCTGACCCTACCGAATGAAGTTGCGATTGTGAAATGCAGTGCACATCGAAAGATTACGGATGATGTTGGCCGTGGAAATGCGTTTGCTGATGAGGTCGCCAAAGAGACGGCGAAGAACATGATGAGCCGAATGTACGTTGCAACGTCTGCAAGATGGATTGCTGAATCAGGAATGTGTGAGAATACGATTGAAAGTGTGAAGGCAATCCAGAATGAAGCAACTAAAAATGAGAAGAATGAATGGAAGGAGAAAACGGGTAAAATGGATTCAAGTGGATGTTGGGTTGATTTGTCTGAGCAGCAGCGTTGGATGTTACCTGATGCGTATGTACTTGCGGTAGTCACGATGGCGCATGGAGCGGCGCACATTAGTTCGAAAGGGATCTGTAAAATGTTAGCTCCAGTATGGAAGAACGATGGAATTACTAAGTGCGCGGAAAGAGTGGTGAAAAATTGCATGATATGCTTGATGCATAATCCTGGCAAGGGAACCCCAACCCCAGCTGGTCACTTTGCTCCCCCTTCTTGTCCCTTTGAAGTGATTCAGTTGGATTTTATCCACATGGACAGGTGTAATAATCTTAAATATGTCCTAGTGGTAGTCTGTGCTTTTTCAAGATGGATTTAGGCGTATCCGTTAAAGGATAACACTGCTATGTCTACTGCCAAAATCCTCCTCAAAGAGTACTTCCCCAGGTATGGTATGCCACGGATTGTATGGTCGGACAATGGAAGTGAGTTTGTAGGGAAAGTTATGAAGAGTGTGTGTGCGGGTCTGGGAATCACCCAGAAATTCCACAGTGCGAATCACCCACAGTCAGCAGGTTTGGTTGAAGGGTACAATGGTACCTTGAAGCTGAAACTTGCTAAAATTCAAGCTTCCACTGGTCTATCTTGGCCAGACGCACTGCCTTTAGCTTTATTGTCCACCAGAGCGACTGTACACTCTCGAGCAGGGCTTAGCCCATATGAGATTGTGTTTGGTCGTCCTGCTAATATTTGGGGAGTCCCTAGGCCAAAGGAATTCAAACAGATCGAATATCCAATGTTGATTGATTACCTTTTTGACCTGACTGCTAAATTGAGCCTTATTCATCAACAGGTATTTGAATCCTTGCCTAAACTGCCAGAGAGTCCAGGCCACACGTTGAAACCCGGTGATCAAGTTGTGGTGCGGAATTTTGAGCGAACCCGGAACCTCCAGCCAAGATTCGTGGGCCCGTTTCAAGTGCTCCTGGCCACAAGAACTGCTGTACGCCTAGCTGGAAGGAAGAATTGGGTGCACGCTAGCCATACGAAGCGTGTCCCTCTCCCACTCCCCTACGACAACTGGGTTAGACAGGGATTTGGTGTATCCGAGACAGAACCTGTTCCTAGGCTCATTCCCTTCAGTGATGCAGAGCACATAACGGACAAACGAACTGAAACGCAGAACTCTGATACCCCACCAGGAACTGTTCCTTCGAACCCTGAACAGAGTGTTGTACAAGGTGAACATTTGTCACCTGTGGATTTGAACATTACTGCACCTGTAGATCAATTGTTTCAAGATCAAACGAGACCAGGAAAATTTAGATACAATCTACGTTCTCATTTTAGAAAACAATAGCATTGCGTAATTACCTTTCCATTTAAAAAAACTCTTTCACATTTCCATTCAGTCAGGAAGTTTGCTCTATAATTTTTGTCCTTTTTTTTGTTTTTTTGTGTTGTTCTCTCACCTTGCCATCTGGGTTACCGTAGGGTCATAACGTGTGCCTTGTTTTAACTTGCAGGGAACCAGACACAAGGTCGGTTTCTTCTGTTTATTTTGGGAACTCCCAGGGTAGACAGAGGCAATTTTTTTAACAGGTACAAACCATCCGTTGCGAACGGTTGTAGAAGATGGAGCTTTCTGAACTGCGACGGGCTAACGTCATAAATGCTCGCAAGAGAAAACTGTATGAAATATTGTATAGCAAATGTTTCCTAATGCAATGTGCTCTGACATTTCTGATTGTTTTAATAACTCTGGTAGGCGGAATTATTTTTGGTATTCAATTGATCTTTGCACCTGTTACATCTACAGTACCTCCCCATGTTTCTGTTTCTCCGACTGATGTTTCTTTTCATTCTTTCCATCCTTTTCCTGCACATGAGCAAGCTCGACGCTCTGAGTTTATAAATAACACTTTCATTCAGCTCTTGCACCAACACCAACTAGTAGTAAACACAACAAACTGCTGGGTGTGTGGCTTGATACCACATACCATGGACAAGGGTATCCCTTATCTGGTTCTGCCCTTTAGTTATAATGGATCATTCTGGGCATTTCAGACCATGTTCGTCTATGCTCTAGAGACCTATCCCCCGCGACCTCCGCGTTCCACTAGGTATAACTCCGCTAATAGAGCCTTGGTAAAAGGAATTACTGACATGGTTAGAGATGTCAATAACACTCCGTTTATTCCCAAGGATGAATTGCGAGTTTACATGGGTTGGAATGTTACTGAATATGGCATTACTTTGGGTGAGAACAAACGTAAAAGCTCGACTCCGATCTGGGTCGTACCCCACCAAGGTCAGGTCTGTTTGCAAGGAAATGGGAGGAATCCGAAAGCTCGACTAGGGAAGAGTGACTGTACCGAAACATACGTTTTCCCGTCACAGTCTTCCCCTGTATTCTTAGCTGCTAAGGGCACCTATTTTGTTTGCAAAGACAGAGCATATACATGGCTACCTGCTGACTTCTCAGGCTCATGTTATATCGCTCAACTATTGCCTCCGACATACACTGCTGCACCGGATTATCACAAAACTAGAGTTGTGAGAGGTGTTCTCAATAAGGAAGACACTGCTGGCCAAGAAGCAGGAGACTTCTTCAAGGGTTTCCTTCCGTTCTGGGGGCCTATGGCCAGCAGTAGAAACTTACGTCAACTAACACGGGTAGTTGAATCCACTATTACCGAAACTGCGGGTGCCCTTAGTAACCTCACAGCTGAGCTTCAAGCGGATCGCCTCATGACGTTACAGAATCGTATGGTCCTTGATGTATTACTTGCAGATCGAGGTGGGGTATGTAAGATGATCCAATCGAGTTGCTGTGTTTTTATCCCAGATAATGCGCCAACGGTATATAAGGCCATTTCTAAGTTACACAAAATCTCTGACTCTATTCATGTAGAGGAAGGTGACTGGTCACTAATGGGATGGTTCTGGAATCTGTTATCTGCGTGGGGATGGAAAGTTCTGATAGTCATTGGTGTTGCGTTGGTGTTTTTATTCTCGTGCTGTCTCATTGTTCAGTGTGGTCCTGCCTTATGTGGCCTTTGTGTTTCAACATGCGTAAGAATACCACCTGTTTTTGGAGATACGCCACAAGATAGAATAATGCTCCAGCAACATATCAGTGATCTGATGAACATAGAGATGGACTCTGATATAGAGTACGTTATTGCCTATGTCAGGGCAAAAGGACGGTCTGAGGTTCTGTAGCGATCCGAGCCCGTGTATTCGGTATCGTAGTACTGACATGATTTTGGTACCAATGAACCGTAAATGATCCATTATATGCATGACAGTGTTTTCGCTGCGCTACGAGCATGAATTCACTGAGAAACAGGGCATTCTGTTGTAAAATCATGGCATCCATTTTAGATACGGCACCCATTTTGTTTCTTGCCCTCACATAGTCAATGGACGAGCGATGACCCCGGCAGAATCACCTTGTTAAGGACACGTAAGCTCAAGCCCGAGGAAGCTGACGCTGCGTGACTAGGCAGAATCAAGCTGCCTCCCCTGCCTGAGGCCAATCCTGCTATACTAGTTCTCGTGTCCATTGTCCTGATTGAGAGGCCGAATACGGTAGCCATGCCCGTTTACGATCCATAAACATCTCTTATCCTGCTTTTCTATCCCTTGCACCTGGCTCTGCTCCTCTCCTTCTGGGCTTTTACAATGGGGAGGATACGATTTTTATGATGGGGAGGATCGGTCAAAGAATGGAAAACTGACAAGGAGACGTGATCGAATACCGAAAACCTACAACTAATTATTGTTTGATGTCTGTTTATTGTCTGTTTGGGATACCGGATTGGGCATGAAAAATATTCGTGTAATGTTGTCTAAAGACATATTTTGTGTATTTAAGGAGCAACCCACTTCTTGCAATTTGAACAGTCTCGTAGATTCTGCTTTTGTGTGGTTCCTATGACTTCTGTGTCCCTGCAGTAAATAAATCTTGATCTCTGACGTCACCATCGAGAAGCCCGCGTCTCTGTTTATTTGTGCACCAAGGCAGGAAGGAACTCAGGGGTCTTTGGGTGTTGTTTCCCTGACACCTCTGGACTCTAAAAAGTCCAGAACCTCAACCTTTAATTGTCTTTTTAACACACTGGGAGGTACGGAAACACGGCCCGAGCCGGAGACACATAGTAATGAAGGGGATGCACCGCTTACTGAGGAAACCGATACTGTAGGGGTGCATAGCAGCAGGTTTTGGATCCCGCATATGGCAACCAATCAGTTCACCACGGGGGAGAGGCCCGGGCAGCAGGGATCGGCTACTGTCCACTTCCCCAAGGCACAGTTGTTCACAAATTGGGGCGATAGGCACTCTGCTGGTTGGGGATGTGGGTAGTTTGGAACCTACGAGGCAGGGTAGCAGGGAGGGGGGCGGGGACACCGGAGTTGATACTTTTGGGGTTCATATTTGTTGGGTTGTTGTTGAGGGAGGGGGTGGGAGGTGGTGGGGATTATTGTTGGTCAAGCAAATGCACAGCATCAGTCACACGGTCGGGTTACTTGATTCTTGAATGGCACCGTAATCTCTGTTTCCAAGCCACACATGCAGTGGGATAAAAGTCTTAAAATTATAAGCTGGAACGTCAACGGGTTGGGAGACAAAATAAAAAGAAGTATTGTGCTGCAATACCTTAAACGACACTCCCCAGACGTCGCACTGCTGCAAGAAACACACTTTATGGGAAACACTTGTAGAGCGCTTAACAGGTGGGGCTATAAAATGGTGACACATGCGGGGTTCACGACAGGGTCCAGAGGGGCTGGGATCCTGGTGCGCCACACTTTCCCCTTTGCGGTTCAGCGCACATGGACGGATCCGTTAGGGCGCTACATCGCAGTCGCAGGGCAGTGGGAGGGCCGAACACTCATTCTGGTGACAGCATACATTCCGCCAGGGTTGCAAGCGCAATCCTATAAGGACCTGGGTGCCTTTTTATTAGGCCTACCTACGGGACACCTCGTGATTGGAGGAGATTTTAACTCCGTGGTATCTGGGGAATGGGATGGGCATCCTCCACGGGATATAGGAGTAGGCCAACAGTGGCTCCCCCAATTCCTTGACGGCTTTGGCCTTGTCGACCTCTGGAGGAAACATCACCCCACTAGTAGAGGGTATACCTTCTTATCGGGGGCGCACCGTACCCTGTCTAGACTCGACTACATTCTCTCCCTGGTACAGACAGACATGATCACGACGGAAATTAAGCACCTGCCTAGGGGTATCTCAGACCACTCGCCAATATGGGTCCACCTGACGATAGGAGACAAGAGTGTCGGGGGCTTAGTGGCAATAAATCCATGGCACCTTAAAGGCCCAGAGACCAGAGCAACACTGGTAAAAGTAATTGACCAATACTTTGTGGATAACGAGGGCACGGTGGACTCACCGTCCACTCTTTGGGAGGCATTCAAGACAGTTCTTAGGGGGCAGGCTCTCTCAATCATAGCGGGTAGGCGTAAGGAAAAAGAAAAGCAGCTGACTGATATTGAGGGCACAATCACGCGGTAGAGGAAAGAATTGGGCGAGACGCTGATGATGAGAGCTCCCACCAATTGCAACTCGGAGCAGCAGAATATAAAGCCATTGCTACAGAAGCAGCGAAAACCCTTGCTCGTGACAGGGATGGGCGTATATACGACCAGGGTGACAAGGCGGGCAAACTTATAGCTTGGATGGATAAGAAAGAAAGGGAGCAAAGGGTGGTACCTGAATTTAGGAGTACTTCGGGGAACATCCTCACCGAGCCCCTCGACATAGAACTTGCCTTGCACTTTGAGCAGGTGTACCAGAGACAGTCTGACCTCACGGAGGACGACTCGACTGACTTCTTAGCGGACATTAAGCTGCCCACCCTTACAGACCGGGAACACGACCAGATGGAAGAAGATCTCACGTCGGAGGAACTAATCAAAGCGATAGGTGATCTTAAGGTGGGGAAGGCACTAGGACCCAATGGCCTCCCTATTGAACTATACAAGCTTAAGCCAGATATGATAGCGCCATATCTGAAAGCCATGTACTATGATAGTCAGAAGAGAGGTATATTACCTAGAGATCAGCGCATAGCCACACTTGTTGCAATTCCCAAACCAGGGAAACCGAAGGAGGATTGCACATCGTATAGACCAATATCACTCCTTAATGCGGAACCCAAAATACTGGCCAAAGTCTTAGCCAACAGACTACGTATTATCATAACCAAACTAGTACACCCTGACCAATAGGACTTCATGCCTCATCGCAATACAGCCCTCAACCTGAGGCGCCTTCATGGAGTGCTGGGGCGTTGCCCCGGAATCCAGGAGGACGCCATGGTGGTTTCGTTGGACGCAACCATGGCGTTCGACACCCTTGAATGGGCTTACCTCTTTGCAGTGCTCAAGAAGCTGGGTTTTGGGCCCAAGTTTATAGGATGGGTGCGCCTCTTATACGCCGAGCCGCTTGCGAAAGTGGCGGTCAACAATAAGATGTCAGAAGTATTCACACTTGGTAGAGGAACCAGACAGGGCTGCCCTCTGTCACCGTTGCTATTCGCTCTTTCCCTTGAACCGCTTGTGGCCTGGATACGCAGAGATGTATCCATCCGCGGACTCCATTGGACTGAGGGCTGGGAGGACAGGATCTCGTTGTACGCAGATGATATCCTACTTTATCTCTCCTCCCCTGCGTGTTCCTTACGAGTGGTGTTAGATATTTTTGCCAGTTTCGGAAGAAACTCAGGGTTTCGTATTAATTGGAGCAAGTCAATGATCTACATGCTCCATGGAACGGCCCCCCCCTCCCAAGAGAATGCACAATTCAGGTAGCGGAGGACGGTTTCCGTTATCTAGGTTTATTCATAACCACTGATGTCAGGAAGAGATACGAACGAAACCTGGTGCCTCCACTGCAAAGGCTCCAAAGGGATGTGGATGTCTGGAAGAAGTTGCCCCTGTCCCTGCTTGGGAGAGCGGCGCTGTTCAAAATGATGGCATTGCCTAGATTCTTATATGCCCTTCAAAACTACCCAGACATGGTACCGCAAACCTTCTTTAAGGAGGTCGAGTCCTTGCAGAGAGACTTACTATGGGATGGTAGGCCTCGAATAGCTCTAGGCAAGCTCACGTTGGGGTGGTATGATGGAGGTATAGCCCTGCCAGACATCAGGAAGTACTATTGGGCAGCGCAACTGGCTGCGATTAACCAATGCCAGTACGGAAGTGGAGATGACCCTGCATACGAAATGGATAGGTGGTTGCTGCCGGGTGGTGACTTCACGAGATCATTGTATTCCAGACCTACTAGGTACCTGCTCACAGGCCCCACTAGACACGCAGTCCAGGTATGGCATGTGGCCAACAAAGCTCTGGGATGGGCCAATAAACTCACATTAGCCACACTCCTCTGGGATACGGAACGGCTGGGGACTCTGGGGTGAACTAAAGGGTTTGAAAAATGGGACCTCATCGGTATTTCGCATATTAGGGACCTGTGGGGGCAGGATGGAGTGGTGACGTGTGCTACACTGCAACAGACATATGAAATGGGGACGTCGGAACACTTCCATTATACACAGATTCGGCATGCTCTACAGGCCACCATCCGGTCAGGCACGGTGCTACCTGAAGCATCCCCGCTCAAGGACAGACTGCTTGATGGACACCTACCAGACAAATGTATATCTCTCACGTACAAAAAACTCATCCACCACGCCCCTGATCCCCTCGCGACACTTAGGGAGAAATGGGTAAGGGATGGTCTAGAAGTAGACGATAAGGAATGGCAGGAGGCTCTCTCCTCACCCAAGGAAGTGGCTATATCGGCAAAATTAAGACTAATACAGCTAAAGATTTTACATAGGGTCTACCTCTCAGGGTCCCAACTGATCCACATGGGGAGTAGTGTGGATGGGATATGCAGGAGGGGATGTGGAATGCAGGGCGAATTCCTACATGTGCTCTGGGAATGCCCAGTAGTCCAAGTCTTTTGGCGGAATATCCTGAAAGTTATGAGTACGGTGTGGGGGTGCCCTTGCTGCCTGAGGCCAAGAGATGCCTTCTGAACGTTTGGGAGCCCACAGATTTAAACGTGCATGGGAGGTTATGGGTCACACTGGGGCAGACGGTTGCCAAGCGCAACATAGCACAGTTGTGGGGGGCCGCTGCATCACCTACGTTAAAGAAATGGAAGGAAGATATGGACTGGTGTGTGGTTCGCGAGAAAACTGTATACGTTGCACGGGGGTGTCCCAAAAAATGGTTAGCAATTTGGACGAAATGGAATGTGTACAGGGGGGGGTTATGTGAACCACTGAATGTCTCATCCCCAGAGGACCACTGTACAGTGTGAATTGCAATGTATGTAATGTCACTACACCCGCTACGTCGAAAATGATGTACTGACACGTGTGAAAAATGATGCAATTGTAGTATATGATGTACAGAGCTGTATAACATGACCAAGGTTCCTCTACGTTAAATAAACAGAGTTTGGAAAAAAAAAGATGTCACTTTCTGTGAGGTTAAATCTTATGCAAATTATAGGGGCCTCATATGTTTCTATTCTTCCCAGGGCCCCACAAATCCTAGCACTGATGATGATAGTATTCTGCATATGACTTGCAGCTGGATAACACATACTAAATACTAATCATTTTCAGCTACCAAGGTTTGTGTGGGCATTGATTTTGTGGGTTCAGTGTGAACCCCTGATATTTCAGGAGGTGAGCATCTTTAACACCTGTAAGCATAACTCAGGGGAAGGGGTGAGAAACACCTGTTTGTTTTCCTTTTCTTCCACAGACGTAATTGTTTCTTTTGAGAGCTATGGAAGTCTGCCCGAGTGTGACCTTCAAATTATTGGGGTTCTCACTAAACCTCCTCAAATAGACTCACACACATAGGTTAATTCAGGCACACACCATGTGCGATCAGAGGCAATTTGGGGGCCCGGCGATACCATACAATAGGGATTTACCTCATCCTCCTCGACCTCCTCCTCGACCTCTCATCAGCCTTCGACACAGTCTCCCACTGCACCCTAACACGCAGACTCCACAACGCAGGGATCTGGGACAAGGCCCTCAACAGCATCCACTCTTTCCTCCCCGGCAGTACGCAGCAGGTCAGACTCCCTCCTTTTCTCTCGGACCATACACCAACCACTTACGGAGTCCCCCAGGGGTCCTCCCTCAGACCCACATTCTTCAACGTCTACATGGCTCCGCTCACCCCCATCGTCAGAACCCATGGACTCAAGCATTGTTTCATATGCAGACAACACCAAACTCATCCTTTCCCTATCCAACAAACCCAATGTAGCAAAACACAACTTTCAAGAAAGCATGGAAGCCGTAGCAAAATGGATGAAAAGCAGCTGCCTACAACTCAACACTGACAAAACAGAAGTACTCATCATGGGTCCACACCCGATGCCTGGAACAACACCTGGTGGCCCCCCGCCCTGGGAAGCACACCCACACACCCCCACGGACCACGCACACAGCCTATCATCCTGGACTCCGAGCTCAAGATGGACCGCCAGATCAACTCCGTAGCATCCTCCTGCTTCCACACCCTCTGCCTCCTATGTAAGACCTTCAAATGGATCCCCCTCGAGCACAGAAAGACCATCACTCATGCCCTCGTCACCAGCAGACTCGACTATGGCAACGCACTCTACGCCGGAATAAAGAAAAACCTCACACGCAAGCTACAAACCACCCAGAACGCCGCCGCAATAATGGTCTTCAACCTGCCAAGACATTGCCATATCTCCCAACACATGCGCACACTCCAATGGCTCCCCATCGAGGCTAGAATCACCTTCAAGATTCTCACCCACATACACAAAGCCCTCCACAACACCAGACCAGCATACCTGAACAACCGACTCAAATTCCACGCACCCCAAAGGACCCTACGATCAGCCCAGCTCTCCTACTCAGTGGTCCCCCACACCAGAAAGACCAGAACGTCAGGCCGCTCCTTCTCCTTCCTCTCAGCCAGAGACTGGAACGCCCTACCGCTCCACCTCAGACAGACAACATCACTCCCCATGTTCACGCGAAACCTCAAAACTTGGCTCTTCAACAGACCCCCTCCTTGATGGACTGGAACCTGCATCTCCCCACTTCCCTAGCGCCTTGAGACCCTCACGGGTGAGTAGTCGCGCTTAACAAACACTTGAATGATTGATTGGGAGAACCAATACACAGTTTCACCACTGGTGTCAGCAGAAAATGCATGTGCCTCGCTGGTATAATCAGCTGCCACCAACCGTTACTAGTTTCATGGTCTGGTCATGGAGATATAAGGTAGTCACGCATGTTTGAAGGGTTACTACTTCAGATGGATCCCAATTCCACATCCCCAGCACAGATCAGAACTCGGATGATGAGCAGCATGTGATAATCATGTGGACAACTGGTTACTTGCATTAAAAAACATCCTGGGTTTTCCAGAGCATTAAAATCAGGAGCAGGTAGACACGTGGACAGTGCACCTAGTGGCCTTCAACCCTACAATGCTTGTCTATAATTATGTTTTAATAAGTTGCAACATTCAGTTTTGTTGTTGCTTGCTAGGTACTTCTTTTTATTGAAGATACCTTCCCTGTAAATTTCAAGTTTTAATTACGTCAGCATCTACAACATATAATATGGGGCGGGCAAAATATTCTGTTCAGTCGGCTGAACTGGAGGAATTTTGATGAATCTGTGTTACTCTTGTAACGCGGTGTTCCAGTCAAATTCCACCAAACGCCGCATGACAATTTGTTTTCTCACGCGTAGCACCGGGATGGTAAGCTAAAAGGCACGAGTGAGATTTGGCATCCCATAGCTCAATTTCCAAGTGCTAAGAGGACATACGGGAATGATTTTTCTAACGTGGGTAGTCTGTAATCAGTCAGAAGGCTGTCACTCGTGTAGAAGATCTCCTGGAGCTGCAGTAAAATCAACTCGAGTGGCTGTCAAATTCTACAAGTTCCGCCCACCGCTACGCAATGTGTCATACCACCTACTAGGCACACACTAGCCTTTATGCTGTTCTAGGTGCAGTACTGTATACAATAGGGTGTCTTTTTACTTGATCTCTTGGTCCTCTTGGCCGGTTTGTACATGATTCATTATGAGATCTCCTTTCTATTCTGTTAATACAAGAGTTTTGGTGGGTCGCTTTCTGATGCTGGTTTAATCCTTCTTGCAAAAGCTGGCTGAGACACTGTGGATGGAGTAATAGAGGTACACAAGCTCCCAAGAAGTTCTGGGAAGTAGGAGTGTCTCACACACTTTGTAACATCTCTGAATTAAAAATTATCTCCTGAAACAATTTTTTTTTCCAAGAAGCATTTAAATATAGAGAGCCTTGATGTTGAGCAACTTGTTAATAATTTCCATGCGGTCTTAATATAAGAATCTTGGTGCATGAGGAATACTATAGTGGCAAACCTTACCACTTATGAAAAATTAGCTTCTTAAAATACAAAAATGGGACGACACCCCTTCCCTCGGGGCTACATTTTAAAGAAAGGTTAGTGTGAGTCCCTGGGGGACGGACTCCCCTGGGCCTATGATGGCTCAGGGAAGGGGGCTGCGTGCACCCCTCCCCTTAATGAAAGAACGAGCGTCTGGGGTCCCAGGAACCTCCAGGGCCTTTGAAGGGTCAGGGAGGGGGGCCGTGTCAACCCCCTCATTGTATTGCACATTTCAGCCCGTTAGAATGGGCTCCTCTGTGCCATTAATGGCTCAGGGAGGGGGACAGGCACCCTTACCCCCTGTGTCCCTTCCCCTTAATTAACGAAGGTGGCCCAGGGGTGTGGGTTCCTCGGGGCCTTTGAAGGCTCAGGGAGGGTGGCTGTGTGTCCTTCCTCCCCTTTATTGCACCTTTTGGCCCTGTGGGAGGAGCTCTCTGGAGACTATAATGGCTCAGGGAGGGGGGACACTCTCCATCTTCCCTTTTAAGAATGCCGTT
The DNA here is from genome assembly GCF_964204655.1 of Triturus cristatus. Classification (NCBI taxonomy): domain Eukaryota; kingdom Metazoa; phylum Chordata; class Amphibia; order Caudata; family Salamandridae; genus Triturus; species Triturus cristatus. The sequence goes on along the minus strand of NC_140590.1, from coordinate 328,021,706 downwards.
GCAAGGGATGGTCCACCCTAGGCCTATAAAGGCTTGGGAAGGGGGGCCGCATGCCTCTTCCTCTTAATTAATTCCCCGGAGATTAATTTATTCAATTTTGACCCCAGGCTTAGTCATATATCTATATCTATATATTCACTGAAAAAACCATAGGTTTCATGGGCGTTGTAGTTAGCTGGACTTTTCACTCGTACAAAACCATTGAAATTCCCCCGTTATAGTTAGTTCAGCTAACTATAACTCGCGTGCCCGCAATGCACTGCTGATGACGTCACATATTACATCACTCATGACATGGTCAGTGACATCACTGATGACATCTCAATTGACATCACTGATGACATCACTGATGACATCATGCAGTGAATGTGTGTTTTTCTGAAAATTAAATATGTTTTATATATGTATATCTCAAGGTCAATGGAAGAATAAATGGGTATATAAGTGTCTAAATGGATGATTTGTTTTTGAAAAATTGATTGTATAACTGACTGATTAAGTGTATCTTAGTGAATACATAGCTTAGTGAGTAATATGTAAATATCTGTATCAGTCTCTCACTTTGTGTATAAGTGGCTGCATGGGTTGGTGAGTAGCTACATGAGTGTCTATATAGGTTATTAGTTGGTTTTTTGAGTATCAGTATGAGTGTCTGAGTGTCTGTATGGTTCGGTGGGAGTGTTACGTAGTGCATAGGTGCATGAATGAGTTACTCACTGTTTGCATATGTTGAAGACAGCATGTGTGCAGGACTGTATGGGTGGATGAGTGTGTGCATGGGTGTGTTAGTGAGTGAATGACTGTCTCAATAGTGTCTTTATGAGTAACTACATATGTTTTAAACTAGTATATGTGACTATTGGTGTATATAAGTGAGTATATGTGAGAGTGAGAGATTGAAAGAGTTCCTGTATGAATAAGTATGTGTTTCTATAAGTGATTGTTTAAAAGACTAAGTATATGTAAGTTTCCGTAGAAGTAAGTGTGGTGGTGTGAGTATAACTGTATATGCAAGTAAATGGATGTTTGATTCTTTATTAGCATGAGTGACTATGTGTGTGAGTAACTCTATGGATGAGTGGCGTTGTGTAACAGGATGTATAGGTGTATGAGTACATATGATGAGTGAGTACATGTATGAGTGACAGTATAGGACTGTTGGTGAATGAGTGGATATGTATGTGGATCTTAGAATTACTGAATAGGTTGTTGTAACTGGTATTGGTATGTCCATTGTTTTGAAAATGTTAGTTTCTATTTTTGAATGTGTGTATCAAAGGTTATATTAGGGTGAGAGGAGGTCTGCCACTCTATCACAAGGATGATGTCATCAGTGATGTCATCAGTTATGTCATTTGAGATGTCATCAGTGATGTCATGAGTGATGTCACTGACCATGTCATGAGTGATGTAATGTGTGACGTCATCAGCAGTGCATTGTGGGCGCGCAAGTTATAGTTAGCTGAACTAACTATAACGGGGGAATTTCAATGGTTTTGTACGAATGAAAAGTCCAGCTAACTATAACGCCCCTGAAACCTATGGTTTTTTCAGTGAATTTCTAAGATTTTTTAAATGCTGATTCCTAACTATAACGTGCCTGAAACCTATGGTTTTTTCACTGAATTTCAAAGGTTTTTTAAATCCTAATTTCTAACTATGCCTACAGAGATAGGACATGTGAAGAAAGAAGAAAAACGCACAGAAAGAAAAAAAAGAAATGCAGAAAGAAGCAACAGAAGTCCACAAAGACGAAGAAAAGTGCAGGAAGAAGGATAACGCGCAGAAAGAACAAACCGAAGAGCAGAAAGAAGCCTTGTTGCAAAATCATCCTTTACCCTCAACTATTTCAGATGGATACTGGTGGTAACAGAGTCTGACTAACCAGTCCTAGAGCCAGTGCTATGTTAAAAGACACTCAGAATACAGTGAAAACACCTACATACACTAGGGAACACTATGCGTTGGGGTCCCCCTGTGATTAGCATGACCTCCTCTGTAAACCCCTAGTATATAATAGGGCAGGGGGATTAAAACTACCTTTTAAAACGCCCCACAGGGCGTGTTTGCACACGTCACCTCAGGCCCCGTCCCCTCCCTTCCTCACTGTGTAAACACGCCCTGTGGCCGTTTTAAGTTGGGAGATTAAATTCCCTTGTATCCTGAGGGTCCCTAGGGTCCAACTAGACCACTAAGTACCGCCAGTAAGCGCCACAGAGCTGCGTTGCAGAAAGATGTTAAAAGGGGCACGGCCTAGACTCCCTCTCTGCAACGCAGCGCAGTGGCACTTACTGGGAGCACCTGGTGGGCTAGTTGGCCCCCAGGGTCCCTCAGGATTGAAGGTTAATTATTTCCCCAACTTAAAACGCGCCACAGGGCGTGTTTGCACACGTTTAACTCAGGCCCCGTCCCCTCCCTTCACCACTGTATAAACACGCCCTGTGGCCATTCTAAGTTGAGAGATTAAGTCCCCTTGAATCCTAAGGGTCCCTAGGGTCAAACTAGCCCACTAGGTGCCTCCAGTAAGCGCCACAGAGCTGCGTTGCAGAGAGGTGTAAAAAGGGGCGTGGCCTCTGACACCTGTCTGCAACGCAGCTCCCTGACACATACTGGAGATACCTGTTGGGCTTGTTGGCCCTCAGGGACCCTCAGTATTGAAGGGGAATTAATTCCCCAACTTACAACTGTAAGAAGGGGGCGTCGCCTTTGGCGCGATGCCGGTCTTTTATTTATTTAATTTTTTTAAGAAGGGGGGCTGTGTGGCACCCCTTCTTTTTCTAATTTATTGGCCCGGGGGACCCCATCCCCCAGGGCCTGCCCATGATTTTGTTTTTATTTGGAAGGGCCGCGTGGCCCCCCTCCCAATGCCTTAATCGGCCCCAGGGACCCCAACCCCCGGGGCCGTCCTTTGTTTTTTATTATTCTTTTTTTTAATATATTTATAGAAACACCTAGGACATGCTGGAAAAACCGTATGTACCTATCACCATGACGATTTGCGTGATATTCATTAAAAGGCGACTATGCATGCAATGAATCCACGTGGAATGTATTTACACCGCTAGTGAAGCTCTGACGCCCTACCGTGCCTAATTCCGGCGCCCCCGCCGGTGGGTACTCTCCAAGTAGACACCCTTGTCTTTTATTTATACAAACATGGGTAGCTATTGACGGGCACATTTAATACACACGCACACCAACCCATTCAAAGTGGATTCGACAAAAATTCGACAAAAACTATGCAAGAAACACCCCTCATGGTCAATAAAACACACATCCACCGCCGTATGTGTAATACTTTTTATTTTACTCTCTGGAAAGGAGACAAACCTCACTTGAGAGTCACAGCACGCTCCTGGCTGAGTCCAATGCTGTGTTACACCCACCAGTGCCCGTCGAGTGCCACACACCTCTGTGTTTTATTCCACCAGCTAATGCGTATGCTATGACACTCTCTAGCCCATGTGCACTGTAACACCACCCCGTCAATATGTCATGCCACACTTGCCTTCACACGGGTTATATTGCCCCATCTAACGTGCCTTCCTCGATGCCTATGTTATAACGAACAGCGCTATGCCATACATATTACAATCTGGGATCCATATCTTTGTCACAGTGCATATGCAACGTTACACTCCCCAGCAGATATTTTATATTACAACTTTAGCGACTAGTTAGGTTACACAACTCTGCCCTGTGCATATTACACTCCAAGGCGCATATCGCATAGCACGCGCTAGTGCCTGTGCTATCTCGCGCTCGCCAATCAATCTGTCATTGCGCACAATGTATTGCATATTATATTTGACGCCCCGGTTCATCTTATATCACACTTTTTGGTGCATAGTTTATACCATACATTATATCTAGTTTTAATTTTCAATCGTGCTCTCAGGACTATGTTCTATATAACACTGCGTTCACCTACCCTTTTCACGGGCATTACATTTTACGATGGGGGGTGGAGGATCAGGGGGTGTTTCTGCCAAGTGAGCCCGGAGTCACAGTCACAAACGTCCTCTTCTTCCTGAATAAAAGTGAGATTATGCTGCATACTTGTTCATATTTTCAGTAGTTCATACAGACACACATTTTAAAAACAATAAAGTTCTTAATACCCACCTTCTCTGAACAGTTAGCTTGCTGCCCCATCCACCTCCTCCCTATCCTCTGTTGTCTGAATCCATGGACTAGCCTCCTCCCTCCTGCCATGCATGGTCTGATGTGCTGCCACTGCCCTCCATTTAGCATGATGTACCAGTCCACTCCTCCTGCCCTCCATTGCTCAATTCTATGTCCCATCATTGACCTCCTACTTAACCTCTGTGCTTAGCTTGCTGCCCCTATTCTCCTTCCCCCTGCCCTCCGATGTCTTTGTGTATGCCCCTGATCCATCCTTTTTACCCACCATGTTCATTGGCCCTGCCACTCCTATCTACTCTGAGTGTTCTGTTGAGCTGCCACTCCCCTCCCACCTGCCTAGCATTGTCAGATGACTCTAACATGTCCCTCCCAACTCCACCCTGCCTGTCCACATGCCATGCCCCTATCCCCTTCCTCTTGTCCTCCATGGTCCATTTTACTGCCACACCCTTCTGCCCTCCCTGGTCTGTTGTGCTGCAACTGCTCCTCCTGCCTGCCCCGCGCTGTCTGTTGTGAGGCCCCTTCCCCTGAACTCTCTTGTCTGTGCCCAGGTCCTGATCCTCCCTTCTATCCTCCATGGTCCTTTGTGCATGCCATTGCACCCTCCTTCTTGCCCATCATAGCCATCGTGCTGCCACTAACCTTCCCGCTTGCCATGCATGGTCGTCTGTGCTGCCATGGCCCCTCCAACCTTCCCTGTGTGGTCAGCTAGCTGCCCCTGACCCCCTCCCACCTTCCCTCCATGGTCTGTGTGTATGCCATCATAGTCTCACTGTTGCTCTCCATGGTATGTCTTGTTTCTAGTGCCCATCCTGCCTGACCTCCATGGTCATCTTGCTGCTCCTGCCCCCTTGCCCCCAGCCCTCTGTTTCCATGTGCAGACCCCTATTCCCTCCCTCCTGGCTTGTCTGTTCCATTGTAATGCCCCTGATCCGTCCCTCCTGCCTTTTATGGTCTGTTATGCTGCAGCTTTCTCTCCTGTCTGTCCATTATGGTCAGCTAGCTACCATTGCCTCTTTCCCCTCTGTTCTCTGTTGTCCATGTGCATGGTCCTGTGCCCTCCCTATTGCTTTCTATGGATTGTTGTGCTGCACTCCCGTCCCACATGTCCTGTGTGGTGTATTGTGGTGCTGCAAACCCTGATGCCTGCCCCGTAGGGTCAGTTTGGTGCACCTCTCCATGTCCCTCCTGTCCTCTGTTATCCGAGTCCATGTCCCTACCCCAATTCCTCCTGCCTTCCATGATCCAATGTACAATACTTGCGAAAATTTTGAACTTGGTAAGAGGGAGGTTTTGAAAAAAAACTGGGGTATTGATTTTCCCCTTTGAGTTACATTGAAAAAGTGGAGATTGAAGACATGAGACAGATCAAATAAAGCCCATTTGAGCTTAAAAACATTGGACATTTCCTGACTAAATCGGGTCTGTTGGCATGTATGGTTGTACTACTACTGCCTCCTTCTTCTGCCCACAATGGTCTAATATATTGCCACAGCCTCTCTTGCCAGTCCTGTATTGTTGGTTTGTTGCCCCTGCCCCCCTTTCCACTGCTTCCATAGTCTGTTGTGCTGCCACTGCCCTTCCTGCCTGCCCAGGGTGGTCAAATTGTTGCCTCTGCACCCTCCTACCTGCCTTCAATTTTCAGAGTCCGTGTCCCTGGCCTCTGCCTCTCAACAGTATCCTAATGAACAACTCGATTGCTAACATTCTATATTTATTACAAAAGTGTGGAACGCCTGATGCCATCTTGATGTCATCAAAACTGTAATACCTAGAGCATTTCCTTTAGAAATTACATATCTGAGAGGGTCTTATTTGCATCAAAATTATGGTTAGTGCTCTAAAAAACTAAAATGAGGAAATATTTTCTGAGTTTTCAAATAGCGACAAAGCACTTTTAAATTATTTGTTATCTTTATGTTTTTTTATCCAGTTGACCACTTGATTAAATGTTGCACTTAGGGGAAAGGATGTGGTGTTACTTCCAGAGCTGCAGACTTTGCAACTGGGGAACCAGGTTGGAGTTTCTGCTTCAGCTCAACATTCTGTGATTCTGGTCAAATCACCTAATCTCCCCATGTCTACAACCAAAATGAATTTGATATTGTGTGATGTAACCAATGCTCATGTAAAGCACTCCAATACCTGACAAGTCTGCACTATATAAAACTGCAAAAACACAAAAAATAAGTGTTGCACACTTCTGTCATTGGGCTACATGTGGGATGCATCTGGGTGATATTTTTGCTGCATTTGGGCTCTTTTGTCTCTGGTGGCCATCTTGGGAGATTTATTTGATATGAAGTTTCCTAATTTCCTCATTTACTGCAGTCTCCTCAGCAGGAAATGCTTTCAGTTTTTTACTTTGATTCCATCAAGAAGGTATTCAGATATGTCACACATTTGCCATAAATTCTGAATGTTAGCACTCTAGTTGCTCATTAGATCACTGTAGTAAAGCTACTGCTCACCAGTGAAGTCTGCTGCAGGTATTCAAAGTGCATGTTTCAGTCTGCATGTCAGAATTTTTGTATGAAATAGAAGAGGATTTGAGAAGTCAAAATGTGCCCTAATATTTCTCTCTGCAGCACTAATCATAATTTCTATGGCAAAATGAACCCCCTCATTGTGTTCCTTTGCAAATTAAATGTTTTAAGTCAATCAAGATGGCTTCAGGTGTGCCATACTTTTGTCATAAGTAAGACTGTTAGCGCTCTAGTTGTTCGTTAGAACACTCTGGGACATTCTGTGATTGGGCTATACTTGGGCTACATCTGGGTGATATTTGTACTACATTTGGGCTCTGGTGGCCATCTTGGGAGACTTATTTGTTATGAGGTTTCCTAATTTCCTCATTTACTACAGTCTCCTCAGTAGGAAATACTTTCAGTTTTTTACTTTGATTCCATCAACAAGGCATTCAAATGTGTCACGCAATTGCCATAAATTCAGAATGTTAGCACTCTAGTTGCTCATTAGATCACTGTAGTAAAGCTACTGCTCACCAGGGAAGTCTGCTGCTAGTATTGAAAGTGCATGTTTCAGTCTGCATGTCAGAATGTTTTAATGAAATAGAAGAGGATTTGAGAAGTCACTCAAAATGTGCCTTAATTTTTCTTTCTGCAGCACTAATCATACTTTCTATGGCAAAAAGAACCCCCTCATTTTGTCCCATTTTAAATTAAATGTTTTAAGAGTTACCACTTTATTCCAATCAAGATGGCTTCAAGTGTGCAATACGTTTGTCATTGTAAGTAGGACTGTTAGCGCTCTAGTTGTTCTTTAGAACACTCTGGGAAGCTGCAGTAGAACACAAAGGAATCAACTGACAGTCTCTGCCCTTTTTGGATGTACATGTTTTAATGAGAATGTCAGACTTCATTCTCACATGACTGAGAAAGATAATGTGAATTTACAGAAAATATGCTCTCAATTTAGCTTATAGATCACCTTCCAAACCTCTGTGGGAAAAACATGAGAAAATAGTTTTCTCTCAAACATGATTCATGATATCACAGCAGAATGCTTTTTCACATGGTAAAATCACCTTAGAACACACCACAATTCCTAAAATGAGTATGGTACCATCAACAAATCATTTATAATGTAACTAAAGTCTTAAAACCTTCTATTAACTGCAATGCTTTTTAATGAGGTGCTATCATGTATATTGGTCCCAAGATGGCTGCCAACACTTCTTGGATGAAGTACTGACAGCCAATCAGGTCTCACGATGAGATGTGTGGTTAGGCTCCGCCCAGATATATATGTGATTTTGATTTTGATTTTCTCAGGAACTACTGAACGGATTTACACCATTTAAGCAAAAGGCACGACTCTGAACCAAGGTCTACCTTTCTGCCAAATTTGGTGTAATTCCGTTCAGCAGTTCGGGCTGTAGCTGCGGCTAAAGGGCCTATGGGAAATTGCATGGGGAAAACACGTTTTGGGACCCCCCTTTTTTCTCAGCCCCCGCTACATGAATCATCATGAGACTTTCAGGATAGGGATGGACCGGAGCTGGCCAAAAGTTTTGAAAATTTCACGAACATTCGTCAACGGGCGCCAAAGTTATTCCAAATAGAATGTTGCGGATTTCCTATGGAAAATAGGTCCTAACTATAACTACCTACTGGCGACCGCCACTAGGTAATATATATTTTGTTTTTAACACAAAAGACATAGCACTCTGAAATCTTGTGGTGTATGTTTGAATCATAGAGGCAGTCTGTCACACCGATGCATTTCGGCCTGCTCGGCCTTTCTCACGTGAGGAACGCCAGGATGGCCGAAACGCGTCGGTGTGACAGACTGGCTCTATGATTAAAACATACACCACAAGATTCCAGAGTGCGACGTCTTTTGTGTTAAAAATGATTCATTGGCCATTGGTTTGACCCAACGCCTGCACACGCTGCTGCGCGCTCCGACAGGAACCACATTGAAAAAGAAAAATATATATATACATATATCTATATCTATATATATCTATAAGCAGCCCTGAAATCAGACAGAAAGCTATGTGGTTAAAATCTGCCCCTGGTTTCCGTAAATGCTCTTCTTGTAGAGCTTGTAAGTTTGGCATTAATAAAACTCACTACCTCACCCCTTTTAGCACTAAAGAAGTAGCTATCACAGGGAGCTTCTCCTGTAGAACTGACTTTGCTGTGTATATCCTGACTTGCTCCTGCGGCCTTAATTACATTGGTAGTACGAAGCTGCAGGTGCATGTTAGGATTTTACAACATCTGAGAGCCATCTTACACAATGATCCTGCGTATCCGGTGGCACGCCATTTCAATTCAACTCACAACAGTGATGTCAACTGCCTTAAATATTATGTAATAGCAGCTATTCCCAAACCCTGAAGGGGCGGCAATAGGGAACTTTTACTAAGGCAGTTAGAAACTCGTAAGATCTTAGAGTTTGACAGCAAATGGCCTAATGGCCTCAATAATACTGAGGACATGCATAACTTTGTTTAATGATGTCTTGATTTGATGACTTAACCTTTGAGAGATTACATATGTATAAATCTCAGTAATCTCCTTGTTTCATTCCACCCCTTTCATAATGAGCCTCGTTTGTGTACATATCTTTGTACATACATATATATATTTTGATATTTATTTTTATTTCTTGCTTTGGGCTTTGTTTACTATACATCTTCTTGGGTGGTTATCTCTTGCACTACGCACTTTAGCTATCTGGTCACAGCGCAGATTTTTCCCTATACCTCTGCTGTCATATATATAATATACATTATTCTATGACTTATCAGCACTCTCCAGTAAGATGATGGAATCTTAGAAATGAAATTTATATGATTTTAACAATAACTATCAGGACTGTATTTTTTATAGTTATTAATATTTATTCATTCCTATTTTAATCTTACTGTTTTGTTATATTTGCACATATTCCCTAATATTTTGCACATTCGCATGGTTTTGCACAATCATTGAAAATGCTGCTATGTACCTTTTTGCATTGGTACAGATTTTGAGTGTCCTTATATGATGATATTATACGGTATATGGTTTTAATGGCATTGTTTTATTTTTCTTGTCGGTTGGGTGTTTTTTAAGGATTTATCCTGTTATACCAACACTCACATACTTAAACAAGTTCAGTCACGTGTATAAGCTTTATGCTGGCTGCCTATTACAATGTTTATCATTACATTTCCGTACTTCAGATTGCATGAAATACCAACTATACGTATTGTACATTTGTATAACGTTTTCTATAATCATCGTGCAATTTGACTCCACTGTTTCTCAGAGCATCACACGAAGTCTGTTTTCCTGGTCTAGTAGCACGTGATCAGGAAGTGGGTGTACACTTTGCAGTGCATAAAAAATCATTCAGTGCAACTTGTCTCCGCATGTGAACAAGGGCTTTCGAGCCCGAAACGCGTCATGGTTTGCTGAGAAATGGTCGTAATGGTCGAATAAATATTCTTGCCTGAAGACTCCTGTGGTCCGTCTCTCCTTCTTCGCCGCCCGTTCGGAGGTTGTGGGAGTTCCTACATTTCATATATATATATATATATATATATATATACATGCCAGGGTGCTGCGTTGCAGAGAGGTGGTCCAAGGCCACGCCCCCTATTTACACCACTCTGCAACACAGCTCTGTGGTGCTTACTGGAGGTACATGGTGGGCTAGTTGGCCCCTAGGAACCTTCAGGACTCAAGGGGACTTAATCCCCCAATTTGCAGTGCGCCAGGGGGCGCGTTTTCACAGTGGTGCAGAGAGGGGGCAGGGCCTGATATTACAAGTGTGCAAACACACCCACTGGCATGTTGTAAATTGGGGGATTAAGCCCCCTTGAATCCTGAGGTTCCCTGGGGGCCAACTAGCCCACCAGGTACCTCCAGTAAGTGCCACAGAGCTGCATTGCAGAGAGGTGGTTTGAGGCCACTCCCCTTTTTACACCACTCTGCAAACGCGGCTTCTGGTGCACTGCTGGTGGGGTGATGAGGTCCTGTTGTGTCCTGAGGACCTCAGGACACAAATGGACTTCATCCTCCATGTACCTGGTGGGCTACTTGGCCACCAGGGACCTTCAGGATTCAAGGGGACTTAATAGGGATGTTATAGTTAGAAATTAGCATTTAAAAAACCATTGAAATTCACTGAAAAAAACCATAGGTTTCAGGGACGTTATAGTTAGAAATTAGCATTTAAAAACACATTGAAATTCACTGAAAATAACATAGGTTTCAGGTACAGTATAGTTAGAAATTAGCATTTAAAAACCTTACAAATTCACTGAAAAAACTCTAGGTTTCAGGGACATTATAGTTAGTTGGACATTTCACTCGTACAAAACCATAGAAATTCTGCCGTTATAGTTAGTTCAGGTAACTATAACTCGCGCCCCCGCAATGCACTGCTGATGACGTCACATATTACATCATTCCTGACATGGTCAGTGACATCACTGATGACATCTCAAATGACATCACTGATGACTAACTGATAACATCATCCATGTGAAAATATGATGCACCTCCTCACACTTTATTATAACCTTTGATACACCCAGTGTAAAATACAGACTACCATTTTCGATACCATCTACACACCAATACCAGTTACTACATACACACTCACTGATTCCTAGGTCTACACACACATCCACTCATTCACCCATACAATCACTCATGCATGTAGTCACTCATCAATACAACACTATCATATGCACTCATACTCCTATACCGACACTCACACACCACCACTCATACAAAGTTACTCACACACTTAGTTAGTCATGCAAAGAATCAATCACACTTCCATTTACTGACCTATACAGTCAAGCACACAACACATCACATCACAATCACTGACTCTCACGTATAGTCATTTATATACTCCAACTCTCACATACACTGCATTTTACATATATAGTTACTTGGACATGTATCATTGAGACATCTATTCACTCACCAACACACCCATACACACAGTCAGCCACCAATACAGCTGTTTCCACATGCACTCTTGAACCCATACACCCAGTGAATCAACCACTCAAACATCTATGCACAGAGTCACACACCTCCCACCCACCCACACACACACTTAGGCACCTATACAAATACTCAGGCAACTAATCGATAACCCATATAGACACTCATGTAGCTACTGACCAACCCATGCAGCAGCATATACGACAACAGACAGACTGATACAGACATTCACACAGTTTAGTCACTAACTCATACATTCAGTAAGACACATGTAATCACTCATAAACAGTCAGTCACGCACCAACTAAATCATCTATCTAGACACTTATACACCCACTCATTCTTAAATACACCTTAGCATAAATATATAATACATATTTCAAATATAAAGAAACACACAGTCACTGGATGATGTCATCAGTGATGTCATCAGTGATGTCACTGACCATGTCATGAATGATGTAATATGTGATGTCATCAGCAGTGCATTGCGGGGGCGCGAGTTATAGTTACCTGAACTAACTATTTCTATGGTTTTGTACGAGTGAAATGTCCAACTAACTATAATGTCCCTGAAACCTATGGTTTTTTCAGTGAATTTATAAACTCCATTGGCAAGGAAAGGATGTGATCTATCTAGCACAATCGACAGGGAAGCTGAAAGGAAAATACAATATGTACTACATATATATATATATATATATATATATATATATATATATATATATATATATATATATATATATGTCCAAAGACTTCTCCCACCAGCCTTGAAGATCCTCCAACTGCCAAGGAAGTAAGTACACGAGCCTGCATATAGTGCAATTATTTATTCGATGCCCAGAGCGACGGCCATAACGTTTCGGCTCCGTGGAGCCTTGTTCACATGACAGCGTGTAACTCGTGATGTCACATATTTAAAGTGATACTGTTGGTCACATGGGGGGAATCACATGGGTATGAAGTCATAGACAGCGAGAAAGTACAATCAACCAAATGGCAAAAAATGTAGGTAATCAAATTACAGGCTAAAGCATTGTGCATATTTCTAACCTTTCCACATATAGCATAAATATTTTATAATACCGGCATGAATGCCTAATGCCTTTAAAGAATACAATGTAACACTTGTGGCATCTCCTAAGAAATAAACAAGAATTGTATCAGTTATGCATGAATAACCTAATTGCCGTCAAGCGGAAGAACAATTTGCTCGGGTCAGACTTCAACTAATAACACAACATATCTCATAAAAATATAAATATTATGATAAAAGGTATTGTGTTAAAAGATCCAGGTTGCCCCACGGACCATTAAAATGGAAAAGTGATTAGTGCAAACAATATAAAAGGACTAATGATAAAAAGAAAAATACAATTAGTATGCCTGAGCTTAAAAATGATTGAAAAAATACATTTCATAAATAAGACAATTCCAGAGAGAAGAACCCACCCAGTGTAACCCAAGGACAGAATATTGAGGTTATAATTTTCATATAAGGTTTTATGAGGCACATCAATAAATTGGATGAATCCGAAGAACAGATTTACCTATGTCTGTTAGTATAGTAGGTTTAAACAGAGTAAGGTTGTGGTGAGGCCTGTCAATTACAGAGTAGATTTATATACATACTGAGTGAGATAAGTTTAAGAATGGAAATCAAAAAGCGGTTGAGTTCCAACTAGAAGGACACGAGATTCCATAGGGGAATGGGGATGTGCAAATACGCAAGTTTAATAAATATAAGTACATTTTGTCTGAAAAAAATGGTAAAATACCAGATAAATAACCTGAAATATATAAAAAATATAAATATATTAAATAAGGTTAAGACAAAAGACTTAAAAATGTTAAAATGCTGTTATGTACACATCAGATAAAAAAGGTGCCCAAATAAAAATCACCGCTTATAAACACTCAGTTCGTGGGACTTGCGGAAAAATCACTCATATAGTGTACTATTGAAATGGGTTGCAAGAGACAAGGAAAAGGCTAGTGAGCAAAATTGTGCGGTACTGTGTGCTTAACCCAAACATGTATGCAGATCCTCCGTTATGTTAAGTCCTGTGGGAACCTTGGTGTTGAGTTGCAAAATGTAACGGGTTTCCAATTTGCGGAGATTGGACTCACGATCCCCACCCCTCCTGCTCGGTTCAATACAATCAATAACAAAATAGTTAAGACCCTTATTGTCACTATTGTGGGTCTCTCTATATATATATATTATCTACTGGCGGTTGCCAGTAGATAGTTATAGTTAGGACCGTGTTTCCATAGGAAATCTGAAAATTCTATTTTGAATCACTTTGGCGCCGGTTGACAAATCCTCGCGAATTTTTCAAAATAGGTGGGGCGCTCCGCTCCGCTCCTACCCTGAAAGCCTTGGGGTGATTAGTCAAGCGGGGGCCGAGAAAAAAGGGGGGTCCCAAAACACGTTTCCCCATGCATTTTTCCATAGGGACCTTTAGTCCAAGGTACAGCCCGAACGGCTTAACAGAATTACTTGAAATTTGGAAGAGAGAGGTAGTCCTCAGGTCAGGGATGTGTCTTTTGAATATCTGGAGTCAATCTGTTCAGTAGTTCCTGAGAAAATTTCAGTTAAAAGTACATATATATCTATTAGCGTGCACTGTGCGCGCACGGTGATGTGCGCGAGCGCAATTCTGATTGGTTGTTAGATGTCAGTAAACATTCGAATCGGTCGAAATCAGGAAGTGTCGTCCGCCATTTTGTCTCTCGCAGTCTGAGGCAGTGAAAAACAAAGGTGGAGAACGTGAAAAGGGGGCAGGCTGGACAGTTCCTGACCCCCTAGCCTTTGTCAGGGGGTCACTTAAGGACCCCCAAGGGTGAAAATAACATTTTTTTTTTAAGAAAAAGTGCGGGGTGCGTGCACCGTGCGCGCACGGCACGCACAAAGCACGGTGAAAAACCTGAAAAAAATATATATTAATAAATACATAACTTAGCATTTAAAAAACCGTACAAATTCACTTAAAAAACCATAGGTTTCACACACGTTGTAGTTAGGAATTAGAATTTAAAAAACCTTGCAAATTCACTTAAAAAACCATAGGTTTCACACATGTTATAGTTAGCTGGACATTTCCCTCGTAAAAAACCAATGAAATTCCCCCGTTATAGTTAGTGCAGGCAACTATAACTCACGCGACTGCAATCCTCTGCTGATGACGTCAGATATTACATCACTGTATTTAGACACCTATTTACCCATGTCTTCTTCCATTAATCTTTAGCTATACATATATTACAAATATTTATTTTTCAGAAAGACACATATGTAATCAGTGATGTAATATCTGACGTCATCAGCAGAGGATTGCGGTCGCGTGAGTTATAGTTGCCTGCACTAACTATAACGGGGGAATTTCATTGTTTTTTTATGAGGGAAATGTCCAGCTAACTATAACATGTGTGAAACCCATGGTTTTTGAAGTGAATATATATATATATATATATATATATATATATATATATATATATATATATATATATATATATCTATTCACTGAAAAAACCATAGGTTTCACACATGTTATAGTTAGCTGGACATTTTACTGATAAAAAACCAATGAAATTCCCCCGTTATAGTTACTGTAGGCAACTATAACTCACGCGACCGTAATCCTCTGCTGATGCTAATACTGTATTTAGACACTTATTTGCCCATGTCTTCTTCCATTAAATTTTAGCTATACATATATTACAAATATTTTTTTTTTCATAAAGACACATATGTCATCAGCAGAGGATTACGGTCGCGTGAGTTATAGTTGCCCACAGTAACTATAACGGGGGAATTTCATTGGTTTTTTATCAGTAAAATGTCCAGCTAACTATAACATGTGTGAAACCTATGGTTTTTTCAGTGAATTTGCAAGGTTTTTTAAATGCTAATTCCTAACTATAACGTGTGTGAAACCTATGGTTTTTTCAGTGAATTTGTACGTTTTTTTAAATGCTAAGTTACTTTACGCCATTTGTGGCATGCGCGCCCACTTAACGCAGTTTGTTCCGTGCGCGCACGGTGCGCTTCGCGCACCGTGCGCGCACAGTGGGCACGCGGTGCGCTTCGCGCACCGCGTGCCCACGTTACGCTAGATGGGCCATGAGGTCATATGATGAGCATCGTTGTGACAGGTAAAATATATGTTTTGTTTATCTGTGATGAGCCATGCACAAAAGGTGCACTTCGGGCACCTTTTGCACACGGGGTGGGGAGAATGTGGATATTTTTTTTTTTTTTTATTATTTCTTACCGTACGCGTACGGTAAGCGTAATCGGCGAAATTTTCGAAAAAATTAAAATTGCCTTTTTTCACTTGGGGGATCGTTGGGGACTCCCTCGACATGGCTAGGTGCTTGGGAGCTGTGTAAACAGCCCCTTTACATGATTTGAACTTTGTTTTTCAACCCCCTGTCAGAGTGCGAGAGAGAAAATGGCGGCCGCCGCTTCCTGGTTTCGACCGATTTGAATGTTTACTAAGATCTAAGGGCCAATCAGAATCGCGCTCGCGCACGCCACCGTACGCGTACGGTAAGCGCACCGTAAGCGCACCGTAAGCTGGCTCAGATATATATATTGATTTAAAGGCTATTTTCTCAGAATCTACTGAACAGATTTACACCAAACCTACAAAAGGCACTTCCTTGACCTGAGGACTACCTCTCTGCCAAATTTCAAGTAATTCTGTTCAGCCGTTCGGGCTGTAGCTGTGTCTAAAGGTCCTATGGAAAAATGCATGGGAAAAACGCGTTTTGGGACCCCCCTTTTATCTCAGCCCCCGCTTGACGAATCCCCCCGAGACTTTCAGGGTAGGAGCGGAGTGTAGCGCCCCACCTATTTTGAAAAATTCGCGAGGATTCGTCAACTGGCGCCAAAGTTATTCAAAATAGAATGTTGCGGATTTCCTATGGAAACGTGGTCCTAACTATAACTACCTACTGGCGACCGCCAGTAGGTAATATATATATATATATATATATACATATATATATATGCAATCCACAAGTTCCGGTGCAAAAGAACGGTCTGTCACGGGCGGTCCGAGTATGGAAACCGGAATTCCAAAATAGTATACTCCACACTGTCCCGCTATCTTGAGAAATGCTCGGACGCCCAAGTTGAATGCAGCTCGTTATGGTCACCAAGCCGTAAAGGCGAAACGTGTCGTTTTTGTACCTGTAATAAACGAGCTGCATTCAACTTGGGCGTCCGAGCATTTCTCGAGATAGCGGGACTGTGTGGAGTATATATATATATTATCTACTGGCGGTCGCCAGTAGATAGTTATAGTTAGGACCGTGTTTACAAAGGAAATCCGCAACATTCTATTTGGAATAACTTTGGCGCTGGTTGACGAATCCTCGCGAAATTTTCAAAATAGGTGGGGCGCTCCGCTCCACTCCTATCCTGAAAGTCTCGGGGGGATTCGTCAAGCGGGGGCTGAGAAAAAGGGGGGTCCCAAAACATGTTTTCCCCATGCAATTTTCCATAGGGACCTTTAGTCCAAGGTACAGCCCGAACGGCTGAACAGAATTACTTGAAATTTGGCAGAGAGGTAGTCCTCAGCTCAGGGATGTGCCTTTTGCATATATGGAGTCAATCTGTTCAGTAGTTCCTGAGAAAATCAAAAGTAAAATCATATATATATGTGGGCGGAGCCTAACCACACATCTCATCCTGAGATCTGATTGGCTGTCAGAACTTCATCCAAGAAGTGTTGGCAGCCATCTTGGGACCAATATACATGATAGCACCTCATTAAAAAGTATTGCAGTTAATAGAAGGTTTTAAGACTTTAGTTACAATATAAATCATGTGTTGATGGTACCATACTCATTTTAGGAATTGTGGTATGTTCTAAGGTGATTTCACCATGTGAAAAAGCCTTCTGCTGGGATATCATGATTGAGAGAAAAATATTTTCTCATGCTTTTCCCACAGAGGTTTGGAAGGTGATCTATAAGCTAAACTGAGAGCTTATTTTCTGTAAATTCACATTATCTTTCTCAGTCATGTGAGAATGAAGTCTGACATTCTCAGTAAAACATGTACATCCAACAAGGGCAGAGCCTGTCAGTTGATTCCTTTGTGTTCTACTGCAGCTTCCCAGAGTGTTCCAAAGAACAACTAGAGCGCTAACAGTCCTACTTATGATAAACGTATGGCACACCTGAAGCCATCTTGCTTGGATTAAAGTGGTAACTCTTAAAACATTTAATTTAAAAAGGAACAAAATGAGGGGGTTCATTTTTCCATAAAAAGTATGATTAGTGCTGCAGAAAGAAAAATTAGGGCACATTTTGAGTGACTTCTCAAATCCTCTTCTATTTCATTAAAAGATTCTGACATGCAGACTGAAACATGCACTTTCAATACCAGCAGCAGTTTTCCCTGGTGAGCAGTAGCTTTACTACAGTGATCTAATGAGCAAAAAGAGTGCTAACATTCTGAATTTATGGCAAATGTGTGACACATCTGAATGCCTTCTTGATGGAATCAAAGTAAAAAACTGAAAGTATTTCCTACTGAGGAGACTGCAGTAAATGAGGAAATTAGGAAACTTCATAACAAATAAGTCTCCCAAGATGTCCACCAGAGACAAAAGAGCCCAAATGTAGCCCAAATATCACCCAGATGTAGCCCAAGTATAGCCCAATGACAGAATGTCCCAGAGTGTTCTTAAAAACAACTAGAGCGCTTAGTGTCTTCATTATGACAAAAGTATGGCACACCTGAAGCCATCTTGATTGGAATAAACTGGCAACACTTAAAACATTTAATTTAAAAAGGAACACAATGAGGGGTTCATTTTGCCATAGAAATTATGATTAATGCTGAAGAAAGAAAATGAGGGCACATTTTGAGTGACTTCTCAAATCCTCTTCTATTTCATTAAAATTTTGACATGCAGACTGAAACATGCACTTTTAATACCAGGAGCAGACTTCCATGGTGAACAGTAGTTTTACTACAGTGATCTAATGAGCAACTAGAGTGTTAACATTCAGAATTTATGGCAAATGTGTGACATATCTGAATACCTTCATGATGGAATCAAAGTAAAAAACTGAAAGCATTTCCTACTGAGGAGACTGCAGTACATGAGGAAATTAGGAAACTTCATAACAAATAAATCTCCCAAGATGGCCACCGGAGACAAAAGAGCCCAAATGTAGCCCAAAATCACCCAGATGTAGCCCAAATATAGCCCAATGACAGAAGTGTGCAAAACACTTATTGTTTTGTGTTTTTGCAGTGTTATATAGTGCAGACTTGTCATGTATTGGAGTGCTTTACATGAGCATTGGTTACATCACACAAGAACAAATTCATTTTGGTTGTAGACATGGGGAGACTAAGTGATTTGACCAGAATCACAGAATGTCGAGCTGAAGCAGAAACTCCAACCTGGTTCCCCGGTTGCAAAGTCTGCAGTTCTGGAAGTAACAACACATCCTCTCCCCTAAGTGCAACATTTAATCAAGTGGTCAACTGGATAAAAAAACATAAAGGTAACAAATAATTTAAAAGTGCTTTGTCGCTATTTGAAAACTCAGAACATATGTCCTTATTTTAGTCTTTTAAAGCACTAACCATAATTTTGATGCCAATAAGACCCTCTCATATATGTAATTTCTAAAGTAAATGCTCTAGGTATTACAGTTTTAATTACATCAAGATGACGTCAGGCGTTCCACACTTTTGTAATAAATATAGAATGTTAGCAATCTAGTTGTTCATTAAGATACTGTTGAGAGGCAGAGGCCAGGGGCACGGACTCTGAAAATTGAAGGCAGGTAGAAGGTTGCAAAGGCAACAATTTAACCACACTGAGCAGGCAGGAAGGGCCGTGGCAGCACAACAGACTATGGAGGGCAGTGGAAAGGGGGGCAGGGGCAACAAACCAACAATACAGGACTTGCAAGAGAGGTTGTGGCAATGTAATAGACCATTGTGGGCAGAAGGAAGAGGCAATGGTAGTACAACCATACATGCCAACAGACCCGATTCAGCCAGGAAACGTCCAATGTTTTTAAGCTCAAATGGGCTTTATTTGATCTGTCTCCTGTCTACAATCTCCTCTTTTTCAATGTAACTCAAAGGGGAAAATCAATACCCCATTTTGTTTTCAAAATCTCCCTCTTACCAAGTTCAAAATGTTCGCAAGTATGGTACATTAGATCATGGAAGGAAATGGAGTAGGGACATGGACTTGGATAACAGAGGACAGGGAGGGACATGGAGAGGTGCACCAAACTGACCCTGCAGGGCAGGCATCAGGGTTTGCAGCAGCACAATACACCACACAGGGCATGCAGGATGGGAGTGCAGCACAACAATCCATAGAAAGCAAGAGGGAGGGGACAGGACCATGCACATGGACAACAGAGAACAGAGGGGCAAGAGGCAATGGTAGCTAGCTGACCAAAATGGACAGACAGGAGCGAAAACTGCAGCATAACAGACCATAAAGGGCAGGAGGGACGGATCAGGGGCATTACAATGGAACAGACAAGCCAGGAGGGCGGGAGTAGGGGTCTGCACATGTAAACAGAGGGCTGGGGGCAAGGGGGCAGGGCAGGAGCAGCAAGATAGCCATGGAGGTCAGGCAGGATGGGCACTAGAAGCAAGACATACCATGAAGAGCAACAGTGAGACTGTGATGGCATACACACAGACCATGGAGGGAAGGTGGGAGGGGTTCAGGGGCAGCTAACTGACGACACAGGGAAGGTGGGAGGGGCCATGGCAGCACAGAAGACCATTCATGGCAAGTGGGAGGGTTAGTGGCAGCACAATGGCTATGATGGGCAAGAAGGAGGGTGCAGGGGCATGCACAAAGGACGATGGAGGATAGAAGGGAGGGTCAGGACCTGTGCACAGACAAGAAAGTTCAGGGGAAGGGGCCTCACAACAGACCGCACGGGGCAGGCAGGAGGAGCAGTTGCAGCACAACAGACCTGGGAGGGCAGAAGGGTGTGGCAGTACAATGGACCATGTAGGACAGGAGGAAGAGGATAGGGGCATGGCATGTAGACAGGCAGGGTGGAGGTGGCAGGGACAAGTTACAGTCATCTGACAATGCTAGGCAGGTGGGAGGGGAGTGGCAGCTCAACAGAACACTCAGAGTAGATAGGAGTGGAAGGTCCATGGAACATGGTGGGCAAAAAGGATGGAGCAGGGGCATGCACAAAGACATCGGAGGGCAGGGGGAAGGAGAATAGGGGCAGCAAGCTAAGCACAGAGTTTAAGCAGGAGGTCAATGATGGGGCATAGAATTGGGCAATGGAGGGCAGGAGGAGTGGACTGGTACATCATACTAAATTGAGGGCAGTGGCAGCACATCAGACCATGCATGGCAGGAGGGAGGAGGCTAGTCCATGGATTCACACAACAGAGGATAGGGAGAAGGGGGATGGGGCAGCAAGCTAACTGTTCAGAGAAGGCGGGAATTAGGAACTTTATTGTTTTTAAAACGTGAGTCTGTGCGAACTACTTAAAATATGAACAAGTATGCAGCATAATCTCACTTTTATTCAGGAAGAAGAGGACGTTTGTGACTGTGACTCCGGGCTCACTTGGCAGAAACACCCCCTGACACTCCACCCCCTATCGCAAAATGTAATGCCCGTGAAAAGGGTAGGTGAACACAGTGTTATATAGAACATAGTCCTGAGAGCACGATTGAAAATGAAAACTAGATATAGTGTATGGTATAAACTATGCACCAAAAAGGGTGATATAAGATGAACCGGACGTGAAATATAATATGCAATACATTGTGCGCAATGACAGATTCATTGGAGAGGGCTAGATAGCACAGGCACTAGCGCGTGCTATTCGATATGCGTCTTGGAGTGTAATATGCACAGGGCAGTGTTGTGTAACCTAACTAGTCTCTAAAGTTGTAATATAAAATATGTGCTGGGGAGTGTAATGTTGCATATGCACTGTGACAAAGATATGGATCCCAGATTGTAATATGTATGGCATAGCACTGTGCATTATAACATAGGCATCAAGGAAGGCACGTTAGATGGGACAATATAACCCGTGTGAAGACAAGTGTGGCATGACATATTCACGGGGTGGTGTTACAGTGCACATGGGCTAGAGAGTGTCATAGCATATGCACTACCTAGTGGAATACAACACAGAGGTGTGTGGCACTCAGCAGGCAATGGTGGGTGTAACACAGCATTGGGCTCTGCCAGGAGCGCGCTGTGACTCTCAAGTGATGTTCGTCCCCTTTCCAGAGAGTAAAATAAAAAGTATTACACATCCGGCAGTGGATGTGTGTTTTATTAACCGTGAGGGGGGTTTCTTGCATAGTTTTGGTCGTATTTTTGTCGAATCCCCTTTGAATGGCTTGTTGTGCATGTGTATTAAATGTGCCCGTCAATAGCTACCCATGTTTGTATAAATAAACGACAAGGGTGTCTACCGGGATTAGGCACGGTAGGGCATCAGACATGTCAGAGCTTCACTAGTGGTGTAAATACATTCCACGTGGATTCATTGTATGCATAGCCGCCTTTTAATGAATATCACGCAAATCGTCATGGTGATAGGTACGTACGGTTTGTCCAGCATGTCCTAGGTGTGTCTATAAATATATATTTTTTTAAAATAATAAAAAACAGTGGCCGGCCCTGGGGATTGGGGTCAAAAAAATATAATTAGGAGACAGGCCCTGGGGGATGGGGTCATCACGGCCAATAAATTAGAATAAGATGGGGAACCACACAGCCCCCCTTCTTAAAAAATTAAAATAAATAAAAGACTGGCATCGTGCCGGAGGCCACACCCCCTCCTTGCAGCACTCTGCAAACACGCCCCCTCTTCAATACTGAGGGTCCCTGAGGGCCAACTAGCCCAACAGGCATCTCCAGTATGCGCCAGGGAGCTGCGCTGCAGACAGTTGTTCTGAGGCCAAGCCCCTTTTTACACCTCTCTGCAACGCAGCTCTGTGGCGCTTACTGGAGGTACCTAGTGGTCTAGTTTGACCCTAGGGATCCTTAGGATTCAAGGGGACTTAATCTCTCAACTTAGAACAGCCACAGGGCGCGTTTACACAGTGGTGAAGGGAGGGGACGGGGCCTGAGGTGACGTGTGCAAACACGCACTATGGCACGTTCTAAATTGGGGATATAATTTTCCTTCAATACTGAGGGCCCCTGGGGCTAACTAGCCCACCAAGTGCTTCCAGTAAGCGCCACTGAGCTGCATTGCAGAGAGGTGGTCCAGGCCGTGCCACTTTTTACACCTCTCTGCAACGCAGCTCTGTGGCACTTACTGGAGGTACCTAGTGGGCTAGTTGGACCCTAGGGACCCTCAGGATTCAAATGAACTTAATCTCCCAACTAAAAATGGACACAGGGTGTGTTTACACAGTGGTGAAGGGAGGGGACAGGGCCTGAGTTAACGTGTGCAAAAACGCCCTGTGGCCTGTTTTAAGAGGTAGTTTTAATCCCCCTGCCCTATTATATACTAGGGGCTTACAGAGGAGGTCATGCTAATCACAGGGGGACCCCAACGCATAATGTTCCCTAGTGTATGTAGGTGTTTTCACTGTATTCTAAGTGTCTTTTAACATAGCACTGGCTCTAGGACTGGTTAGTCAGACTCAGTTACCACCAGTATCCGTCTGAAAAAGTTGAGGGTACAGGATGATTTTGCAACAAGGCTTCTTTCTGCTCTTCTTTTTGTTCTTTCTGCACGTTATCCTTCTTCCTGCACTTTTCTTAGTCTTTGAGGACTTCTGTTGCTTCTTTCTGCACTTCTTTTTTTTCTTTCTGTGCATTTTTTCTTCTTTCTTCACATGTCCTATCTCTGTAGGCATAGTTAGAAATTAGCATTTAAAAAACCTTTGAAATTCACAGAAAAAACCATGGGTTTCAGGCACGTTATAGTTAGGAATTAGCATTTAAAAAACCTCAGAAATTCACTGAAAAAACCATAGGTTTCAGGGGTGTTATAGTTAGCTGGCCTTTTCACTTGTACAAAACCACTGAAATTCCCCCGTTATAGTTAGTTCAGCTAACTATAACTCGCGCGCCCGCAATGTACTGCTGATGACGTCACATATTACATCACTGATGACATGGTCAGTGACATCACTCATGACATCACTGATGACATCTCAAATGACATCACTGATGACATCACTGATGACATCATCCTTGTGATAGAGTGGCAGACCTCCTCTCACCCTAATATAACCTTTGATACACACATTCAAAAATAGAGACTAAACTTTTCAAAACAATGGACATACCAATACCAGTTACAACAACCTCTTCAGTAATTCTAAGATCCACATACACATCCACTCATTCACCAACAGTCCTATACAGTCACTCATACATGTACTCACTCATCATATGTACTCATACACCTATACATCCTGTTACACAATGCCACTCATCCATAGAGTTACTTGCACACAGAGTCACTCATGCTAATAAAGAATCAAACATACATTTACTTGCATATACAGTTATACACACACCACCACACTTACTTCTACGGAAACTGACACATACTTAGTCTTTTAAACAATCACTTATAGAAACACATACTTATTCATACAGGAACTCTTTCAATCTCTCACTCTCACATATACTCACTTATATACACCAATAGTCACATATGCTAGTTTAAAGACACTATTGAGACAGTCATTCACTCACTAACACACCCATACACACACTCATCCACCCATACAGTCCTGCACACATGCTGTCTTCAACACATACAAACAGTGAGTCACTCATTCATGCACCTATGCACTACGTAATACCCCCCACCGAACCATGCAGACACTCAGACTGATACTCAAAAAGCCAACTAATAACCTATATAGACACCCATGTTGCTACTCACCAACCCATGCAGCCACTTATACACAAAGTGAGAGACTGATACAGATATTTACATATTTAAACATTACTCACTAAGCCATGTATTCACCATGATACACTTAATCAGTCAGTTACACAATCAATTTTTCAAAAACAAATCATCCATTTAGACACTTATATACCCATTTATTGTTCCATCGACCTTGAGATATACATATATAAAACATATTTAATTTTCAGAAAAAACACACATTCACTGGATGATGTCATCAGTGATGTCATTTGAGATGTTATCAGTGATGTCATGAGTGATGTCACTGACCATGTCATGAGTGATGTAATATGTGACGTCATCAGCAGTGCATTGCGGGCGCGCGAGTTATAGTTAGCTGAACTAACTATAACGGGGGAATTTCAATGGTTTTGTACAAGTGAAAAGTCCAGCTAACTATAACACCCCTGAAACCTATGGTTTTTTCAGTGAATTTCTGAGGTTTTTTAAATGCTAATTCCTAACTATAACGTGCCTGAAACCTATGGTTTTTTCTGTGAATATATATATAGATATATATATATAGAGAGAGAGAGAGAAAGAGAGAGAGAGTCAATGGCCTAATGTATCCTGTGAGCTACACATGTTGGGTGGCACCAAAAATGTCCAGTGTATTTTCTTTTTTTTACAGACATTTACTTCTGTGCTTTGCACCACCCTCTAACATTCATCATAAGGATCCTTGTATTTTCCTTGCGGCTTCCCTGTCGATTCTGCTAGATAGATCACATCCTTTCCTTGCCGATGGATTTCTTGGCTTCCCACCCCACAGTGATTCAGATTATAGATACTCAATGCAGGTGCATTGTTACATTGAACACAAATGTTAGGCATGTTTCTTCCATGTTCAATGGTGCTACTCTCTCTGGAGCCATGTTTATCGAAACAAAAATTGTTTATGGGCGCTTTGTAAGATTATTGTGTATGGGCAACAAAAAATACTTCATGAAAAAGTGAGCAAAAAATCTGGAACTGTGCCCGTTGTAAAATGTTATTATCAGTCATAAAAATGTATGAAGACCAACCAAGGAGTATTGCAAAAACGCTTACAGCATGAGATGAGACATTTAAAGTGTTAAAACAGGACTATAGAAGAAAGGATTGTGCCCTAATCGTGGGAGGAAAAGAGAGACTTGACTCCAGTTTGTTGAAGCAGCAAAAGCTCACAGGTGTGATGATTAATTACTAGTGGGTGTGGTCACCTAAGGAACAAGCTGATGATATATCTATATTTCATGTGAGATACAATTCACTAGAATTTTATCTTACCCTTTTATTTTTCACATTAACCCCAGTTCCTCCACAGGAAGTAGCGCTATTAAAAATACATATTCTGTCATCGCGTGCTCAGGAGCCCAATGGACAACTCCCAACGCTTTATGGCACTGAGTTCACCCCTCTATTTAATAATATCCTCTGTCATTGCATAATCCTCCCAACATGGAAGTATGCCCCTTTACAGCAGATATAGAAACGTGGTCCAGCCAATAAACCAGGAAGTTATCAGCCTACTGTGTTGTTAGTTTCAGAAGCGAAATTGTTCCTCCTATTTCGACTAGAAGAATATTGGGATAGGGGCATGACAAAGTGGACAGGACTCGATTATGGGAACAATTGCAGGTACTAGGTATAAATCCATAATAATCCAATCTTCTAGCCAAACTACAATGCAGACTTGGGCTCAGGTGAACATTATGACTAAGGGTACTTAGATACCAAGGATCCCCGCGCTCAAAGGACTTAAGCAGGGGTGCATTTTGGCCTTTTTGCTTTTTTCGTTGTAACTGTCATATCTGCCACCAGTTGTAGACCATCAAGATGCTCACCTGCCTGTGTAAGAAGGGGCTCCTATCCACTCCCTATCATATGCGGATGACCGGGTTCTGTTATCTGTTACTCCTATTGGCCTACAATGGCCGCTAGACCGCCAGAAAACTTATAACACTGAAAGTAATGTATTAGCCAGCGTGACGAAAACCAATATAGAGGGTTTTTTTCAGTGCAAAACAGAAATGTGTTGGTATAGAAACATCACTGATCTACTTTTACTCGGGCTTGTGGTAAATATGCTTAAAAACACAATTTGCATCATGACAACTCTCAGTTCTAAGCAGATGAGGGGACTCTGTAAGTATTTAACTCAGTTAAGCTGCAGATCCAATATACAACTATATATATATATATGGTAACTCTAGTATGAGAAGTGACGATTCCTGTGGCACCGTATATCTTGTTTTAAGGATAGATATTTTCCATTAGCCTGGGGGAACCTTGTATTAACAAGGGGGGAGCATTTGCGCAGTCGTGCGGACAATTTTCCAAAATCACGTATATTCTAGGAGTCACGAACATTTTCATATTGAATATCTTGCGCTTTTCGAAGCCGGATGGATGAGGAAAGGGAACGCAGAGAGGCAGCGACAGCTCTCTTTGCAAGGGCACCCGGGGTGGCTAAAAATGTTCAGATAAGAACAGCATGCGAAAACACAATCTACAATACACTGAAAAGATTGGAAAAACTCCATAAACAAGAAATCTCCAAGTGGTGGGAGGCAACATCACTCCAGGACTACATTGAAAAATCTATGATACCTAGAGGGTTAAGAATCTATATAACCCCGTCATATGACTCTCCAGACCCCAAAATGTTGGAGGAATGGTCCATGAATTCGGCCTGCAGTTCAAAGAATATGCTAGAAATACTAGTGAAATACGCATGGTCGGATAGAGAAAAAATCAAACTGGAAATAGAAGAAATAAAAAAGATATTGGATGTGCACGAAGACCAAGAGACAATTGTCAAATTCATAGAAGAAATGAAAAAACGTCTAAGAATTATGGAAGACGATATTAAAAAAAGAAAACAGCGCAAACTCCATAGAGACTGTGGGGACTATGAGGCTGGTAGAGTCTTAACATACAGCAAAAAGTATGACCATCTGTATGAAAATAGAAACACAGCGGAAACCAACATCAGTGTACACCATGATCCACAAGTGGAGGAAGCTTCAGACCTCAGCGATACCAACACGGATGAATCGATGATAAGAACATCAGAGAGTTCAACCTCAAGTACCGAAAGAACAACCTACCCAAAACCCACCTTTTTAGACGAATACCGGTTGATGAAACAGAACCGGCAATCAACACGATCGATGACGAGAGAGAATCGGATGGAAGACACACCTCAACCGAGAGGAAGGGGCAGAGGAAGAGGAAGGGGTACCAGAGGAAGAGGAGGAAAAGGACCGGACAAAGAAGGAAGAGGAGAGAAAACTACGGAGTACATGGGAAGAAGACAGACTCGCTCCAAAAAGAACTAATGATGGATGACATAATGGTAAATCAAACCATCATAAACTTGAGTACTAAAACCATCAGTCAAAAAACTAAAAGAACCCTTTGTCTAGGACTTTCCTTTTGCCCATCAATACCAATGAACTACACTGAAAGTAAAATTGATGTTTTTAAATTCTGCAGAAAAATGAAATTAAAAAAATGGCATAAACTGAAACCAACAGTAAGTAGAGAAATCCACCATAAGACACATAACACACAGGAAGAGCCATTGACAATTGGTGACATAGACACAATGATTATCCTGCATGAGCTCCAAAATAACTCAGATGAAACAGGTATGAGCCAAGACTCCCTACTCATCTTGAATGAATTGGAAATACAACATGACAAAGCGGCATGTAGTAATTTTAAACCCCAATCCACCTTCGTTCCCAAAATGGGACATGATAACATTGATACTTTTCAGGAGTTAGTGAGTGCCGACATGCTCAAGTTCAGAAAGAACAATTGGGCAAAGAAAATGAAAAAGTTTAAATATAATCTTACTGCAACTCAGAAAGAAGCTATTAAAGATCTAGCCAGTGACGAGAGTATCATAATAAGACCTGCCGATAAAGGGGGCAATATTGTGATTTTGCCCAAAGACATGTATGTTAATGAGGCATTAAGACAACTCAAGGATGGTAAGACATATAACAATGTGACACGGGTGGAATACAATGACAGTATCAACAAAGGGTGGGAGTTGCTCAAGGAATGGAGAGATAAAGGCCTGCTGGAATGGGAGGAATTCTGTTTCCTAAAAAAAGATTGTCCAATCTTACCGGTAATGTATCTGTTACCAAAGATACATAAAAATAGGGACAATCCGCCAGGCAGACCGATTATCTCATCCAGAGGCAGTTCCCTAGAAAACATCTCACGTTACGCAGATCATTTCTTGCGGGAATTTGTCCTTACACTTCCATCTTATGTAAGAGACACTAAAGACTTTCTCAATAAAATATCGAGATTGGTGTGGCAAGAGAATTACGTTCTGATAACATTAGACGTTAATTCATTGTACACCATAATTGACCATGAGCAAGGGATTCAATCATGCGCAGGTTTTTTGAAACGCAGAAGCATTGATCTTTTGGAACACACAGGTATGATCCTGGACATGATCAGATTTTGTCTCACGAACAATTATTTTCTGTTTAATGATATGATTTATAAACAGAATCACGGTACCGCGATGGGTACATGTTTCGCGCCTAGCTTCGCGAATTTGTTCATGGGGGCATGGGAGGAAGAGATCCTAGCAAGACCAGATTTACAAGAACTACATACCAAAGTGATTTTATGGTTAAGATACATCGATGATATTTTCGTAGTGTGGCAAGGCGAAGAGAGTGAGGCTGTAAGGTTCATTGACAAACTTAACCAGAACAATAAAAACATCACACTAACTAGCAACATCAGCAAAGAGAAAGTCGATTACCTAGATACATGTGTGCAGGTGAAAAACAACGAAATACACACCATCTTATACCGCAAGAGTACTGCAGGTAATACTTTGCTTCATGCTCTGAGTAGTCACCCCGACAATTTAAAATGGAGCATTCCATATGGGGAACTACTCAGAGCAAAAAGGAACTGTAGCTTATTATCAGACTATCAGAAAGAAGAAGGACTAATGATGGAGAGATTTAGAGCAAGAGGTTATCCATCATGGGTTCTCAGAAAAGCTACTGAAAGAATAAAGGCAGTTGAGAGATCTAGTACCCTGTTGACTCCAGAATGTGCCACCCAGGAAGAAGAGGACAAAACTAGACTGATCATGACATTTAGTGGTCATTCTACTGAAGTCCGTAAGATCGTACAACGTCACTGGGAAATTTTGAGGAATGACAACATTATCGGAAATATCTTACCAGCAAAACCTCTGATCACATATAGGAAGGGACGAAGTTTCAGGGACACTCTTGTACATAGTGATCTAAACTCTGCCCCCGTCATGAGAGGCATTGATCTACCGGGCTTTTTTCCATGTGGCCACTGTAAAGCCTGTAGAAACAGCAAAATGGTCAAGGAATATATGAATACCAGTACCAACACAATGATCAGCATCTCACAATTTCTGACATGTACAAGTAATTTTGTGATCTATGTTTTGGAGTGTCCGTGTAAACTCCGGTATGTTGGCAGCACCGTACATATGGCAAAAAAACGTGTGCTGGAACATATGCGGGCCATTACAAACAAGGACAGACAATATCCCATTGCCCGACATTTCTCAAGTTACCATTTCTCTGATTGTTCGAAACTCACCTATTATGCTATTGAACAAATTACACCCAAAGCGAGAGGAGGAAACAGGGTGTTAAGATTAAGACAGCGTGAATCAAAACTTATCATAAGTATGTGCACCCTGTTTCCTAATGGCCATAATCTCGACGAAGAAATGGCAATACATTTGCAAAATGAATGAATATGTTTTATGAATGAGTGCTATTAGAGGTATATTCTCACATATTCTCTTTCTTCTCTTTTTATGTGGTATTTTTAACAGGAGGAGATGAGAAAGGGTGTCTTGGCTGAACCAGCTTTGAGATCTTCCATCCCTTTTTCTCCTCATCAGATCATCCGACGTCCCTTGGCGTAAGATAAAACAATATGGTTTAAACACTTAAAACACTAGCAGGTGGAATAAGGGGAATACATGACACCTTACATTTATAGTGATCGAGAATGAGAAATGTATTTACCCACTAACCAGGGTATAATATAACGAACATAAGTACATCAAGTACAGGAGATATATAAAATATGAAGAATCTCGATTTCACCCACTAACAAGGGGAAACAACATTTTGATCACTAGAGACTCTTAGGACACTAAGGAAGCAAGTACCGTCACTAATATGACTTTAAAATTCATATTTGATTAACAATGTTAATTTTGTAACCTGGCAACTAGAAAAAACTTTTTTCTGAGACGTGTAAAAAAACTTTATTAATTTTACCTTACAATGTATAATTGTCTGAATTGACGAAGGATGGTATTATTAATGGTATTATTAATTACATGACTGCATTACAAATGTATAAACGGTTGTCTATTATCATCCCGAAGGAAAATGCAAAATAATGACGCATAACGATATTTTTTTTAAATTGGTTGAAATGGTACTGGTAATTTCGAGTATCCTTTAATTAACATTTTTTATAGTTAATATTTCACAAATACGTCATCTAGAACGAGTGACAGTACTATAATTATATTGGAATAGACAGGCAAAGATGGCGCTCGTACTGCTTCCATGTCTACAATGTAATGCTACATCAAACGCGAGAGCCTCTTTCTCTTTCCATGACATTTGAAAAGTATGTAATGGTGTCTTTCGTATGTACAACGTTGTGTGAACAAGCCACGAAAGTGGCGAAACGCGTCACGGCGGGTCTATGAAGTAATAAACCCCCTTTACTTTTGGATCTGAGTCTGCTATTTCTGTGCACATGCCCCTGAGAGCTCGAGTGGAACTTCGTTTTTTGTACATATTGGTAGCCGGTTCTGCTCCGCCGGTCTCGAGCCACCCCCCTAAAAGATTGAGGACACTTGGAAGGAGGATCTCGGCTTGAATATATATATATATATATATATATATATATATATATATATATATATATATATATATATATATATATATATAAATATATAAAACTATAAAAGCTATAGTTGCCTTTAGCCTGAGAATCTTGTCATTCGTTCTCTATTTCGCAGTTGTGTGTTTAGATAGAAAAGCAAGAAACTGGAATTAATAGTATTTTGTTCCCCATGACAATGTTTACATTTATGAAAAAGTACTCTGCCGTGTCGCATACTCTGGTGTTTGGCTTGACTTCTAGGTTGGCAGATAAACAACTGGGCCTATTAAAAAGGCATTTTGGAGTTTTTAAAGTTATAATCCAGTAGTAGTATTTTATGTTCTTCCATGCCTTTGTGAATTTACCCCGAAATTTCTAAAACAGGAATACATTGGGAATATTTAACAAATATTCCTATTCAGTTAGTACAAACAGTAGAAACGATGTTCTCTTTGCACTTTTGCTGAGGTTAAATTCGACTTTTTAAAGTTTTGGTCAATTTACACTCCAATTGAACAAGGCCGTTGGCATAGCTGTCCATTTTCAGCCCGAATTATTTATTTGTCAATTAAATCCATTTTCCATCTCATCTGAAGTTCAAAATTACTCAACCAAAGAAGTTATTTTCTATGTCTGTTTAATGATGTTGAAATATTATTATTGTTATGGGATAGAAAGTAATACTTCAATAATTACATATATTCAAATTGTGACTAATGAGCCAAAGTTGTAACCCTGATTTCCTTGCCCAAATGAACTGATTTAGGATTTTGGGCAGATGAACTAAGAATTGATATGCAAAAATCTGTCTTAAATTGTGCACCAGCTTCTTGGGAAGCAGTTTTGATTTTGAAACATACTTATATACTAATAGATCAGCTCGCAAAATCAACACTTGGGGGCCTATTAGATGGCGGGCGGACGAGCGGTGCTGGGACCGGCCGACAGTGGTGCGATGGTCTCGCACCGGCAATTAGGATGCCACCGTGGTGGTGACATCCTCTATTCCCAGCATTGTGGCGGGCGGTACTCACAGCACCGCCCGCCACAATGCTTGGAATGCACATCGTGCATTGGCATGTACATGGTGACAGGCATCGCGCGGTGCCTGCCACTTTGTCCGTGCCAATGCAACGGGCCCCTAACTGCAAAATCTGCACGCCTTTCCGTGGTGGCAACACCGCCACAGAAACGCTGCCTCCCACTCCCATTGTAATATGGATGGCGGTGTCTAGCAGACACCGCCACCATATTCAACCCTTTTCCGCCTGGTCGACTTGTCGACCGGGCGGAAAAGCTGCAGACAGTCTTCCCGTCCGCTGCGGTACCCCCCGGCTTCATAATATGGCAGGGGGAAATAGGAGGCGGGCGGGGGATGATGTCGGTCGGATCGCCATCGCCATGCGGTCGGTGGCGATCCGCCCGACCTCATAATAGACCCCTTGGAGTGGGTTGCAATTCAACCTACCTTATTAATATTCATTAGGTAGTTTGCAGATTGTTACTCACCCTGACAGGATGTCATCACAGGGCTTTCGTGGTCAGCTAGGGGTCAGCATACCACCATGTCTGTGATCACATTTTAGTAAAGTATTTTTTTTTTAAGTTTGCTTATGTGGGTATCACTTGTCCACTAGACCACTGCCCACTCTCAAACACACTTTGTATTCATTCAGTGCCCTAGAGTAACCACCTCTGTTGAGAAGTCAGTAACCTATGACTGGTTTGCGGCTGAAATTTTAGTTGCACACCATTGATACATAGCATTCCTAATCACAATTGGGAACAGATGCCCTAAACATGCCCCTTCCAAATGGAATTTCAGAAAGCATTTCTACACCCATCCTGTGATTCGGTAACTTGTTACTCAATAACAAAATAGGTTTAGCCTATTTTTAAAACCATTAAGAGGTAACAAAACCTGTGATTTAGTAAATTGCCGGCTTTGTAACTCTTAGATGTTTTTGTGCAGCTAGACTCAAGGTTTTTAGAAACATCATTCTGCTTTAATGAAGATATGGATAGACTATGTCAACCATGAACAAACACTATTTGTGGCACTTTTGTGAAAACACAAGGGTTTATTTATGAGAGGCTTGCACCACCGGAGCATCAGAAAAAGGCAGCGCAAACCTCTCAACCATTTCAATGAGGCCACGCAAAGCCACTTTGCTAGGATTTGCGTGGCCTCATAGATATGGAGTAAGACAAAGTAGCGCAAGCCATTGCGTTGGCTTGCTCTGTGCCAGGGAGGCGTTCCATGGGCATTGCAGTGGGGTTTTTCAAACAACACCCATGGATTTTGACGCTGCCCTAGGTTTACTTAATCACGTAAACCTGGGGTAGCGCCAAAACCTTACGCCTTCCAGAGCAGGCATAATGAGGCGAAATATATTTTAATTTCTCCTTGTTTTTTTACTCTTTCCATGTGTGCTGCTCATGGAAAGAGGAAAATGCCTCTTGGGTTTGTTTTTGTGCGGGAAGGTGCCCCTTCCTGCATGAAAAGAATCCTGCATGCAACACAGATACCCTATACCATGGTGCAAGGGTGCCTGCATTGGCACCTGGCAGCCAATTGTGCACCAGCACAGGGAGCAAGCACAGGTATGCATGGTATTTCATAAATATGGTGCATTCCTGCTCTTTCACATTGGCATAGAACAGTGCAGCAAGAAGATTTGTGGCGCTGCCCTGCGCCAATTCCCCATAAAAGAGGCCCACAGTTCAGCCAAGACATATGAATCAATTGAAAACATCAAAGCATGTCAAAGTAAATGAAGCGGTCAACACAGTAAACACTGTGGGCCTCATTTACAAACTTTTGGCATAGGGCAGCACCACAAGCCTTCTGGCTGCGCTGCTCTACATGAAAAGAAAAGGGCAGGAATGTGCTTTATCTATGAGATACGATGCATTCCTGTCCTCTTCCCCATGCACCAAAACAGGTACCTTTGTACCATGGAGCAAGAATGTCTGCATTGTGGAAATGATAGTTTTTCTGCAGGAAGAGACACTTTGCTGCACAAAACCAATCAATGAAGGGGATTTCCTCCTTCTATGTGTGCTGGTGAATAAAGCACACATAGAAAGAGGAGAAAACGAGGAGAAATAATGTTATTTCTCCTCTTTGTGCCTCCAAACGCCTCCCCTTGAGAGGTGTAGGCTTTTGATTCATTCTCAGGTTTACAGCTTGTTGTAAATCTGAGAATGTGTCAAATGCCATGGGTGTAACCCATGGGAGAACCCAATGTAATGCTCATGGCAAGCCTTCCCATCACAGTGTGAGTCAACGCAGCGACTTGTACTGTGATGCATCACTCCATATCTACAAGGACATGAAAAGCCACACAGGGTGGCTTTATGTGGCCTATTAGATATGGCACTGCACTGTGCGCCACAGGAACGTCAATAAAATTGACGATGAAGCAGCACACAGGGAATTGTAAATGAGGCCCTGAATGTATGTTTAGTGTAAAAAAATGTAGTAGTAAATTTAATGCATGTAAGTTGCAGCATGTCACTGGGATTTCTAGATCTATCCATAAACAAAAATAATATGGTTCGGTTTCCTGGGTTTTCATTAAACAAGGAAGTGCATTCTAGGAATCGTTGTCTTTAGGTAATTAGGTTGCTGGTTGGGGGGCTGAAACCCTTCTGAAGCAGCAACCACTATATCAGTCAGGGTAAAGTCGCAAGCAAACCCCAAATTAACTTGTGCTTAACCATCTGGTAGCTTGGCATAATACAGTCAGGCTTAATTTAAAGGTAACAACACAAGAAACATTCCACACACATTTAGAAAAATAGAGTACGATGTAATAGATAGTTTGAGACCAAAACATCAACAATCCAATCAGTAGAACCAGATGTAGGTAAAACTATTGCCTAAAAGCACAAAACACCAACTGTGGTTATCTGGTCGCGCCAGACCAAGACAAAGTCACAAGTTTAAGTCGACCACAATGGAGCGTGGGTCGGATACAGGGACTAGGTTAGACCCACTGTACAGAGTACCTTGAATACTGGTTGTGGAGGGTTGCAAGATCCTGCTTCGAGGATGCAACGTGCAGCGGCAGCTCCAACAAAGCTGAAGGGCTGCGATGTGAGATTCTGTATCAATGTCGAAGATGTCATTGACAAAGGGCTTGGGATGCGAAGTCCTGCAACGAGAATGCATCACACAGCTGCTGTTCTGAGAATGTGTAGTGCAATGACCTGTGTCATTGTGGTGGATACTGTTGACGGCAACTTGCGATGCAAAGTTTTGCATCGAGGATGTATTGCGCAGCAGCGGTTCCGAGGGGCTAATGGCCTTGATGCGATGTCTTGCACCGCTAATGCATCACACAGCAGTGATTCCGATGCGGAACTGCAAGGAAATGTGTCACACTGGGTCAGTTCTGCCCAGGTCTGGGCTGGCAGATCACCTTCAGGCCCACTTCCAAGGGGCCAGGAATTGGGTGGCATCACTTTGCGGGGCAAGACTCAGAGCAGACAGAGTCCAGGTGCTCAGTTAAAGGTGGTTGGAGTCTTTTCTGTCCACAAGGCTTTGATCAGGAAGCCAAACTACTAGTCCTTGGAGTCACTCTGGTGGTCCTGGGTCCAAGAGAAAAGCCCAGTGTAGTAAAGAGTTAGGTCTGAGGATCCAATATTTATACTTGGTGCCAGCTTTGAAGTAGGAGAATGTTCTGGAGGTTTCCACCTCCCCAGAGGTGTTTGGAATATCCTGCCTCCCTTCCCTGGCACAAGCTTGTCTGGGGGCACAAATGACTAGTGTCAAACTCTTTGTGAGTGTGCTTGGGAAGAGCATTTGTGATGTGTAAGTATGGTAGGTGATAGCTCCTCTTCCTCATCAAGTGAGGGATGGCCCATCCGGCCAACATCCAGTCCCCCTTTGTCTCACTATCTGGGAGAAACAAAGACCAACTGGCGGCTACCCCGGGTCATGTGACCCAGTATATAGGCTGCAAGTAAAAAATGGTTGGGACAAGAAAATGCCACATTTCTAAATGTGGCATTTTTAGAATTATGAATTAAAATCTGACTTTACCATTAAAGAGGGTTTTAAATTGCAATGCTTTAGATACCAAACCTGTTGCACATTACTACCGGCTATGAATTGAAAGTTATCCCTCATTAAATGTAGTAAGGTAACTCAATATTATCTTATGGGAGAGGCAGGCCTTACAGTAGTAAAAAACAAATGTAAACGATTTTCACTACAGGACAGGTAAGAGTACATGTCTAAGTTTTTAAACACACTGCATCCTGCCCTTTGGGCTATTTAGGGCCTACCCTTGGGGTGACATATGTATCAAAAATGAAGATTTAGGCCTGCCAAAAAGAGTTATTTTGCCAATTTGAAATGGCAGTTTAAAACTGCACATGCATGCTGCAAAGACAGGCCTGAGACATGTTTAAAATGCTACTTAAGTGGGTGGCACAATCAGTGCTGCAGGCCCACTCGATGTGGTTCCATTTTACTAGGGTATTAGAAGTAAATTAAATGTGCCGAATGGGTGCGAGCCAATGTTAGTATGATTTAGGGAGTTAGAACATGCACTTTAGCACTAGTTAGCAGTGGTAAAAAGCACAGAGTCCTAAGGCCAACAAAAATGAGATCAGCAAAAATAGAGTAAAGCTAAAGGCTTGGGGAACACCACCCTAAGGCTGAAAGGTCTAAAATAGTCTTTGTCTTCTTTTTTCTCTTTCTTTTAATTGTACTAGCACATTTGATAAAACAAAATGTTACAATGTTACACAAAAGCCCAGAAGAGGAACACAATCAGTGTACATGGAGGAATCCTGGAAATCAATATGTCAAATGTTACTCAAGATAGAGAATTATCTAATGAATCACAGTGCTACATTTGTATGATTGGAGCAAAGAGACCTGGAAAGGAATGGCAGGCAAAGCGAACTATCATCAAAGAGGTGAAGTAAGAAATACGCATGTGAAAGTCACTGCATTGTTACCCAGAGGTGATCACTTCAAAGAAGGCAAGGATTAGTAGAGGGGTGTCTCCAAGCAGAAGCCAAGGACGTTTAATGTGATTTTTTCCACACCCAGATTAAGTGGACATAAAGCCTGCATCTTTTGGACACCAATTAGGCGTCAATCACCAGTCTTTCAATCCATCCTGCCCTTTTCTCGTTACACATAAATTTAAAAAATAATAATAATAATAAAAGAGAAGCGTTAAATATCCTGGGGAGTGGGAGGTTACTGATAGAAATAAAGAACATAGCAGAAGATAAAGCCTGAGACACACATTTATTACACTCTTGTGTGGGCCTTGTGCGATGCTATGCTCCAAAATAATAGCGACAAGCATATTTCACGTGTATAAGGATTTTTGCATCGAATGTTGGCCGGAATGCAGTGCTGAATCGAATTGAGCTGTGTGACGCAAACCCCCTGGTAAGCCCTGGTATTGCAAACTGGACTTAACACGGCAGGACAGAGCATGCAATGCTAGGACTGCACACAAAGCTAAATCAACTATCACATCAGTTGGTGCAACCGGCATATGTAGAAACAGAAACTAACAACAAATAAAAACAGTGCAATAAATGGGACAAAAAAAATAGTAATATTTTCTTGGGTATTTAGGGGTATATTTATGAGCCCTTTGTGCCGCCAGAGCGTCACTTTTAGTAACGCTAAATCATCGCAAACCTTCACATCATATCTGAGGCCATGCAAATCCACTTTGCATGGCTGTGAATGGCCTCATAAATATTGAGTAAGGTAAGGCAGCGTAAATCACCTTACTCTGCACTCGGGAGGTGTTCCATGGGTGTTGCGATGGGTGTTCCCATGCAACACCCATGGATTTTGATTCTTCCCCTGATTTACAAAACCATGTAAACCTCGGGATGTGCCAAAACCAAACACCAAAGGGAGGTGAGGCATAATGAGGAGAAATAACTTTTTTCCTCCTTATTTATTTCTCTTCATCACACATAGAAAGAGGAAACTGGGACTTTGGGGGGGAAGTTTGGCCCTTTAGTTTGCATTCTTAGTTGTTAGCCTGCTGCCATTATTAGGTCTCGCCTGACCCAGCGCATGCGCTGGTCTGGCGAGACTTATTGAGAGGGCTCCAAAAAGTGCTACCAGGCCAGCCTAGAGCTACAGTGCATGTGCGCGGGCGCGCGCGCCGTGCTTTAGCGCGATTACTTTCACTTTCGCCGCTTTGATGTTTGATCGCAATCGCCAATCAACCAATAGGTCTCGTTTAGCTTTTTGTCCCTTGTCTTGTTAGGATTGCCTCAGCTTCTGGTTTAGAATTGTTGTTTATTAATGGCCTCCGGCCCGGGGAACCTACGCGCGATTGTTAATGCGCTCCCTGTGTGGGGTTTTCTCCTCACCTCACTACTGACACTCGCCCCTTCGGGACTGCGGCTTTGGTGGCTGCGTGATATCTTATTTTTGTCCTCCTCTCTTCACTCAATCTACCAAAGGCCGCCTGCATTTGGTGCTTGTTATCTTTTCACACCCCGCCCCCTCGCTGCTTTCAGGACTGCATTTATAACCTTAACTTCCAGAACAGGTCTTGTGTCTTTTAAGGCCTTTAATTTTAAAATGAGAATGCACTATTTTTGTTTTACAAGCATGTTTTCAGGCCGTCTACCTTCCGTTTCCGTTTCTCCTCTCCATCCCTCCCTCCATCCGCCCGTCCCGTTACTTCTCCCCCACCCAGCCCATGCCTGTTATGTTTGTGCACCTCCATGAAGTCATGGGTTTCGACAGGGAACAAAGATTTCTTCACTGTAGTCCCCCTTACTGTTTAGAAATCGAGCGGACGTGGGTGTGTGATCACGGGCTGGGATGGTGGCACTGGTGTCCTCCCAAGCCCCCCACCTACCCCCTTGCAGTAGCCCCTCGACCTAGGCCCTAACTCTGGCTTCTGTGCTCAGCCTGTGTGTTTCTGCTCACTTGACCCCGTCAGACCGAGTATGGGCACCGATCCTACTCCCCCTGCACGCAAGGGCCCTTCAGAAGAGTCTGGCTGGGGCTTGTATTGTGTTGTAATTCTTTATGTATAGCGCTTAAACACCCAACGAGGCGTTGATGTGCTTATTTTGTAAGTGAAGTAAACACTACGGTCCCTTTTACAATCGGTATTTCCTGATTCGGCCAGAGATATTGTAATCATTCCCGACCCCCCTACCCCTTCACAGTCCGACAGACATTTTACCACCGCTTGATACACATAACAAATCAATGATTGCACCACTGAAAATGTCACACCATCACCCACGGCACTGATGACATCATATATGACGCCAGCAAAGATATTGTAGGCTCTTGGCATGTGTGGATCGGTTTGCTGATCTAATCGATGTCCCCCTCCTGCCAACTGTGAAACTGGCTACTCCAATCCCTTCTGGTAATTGCAGTTTTGGTGACGGTGGCAAACGTAGAGTCATTACCTTCCATGTCCTTTTTACCTTCCATGTCCTTTTTACCTTCCATGTCATTTTTGGTAGTGACTAATCCGCACTCGGCGGCTCGGACTCATAATGACCAGGGTGCGGGGCTAACTCGTGCCAGAAAGTGCACGTTTCAATCGTCGTAAGGCAGCTCAGAGGGTAAATGTGCATGCTGTGGAGATCAGCATGCAGACTGTTGGTTACATGTTCCAATCATGTAAATTAGATATATTCTGTGGCTCATATGGACAGATTGGTCCGCTCCTACTGCAGGGTACAAGTGCTGACCCTGACAGGGCCGTTTCAGACCATTATCTATTTACATTCTATATAATGAAAACCATGAAGTCGACTAACTCCACCAAGTAAACAACCCATCGTTTGGGTTGTCAGGGCAATAACACAAATATGAGTTTTATATATGAAAACAAAAAATTTTAGTCACATATTTAGAAGGATATATAAGGTATATAGATTCGTTTTCCCCTCACCTATAACTGTAAAAGGAGGCTATATTAGGGATGTTTATGTGATAGCCCTTCATTTGACGACCTGTCATAATTATACATGCTAATTAATCCAATGCCCATTTTTGTAGGATTTGCTTCCTGATTTAAGGAAGGGTACATTTAGTTTGCAGCTCTGGTTTTGGTTGGCACCGTAGACAACCAATGCATGAGTGGCATTTCCATGTCATTGGAGTTTGAGATACATATGTTTCCGGGTCTTTACTTTTGGGCCATTGTGCACATGACATGAGGGAGGACATCCTACAGGACCACGGTCCTCATTCTGCTGCCGCAGTGACACTGCTCACATGACCTGAGCTGGGCCCCCCAGTTTAATCCTGGCTCACATGTTTCTCACTCCAGGTCATGGTATTTCACCCTGTATTTGGCCATTATTTGTTAGTCTTCAGTGTTTTCTTCTCTCCGTATACACCCTGCAACGTTTTCTAATCAGGATAATATTTCTTCTTTTCTTTGGGTAATCATTTGGCTTACTTAGTGGGTTAGATCAACTTGTTCAGTTTTTCTTTTTACGCCAGTGCTGCAGATATGGTTTTTGTGGATATTTGCGTTTTAACGTGTTTTTATTTAAATTGTGATTAGATGACCCATGAAATGTCATTGCTTTTTTGTTGAGCAATAAAGCAGTGTTCTTAATAATATTTTGCTCTGATTTCTTCTCCCCTCCCCAAAGAAACAAGCATTTGCAATGCAATTACGCAAGTTTGAGCTATTGGCATTGTAAATGCTAATGCCTTTTATTTATGTTTTGGTTTTTAAAACATAAAGTAAAAGGCATTGTCATTTACAATGCCAATAGCTTAAACTCGCGTAAATGCGAGACCTATTGCATTGCAAATGCTTGTTTTTGTTCTTCCATTCAAGTTGGGCCACATGGTCGGAATATTACATACTATTATACTTTTACTATGTTGTTGTACATGTATGTATGAGATTTCCTCCCTGGTTGATGTGTGTGTCTGAGAAGGCTTTAAGGTGCTAAGCCTCTTTGTTCTCCCACTATTTTATGGGTATGGGTTTATTGATGGTGTATGTCTGAGAAGGCTTTAAAGTGCCAAGCCTCTCTGTTCTCCCACTATTTTTGTGGGTATGGGTTGATTGATGGTGTGTGTCTAAGAAAGCTTTAAGCTGCTAAGCCTCTCTGTTCTCCCACTGTTTTGTGGGTATGGGTAGATTGAATGTGTATCTCTGAGAAGGCTTTAAGGTGCTAAGCCTTTCTGTTCTCCCACTATATTTGTGGGAATGGGTTGATTGATGGTGTGTGTCTGAGAAGGCTTTAAGGTGCTAAGCTTCTCTGTTCTCCCACTCTTTTGTGGGTATGGGTTGAATGATGGTGTTTGTCTGAGAAGGCTTTAAGGTGCTAAGCCTCTCTGTTCTCCCACTAGTTTTGTGGGTATGGGTTGATTTGAGTAATTCACCTTCTTGTTGTAGTGTTCGAGTTGACTACATGTTAGTCACCTGCGTCTACCACCTTTTTGTGGTTGGTGGGTGGAGTAGGTATCACCCTTAGCAGTGGCGTTGTGCTTGTAAATTGTATTTGTGTTGCTGTGGTTATATCTCTACTGCACCATGGGGTTTGGTTTCCTGTATGTTTACTTTCATTTCAGCCTGTCCAGCTGGTATATTTTGTGTCATGAGGGATTTGCTACGTTAAGGAGTGCGTGGTGTAGAAAAATGTGGGTTTGAT
Organism: Triturus cristatus; assembly: GCF_964204655.1. NCBI lineage: Eukaryota > Metazoa > Chordata > Amphibia > Caudata > Salamandridae > Triturus > Triturus cristatus. The sequence goes on along the minus strand of NC_140590.1, from coordinate 327,979,556 downwards.
TGTTTTGTGAAGAAAGGGAGAGGATGTGGGTAAGTGTAGTCTGTAAGAAAGCAGAAAGATTGTTTTTAACTTGCCCAGTTTGTTGTTTTCATTATTCTTTTGTTAACATTCAAGTAAATTGTTGCATTCTTCTGTGCTTACTTTGCATTTTAGATGTTACCTTGCACATCCATTGTACCCTGTTTTTGTGTTTTTGATCTTAACTTGTCTGCCTTTTAGCCACCTTCAGGTCTTTGCAATGGGTCCTCATGTTATTACCATGTATGTTTATTTTACCAATGTATGCCCTTTAGCCACCTTCAGTTCTTTGCAATGGGTCCTCATAATATTATCATGCATGTGTATTTTTCCAATGCATACTTTTCCTTGGACCATTGCATTGTGCCTTGTTCATCGTAAAGAAAGGAGATGTGTTGTACTTGCTGTTCCGCCAGTGTGAATGTGGTGTGGAATGTTGGAGTGTGATGATGCTGTGGAATGTTGAATGAGTGAGGTTGGCAGTTGGTGTATGGGCTGAGCAGCAGGAAGGCTGCTCCTGGTGGGGCTCTTCATGACATCTTATCTCAATAAATCTACTTATCTAATCTACCTGGAATTGGACTTCGTAATTTGTTTACAACGGCCTCCCAAGATTGTTTTGTGCAGGAAGGTGCCCCTGTCTGCACAAAAACAATCCTGCCGACAACATAGGTACCCTTGCCCCATGGTGCAAGGGTGCCTTCATTGGTGCTAGGCTGCTGAAATGGGGCCAGTTCAAGGGGTAGGGACAAGAATACACCGTATTGGATAAATACAGTGCATTCCTGCCCATTCACTTTGACATAGGGCAGCGCAGCAAGGTGATATGCTGCACGGCCCTACACCAAAACCCTATAAATGATGGCCCTATTGTGGAAATTACGCATATCACATGATGTATGCACAGAGGATAATCTGCATGTGTGTTTCGATTAAAAAAACAACGCTAGGCTGTGCTTGTTCACTTTTGCACCATGGCGGAATGTTAAATCATTTTGAGTGTCACAAAAACACAGCAGTTTCAGAGCGATATTGGTCCATGAGTAGGATGTGTTGGAAATACGATGAAATGTAATTTTTGGCCGTCAATTAACTCAATGCTGACGATTTGCACGAAATATTGCTTTGTGATATTTCTTGCTAATTCTAAGCTTGATTATACTATCTAGTTTTCGATCTTCCTGTATCTTTAAGATACTCGTGCTTTCTATCATCTTGACCTATACCTTAGCTTTATTGTCTCTATTTGTGTCATGTGTTGTTATAAAGGTGCTTTTTGAAATCATGGAGGGGAATATTTACAAAGAATTGAAGTAACGTAAGTATAGTTGCTGTACTGCATTAAATTAATGAGTTGAGCAAAACTGGGCCATATCGACTTAGACGTAGCACTCAGTTCTACTCTCTCCCTGTGCTGAAGCACTCACGACTGCCATACGCCAACGCAGACACCCTTGAGTCATAGTGCGAGGGTCTCTGCCTTGTATCCAGAACGATTCCCTTTCCGCATAAAAACTGAGGGTCTGATTATGATTTTGGTGGTCTTACTGTCAAACTGCCACAGCAGCTGGCCCAAGAAGATTGCAGAGGCAGTGGTCTCCTTCTCATCGTATTATTGGCCAGGGAGAGGCCAGAAGTCACCTCTAACTACAGGCTGGTGAAAGACATAAATGTGGCACCCCTGGGCAACTTCTTCAGAATACTACTGGAACTGTGGAAGACAGAAGAAGGACTGCACCTGCTATTGTTACCAATGAGGAGAATTCTAAGGGATGGACCTGCTTCCTCTTGAACACACGACTAAGAAGTGACTCAAATGTCAGCTGGCTGGCCTCCTGTTTCGATAGAGGGATACAAAAAATGCAAGAAGCCCACTTTCTTGAAGAGCTCAGCTGATCAGTTCCAAATGGACCTGCCTTGGACACCGCTGTTTGCTTCTGTTTGAGTGACCCCATGGCTTGTTCTTGATGTCCTGGAACCCATGGCTGGTGTTAAAGTGCACTCCTCCTGTCCCAACTTCAACATCTGGGACTAAGAAACATTTTACCAACCAATAATGAGTGTATCTGTGGAGAAGTGTGGCTCAATGATTAGAGTGGCAGACCCTGATGCAGAGGTCTAGCCCGGGACCAGGGTTCAATTCCCTGCCTCGGCGGGTCTTGGGCTCAAAAATTCCATGGATCTGATAATTCTCGCCTCTGTGCCATTCCAATCATGGAGTCCCACTCTGCAACTCTGGGCAATAGCTTGCTTAATCTCCACAACGGCCCCCACAACGCTAAGGATGCCTGGCCTCCACCTTGGGGGTGCCCAGGAGTGGACGCCTCACAGGATGGGTTCCACAGTGGTTTTTGTACAAGCGCCTTGAGACCCTTGCGGGTGAGTAGTGCGCTATACAAGTATCAATTTACATTTACATTTATCTGTTGCAAACTTTTCTCTGAAGAACTGGTAGGAGACCCCTGTTGAGCCAACGTCATTCAACGCCGAGATTTTCCTGGGCACAAACACCGGTCGGAATCCCCTTGGAGCTTTCCCAACTTTGTTGATGACCACACTGGGACCCCACTCTTCAGCAACTCCTCATCATTGAACCTCTCCAACTTGACTCCAGCTTATAGTGTGCCCCTCCAGTGACTCGTCCATGACCACCTTTGCTCAAGAAAAATGTCTAAATCGAAAGGTGACTCATGTCCGACCCACTCTCCATCATGGAGGGCCTAAGGTTTTGACTTTGACCTTGGCTATCGTGACCAGTTGCCAGTGGTTGGTGTTTTGAGCTTTCTGGTGCTATTTTAATTACAACGTTGAAAATTAAGCTCTTTGGTTCCCCTTGATGGGTTTTCGTTATTTTGGTTTCAATTTGTTCAGTAAAATATTCTTGAATTTTATAAATGGGAGTGAGAAATTTACTGTGGTGTGTTTTCAACTTTTCAACTGTCTTGGGTTTCTAAATACTTTTTCTAAAGTGAGGCCTGTCTTCTCAGTGCTACAGCTACCAGGAGTTTAGATCAGGGTTCAATTACTGAAGGGGGCGTGGCTAGGCGTGTGAGGGGAAGCGGACTCGGGAGCACCGTCCGTAGCTTCCCCTCGCCCGTAATGATCCTGATGACCTAGTGGGGTCCCTTACAGCAAAACTGGTGGCGGAAACACTGTTGCCGGCGCTGAACAGCTCCAGAGGGGCGGCGGTGCCCTGGCGGTAGCGAAAACGTCGATCACGCTCCTAAAGGCTCCGAAGGCTTTGAGCGAGGAAAGTCCAAAATGGCGGCTGAGCATTAGCGAGGCAGCCTTCGCTGCGCACTGCTGAGGCGAATTGCGGCTTCCAGTGAGTACCGCTTGGTGGCTGTGACACCTGCAGGCTGGGGGCCGGGACTGGGGGGAGCTGAGCCCAGACACTCACGGAGAACAGAGCGCACTCCTCAGGACTTGGAGGCGCATTACCTCAACAAAATGGCAGCTGTGGATGGCACAGCCGGGACCTGATGGACGTAGTGCTGAGAGGCAGCCTGCAAGTACACGGAGCGGGGGTGGAAGCTATAAACCGCTTTCAGCTGCAGATCTGAGGAGTGCTGGGGTGCCCACCCCGAGAGCTGTGCTGGGGTGCTGGAGAGGAGCTGGGTGGCGGTGTGCTGGGACTGTGCCACGAGGGTCCCTGACTGAGAGTACTGCAGGACGGAGAGCGGCCGACAACGAGAGGGCGAGAGCTCACTGGATCCCCTTGGGAGCTGAATAAGCAGTGTGCGGAGGGCATTAACACTGTGGGAAGGTGCTGCTCCATTTGGACGTTTACCTGAGGCTGCCCCCTGTAGGTGGCGGTAGCTGTGAGGAGGCATTTCCACGCACTGGTGTTCCGCGCCAGGACCCCGTGGGTGCGAAAGAGGGCTCCGAGCCCAGGACCTGTGGTCTGGAGGTGCAGACTGGCCCTCCCTACCGCCGCTCTCAACGCCGACGCTTGGAGTGCCTTGCTGTTGCCACACCGGAGGCCCCTTCAAACCTAGGCACCCATTAACCATGGGGAGGGTGTCCAGAAAGAAGGGGTTCGCTGTATTACACGTGGAGTAAACGGGACAGTACACTGATGATGAAGATGAGGTGGTGGCGAGACGGAAGGATGGCGCACCGGAGGACCCCACTTTGGTGGACATCATGCAGGCCATCACTTCTTCTAGAGAAGCTCTGGAGACAAAGATGGATTCCATATGGACGGATCTCAACCTGCTGAAGGACGACCATCGCAAGCTCAAGGAACGAGTGAAACTTAACGAGAAAGCCCTGGAGAAGGTCCCGAAGGCAGTTACCGCACTACAGTGCTCTCTGAAAATAGTTGAAGCCAAGGTCAAGGTGCGGGAAATGAGAGCAGAAGACAGCGAAGGGCGCCCACGCAGGAACAATCTGCAAATCGTGGGGGTCCTGGAACGAGAGGAAGGGGACGATGCAGTGCATTTCATGGAAAACTGGCTTAAAGTGGGGGTGGCCCCAGAGGGCCTCTCCTACTTTTATGCACTTGAGCGCTCTCACAGGGTCCCGACTAGACCGCTCCCCCTCGGCCGATGGTGGTGTAGCTGCTACACTTCCGGGACAGGGATCACCTCATGCAACAAGCCCGGGAGAAACGGAATTTGCTGATTGGAAACGTCAGGGTGACGATCTTTCCAGACTTCACCAGGGAGGTACAAAGGCAACGGGCTTCCTTCCTAACTCCTAAGCGGAGGCTGTGCCAGTTGCAAATTCCCCATGCCATGTTGTTCCTGGCACACCTCCAGGTGGTCGATGGAGCCAAAACTCACTTCTTTACTGCTCCACAGGAAGCTTGGCATTGGCTGGAGACACGGTGGGCACAGACCGCATGTGTCTTGCCGACGGGCAGCACAAAGCGGACATCGGTCACTCCCCCATGATCTCCGAGGACTCCTACACAGACGGGGCGCCAATTGGAAAGACACAGGGCCGTGCAGGCCGTTGCGGAGATTAGCCACGGAGAGGCTAGTCAGAACTCAACTAACAGCGACCATGGCAAGGGCAGATCTGAAAGCTTGCGTCCAAAATGGCACGAACGGAGACTCTGAGACTGAATTGTCCGATGTCACACCCCAAACAGCGGATGGGATCATATGAAGATCGCACGCCAAGATACATGAGGAGTGGCTGTCATGATGGTGGGAGCTGAATATTGAAGAGGCCGCCATGGGGTGACAACAGTCTGCTGGCACCAGAGCAACTGATGGGACTACTATTCAGGTTACCAGGTGGGGAGGATGGCCGGGGGGGTTCTGGGTCCGACAGGGCCAGTCTACGCCTCACCACTTTTTGTGTCTTGTAGTTCACATTGCTAGTTTGGATGGGGACTTGTTGGAATGTACCTGTCCTCCGAAGGGGGTGTTTGGGGGTTTGGTTGTTGAGGGGTTTTTGTTTGGGGCCAGGCATATCGCTGTGGGGAGATGGGAAGGAGGACTGACACGGTCCATGCAATGGGACCCCCAATAGGAATCAAATGCTCCTGGAATGTTAGGGGGATGCACACTATGGATCGCCATAAAATACATGCGTATCTAGTGAGGAGAGGGGTACAGATTGCCCTATTACAGGAAACTCACTTCACGCAGAGGAAGGGCTCGCATTGCAGAAACAATGGAGGGGGCAGGTGTTTTGCACTACGTATTCAGCCTATGCCAGGGGTACATTGATCTGGGTGCTGGCAGGAGCCCCTTTTCAGAGTACCAGACAACTGATAGACCCAGATGGCCGGTATGTGGTGATCTCAGGGCGGTTAGACGGCATGGACATAGTGTTAGGGAGCCTTTATGCCCTTAACATCGATCAGCCTGCATTCTTCGTGCACCTCTCGAGGATGCTGCATGTTAACGAGGTCGGTGTTGCTGGGTTAGACTTTAACTGTATTACCGACATAGACCTGGACCGTTCCCACCCTCAACTCCCGGATGCTCCTATACACAGACTGGCAGCGATCAGGCGTGGCTGGCAACAACACTGGGGGTTGACGGACACTTGGAGGGCCCATCACCCGGACGAGAGGGATTATTCCTATTTCTCTGTGTTACATGAACTGCACGTTTGGTTGGACTCGATTCTATGTTCCCCAGACGTCCATGGTGGGGTCACACTCAGCGAATATCTAGCTACAACGATGTCTGATCATAACCCTCTCCTGGTGTCCTTAGATTGGCTACAGGTTAGACCTACCATACCTAGTTGGCGCTTGCGACCATAGGCACTGGAAGATCAATGTTTCTGGTCACATTAGGGTCCGTTATTGATGATTATTTTTTGGATAATGCCGGGACGGCGTCGAGTCCACTTATTGAGTGGGACACCTTTAAAACTGTCGTCAGGGGGGCGCTGCATTGGAGAAATGGTTGGAGTACGGAGGGTGCTGCTGCTGGACTTGCAATCTGCAGAACGTGAGCTTCAGGAATTGGAGAAAGAGAGGCCGGAGCAAACAGATAGGCAGGCTGAACTCCTCGCGGCTTGAGAAATCCTAGCGACGCATGTAGAAAAGCTACGCTGCTTTGATTATAAGGGCCCATGTGGAACGGGACAAATCTGGGGCACTGTTGGCCTGGCTGGCCAACCCAGCGCGCAAAGGAAAGACGATCCTGGAGCTGAGGGGGCAGGGGGATGAAGTATACTATGGCCAACAAGACATCAACGCTCATTTTTCGGTGTACTATGCTTCTCTATACCAGAGCAGGCTTGACCCTGGGGCTGAAGATGAGGTGGGTTTCCTGGCCGACGTGGAGCTTCACACGGTTGATGCTGAGGTGGTGGAGGACTTAGATAGAGACGTTGAGGTTGGGGAAGTATGCAGCGCAATCAAGCATATGGCTAGGAATAAGACCCCGGGGACAGATGAGCTCCCGGTGGAGTTTTACTCTACATACATCGATATCTTGGCCCCACGGCTCGTGGCACTGTATAACAGAGCGAGGCAGGAGGGCTGTCTTCCTGCTTCAATGAGGAAAGAGGTAATCGTCCCACTCTTAAAACCTGGGAAACCGGCTGGGGACCGGGCTGTGTATCGGCCCCTCACCATGCTCAACTTAGACTACAAAATATTAAGCTGTATATTGGCTAGTCGGCTGTTAGCTCATATACCAACGCTTAATCACATGGATCAGGCAGGATTTATACCAGCCTGGAACACGGCGATGAATTATGGAGTGAGGCTGGGATCTCCACTATAGGGAACTTGTTTGAAGACAATACCTTGCTCCCTTTTAATGATCTGCTGGAGCGCCACGACCTCCCAAGAGGTGATTTCCTGCTACATGCTGCTCTGACGGCAGCCATCCGAAAGCATTTGCGGGAGAGGATGGTGGAACCACAGACCTCCATGGCATGTCAATATGTCGTCATTGCGGCTGGTACTTTCAAAGCGGTCACTTGCCTCTACAGACGTAACACTTAGGGAATGCAGTGACCCCTGGCGGCATTACATCTCAAATGGGAGGAGGACCTGGGTGAGGTGATTGATGAGAAACCCTGGGGGAAACTTGTGAAAGGGCCTGGAAGAGCTCTAGGAAAGCGCGCTTCCAGTTAATTCACTTCTATGTTTTGCATAGGGTGTACCTTACCCCAGGCAAGATTAATGAGTAGTTTGGAGCACGGACTGAGTGCCCGAGATGTAATTGTCTGTGTCTGGGAGAGTTCTGGAGGAGGGTGACAACTGGATTGACGACCATGACGGAGAGGGTAATAGCGTTGATGCCAGGATGTTTTTTGCTGCACTGGTTTCCCCACAATGCCAGGAATAAAGTCACTAGTAAGTACATAGATCTGGGATTGTTGTTGGCTAAAAGGGAACACACTAGTCATTGGAAAGCGAAAAACGGCCCAAGTGTGACACGGTGGACAAGGGAGCTAGTGAAGTGGGTGGATTGCGAGGGGGCCTTCCGATTGCATATGGCTCACCGCACTGGGAACGAAAAATCACTGGAGATGGCAAGGGCGTGAGGGGCACTGGTGGACCTGTTGACACACCCGACTGACGATGCTGTTGACGACCATGAGCAGGTGGACCCTCTAGCAGGAGAATGATTTTGGGGTCACCTTGTTGCACTGAGGGAGTCCCCTTGCTAGGAAAGGCTAACATGGTAAACATTTCCCCCCATTGCACCACTAACCGGAGATCAGGGGCATAGAGCCCTCGATACATTGTTGGACTGACCAATGCCCACGTACAGATGCTTTAACGAATCAGCGGCATGCCTGGGGTGTGGGGAAGGAGAGGCGTTTGGAGGGGGTTGGGAGGGCGGAAGGGGATTTGTTGGATGTTATTTGCACAGGGACGTTAGGTGGGATTTAGGGCTGACGGAGTTCACTGGCGCACACTGCAACATACAGAGATGGGGGTGTGCACTGGGTTCGGGTATGCAGACCTTTATTTCCTCAACAGGTGGACTGACAACAGATACTGAAGGATCATCCTGTATTTATTGTGTTCAAATGCATTGAATATTGAGATGGACATTATGTCTTGCCACAACGCCCTATGGGCTGGGTTATCTGTCCTATTGTGATTTAATAAAACTTGTTTACCAAAAATAAAATAGGGTTCAATTACTGAAACCTTAACTGGACCTACCAAGAAAAGTGCTAATATATCTTGTGGGGGGCTACTGTCCACCCCAACTTGTACTCAACTTCCTCACAATCTTTACAACTAGAGTTTCTTGACATCTTTGTGCAGTGAGCATTTAACTCACAGAGTGCCGCTATTGAGAGTCTGATGTACTGCACTACAATAAGCTGCACCAGGGATAGCCACCTACAGCTACTAAGGGGAAACACAAGGTTAGATAACATCCTCAAGAAGGAGTTAAGTATAAACTTGAAAACCACAGAAAGCCAAAACAACAGAAATGGTACTAAGCGCGTGGAAGAAACGTTTTACTGAACAGGGCCTTTTATTTATAGCAACTTTAAATACATATCAAAAAAAGCAAAATATATTATTTACATATGCCCCAAAACATTCAGAAATGTTACAGAAAGGTTCCAAGCTGTGTATTTTGCTTATCTACCTCTTATTATAATTAGCCAGAAGAAAAAACCAATAATGTGTTTAGGGATGAAGTAGAGATAGCCCTAACTTAATGCATACAAAGAGAGGAAAAGAGAGAAAAGTGACAAAAGCTCCTCCTTTCCCTAGATCACTGTCAACCCATACACAGTAGCCATTGGTTCAGAGAGCTGAGAATTATAACATATGGTATTTTGCTTGTGCATATTTTAAGGCCTTTCCAATGGTGGGCCAGCGAAGTAAGTGCTCCTGAGAAGTGTTTCCTTTGCAATGCATGGACAGTGAATTATCCATTCACTGAACTAAAGGGTGCATTGATTCTTTGTATGTATTTGAAGCGCTGCCATTTTGAAACAAGTGTTTCTCCATTTTTCAACAAAGTACATGCACAGAGCTATTCAAGGAATTGAGACATGGAGCATAATCGTGCTGCTTGCTCTTCCTCTTGCACCTCTAGATTGCCTATACTTACAGATGCCGGGCTTCTGGAGGATCTTGAGACCCATTACCGGAGTTGGAAGGAGGCAGGGCAGGACCAAGCACATCACTCAGCAGCTGGGCAGCAAGCTCATGTCAGGAGCATGCTGGAAGCACGTCAAGCCAGTCCATGATTGCTGTTGATATCTGAGGTGTGTGTTGACTGGTGAAAGAACCAGGCTCTGAATAGGACATGGAAATGTAAAATGTATTGCTTCTTCCTTGTACGTAGTGAAGCCAAAATATGGTGTTCATGTGAGAATAATTATTGTACCTGTTGGAAGCTCATCCTGTGCTTTGGGTGCCCCCACATTTTTTGCTGACTGATACTGGTGGTAACTGACTCTGACTGGCCGTGGGCCCTGCCTAACCAGGCCCAAGGCTAGTGCGATGCTGAAGACACACTTAGAATACAGTGAAAACACCTACATACACTGGGTACTCTATGGGTAAGGGTACCCCTAGGATTGGCATGACCTCCACTATAAGGCCAGTAGTACCTAATAGTGCAGGGGGATAAAACTACATTTAAGTTCCTAATACATAATAGGCATGGCGATTTAGAGGCCAGCAGGCATTTCTGCACTGCTGAAGCCTGAGGTCAGTTTAAAAGCAACCTGTGTTGCAGGACTGCTTTTAAAATGCAAATTGTGCCCAAACTTGACTTTGTTGTTTGGGAAACTTACAAATGAATAAACTACAATGTTTTGGCATAGTGGGTATCCCCAAGGTATCCCAGGGGTGGGTGGTCAGGTAGTTATAAGGAGGACCCCCATAAAATGAGTTTTATATGCCTTGGGTGTAGTGAAATTGCACATTCCCACATTTAAGTAAAGTGCTTCCCAAAATTGGCTTTTGTGTGCTAGGAGCACTGTGGAGTGAGAATCTGCAATATTATTACATATTCAAAATCCCTAAAATCTCCCTAGGTATCCCAGGGGTGTGGGGTCCTTTAGATATAGGCAGATTTGACCCATCGTGTGCGCGCATCGGCCAAAGGCCGTCGCGAGCACTACCTCGGTAGTGCTGCGCACATCCGTTCGCTGACGCGGCCCCGCCCGTGCAATAAATCACCTGCACCGCAGCGGAATTTATGCCGCGGTTAACGGGTTACAAATAAATTTACATGGCAAGAAATTTTTAAATAATAACTAACGTTCATGAGGTCATAAAAATACCTTTCACGGACTGCCTAGAATGGTATTGATAAATCCAACAATATTCTATTGTTTAATTTATCCTAAAATGTACAGACAATAAATTATAAGATTTTCTTTTCTGTAAGCCAAAATGTAGCCCTCTAGTGCACTGACCTGATTGGCTAGAGTTAAGTGGATTAGCCAAGCTGCTTGCTTTGATGAGGTGATAAGTTTCCAGGGGGTCAGAGAGCCATACTGGGCTCTGCTACATAGCATTGTATGGCAAGTGGAGGGGTCATAAACCATCCTCTTCAAAGAGAGGCGGGGACAGACAGTGTAAGTCAGATCCAGTTACAGCCCTAGCCTCTGAGCCCAGCCAGATGTCAGGATCAATACAGGAATTCCCAAATATAAGGGGAAGAAATGTATGTAGATGAAGCCATCCTGTTGGCTGGCTCTTCTCTCTCTGCTGAAAATTCTGAAATATCGAACTTGGGAGAAATGGTGCTTTCTGGGAGACCATTGTGCCACACTTTGGAGGAAGTGGACATGCCCTGGGGTGTTTCTCTGGACCTCATTGGACAGGAGTGCCCTCCTGCTTGACCCCAGGTAACACTGAATAAGTATCTGAGAGGGCAGTGCCTCTCAGTTCTGCTGCTTGAAACTTGAGAAAGAAGAAGGGTCCTTGCTGGAAGTGTGGTTTGCACCCATTAGGCCCTGAATTTGGCAGACTGTGCCTGCTGCATTATTTAAAACTACAGCACGTTGGATGTACCTTGCTTTAAGAGAAATAAAGAGGGGACGCCGAGCTGGAAAATCGATTTGTACATTCAGGCCCTGTATTCTGATAGACTTCACCGGATACATTTTCTGGAACTACAGCCCTTTGGATGTACCTTGCTTCAAGAGGAATATACTGGGTTCCCTGCAAGCTACAGGTTAACAGAGCTCACCTGCATCCACTCCTCCAAGAGTCCCCTGCCTGGAGTGTATCCAGTGGACTTTTAAAGGGTGTTGTCCAGGTGCCTTGTGGGAATTGTGGTCCCAGCCTTTCAAGGACCATCTTGGAGATTCCATATCCTTGGATTGTGTTTTGGACACTTTGGACCCACAAGAGGAACTTCAGGAAGGAGTTTCTTACTGAATCCGGCCTACTGGAGGAAGCTTCATGACATCTGGTGAGAAAACCTCCAGAAAGGTTTCTAAGCGTGAAGGAAAAATCATGACCTGGGCCTCCCGCTTAGTGTATCCAACACGGTCAGCCTCAAACTCTGACTTTGTCCCGGTCAGAGGCAACTAAATGTCCAAAATGGCACTATTGGTTTCTAAGCACTAGAAAGTGCTTAACCGTTAAAAATTCATATCTCTGGTTCCCTACAGTGGATTTGTTTTTCGTTTTGGTGTCATTTAATGATACAAATATATCCTATTTCTATAAATTTGTGTTGGATTTTTATTGTGTGTTGTGTCCGAATTATTCACTGAATTGGTATTTTTATATGCTTTACATACCTGTCTTTGAAGTTAACCCTGCCTGCTCACAGCCAAGCTACCAAGGGTTGAGCATGGGAATAATTTTCCAAGACCTATTCTGAGCCCTATATTGTGTTAGTGGTATTATTGTCAGTGGTAAATGCATATCTGCCTTTACTAATAATCCTCTTTTCAACAGTATCTCAATACAATTTCAAGAAGCATTCAAAACACGTGCTGAGTAGAAAAAATGACACCAAATTTCATTGGTCAAAAGATTTTATATATGTGTGTGTGTGTGCGTACGTGCGTGCGTGTGTGTGTGTTTGTCACCAGAATCATGAAATTGTAAAACAGTGGTCATCACTATGCATGTCTGTTTTCAATAACGCAATCAAAAGATGGGGGAGATAGAGGGTGAGGTTAGGTTCACCCTCCTGACTGAATGAAGTTTCACAAAATCTGGAATACCAGAAATAAAAACTTAACTGTGGGGTAGAACAGGGTTCTCACTGGACATGTATGAAAATCCTCTTTCCAGAAAGAAAAATTATTTTCTAGAGTCCCCTCACCCACCAGGGTTTCCTCTAGCTGGCATGCTTCAGCAGTGGGGTCCTCTCAATCCGTTGCGGATTGAGGCGTGCTGCGACTTGCGGAACTACATAGCAGCACTAAGTTGTGGAAAATGTGTAGTGCTGTGAAAATGGAGTGGAAAATCAAAAAGTTAAAAATACGTAATTAGTGGGCTAATATGTTATTCCTCCCCTAGTTGGTATGACTAAAATCAGGGGTTAATAATAGGGAAAGTCTAACTATACTGAGTATAGAGTCCCTAGTATTGGGTCCACATGTTTTGAGCTGTCCCCTCAAAGCTCTCCATCAGGACCACACGAGGACTAGCCCCGTACTTGCACTCCTAAGCAAACCTATAATTAAGAATTAATGAGGTGCCCACCTACTGTGTATACACCTTACATGTAATACATACGGTTAATCACTGACATGTAGTATCTGAGGAAATAAAGAAAAAATTAAAAACGTGCCCGCCTCCCAGCCAGGCTGGCAGAGCCTTGACACATGCAGCGTCCAGTGGAACACCTAGCCTTCGAGAAGCCCATACTAAAAGAAGTGGGAGAAATCGATCCCAGGACCATAAGAGTGTTCCACAACACTAGGAAAAATGAGCAAGAAGCCATTCAACAACTGGCAAACGACACCAGAATTATGATCCAACCAGCGGACAAAGGTGGCGCCATCGTCCTACAAATTACAGAGGCCTACCACAGAGAATGCATGAGACTTCTGGCGGATGAGAGGAACTACCTACGTATCAGAGAAGACCAAATTCCTAATTATAGGTTTGCTTAGGAGTGGCACGCACGGGGCTGGTCTTCGTGTGGTCCTGAAGAAGAGATTTGAGGGGACAGCTTGAAACATGTCGACCCAATACTAGGGACTCTACTCATTCTAGTTAGACTTTCCCTATTATTAACCCCTGGTTTTAGTCATACCAACGGGGGCAGGATTAAAATATTAGCCCACTAATTAGGTATTTTTAACTTTTTGTTTTTCCACTCCACTTTCAATGCACTACACATATTCCACAATGTAGTGTACCTACGTAGTTCCTCAAGTCGCAGCAGACCTCATTCCGCAGCGGATTAAGAGGACCCCAATGATGAATCATGCCACCTAGGGGAAACCCTGGTGGGTGAGGGGACTCTAGAAAATATTTTTTATCTCTGGAAAGGGGATTTTCATACATGTCCAGCAAAAACCCTGTTCTTCCCCACGGATAGGTTTTTATTTCTGGTAATCCAGATATTGTGAAACTGTTTTCAATAACGTACATTTCTCATCATTTGGTGGTATCTCTACTTTGAAGGATGTGGGTAAGATCCACTTGAGATGAATGCCAAATTTTGGAGACTGTCTGGTACTTTTACAGTTGTGTGTAGCAATTTCCTGTTCTATGTAGCACCACTGGTCTTCCTGAGTGTGTGCTTGTGTAGTGGTTTGTGTTACTCTCCTTGTGGGTACGTGGATGTGAGAACACATTCACGCTGTGTGGACACCTCCCTGCACAAAACCAATCCTGGGAGGCATATTCCTCTTGTGTTCTGCAGAATACAGCGCACATAGAAAGAGGAAGTGATGAGGAGAAATAGATATATTTCTCCTCATTACTTTTCCCTAGGAAGGTGTACAATTTGGAGAATGCGTTAAAATCCATGGGAGTTGTGTGGGAACACCCACGTAATGTCAATGCAGCGCCTTCCCAGGGCAGAGTAATGTAATGCGGCAATTTGCGCTGCATTGCACTGCATCCAGGTCTTTGGAGTCACTCGGAGCCACACAAAGTGGCTTTGGGTGGCTTCAAAAATCTGTCTGCAGGTTTGCGTCACTAAAAGCTTCATTTATGAGGAAGTCATGCAGTGCAGCGCAGCAAGTCACCTTACTGCGTGACAGAGAAAGGGCAGGAATGCTCCATATTTAAGGCAATACAGCGCATTCCAGTACTTTCCCTTGTGCTTGCGTCCTTTTAGCAGCCTGACGCCAACGCAGGCACCCCTGCACCATGGTGCAAGGGTGCCTGTGTTGCATGATTTTGTGCAAGAAGGGGCACCTTCCTGCCCATAAACAATCGGTAGAGGCATAATCCTCTTTCTAAGTGTGCTGCAGAATGCAACACACATAGAAAGAGGGAGAAACGAGGAGAAATAGAAATAGTGTACATTTTTGGCGCATCCCCAGGATTACAAGTCCTTGCAAATTTAGGGATGCGTCAAAATACATGGGAGTTGGGTGGGAACAGCCCCACAACGCCCATGGAGCACCTACCCAGGGCAGCGTAAACCAGCACAGCAACTTGCGCTGCCTCGCGTTACCCCAGATTTTCTAAGCCCCTCCGAGCCAAGCAAAGTCGTTTTGCATGGCTTCAAAAATCTGACTTAGAGGTTTGGGTCATGCATGTACCATGTTGCATGATGCAAACGTGACGCAACCCTCTTATAAATGAGTCACTCAGCAGCCGCGGCCCGTGGAGGGAGTTCCGTGGGGCGGGGGAGGGGCAGGGTGGGGGGTTCTAAAAACCGGAATATGGATAATTACAGGTAAGTAAACAATTAAATAAATAAAACGAATTTCGTAGCGCGCCCCGCCTTACCGCCCCACGGAACTCCCTCCACGGGCCGCGGCTGACACTCAGTGTTTTTACACCTGACTTACACATAATGTGCACACATATCTTTTGCTACCGTTTTGCGCATGATCTTGCAGCATTTTCTACTTTTATTATATGTGCATAAAGCTGGTGACAATATCAATTGTTAAACGCGAGTAGGCATTATTTACTCTGGTCTTAAAGCACATCAAATTCAGGCCTAAAGTATATTTGTGTCCAATTGTTTTGTGTACTAGCGCTCGTGCTTAAAGGTGCCAGATAACACGTAAATCAAACCTGATGAAAGGTCAATGAATTTTGATGAGCCGCTCCCACAGTCTATACACAGGGCGAGAAGGTGCACGTTGTTGTTTGCTGACAGCTAGAATAATGATAACGCGCTGCCAGGATCCTTTGTTAACTAGACTTCAAGACTCACCTACATGACCTGGAAATAGGTATGCGCGTTTGTTTGGACGAGTTGCATATGCATAATACCTGCTGCAGAAAAAAAGGTGTTTATGCTTTACCGGTCTGTTCCTGCATAGCGCTTGGCTTTCTCAGAATTTATATTTATAGACGCACCAGTTTCCTTGAAATGCTTATTGTGTGTTGCGTGATGAGGAGAAACTGAGTGACCAAGTCGGAGTAGGAAGCAACTATGCAAAGCAATGCATCAGATTACCTAAGCTATCATGCGTGACCCAGCCTTTCTCCAGCAGAAGCACACGAACACAGGGAAACACGGTCGGTCACATCAGCATATGCAAAGCTACTTGGCAACAGACTGCTTCCATCCCCCGAAACCTTCGCTCCCTCCGAGCCTCCACGCATCTCACCTAGGAAAGCAGACCGTTCAGAAGCAGCTAGTGCTTTCTTGGCGGGTGGTGGGGGTGTTAATAGCGCGAACTAGACCCGAAGGTATCAGAGCGCTTTACATGAGCACCAGTTGCGTTGCAGAGGGACACATTCATTTTTTGGGGGTTGGGCACTGGGGATTAAACAGGGCTTTAAGTGGGCCGGGTCTCACCGATGCTGAGCACAGTTTTTTAGGTCTCGCTGAGCCCCAGCGCTTGCGCTGGCTCGGAGAGACATTTTATAGTTGGGATTTTCAAAGTGCTGCCGTGGCCTAAAGCTTCAGTGCACGTGAACGTGCACGCGCGCAGCGCCATGTGTCTTTCCTCGGCAGCACGCGATCGCAATCGCGATCACTTTCACTTTCGTGGCCGAGGAAAGTGGCGAAAGCTTGTTCTCTCTCTGCCCCCCTCGCATCCTGAAGCTCATGTCCTTCTTCGTTTTATTGCATTCACCCCTACTTCTTTCCTATCTCTGCTTACCTCTTAGGCACTACCTTTCCTTACCGCCCTTCACCTGCTATCACTCGCCTTCCCTTCCTTCTTCGTCTTCCTCCTCTTCTCTCTCTTGTTTTCTTGCACTTTCATTTCTTCCCCTCTCTTCCTCCCTTTCACGTCCCCCTTTCCCTGCCTGTGCGTACATTCACCTCTCCTTGCCCTGACTGCTCCCTCTCTCCACATCTGCCTCCTCCCCCACGCCCTCGCCTTACATCTCCCCTCCGTGTCTTCCTACTCCCTCTCCCACGCCCTCCGCTTCTCCTGCCCCTGACCCGGGCTGCTCTCCTCCCGCCGACCACAGACAGGACCCTCGGCGCCGCTTCCCCCGGCCTTACCTGCGGGAGGGGGTCGGGACAGTCCGCCAGCCTCAAGCTATCCAGTGGTCCCGGGTGTTGTTCCTCATGTGGGACGGAGAGGGGGGTTCCCGGCCGCACAGCCTCCCCCTGTGTGGATGCAGCGATTGATCAGTCCCAGACACGAAAACGCGAATAAATGGCAGATTGCTGGGGGCATTTGGTGCAGATGCAGCCCTGAGTAGCCCCTGGCCAGTGCAGGCCCAGTTTTACTGCTGGCTGAATGCCACATCAACACCCAGCAGCACTCACGGACAGCGGAATGGCACACGCCATATCGCCCCCTTCTCTTACCAGCACTGCACAGCCCAGAGCAAGCAGGTGAGTGATGACGAGGGCACGGATGTGTCCATGGTGGCACGGCTGTCCCAGAGTTTCTTCATTTTCAGGCTCCTCAAGCCGAGGTCTCCACTCTGGGCCTCCTCCCAACCCAATTGCGCTACGCTTTATTAACAGTACTTTGGGCCACACCGGGGGTGTGCTACAGACTAACAGGCAGCGTGCTTTCTATCCACTCCCACTTACCACGCTGGTGTGCCCTTAGCCTGCTTCACTATCGGTGCCATCCTTTTACCTACCCACGTGGGCACTTCATGTACGGGGGAGGCCTCTCGCCTCTTGCAGGAGGGTCAGCATAGGCTGCAGGGCCTTAACTTGCGGGCACCATCAGTCATGCTTCTCTCCCGCCGCACTCTCCTTTCTTTAACCTTCCTAGCCACAACGCATCGGCGCCCGGCCTTTGTGCGGGCTATCTTGCGATCCCTTCTTCCTGCTTGTAGGCGTCACCAGGGGGTGCGTGATTCCCTTTCGCCGAGCTTTCACTCCAGCAGTGCTTCCCCCACACTCAACCAGGCATTGTACTGTGTTTTTGTCTGTGTGGGCACTTTAGGTACATGTGTGTCACGCTTCATGCTGTGTGGGTTTCTTTTGTCTGCTGCTGCACTCCACCCCCTCACCCCTTTCAAATACCATCCCGGCTTCGCTCAGTTGGACCCATGGGCTCACCTTATGCCCTAGAATCTGCATGTTATGCCCCATTTTGCAGGGTTAAACTTGTAATAGGCAATAATTATTGCAGACCATATATTCTGATCTCTGGAGTATCGAATCTTATGTGCTGAGTTAATGTAAGTATCCAGTGATGTGAGAGGCCTGTTGTACCCCTGGTTTGTTGCTGGGTGCTGAGTGTGCATTGTGTCTTCATGTTTTTGAGGGGATTGTTAGTCATGAGTGGTGTTGATGTGCAAATGTTGTGCTTTAGTGTCTGGCATTGAGATGCATCACTTGTAATCCCCAAGGACTGTTCAAGAGATGCTCCTCCTTGCCCCCTGAATGGCTCAGTTGTAGGCGTCAAAAGTGCAGGAATGCTCTGTAAGCTTCTCCTTAGCACCTCCGTACTATGTAGCACTGTGGTGCATTGGGTGATACCCTCATAGCTGCCAAGTTTCTCAGGTCCATGCGCGATGTGCTGCACCAGTCCATGTTTTCTGGCTTGGAATTCTGGGACTTGTAGTTCTGTTTTATAATGGAATAAACAATACTACAAGTCCCACAATTCAAAGCCAAAAGACATCACTCATGCATGGACCTGGGAGACTTGGCAAGGAATTTACCCTACAATATTGGATGGAATCATGACTTGTTGAGTGCCACCCCTTGCTCATTTAACAGGCCCTATGGGATCTTTGAGTGCCACCTCTTGCTCATTTAACAGGCCCTATGGGATCTTTGAGTGGCACCCCTGGCAAATTTTGCAGCACCTTAGTGCTAGTGTCACTGTGGTGATGAGCACAACCTTGGGGTATTTAGCCACACCCTGGCACAACGCGACAGCAATAGTTTTATTTTAGGTATTTGCCACAGATCAGACATTGCACCTAGAAGCAGCCAAGAACTTTAAAGCGTACATTTTTATTGCAGCAGGAACAGCATCTCAGATATGAGGTCTTGTACCAACAACAGTAGCACAATAGATTGTATAAACCAGGATGTAGTGTGAGGGACATTCGGAAGCAGTCAGTGCAGTGCGCTAACTAGTGCTGCGACAATTTCGTGTTATGTTAGTTTTTTACGAGGCATAGTTGTACAGTTTTCTTTATTTTGTTTTACTTTTTATGAAATTCCAGACATTAGTCCAACTTGAGGCACAGAAAGATACAGTGAGCTGCCCACAAATACATAGCTGTTGGTTCAGTGGAAGAAGGCAGGATTTGAACCCTCCAGTCAAGGTTCAAGTTAGGCCTGGGCGGATTTTGCTGAATCGCACTATGCAGAGCTCTGCGAAGTGTCGAAAAACTCTGCCTCGCTACGCGGAGTTCTGCGAGCAGCGGAGTGTGCTACGTCGTGCTATTTGTGCTGATTTTTAGCACCAGGAGTTTCTCCTGCGTTGTAAAATAGCATGAACAGCATCATGCGTAGCATCAGAGGGTACTGCTTCTATCTGAATCTTGAGTAGATTTTCTACACGAATTACAGCTTCCTCAACACGAGCGGCAGCTTTCTCTACGCGAGCGGTAGCAACCTGCCGCGACCGCCCGCGTTTAAAAATCTCTCCGGGAGGTGGTCTAGCATGCAATTTCTCTCTCTTTTGCGCGAGAAAAAAACGGCAAAACTCCGCTTGCGGAACAGAATTGTTTGCCCACCCCTAGTTCAAGTGCAGAATGTTACGGAAATTTCTCCCAGTGGGTGTTCACTTGCTTTGTTTATTCACTACAATATAGCAGAGCTCAGAGGCGTGTGGTTGAGATGCAGGGGCCAATTTGGTCTGAGGTTGCAACAGACTAAGATAAGAGCAAGAGAAAGAACAAGCATTGGCATAGCCAATAGGTCTCGCCTTTGAGACATTATAAGTGTTTAGCCATGCAACAGTTAATGTTGTTGCAGTAAGGATATTGTGCTGCATAACTAAATACTTATAAGGTGAAGAGCTCGGTTCAGTCACAAAGCTCTCTGCCTGCAGCTTCCAGACAGTCTGCTTGTTGCGTCCACCCTGCCCGTCCTCCTCCCATTCCCTCTCCCAGCAGCTTGTTCTTTGATCTTCTGATAGCGCTCCTACTCTCCATGACCCCCATTGCTCTGGGTCTCTGACAGTCCGTAGTCCGCGAGTATGATCTGTGCCCCCAGCCCCCACAGGCACTACTGCAAACAGTTTTATAACAAACGAATTTCGGAGGAAAAAAAGTAAGATATTTAATTTACTGGATCGAGTTGGTTGTTGCATTTGGTGGATATTTTATTTGCACAGGATTTAAAGGCTAGAGCGTTTCTTCTGTCCATTCATTTACAGCGCTTCATGGCTGCCGCGGTGCTGTTAGACACTGGGCGCTGCAGCAGGGGCTGTGACGCCGTCAGACTTCAGATTTAACATCAGGATGGGCCCCCCTCTGACACATGCGGTCGAGGGTTCCAGTATTATCCTGCTATATCTTAATTGCATGATATAGCGCTTAGTACCCCTGACGAGGATTCAGCTGTGTCCTCATTTTCCGGGCTCACAGAAGAGGTTTGTTGCCTGCATCTCGGATATCAGATATGCCCTTTTCAGATGCTCGTCTTAACAAGCATTTGCAATGCAATAGGTCTCGCATTTACGCGAGTTTGAGCTATTAACAATGGAAATAACAATGCTTTTTATTTTTGTTTTTAAAACATAAATAAAAGGCGGAGTCATTTACAATGCCAATAGCTTAAACTTGCGTAATTGCGAGACCTATTGCATTGCAAATGCTTGTTAAAGGGGACCTCGAAACGAGTCTCTATCTGGCTCTGTTTTGTGCCCTGGCACAGGGGGTCCGTTTTTTTCTGGACTGCAGTGACAGAAGGCACGTAGATGTGCATGTGCTCACACTGCTCACTTCTCACCAGTGGAGAAGTTACGGCATGACGTCACGTCATGCAAGGTCAGTGTTGTAGCGGGATGACATCACGTCATGCAAGGTGAGTGTTGTAGGGGAAGGGAAATCCTTTAAAGAGAGTTATTTTCTCTCTTGAGTTCCCTTCTCTTTATTAAACTCAAGAGCAGCAACATCGTCGTGGTGTCACCAGGGCTTTAAGTGGAAGCTTTTTCAATATTATAGACAAGCCATAGTTGCTGCTTATTTATCTTATGCAACTAACAACCAATGACAATAGTCCCGACTTGTTGTAGGTATGATGTTACTTGTTGTGTCACATATCTGGATTTAATGATAAACACAGCAAAATACAATTAGGGCGGCACACTATGTTAAGTACAGATTGTTAGCTTAGGTTTTTTTGAGCCTCGCCCTTAATTACATTGGTCACGCCCCTTTGAGAGACTCCCCAGTTTTTGCATCCCACTTAAAGCCCTGGGATTAAGTGATATGCCCAAAATCACAGGATGTTGAGCGTACCCGCCGACACTCGAACACGGTTCCCTAGCTTCGAGGTCGTCTGCTCTAGCCGTTGGAACACATCCTCTCTCCCAATCCACAGCTTGCTCTGAGCACCGAAATGTGAGTTTCCTGAAAAAGTCTGGCAAGGATATGTGGTGAGGTAAAAAGAGACTACAGCTAGACCAATCACTGAAATAGAGTCACACATTTGCAAATACAAATAAAGAATATTTTAATACAACATGGAATAACACAAACATTGTGAAAACTCACACAAAGTGCATAACAACCATGGAATGCATCCTTGAGTATTTCCCTGCTTTGCAATGAGCTGTGGCATTTAATTCAAACCTGTTTTTCAGTGGGGGATAAAAAATATAATTTTGCAAGAGTTATGAAATATTTGAAAAAAAATCTGTAGCAGACATCTCAATCAATGTAAGAGTGAAAGCAAAGAGAGAGTAAAACTGAATAAGGTGAATCTTGTTAAATGAGGTAGGAAACAGCGTAGATTGCGTGGCCTTGTCTAATATCACCTGTCCCATGCTTAATTTGTAAACAATTAAGCACCAGGGCCTTTGTCAGGAGGACACTTCAGCTTGCTCACGCATTGCCCCTGCCAGAAAATACAACACAACTACTAAACATCATAACCTACAAGTGTAACACTTCAGACTATTCTAGACCACCAAAGCTATAAGAATGGCCTGGATGGCAATTATTAGTCAATTTTAATGTATATTGAATTAATAAACAACTGTTGTTGTGTCCATCTACAATTTAGACTAACAGTGCCACCATGTGGCAAGCTGTCATAAGTGGCGGTGTTGACATTTAAGTTCCAGTGCTGAGCACCAGAAACCACCGGCTCAAATTTAGCACTGCACCTGACCCACAAATTGGGGCATCAATGTACAGAAAAGAAACCGCAAAAGAAACAGATTTATTGAGCATTCCAGAGAAGTGTCTCATTTTCAAGCTTGTTTCATAAAGGTGGAGTGTAATTCGCAAAAGGTCAGTGCGGAGAGAAGACTGAACTTATAAAACTCTTTATAAATATGTGCGGTGATGCACCTGACAATGAGAGCTGTATGTGTTAATAGGGAAACTGAAATCATGAAGTGCATCAGCTCAGCTGAAGGATAACAAAAAGAAATCTTAATCTTCTCAGCCCCGAGACAATACTAGGCATCCAACCAGAAGGAGTGCCGATTTAAATGCTGCTGCACTCTAACGTTTACTCTATTCACCGTCACAATAAAAGATTATGGGCCAGATGTGCGTCCCACCAATTTGCGAGTCGCAAATTGCGTAGTATTTGTGACTCTCAAATTGGGATGCACAACAGTGTCTGAGCCACTGTTTGCGATTCCCAATGGGGTCGCAAATTGCATGCCTCATGCATATTAATGAGGCTGTCGCAATTTGCGACCCCATTGGGAATGGCTGGCTCTCCCAGGGATGGTGGCCTGCTGGAGTCAGCAGACCTCCATGTCTGGGACTGCTTTTAAATGAAGCAGTTTTTCTTTATTTTTTAAATGCAGCCCGTTTTCCTTAAAGGAAAACACGATGCATTTAAAAAATAAAAATCAATCTTTTCAGTTTCATTTTTTAAGGGCAGGTAGTCATCCCTGGGACCACTGCCTGCTCTTCAAAATTATTTAGGCACACACTCACAAAGGGGAAGGGGTCCCCTAGGGACCGCTTCCTGTTTGTGAGTGGTTTACCACCCTTCTGTGAAGGGTGGTAAACTAAGACTGTTGCAGTCACAAAACAGTCATACATATAGCTGGCATACAAAGTGCACTTGCCCCCCCCCCCTCCGCCATCATTCCACTCATAGAAACCCTTGAGTCATTTTTGGTCTTCACAGTGCAAACATTTATTAATACAGATCCGGCCAATTACTCCATTGGCCACTTTACTTATTTGTGATCATCTTTTAATATATTTTACTTCAACACACCACAGCACTCCAACTGACTGTAAAGATTATACATTTTCAGGTTTGATCTTCGGGCTGTGCCAGCAGGCCCCAACCAAGATAGCCTGCTCTCCTTAGGCTGACCGCCCCCCGGTCAACAGAGCCGCAGGTAAATAATCTGCCCCTCTTGTGACAACCGCTGGCTTCCTGGGGTAGAGCCAGAGAGTCCGGAGCCACCAGCAGGTCAGCCCCCCCTCTCTCGCCAGCCCGGAGCCCTGATAGACTTCCAGACCTGTTCTGGTACTAAAAGAGCCACCGACAAACGGAGTCCATGTCATTTCTCTTGCCCAGGACCCCGCTTAACCAACACACTGCTTTCAGGGATGGGTGGGTGGGCAACTCCGACGCGACCTCCGACCCTGCTGCAGGACCGCAAAAGAGGGCGAAGTTCACGCCCCTTTTGCTTTTAAACCCCCCGCCATCATCTAATTACTTCCTGGGTCATCTACTCATCCTCCCTGTGCACATCCGGTCCGTTTGTTATTGTGTCCCCTCCCTTCCGGGTCTCGCGACCCGGAAGGAATTCCTAAGCTGTCTGGGCCCTTTGTTGCCACTAAAGGCGCCACGCCCCTTACGTAGGGTGGCGCCCCTCAGTTTCAGGAGTCGCTATTAGGATGGGATGCCCTTGAAACGCCGCTTCCTAATAGCGAGTCGCTAATCCTATTTTGCGAGTTGCAAATTGATTTGCGACTCGCAAAATAGGATTAGTACATGGGCCACACCCATGTAAAAACCCATTTGTTTGCACCCGCAAAAAACGTTAGTAGATGTGGCCCGATATCTTGATTAGACAACAGTGAGTGCCACCTTTGGCAAGCAAGGAGGAATTCAGTTCCTTCCATATATGAAGAGGGTGGCATGTTTATTTTACACAATTATCAGCTAATAGATTAAGGAAGAACGCCCAACTCACCCGTGTCTCTTCTCTTCATACATTGTGTTTTCTTACCATTTCTCTCACGGCATGCCAGTAAGATTTCTTTTATTATGTACTTCGTGATGGTATACATCACCAAAGCATCGTCTAATCCATCGAGACATCATGCAGGATTATACATCACGAACCGTGCAGCAGACACCCTGGTCTTTACGTGTGTGAAGGCTGAGCACATCTTTTCTTGCAAAATCAAATTTACATTTCCCTAAACTGACTTGACTCTAATGACAGTGTCAGCGTCTGATGGATGGCTGGGAAAGGGAACACCAAAGTCCAGGGTGCCAAGAGATAATCCCTCTGCCAAAGACTTTCATATAGTTCAGGAGTCCTTGGAATCACGTTTGAGTTTGTTTTAAAATAGGTGGAATTTTACTCTTTTATTCAGTGATCACAAAATACCAAGCGTAAATATAAAATTAGAGCAAATACTGTAAAGTTCTCTAAAACACCATATACACTGCATATAAATAGGTGAAAGGACAAGGCCACAGGAATTATGTGGTTCAGCAGCAGCACTGTTTAAAAAAACAATATGGATTTACCACACTTGCCACATAATCCACTGAATAATTTGCAGATTTCAACAAAAACATTATTTGATTGTAGTGTAAACTAACTTAAAGATAAAAGCTAGCAGGTAGACCCTTTGCAATAGTTAACTGGCTGCCTTTTAATTGCTAATTGCTGCATTAGGGCATTAGACTGATATTAATAAGGCAAAACCTTTGCCCAATCAGAATAATGTGTGATTAAATAATAAAATAGTGAAATAATCCTGCCACCGAATGAAACGTGCATTTGTAAAGCGTACATTCCCCCCAGCAGGGATATCTTGGCACTGAATTCAATAACAGATGTTTATTGTTACTCAACTCAATGGTACTCATTTTTGTCACCTCAGACGCATGAGAGTTTGAGTGAACCCGCCAGGATTCAAACCTGCGACCATGCAGTCAATGATAGATTCCAGCAGTGGATGTATTCGTACCATGAGCACCAGACCCCGTTTAGATGGACTGTGCTATCCTGCATAATCAGACTCGGTTCACAATATTTTTACAAACCTGCCATATCATTTGTAAACCCAGACGAAATGCTGTTTATGCGTGCATAATTTTGCATATTTGCTGATATTTCACATTAAAATTGTTAAGCAAAATGCCTAAATTACGAGATTATGACACGTTTTGGAAACAAGATTTTGTTTGGGTAAAAATCCTGTTTGGAGCTCAGTAACAACCAACCAAATGCAAGCGCCTCTTGCAATTCCATGTTGGTCTTTAGCGCTAAATGCGCCCATGTGTCCTTTTTGGACGCAATCTGCAGGACCAGCATTTCAAAACATGAAGCATAATTTCACGTCATTTTTTTGTCTTTCTGCATCATTTCTGCAAATGAAATTAAGGCCAATCTCAACCATTTGGTCCTCCCCTGGCCCATAATTCCAGTCATCCTAAAGCCCTCTAAAAGAGTGGATTGACTATTCCAGCATAATAGTTTTGCACCATAAATATCTGGTACCAATGGTGCTCAGTCATTTTGGTCTACAATATTACCATGGGATTTTGATCTGCTCACAATGGAAAAGGGAATTGCTGTAAAATCGGTAGTTTCACATCAGTTTCCATTGGTAACATAGGGGCATATCAATAAGGGCTTTATCTCTGCTTTTTTGGCTTTAAAAGCCAAAAAAGCAGAGATAAAACTAGCACCCTATCAACAACAGGGTGCTAACATGCAAATTTGCATGTTAGCACCCTTTTACTCTACGCTTCCCCTTGCATCTCTAATGAGATGCAAAGGGGGCGTTCCAGAGTAAAATAAAAGGAGAAATGTCGCTAAACCACATTTCGCCTATTATCAAGAATATCGCTAACCCTGTTAGAGACAAAAAAAGCAGCGCTAACCGCGGTTAACGCTGCTTTTTTACGTCTGGTATTTTTCTGACTTAGCCATGATATCCTATGGAAGGAGGATATCATGGCTAAATTTGTCTGTCCCTATCAACAAGCTAACGTGAGATTATCGCTGGGTTTCCAGCGATAATCTCACGTTAGCCACTTAGCGTGAGTATTTTTATCGCTATTGAGATAAGCGTTGCTAATAGCACGCTATCTCAGCGATAAAAATCACCGCTAGCCGGCGATAATTATCCTAGCGCTAAGTGCGCTTAGTGATAATTATCGACGGTTGTTGTTGATATGCCCCTTGGCTAGCTAATTCCTGAGTTATAGACATTTTCTCATGGATATTTCCAACCACGTCTGAGCTGGGCACAGGTGCGAGAAATGTCTAAGGTATTCCTGCATGCACTAATATTGCATCACTCAGAATTTACAATTCAGGTAGACACAACAGTATGAGCTGAAATTAGGAATCATGAGTAACTGATAATGAGGACCAGAATATCCTGCCTTACAGTAAATATACTCCACAGGTCCTTTAGGAAAATTCGCATTGTCCGCACTGAGAAACTGACGTCTATGGACTCCAGGCATTCATCATGAAATGTAACATTGAAACTGCCTTGAGGAGTAAAGGCATGCACTTGTTTTGAGGGGCGCATGTCTCAGTGCAGCTGTATAGGGCTGGCATTAAAATACATGAGCTTCATCCACTAGTTGGAGCACTGTTACGCAACATGGATGGGAAGTCGTTTAGTTACAATAAATGAAGATCGGTGCCAATATACTAGACCTCACACCTCGGCAGCGGCTCCTCCGCTATGGCGGGGAAGCGTCGCCCCACCTACCAGTAGCCGAAAAAATGAAAAGTAAAAACGATAATAAACCCTTGTTCATTATTGTTTTATTTTTCTCTTGGAGCCAGGGCTTGGGGGTGGGGCCAGTGTGATGACAGGCTGGAGAGGGAGTGTTGGGCATCGCTATTCAGTGCACATGACAGTCTGGCCACCGTCTCCGGCTTGCCAAACGGTTATACGCCCTGAAGCTTTCTCCAACCCCTGCTGCGTTGCTGGGTTGGATAGAGCAGGCACTGGCTCCCAGTCTACCTGGGAGTGTAAATCATCAGTGCTCAAGCCAATCCTGACGCTGCTTTCAGCAGCATGAAAGCAGCATCAGGGAAGCTATGCCTGAGGAAAAGAGGGGCAAGATGCGATGAGCAGGTAAGTGCCTTTTTAGGTCGAGCCTGGACAGCGCATGTGCTGTTCTCCAAGGCATGCTGTATTGAGGTATGCCATAGAAGCTCCGCCCATTTCCTGCACAACTTTTCAATTGGCTTGCGTTACTGTCCTTGTGAAATTGTTGCTTTTAATTTGTGAATAGGCTTAGTAGTCCCTCCTTGGTACCGCCTTGCCTGCATTTGTAACATCCCATAACAACTGGACTTTTCACTTCTGTTGTTACACGGTCTGCTTTATAAGTTGTGAGCGCTATTTTCTTTAATGATCTTCCCTTATTCCACCCACAACATCGCAGCAGGCCGCCTACTTTTAAATTATTTGTATTTAAATTATTGCATGGCCTGCTTTAACCATAGCGGCCGCGCTTATTTCATTATTGAATTTACAGTGCGGGCCACTTTTACTTTAGCGGCTGTGCTTAATTAAGTATTTAATTAACAGCGGGGCCGCTTTCACTTTAGCAGCTGCACTACAGAACCTTTTAAATTAATATATTTATTTTTGTTTCAGGTGAACGCGCACCATATGTGCTTTCACTTTCATGTTGTTTACGCCCCTTTCTTTAGATGCTGCTTACTGTAACCTGAATACGGCAAGCAGCGCCTAAGGAAAGGGGCGCGGCCACCATTAGAGTGGTCTCGTATTTGCGAGAGTTTGAGCTATTGGCATTAAAAATGACAATGCCTTTTATATGTGTTGCTTTAAAAAACACGTAAATGAAAGGCGTTGTCGTTTACAAATACGAGACCTATTGCATTAAAAAAGCTTGTTTTATTTTTTTATTTGTCTCCCATGTTTCCCACCTCCCCCCTATTATCCACCTCCCACCCCACAACTCTGTCAGCAGGACAGCTGCTATTGCAACTTGGAGATGTGGTATGCTAACCCCTGATGTTGGTTTAAAAACATAATAAACCACAATGGTACAGGAATAGGATATACCATCTGTTTGGGATGAATAGCATCTGTTAGGATTATTAAATGCACTACTGCTGTCTTGATGCCACAATACTGTGCGCTGAATGGCCAAGAACTCATTTGTGTTTCTATTGATTCTCCCAGAGCTGTGGTCAAGGTGGACTTCAGGACGTGGTGTGGGGTTAGAAGATCAGAAACAGTAGAACACTTTCAATTACAGCTAAGAACTTGACTATCTAGTCAATTCTTATTTTATAGGAAGAAAAACACTTTATAATGTGTAAGTAAATAATAATACACATACAAATGTGATACACATTAAAACCTGAAGTGCCAAGCCCCTTCTGGACAAGATGCTTGACCTCAAAAGTTATTATACCTCATTAATAGTAGGTGACAGAAAAAAAACAATATTAAAATCTAGGCACGTATTTCTCTATAGGGAATGCTTTCGGTCTTCATGGTCATGCTTGGAAACATCCAAGTTTATCCCTTGAAAAAAGGTTTGATTTACAGGATAATGGCAGAAATCCTGCCACTAAGGCTTTGCTTTGATGTAACAACCTGAGCTACTCAAAGAAGCTCTAGATTAAAAGCTAAAAAAAACACTGGAAGATGTTCCATCCAGTTCACTGACACATATGAACTGAATATGTTCACATGGGAAGTAGCTTGCCCATATGGCCATGCACATTGGTGGCAGTTACCAACACTGTCCACTAGCAGCTGTTGACTACATCATTCAGCAAGCTTGATATAAAAAATTCTAATGAAGACATCCTGGATCTTCGTAATTTCTACATTACATGTGAGGACGCCCATTTCTTTTATCGCATGTCATTTAATTTTTTACTGTCCTGATGATGTCCCATCGACTGGACCGAATTGGCTGAAACATCTAAACTAGTGGTCTCCAACAGGTAGCTCAGGCCCCGCATGTTGCTCACTGCATGCTGAAATGTTGGTCAAGAGATGATGCGAGCACATTTAATTTCTTTTGAGGGAGTGGTGTGTTAGCATCTCTGAACGGGTGCTGCAAACTTTCTTCTCTCACAGATGCAACAGCGGGTGCACCAAGCACATGTTAATGCATTGAGCATCTGGGAGATGATGATCGCAAGAACGGAAACATTTGCCTTCTTGCTCCTCCACCTGAATCAGCTCCACTGTAATGCCCCTGCTGATGTCTTCTCCTTCTGGGGCAAACCAGGCAATGTAATTCATTGGATGAATGTGAATCCATGAACACCACAAAAAGTCGTACCTCAGGCATTTTTTTTCCGCCAGCGTACTAGGGCCAAACTACCCAGAGTCAGATATACATCATGCATTTTACAAGTGTATTATAAATATGCCAAGTGTGCGAGCGAGGATGCGAAGATCGGATTGAACCAGTCTTTCGAGGCTATGCGAGATCCCGCCTCCACGGAGCCTCGGTGTTTGCTGCCCCGCCCCGTACCTGGAAACGTGGCTCTGAAGCACTGATGGCGGTTTGTGGTCTTGGCGTTTCTTTGCTTTTGCCGATTTTGGCTGGCATTTTGCTTTAGTGTTTAAAGCTCGGAGCTTTGGAGTGCTGGGAGCTGGAGCCTGCTGCCTGCTGCCTGTCAGGGGATCGTCTGTCAAGGCTGTCGAGGCTTTATCTGAGGCTTCATCTGATGCCTGCAGAGGACGGAGTAACTCGAGGAGCTGGTGTTGCTTCTTCTTTTACCGGTCCAGCTGCTGACGGCCCTATTGTGGGCTATCGCTGTATTACTGGGTTCCATTGGAGGACTGAAGAAGCAGGTAATTTGGTGAATTACAGGCAATTACAGGCAAAGTATCAAAATTGACTGTGTATAAGGGGGAAAAGAGAAAAAAAAAAGAAACGTCAGTGCCTGACAGTGCCGGACACAAGGATTGATTGAAAGGGAATAGAGGGGAGTGGAGAGGAGCGGAGGCTGCTGCTGGTTTTTATTTCTTTTTCAACTCCAGAACTCCAGAAGGGAAGAAAGGAAGAAAAAAACTTAAAACCATGGGGAGACATAATAAAAATCCTGCTACCCCGTCTCAGCTAGGTTCTAACCCACCCTTGAAATCAAGAACTCACAATACACAATTGAAAATAAATCAGGGTATTTCAAAAGATGAGCGGGAGCGAGTTCAGAAAAATCGAAGAGGGTCTACCCCCATAGCTGATTGTTCAAGCTCTGGGGAGGAACTTACAGATCAAGGTGAAGCTGAAGGTGAGCAAGGAGAGTCACAGGGAAAATTAGACAATGTTTCCCAGATTTCGACGAGCTCAATTACAACAGGTATAGAAAGCAGCACTGTTGGTACAGTTTCCGCAAGCGAGAGCCATAGGAACCAGGGCAAAAGTCTTTTAACGGAAAATCAAGAGGACCCGTGTATAGACCCTTCCAGTCTATCGGCAGGCAAGAACAAGGAGTATTTGATTTTTCAGAAAATTAAACCTTCTCAACCTTTAATGTTACATTCAAATCAAATCAAATCAATCAGCTTTATTCGGCAATTAAGACATAAAAGCACATTTACAAACATTATTTACAATTATATAAATTACCTAAAAAGAGAGTAAAATTCCAATTAAATTTTTCAATGTCCGTCAAGCTAATTCATGCTTTAAGAAGAATAAAAAAAACCACAATCATAGAATTCGAACCAGCTCATATCAGCTTAAATTGCACAGGGAATAACATAATATAACATTGTGGGCACCTTGATTACCTACTTATAATAACGGCAGCGGGTGATGTTAACAAGATGTTGAGTTGCTTATGGGTAAGGAGTTAACATTGAGTTTCAGAGCTTTTAACCTTATGCCCCAGGCCCATCCTATAAACTTAGCTACTGCTACACAGATCGGGGGTGCAGGATCGGTGCATAGAATGCGAAGGGCGATAGCATATCTTCTAATGCCCATGGACTTGCAAATTGGTTTTATCCATTTTTCCCTCGGAATTGCATACATTGGACAAAAGAATAGTACGTGACCTATGTTTTCGCATTCATCTACGCATCTAAAGCACCTATCCTTGTTAATGCCTGCTCCCCCCCATCTAGAGGTGAAATCTGCAACGGGTAATGTACCCACCCGCAGTTGAAAGTATAGCTTGCGATCAGTGATTTTTTCAATGATGTCCCAGAACTTCTCTTTGAGGGGTTGGACTTTGAACTCTAGGAAGCGGGACGTTAGTTGAGAGGAAAGGCCTTGGGCAATTTCTAGTTTATAAACCCATTCCCAGTACATCATTTTCAGCTTTTCTTTGGAAGGGAAAACTGCACGTGTAGGATTTTTCCAGAGTTCAATCAGGCCTAAACTGCCTAGTAGGGATTTGATCTCAAGCAACCAGATTATTTTTTGGGACCTATCGGATTCAATTATATCCACAAAACCACTCCTATAGTGCATGAGTTCATCTGTGCACCAGAGTCTACGCCAATATAATATTGGACGTAACCTCGCCAGATGTTCTAGGGGTTTTTTGCCAAGATCCAATAGTAAGGGACGCAATGGCGTACTAGGTGGAAGATTTGTGATTTTGCGAAGAAAAGCATTTTCTAGGACCTTCAGCCTATTCAAATTGGCAAACCCCAGAGCTCGGCCCCGTAAAGGCATGAGCCCAGGACCGACGTTCCATAAATTTCTAGAGCTGGAGAGATTGGCTTAGTTAGTGAGTTTTTAAACCTAGATAGGAGAGCCCCTGACTTTTGTTTGTGTTGCAAGACGGCGCGGTCAAGTTGGCAATCCCAGCGCATGTCTTTTTGTAAAGTAATCCCCAGGTAAGTAAATGAGGTAACCTCCTCCAAGGGTAACTTGTTCATGAATATTTTCCCCTTGAAGGATTTTGATCCATTGAATGACATAAATTTGGTTTTTCCCGTGTTGACTTCCAGACCCCTTACAGTGCAAAATTCTTCAAAGCACCGGAGGGCCTTCGATAGGCCACTGGGGGTCTTTGAGATAATCAACGTGTCATCCGCGAACATGAGGATAGGAATGCGTTCGCCGGCCAAAGCAGGTGCATCGGTCGGGGTCAGAGAGAGGCGACCGGCCACCCCGTCGACAAACAGTGAGAACAGGGTCGGCGCCAAGACGCACCCCTGCCGCTCTCCCCTGCCGACCGGGAAGTCCTCGGTCACCTCCCCCATGCCCCCCCACCGCACTCGAGCAACGTTTCCCTCATGTAAACGGATAATCACGGAAAGGAGCTCAGGAGCAATACCCATTTCCCCCAAAACCTGCCATAGCCTGCTCCTTGGGACCAGGTCAAAGGCGGCACTTAGGTCCACGAATACTGCATAAAGGGCACCCCTCCCCAAGACCACGGTCTTCCAGTATATGTTGACAAAACGGAAGACTTGGTCAATGGTACCCTGCCTGCATTGGGCTCAAGATGTCATGGTCGTCGATCCAGAGTAGGATTTTGTGGAGGAACAAGCGGCCTATAATCTTTTGGATCGAGTCAATTAGACTGATTGGCCTGTAATTACTTGCCTTTGTTTTATCCCCCTTTTTATATACTGGGACGATTTCAGCGCCCTTCCATGAACACGGGATGTCGGCTCCCTGGGCAATTGCATTTGCAAGTTGCAAAATGTAGCTAGACCAAAGACTTCTATTGTTAAGAAACATGTCTGCAGGGATTCCGTCCATGCCAGGGGCTTTTCCTCTGACCACTTTATCCAAAGCTCTATTTACGTCTTTTATTAAAAATAGGGCCTCTGTGTAAGATACAGATGGGGAGGTCTCAAAAGGACTGATTTCACACGGTGCGGCATACTGGGGTTTGAAGTAATCAACCCAAGCATTTTGTGCCACGCTGTTTTGCGGCCGCTCTGCAATGCCACCCCTGTCCCATTTGTATGTATCCCAGAAAGCTTTACTATTCTTATCCCTGGAAGCATCCAGTAGGGCCTTCCACATTTCGGTGTCCCAGGTTGCCTTTGCCTCTTTCAATGTCTTCCCATATCGAGCCCTGGCAGTCCTTACAAGCGATGTGTCTTTCGACTTGAGTGCACTGCCAAGCTCTATCCGGGCTTTCCGACACTCATTATTATACCAGCCCTCTTTTTTATGAGGTTTGGGATTTCTACCGGAGGTAGGTTTAAGAAAATATTTCCGCAGGCCCGCAAAAAGCCTGGTATGGATTTCTGCCACTAGATAAGGTGGATTTGGGCCCTCAGCCTGTACACCCAATGCTTCTAGAGCAGAGATTGCTTCTCCATTTATTGCCTGTACAGTCTTTGGGTCCTCAGCAATCCGGTCCCATTTTAGGTAACGTGTATTATTAGACAGGAGGTGCTCAGACTCATACGTAGCTTGCACTGGTGGTGAACAACCAAGCAAGGACACATTAAATGACGAGACTAGTGGATGATGATCGCTCTCTTGCCGACTAATTACCTCCATGTCTTTAAAGTGGGTCCAGAGTTGTATATGGATCAGTAAGTAATCAATCCTACTAGCCCTACGTCCGTTATCAAAAGTATTTGCACCTAGTTTGTCGGACGGACTTCTGCCGTTCGCTGCTCTCATGTGATTGCCTAAACAGAGGCCATTTAATTGAATTGCGGCCTCCGTCCACCTTTTTGCTGGTACAATCTCGAGTGGTGGAATTCCCCATTTAACATCTTCTTCCTCAGTAAGCTGTGATATGTCATCTAAGTACAGTGGTTCAAACGATGTGTTGAAATCACCTGCTATAATAGGCAGGATGTTAGGGGGCAGGGAGTCGATTGTTTCTTCCAGTAAATGAACAACTGGAGACCGTTTTCCCCCGGGAAGACCTCGCGCATAAACATTAAAAATTTCTAGGTTAATCCCAGACTTCGGGACAATCTTTACAGATAAGATATCGTCACTCGTGCGAGGACTTTGGGTTACTCGACATCCTAAGTTTTGCTTTAGCCATATAGGTAGCCCGCCAGACGGCCGGCCTCTTTTGCTTTTTATGGCTGGGATATGAAAGTTAAGGAATCCATAGCATACAAGGGGGGCTAGTAACCATGTCTCTTGAAAGAGACATATGTCAAATTTGGATATAAAACCTAACCATTCAGGATCAGCTATTTTTGGGCCTAGGCCGGCTATATTCCAAGATATTATGGTCAATGGGCCACTCTCAGTGCAGCCTCCATTATCTAGTCCTATGCTCAATCGTGGTGAACTTGGGCTTTCTCTTTCCAGGTAGAGCAAGTCATTACTACCAATAGTTCTCACGTTGGATGTATCACCAGAGACGGCTTTCCCATCAAAGCCAACCAAGGCTACAGTGCAACTAGGCAATACCATCACCCCAGTCTCAGTTGTTAATTGGGGTTTTACCCCCTTCTGGCGCTGGTCCAGTGGTATTTCCATGGAAGGGTTTTTACTGAACGCACCTTTCTCTGTTAAGGTAGAACATACTACCCGTTTTTCCCCAGGGGTTATAGCAGGTTTACATGTACTATTCTTTTTATGGTGAGAATTTAGTCGTCAATCACAGTCTTCCAATCCGGAGGACCCAATTGTCTTATGCTGCATATTAGGTTCACTGGGATTACTAGGCCGCCAGTTATGATCTCTCTGGCCACAACCCACTAAATTGCGTTGTTGGTAGTCGCAATGGAAGAAGGACAAAGGCAGTGAAAGGATTGGACTTCAGGAACTTGGATTTCGCCATAGGCAGATATGCTCCACTGCCTTTGTATCTCTAAAATTAATTATAATACAATCGCCTTCTATCGTTTTCTTCGATGGACCAACCCAATTTACCCGGCGCACAAAGAGGATTTCTGTTGAGACATTTGGAGGCAGAGGGCGATTACAATTTAACCAATAAACACATTTGTTCCTCAGTTCCCCGTAATCCTCCCTAGTGTCTGTACCCAAGGGCTTAACTCCTGCCAGTATTATCACGTAGGGTCTAGACTCTAAAGGGAGTGTATGTTTGGGAGTTTTCTTGTCGCCGAGTTACTGTATGCTTCCCTACCCGGATGTTTTAATACTGGGCTACTATCTACTCCTGCAGGTCCATTCCCCCCACTCGCTATGCTGCCTAGTGTAGTGGTCTTGGTGGTATCCCGGGTAACCAGACCCGGCACTTGTGGGTTGGTATTTGTTTTAGATATAGAGGTGGTGGGTATAGCATTAGTAATAGTGGCACTCTTATTAGGGGGCATAACTGTTGGTGATTTATCACATGCCTGGCATTTACTAGCTTTTTTCTGCCGAGACTGTGCTGCCGAATACTGCAACTCCAAACAAGACAGTCTATTTTCAATCCCATCCAGTCTATCATAGATTGGTTGGCACGTTTTATAGAATATTGCCTCTATTTTTCCCCAGAAATCATCGCCCACATTATGCTGTTCCTTAGGGGGGGCTGATACATGAAACATTTGGTCACTCTCTTTCCCATTCTCCGAAGCTACTTCTAGGCATGTGGTTGATTTTTCAACAATGTCCGCTGGGGTAATTCTCCTTGACTTAGCGGTTAGGCCAATATTTGGTGGTTCTCTGCGTTTCCTTTTGGATCTCTCTGTTTTCATACTTTCCTTGCTCTTTGGGGAGGGTTTCTTATGTTTAGGGTTCATAATAGAGCGAGTCTTAACGCTCTCAGTTACACCAGTTTCTCGTGGCGACTTTAATTGACCCCTTTTTTGTCTGGTATTGAGATTGGCTCCTTCAGAGACTGGAATGCAATGAGGTACATTTCTCTGTGGGGAAGGATCATCATCGTCATTACCCGGTGCAACCAGCATTATGCTCACATCATTATCTGGGATCTGGTCTGTATTATGCATCGGGGAATGGGCATGAGTGAGATGCCCCAGTGAGGAGCGTTTGTCTGTGAGAGAACCCAGCGACAAACGTTTTTCGGTATAGTCAATCTCTTTGTCCAGAATGGATGATACCCTTACAAGGAATTGATCAAGTGTGCCAACCAGGGACTTCCGTCTCGTGTCGGGAACAGCAGACATCTTTTACAGGTCACTTTGGCTATGTATTACACTGTAAAGGATTGCGTTGGCGTGACTGACCTTGGTGAAGTTCTCCTGAATTCTTCGCAGAGGGTGGGCCCGACCCGACCTTACACGGCCTCTAACGGGCTCAAACGGGCCCGCCCTTGGTCCGGGCTTCGTCCGGCGCCCGCCCGCGCGCGTCCCGCGACGCGGAAGGAGCGGCGTTCTTTTGAGCGCCTCCGGGCGCTTTGCTGACGTCAAATGGCGCTAGGGCGCCTGGGAGTTGTGGTCTCCCCTCGCCGGGGCCGCAGAATGACGATGCGGCAACAGCAGTGGCAGAGGGACACCCAGCGGGACAGCAGCGGCACTTAGGTGAGCGGATGAGGGCAGGGCAAGGCACCAGCAGTCACCCCCGCGCTATTTCTGGCTCCAAAGGGATTCCTGAAACGATCTTCCCGCTCCACCGAAGGAGCGGCGTTCTTTTGAGCGCCTCCGGGCGCTTTGCTGACGTCAAATGGCGCTAGGGCGCCTGGGAGTTGTGGTCTCCCCTCGCCGGGGCCGCAGAATGACGATGCGGCAACAGCAGCGGCAGAGGCACACCCAGCGGGACAGCAGCGGCACTTAGGTGAGCGGATGAGGGCAGGGCAAGGCACCAGCAGTCAACCCCGCGCTATTTCTGGCTCCAAAGGGATTCCTGAAACGATCTTCCCGCTCCACCGAAGGAGCGGCGTTCTTTTGAGCGCCTCCGGGCGCTTTGCTGACGTCAAATGGCGCTAGGGCGCCTGGGAGTTGTGGTCTCCCCTCGCCGGGGCCGCAGAATGACGATGCGGCAACAGCAGCGGCAGAGGGACACCCAGCGGGACAGCAGCGGCACTTAGGTGAGCGGATGAGGGCAGGGCAAGGCACCAGCAGTCACCCCCGCGCTATTTCTGGCTCCAAAGGGATTCCTGAAACGATCTTCCCGCTCCACCGAAGGAGCGGCGTTCTTTTGAGCGCCTCCGGGCGCTTTGCTGACGTCAAATGGCGCTAGGGCGCCTGGGAGTTGTGGTCTCCCCTCGCCGGGGCCGCAGAATGACGATGCGGCAACAGCAGCGGCAGAGGGACACCCAGCGGGACAGCAGCGGCACTTAGGTGAGCGGATGAGGGCAGGGCAAGGCACCAGCAGTCACCCCCGCGCTATTTCTGGCTCCAAAGGGATTCCTGAAACGATCTTCCCGCTCCACCGAAGGAGCGGCGTTCTTTTGAGCGCCTCCGGGCGCTTTGCTGACGTCAAATGGCGCTAGGGCGCCTGGGAGTTGTGGTCTCCCCTCGCCGGGGCCGCAGAATGATGATGCGGCAACAGCAGCGGCAGAGGGACACCCAGCGGGACAGCAGCGGCACTTAGGTGAGCGGATGAGGGCAGGGCAAGGCACCAGCAGTCACCCCCGCGCTATTTCTGGCTCCAAAGGGATTCCTGAAACGATCTTCCATTATCAATATGACATTAAATAACATAACTAGCTGCCTGCGCACACTTCAGGTAATTTGGTGAATTACAGGCAATTACAGGCAAAGTATCAAAATTGACTGTGTATAAGGGGGAAAAGAGAAAAAAAAAAGAAACGTCAGTGCCTGACAGTGCCGGACACAAGGATTGATTGAAAGGGAATAGAGGGGAGTGGAGAGGAGCGGAGGCTGCTGCTGTTTTTTTTTTCTTTTTCAACTCCAGAACTCCAGAAGGGAAGAAAGGAAGAAAAAAACTTAAAACCATGGGGAGACATAATAGAAATCCTGCTACCCCGTCTCAGCTAGGTTCTAACCCACCCTTGAAATCAAGAACTCGCAATACACAATTGAAAATAAATCAGGGTATTTCAAAAGATGAGCGGGAGCGAGTTCAGAAAAATCGAAGAGGGTCTACCCCCATAGCTGATTGTTCAAGCTCTGGGGAGGAACTTACAGATCAAGGTGAAGCTGAAGGTGAGCAAGGAGAGTCACAGGGAAAATTAGACAATGTTTCCCAGATTTCGACGAGCTCAATTACAACAGGTATAGAAAGCAGCACTGTTGGTACAGTTTCCGCAAGCGAGAGCCATAGGAACCAGGGCAAAAGTCTTTTAACGGAAAATCAAGAGGACCCGTGTATAGACCCTTCCAGTCTATCGGCAGGCAAGAACAAGGAGTATTTGATTTTTCAGAAAATTAAACCTTCTCAACCTTTAATGTTACATTCACTTCTATAGCGCATAGATGCCCCAGCCAAGGGGCGTCCCGGCGCTTAAAAAGATCCCAACACCACAACACTGTAGAAGGACAAAAGCACTGTATAGGACAAGATTGCGCAGTCAGAAAGCTAGGCTGCGAGGGGAAACAGATGCATTTTAATAGCTCTCCTGAACTTCAAGAGTTCATCTATTTCACGAATGTCAGGCGGGAGAGAGTTCCATAGCTTAGCAGCCAAGACCCGGAAAGACCGGCCTCCGGCCCTACAAAGCCTAAACCGTGGGACCACCACCAGGTTTTGCCCTGAGGATCTTAAAGAGCGTGAGGGCACATAAGGCACCAAAAGGTTAGCAAGATTCTGGGGAGAAGCCCACTTGAGGATCTTGAAAGAAAGACACAGGGTCTTACAAGAAATCCTCTGTGCTATAGGCAGCCAGTGCAGAGAACAGATGGTACTTTGCGCAGAACAGAACCTCGGTAAACCAACCAGGGCTCTGGCTGCGGCGTTCTGAATACGTGGCATCCGGGCAATTTCAGCCTGGTTGGCCCCCAACAGGAGCGAATTGGCATAATCAAGCCGGGATAGAATGGAAGCCTGTATAACCAGCTGCCTAGTGGAGGCATCAAAGAACCGCAAGATGGGTTTCAACCCTCGTAAGATGCCGAAGCAAGTAGCCGCCACTTTTTTAGTATGAATACTAAAACCTAGGGCTGGATCAAGCCACACCCCCAAGTTTTTTACCTCTGAAACTGGAATAGGAGTAACACCCAGTTCAGGAGGCCACTACATGTCACCCCAAAGGTCCGTCTGCTTACCGACAATCATGACCTCCGTTTATTTAGCATTTAACTGGAGACAGTTGGCATTCATCCAGCTAGCAACCTACAGAAGACCATCCCGGAATCTGGGGGCGTCAAGGTCGGCATCTCCACTCAGTGCAACCGCCAGCTGCGTGTCGTCAGCATAGGAGACCATGGTAATTCCCCATTGTTTGACGACAGCAGCTAGCGGCCTTCCATAAAGGTTAAATAATGTGGGACTCAACGACGAACCCTGAGGGACACCCACCTCCAGCGGATAGGCCTTGGACTCAAACGGAGGGATCGAAACCTTAAACGACCGCTCAGCAAGAAAGGAGCGGTACCAATCGAGGGCGATGTCCGTGACACCCGCCTCCCCTAGCCGTTGAAGAAGGATCCCATGCGAAACCGTATCAAGTAATCTCAGTGCCGCAGTTTGACCAGAATCGAGGACGGAGCGGAGATGTTCCGTCATAAAAAGCAAAGTTGTCTCCGTGCTGTAACCAGCACGGAACCCATTCTGGGAAGAATCCAGAATGCTGGCCTTAGCAAGGTGTTCAGTCAGCACCCCGTTCACATGGGATTCAACAACTTTTGCGACCCAAGGGAGGAGCGAAATCGGACGATAACTCTCAAGTTTTAGAGGGTCCAACGTGGACTTTTTCAGGATAGGTGTTACAACAGCTTGTTTCCATTTAATTGGAACAACACCTGAGGTGAGAGAAAGATTTATAAGATGACACACTGGAGGAAGACAAATAGCAGCAGAGTCTCTAAACTGAGCTGGCTTCATAGGATCCATTGGAGAACCAGATTTTATCCTGTGGACCAGTTTCAGAAGTGTCTCCATCGACAGGTTAGGGAATAATGCCAGAGTCTCACCTATAGCCGGTGTCGGGCCAACAGGTTTGGCTACTAACTCTGTTGTAGGAAAGGCACGCTAGATAGCTTGCACCTTTTCAAGAAAAAAAGAGGCCAAATCTTCACAGTGGGCCACTGAACAAATTTCCGCCACAGTTACTCTTTTAGCTGTCAAGTCCTTTAAGACCTTGAAGATTAATTTGGACGGGTTGAGGCTAGATCTGAATTCCTGTGAGTAGTAGGCAGCACGTGCTCTACACACAGCTCTGTGATATATTTTAACTTTAGCCAAATACAGAGATTTTTTCCTAGCTTCATAGATACAGTCTCTACCTTCACCGCCGCAACAGTCTCCCAAGCTGGACACTCAGAGCGTAAGGACTCCCCAAGTTGATCAATCCCAGCCTCCCTCTCCTTTGCTAACCCCTTCTCGTGTACCTCCTCTGCTCTTCCGCCCAATGGGGCATTCCTCCCCTCCCGTTTTACCATTGGAGTTGGATAAACGTCCTAATCAAGTATTTTTGCAACCAACAGGACCCGCGTCAGGACCTGGGACTGGATCAGCAAAAGGGTCAACAACAGAATCTGGATTCAGTTTCCAGTGCGATATAAAAAGCATGCTCACTTTAATTCTTGAGGAGATCAGAGAAATGAAAGTTACCCAGGCAACTGAAATTGCAGCATTACATGCACAATTATCCAAAATTGAAGAGGTGGTGGGGGCTATGTCGATTCGACTACAGGAAGCCGAGTCTCGAATTTCCCAGCTAGAAGATCAGATGACCTCAATTCATCAACAGGTCTCAGAGGATAAAAAATTAAAGAAAGCTTTGGAATTGAAATTGGAAGAATTGGAAAATCATGCTCGTCGGACTTATCTTCGCCTGGTTGGTGTTCCGGAGGGATGTGAGGGATCCCAACCAGATCAATGGGTGCAGGCCTTCATAAAAAATACATTTCTTCCTGAGTTCACTGGGGACCTTACAATCACCCGTGCTCATAGAGTTCCAGCTCAGCCCTTCCCTAACTCCAAACTTCCTAGAACTATGTTAGTGAATTTTTCAGATTATCGTATAAAAGAGCAAATATTGACCAGGGCTATTCAAAAAAAGCAATTTTCTTCATCTGAGGTCCCCCTTTGCCGTATTTTTTCAGATATGAGTGCTTCAGCGGCACGACGCCGAAAGGAGTTTGTTAAACTCCTTTATCTATTCAAGGCACAGGGGACACAAGCAGCTATCGCCCAGCAGTCGAAACTACGAGTCCTGGTCCATGGGAAGTTTCACTTGTTCTCAAATCTGGATGAAGCTCAGGAGATGCTGCAGCGAATCATGAAGGACAAGTAATAGGAATCAACAGCTTTTCAAATTGTTATGAGCTGTCCTTACCATTTTCAATGTTTTTTTCTGGATGTTCTTTTTTTTTTTTCAAGGGAGGGGCGGGTAGCAAATTACTTTAGGGTGCAATACCAGGGCACCTGTTATGCAGGGCTCCCAGGTGGGGCCAGCAGTGGGTAGGGCGGGCAATTCCCCTACTGCTAAGGGTCACGGGGTTCTTGGGGAGGGTTGGGTTTGGGTTGTGACACAGGGAAAGGGTGGTGGTGTAAAAAAAATTAATGAGCAGAATAGTTTTTATATAGAAAGTAAGCTAAAAGAGAAAGGGAGAAGCAATAACCAGAATTTTGTTAAACAATATTATTTGAAAATGGGTATGTTTACTGGTGTAATTTTGAATAATGAGCTGAAAAATGGGTACTAATGCTCGTATTATTTCCATTAATGTAAATGGTATTTCGAATAAGAAAAAGTATGGTGGTTGGATAAGATGGTTGGCAGCCTTCTCTCCCCAAATTTTATTTTTGCAAGAGACGCATCTCAAAACGAATCAACCCAAACTGTTTATTCCAAGATATTTTTCTAGGGGCTATTTTGCTTCAGCTCAGGCAGCAATTCGAGGGGTGGCTATCTATATTGGACAAGGTTTAAATTGTGAAATTATTCAAGTTGATAGAGATCCTTATGGTAGATGGATCATCTGGATGCAGGTAAAGATGGAGGGTAATTTGGTGAATTTGGTCAATTATTATGCACCCGTTGTGGATGACTCTGTGGCGCTCAAAAGTATTAATGATAGAGCAAGAACGGCGCTAGGCCCTATCATTTTAGGAGGAGATTTCAATTGTATTCAGGATCTGCAATTAGATACATCTAACAAGACTAAAAGGCAGATGAAACCTGTGACA
Source organism: Triturus cristatus (assembly GCF_964204655.1). NCBI lineage: Eukaryota > Metazoa > Chordata > Amphibia > Caudata > Salamandridae > Triturus > Triturus cristatus. The sequence continues at coordinate 327,937,155 of NC_140590.1, read as the reverse complement.
AAGAAGTTGATAGACCTTATTAAACAGGATCATCAATTGGTAGATCCTTGGAGAAGGGCTCATGGTGCAGCAAAACAGTTTACTTATTACTCCAGCCAATTTAGGTCAGCTTCCCGTATTGATTTCTTTCTAGTATCACGCTCTCTGAGCTGCTCAAATACGGAGATCATGGCTAATTCTTTCTCAGACCATTCTTTAATAAAAATAGAAATTGATTTTGGATTGGGGGCTAGAGAGAAATCCAGGTGGCAGATGGATCGACTTCTCTTAACCAACCAACAGTGGGTAGGGGATATGAAGGAATGGTTTGGGGATTTTTTTTAAATTAACAGAGGAACAGCGAGTCTTTTTTCAGTTTGGGGGGCGTTTAAAGCAACAATTAGAGGACAAATGATAGCTTTTATGGCTGAGCAAGTTAGAGAGCGTAAAGCTCGTATTGAAGAACTCCAGAAAGCAGTGGAGATGGCTTTGACAAATAAAAGGAGAGGCTGCTCTATCAGGGGTCAGGTAACCGGAGAGGAACTTAACAGGGTCAAACAGGAATTGAGGGAATATTTCATCATGGAAGAGATATCCAGTACTAAAGCATATCAGCAAAAAACTTATGAAGAAAGCCAGATGGTAGGGAAATTACTGGCATGGTCAACTAGGGTTAAACAAGAAGCGGCAGTAATTAATGAAGTGCTAATTCCTGGAACCCAGAATCTAGTTTCGGGACAAGATAATATTTCTAAAATCTTTATAGATCATTATAAAGACCTTTACTCAACTGAATACCAGGTAGCTAATCATGCTATACAGTTTTATTTTGAAGATCTAGCTCTCCCTCAACTTTCAACAGGTCAAAAAGAGGCCTTAGAGGCCGACTTTTCGGTAGAAGAAATTTCCAGGGCTTTAACTTCGATGCCTGGAGGTAAGGCTTGCTGGAATGATGGTTTGCCGACCGAATTTTATAAAGTTTTCTCGGCAGAATTACTTCCTTTTATGCTTGAGCTTTTTCACTTTGTTAGTGCAGGAGGGAAAATTCCAACAGCCTTTAAGGAATCAGCAATAGTTAGCTTCGTTAAAAAGGGTAAAAATCCTAGGGAAGTTGGCTCCTATAGGCCAATTAGTCTTAAATGTAGATTACAAAATTTTGATGAAAATGTGGGCAAATCGATTTACATCTATGGCTCAGTATGCAATTCACAAGGATCAATCAGGTTTTATAGCAGGCAGATCAATGTCTTCAAATACAAGTTTTCTTATTCAAGCAATTGATTATTTTAATACTCATCAAACTCCTAAAATAATAATGATGGTTGACGCCGAAAAGGCATTTGACCTTGTGAATTGGGGAGCACTATTTTATGGTCTTGAAAAATTTGGTTTTCCAGATCGAATAATTACCATGCTTCAGAATATTTATCAAGAAGCCCAGGCCCAGATTAGGATAAATTCTAAATCTATTGGTCTAATAGATATAAAACGTGGGACCCGACAGGGGTGTCCCCTAGCACCTGTTTTGTTTACTTTCTTTATAGAGCCTTTAGCAGTAAAGATTAGGGAGAACTTAGATATAAAAACTCCTATAGGGGGGATGTCCAAAATTAAATTATTTGTTGATGATGTTATACTCTACCTTAAACCGGAAGAGCATAATGTTGATCAAATCTTGAAGGAGTTCGCTCAGTTTGAAGCAATTGGAGGATACAAAATTAACCACAAAAGCACTGAAGTATTGGCACTTAACGTTTGCTGTAATTTTGTTCCGGATATTTTGAAACAACAAGCGTGCTCCCCTGAACCGATCCGTTATTTAGGAATCTATGTATCAAACCGATATGCGGATCTTTATAAGCTAAACTATGAAGCTACATTGAGTAAGATCAAAGATTTATTGGGTAAAAAAAAAAGAAAAAAAAGTGTGCGAGCTAGGAATTTATGGAGACTTGGAAAGAGCGTGTGCTACTTATTTATAGTACATGAACCTAGGAAAAGTGGAATTATGAAACTATGCAAGAATATTAACTGTTAGTATTGTGGAGGCTTGCAAAATAAGTCAACTGGAAAACTATTGAAAAATGAAATGTGATGGGTATGGAACTTGGAAATTAGCAATGCTTGCTAGCAGAACCTGACCCAAAACTGAAATGTGTGTTTGCTGGCGAGTTATGGGATCTTAAAACTCCCTGGGTTTGCACTTGGGGTGGCTATGGAATTGTGAAGCTGAATATCTATGCCCACAATGTAAAGTAAATACCTTGGGGCCGATTAGGATGGCGGGCGGACTTTAGCTAGCCCGCCACCCTAGCGGTGCTGGGAACGGACGCCAGTGGTGCGGCAGTCCCGCACCTGCAATTAGAATGCCACCGCCACCGTGGTGTTGGCATCCTCCATTCCCAGCATTGTGGCGGGCGGTGCTCCCAGCACCACCCACCACAATGCTGGGAATGCACTGTGTGCATTGTCATGCACAAGGTGACAGGCACCGCGAGGTGCCTGCCACCATGTCCATGACAATGCAGGGGGGTACCATAGGCCCCCATGTGCACCCCCCACCCTCCCAATACCCTGGGGGCCCGCAACGGGCCCCCAAAAGCAGACTCTGCATGGCTTTCCATGGCGGGGTCTCCGCCATGGAAAGCCATGCTTCGCTGCCCATGCTAATATGGATGGGGGTGTCTAGCAGACACCGCCACCATATATAGTCCCTTTTCAGCCCGGTCGACTGGTCGACCGGCGGAAAACCAGTGGACGGTCTTTCCATCCGCCGGGGTCCCCCTCGCTGTACTAATATGGCGGGGAGAAATGGGTGGCGGGCAGCGAAGAATGTAGGGTGGATCGCCACCGCCATGCGGGCAGTGGCGTTCCGCCCTACATCCTAATCAACCCCCTTGTATCAGATCTGATGCAGAAACCATGTCTAAAGGTTAAATATAAATTAATTCTTAATTGGGATCTGAGAAGGTTTTGAGTCTGCTATTAAGTTCGTCTTAAGGACTATTATAGAATTTGCAAAATATGCACAGTAATGGAAGGTTGCAGAGCAGAATCTGCTAAAGCAGAGATGCAAAGTGTAATATCAGCGGCATTATGAAAATGATAAAAACACTGTCTTGTCAAGTGATCTTACATCCAACCAAGTTCCACAATATTACTAGCGTATTTTGCCATAAAATGCCCCACTTGTCACTGACCCTGCCAAAAAGTTCCTGAGGGAGAATCTCGACCTCTCAGTTGTATTCCATCATTTAACTATCAATGTTACAAGAATAATGTAGTTGGAATTGCATACTTTCAGTACATTTGTTGGATGTTTCTCTATATAAAATTATATTTGAAGTTTAATTGATTTTGACTAATGTTGCTGTTCTTCACAACACACAATATGGTCTTCAATTCTCCAAATATGTATGGGGATGAGCTATCAACACCCTTGTCTTGCCTTATCTTTAAGCCCTTCCAGTTGTAAGTAATGTCCATTAAAAATAACTATTCACCATTATTTTCTGAAGAAGAAACTTCACCCACTATAAATAGTTTTTAATCCTATCAAATTTTGATCACTGATCTATATTTTTTTTTGGTCTGCTGCTAAATTGCCCCCCTTAAGAACTGTTGCTTACTACTAATAATATGTATTTTTATGGATATTATTTTAATTACAGAAAAAAATTGTGTTACAATGGTTTTACCAAATCATTTGTACCACTATTTCTCATTACGGTTTGGATGCTGCTCACCATTTTCACTGATACTCAAATGCTAATCATTGTTCACAAGAGATTGGGAACCCTTGATCTATTCTAAAGCATACATGTGGCAATCAGATTTTATTTTGACTGATTCGTAAAACGTAGTTAGGTCCTTTGCCTTACTACCTGACCACCACATATGTATTATGTTGGGATTAATTTATCTAGTATTTAATAGAATTATTTTCTAAATTTCAAATTGACACTGGGGGCACTAGAGAGCCGGAAGCAAGATGGCCGCCACATAGCGAGGCTCTGCTGGCCGACCTGATTATCTGGAAACAATCTACGATGACAGAGCGCCAAATACTACAAAACTGAACTGATATTATGCTCTAACTGAAGCGATATTTTAACTGAAGTTGTAGTATGAGCCTGAAAATCACCGGTGCACAGTGTAAATATCCACTTTTCAATATCGACCTACAGAAATATCGAGTTGCAAATATCGTAGGGACAGAATATCGAAATCAAGAATATCGACGACCAGAATATCGACCTGAAGGTAAGAAATATAGTTTTTGTTAATATCGAATTTAGTAATATCGATAGCAAAAAAAACGATGTTACTAATATCGATATTTATATTACTGTTATGTATTTTATTATGTATTTTATAATTATTTGTTATATATTTTTTGTTAAGTATTGTACTTGTTTTTAAATATATGCATACATTTTTTAGAAGTTAGTAATGTTTTTCTAAGTAATTATGCGTTTTAGTACTGTAGCGGGTTGTGGATCTATAGGGGATTACGGTGGGAAGTAATTTAATTATAGTAAATTAAATAATACTTTTTAGTAATTATTAATTAATTGTAATTAAATTATGCATTTTAGTACTGTAGCAGGTTGTGGGTTTATATGGGAATAGGGTGGGAAGTAATTTAATTATAGTAAATTAATTAATATTTTTTAGGAATTATTTATTAATTTAAATGAAATTTTGCGTTTTAGTTCTGTAGCGGGTTGTGCGTTTATAGGGGAATAGGGTGGGAAGTAATTTAATTGTAATTAAGTAATTATTTTTATTTATTGATTGGTATTGATAATTAATTTATTGTTAATTAATTGGTAATTCATTTTAATTTATTTATTAATTGATAATTATATTAAATGTATTAATTTATTATTGGAGCGGGTTGTGGGTTTATAGGGGAATAGGGTAGGAGTAATTTAATTGTAATTGAGTAATTATTTTTGTGTATAGATAATTAATTACTTTTTTTATTAATTATTAATTGGAAATTATTTTTTATAATTAATATATTTGGGTATTGATTTTTTTTTTGTTTATTAATTATTAATTGGCAATTACTGTATAATAATTCTTATTTTTGGGTATTGAAAAGTAATTTATTGTGAATTTATTTTCATTTGGTAATTACTTTTTAATAATTATTATTTATTGGTGTTTATCATTAATTTTTTGTTATTTAATTATCAATTGGTAATAATTTCGTATTAATTATTTATTGGTGTTGATAATTAATTTAATTCAATTATAAGTAGGTTATTTTTAACCCCTACGCTATCCAGCACTTTCCCTACTGTTGCACTCACTGAGGTGGGAATAGTCATTTTTACCCCTACACTATCCAACACTTTCCCTACTGTTGCACTCACTGGAGTGGGAATAGTAATTTTTACCCCTATGGTATCCAACACTTTCCCTATTGTTGCACTCACTGGAGTGGGAATAGTAATTTTTACCCCTACGTTATCCCACACTTTCCCTACTGTTGCAGTCACTGGAGTGGGAATAGTAATTTTTACCCCTACCCTATCCAACAGCATCCCTACTGTTGCACTCAATCAATCAATCAATTAAAACTTTATTCGGATACAAATTTTGTGTCCATAAAAGTATACAAAAGTTTAAAACATATTTTTTAAAAACTTAAAAAGAATTAATATAGATCACAGAAGTTCTTATATGTGAATAATAAAAACACATTTTTACACATTATTACTTTCAGTTTGGATCCCAATCACGATCTGACATTTTATAGTTAATCATAGTTTGCACGGTATTTAACACAAACCTTTAAAAAACGGGCTATTGGGAAAATACTACACTCAGGTGCCGATCACGATCCGGCAAAAAATTTCCCCGTGCGACTCGTATCGGGTCTTTTTACCGTACGAATCGTACAAATGCCGTACGAACTGGCAATCACGATTCGCATGGTAAAAAGTCCATACGACCCGCACCGGGAATCATTCCCCACACGTCCTCGGGTCGGAAAATGTGTCCGACACGTCCTCGGACGATTTACCTTACAAACGTAAAAATCCAAGTCCGACCGAGGAATCACGATCCATCCCGTGCGTCCGAGCCTACAACCGTATGGAAAAAACACTGTCCGCACCGAACACCAATAGCAACCATGGAGACATGTGCCCGCATACGCGCCCAACACTCCCCCCAGCCCCCGTACGTCCGACACGTACCCCCCGTATATGTATACCCCCACCCGTCTATGTACACCCCAGTACGTTCCAGTCGTACCCCCACCCCAGTACGTGTCGTACCACCGTCAATGTAAACCCCCCCACCCCTGTACGTGTCGTACCACCGTCTATGTACACCCCAGTACGTTCCAGTTGCACCCCCACCCCAGTACGTGTCGTACCCCCCGTGTACCTACACCCCAGTACGTTCGAGCCACACCCCCACCCCAGTACGTGTCACAGCCCCGTCTACCTACACCCCATTACGTTCCAGTCGTACCCCCACCCCAGTACGTGTCGTACCACCGTCAATGTACACCCCCCCCACCCCTGTACGTGTCGTACCACCGTCCATGTACACCCCAGTACGTTCCAGTCGTACCCCCACCCCAGTACGTGTCGTACCACCGTCAATGTACACCCCCCCACCCCTGTACGTGTCGTACCACCGTCAATGTACACCCCCCCACCCCTGTACGTGTCGTACCACCGTCCATGTACACCCCAGTACGTTCCAGTCGTACCCCCACCCCAGTACGTGTCGTACCACCGTCCATGTACACCCCAGTACGTTCCAGTCGTACCCCCACCCCAGTACGTGTCGTACCACCGTCAATGTACACCCCCCCACCCCTGTACGTGTCGTACCACCGTCAATGTACACCCCCCCACCCCTGTACGTGTCGTACCACCGTCCATGTACACCCCAGTACGTTCCAGTCGTACCCCCACCCCAGTACGTGTCGTACCACCGTCCATGTACACCCCAGTACGTTCCAGTCGTACCCCCACCCCAGTACGTGTCGTACCACCGTCAATGTACACCCCCCCACCCCTGTACGTGTCGTACCACCGTCAATGTACACCCCCCCACCCCTGTACGTGTCGTACCACCGTCCATGTACACCCCAGTACGTTCCAGTCGTACCCCCACCCCAATACGTGTCGTACCACCGTCCATGTACACCCCAGTACGTTCCAGTCGTACCCCCACCCCAGTACGTGTCGTACCACCGTCAATGTACACCCCCCCACCCCTGTACGTGTCGTACCACCGTCAATGTACACCCCCCCACCCCTGTACGTGTCGTACCACCGTCCATGTACACCCCAGTACGTTCCAGTCGTACCCCCACCCCAGTACGTGTCGTACCACCGTCCATGTACACCCCAGTACGTTCCAGTCGTACCCCCACCCCAGTACGTTCCTGGCGCACCCCCAACACAACCTCCTAAGTACGGAGCGCACCCCATGCCCCAACATCACAACCGCATGTACGAGTCGTGCAAAGCCACACACAAGGACCAAATCGTACAACCAAATGGCCCATGTACACACCGTACACACGCTCAAAACGCACGTACACAACAAGGACAAAACAAAACAACTCAACAATACACCATTCGAAAGGCACACAGCCACTAAACATGGCCAACAACCACTAAAATAACACAATCACTGACCTGCAACTGTCAAAAACAAACAGAGGCCCAAAACACCACCACTCCTTATAACACACCCACCCAAAATTCAAACACTGCCACACCCACCCATGGACCAATAAAAAGGGCCCACACACACAAACCATGAGCCTTTGCAACAGACCCACTGCTGCCAGACACCACAGAACCAGACTACAAGCGACACCACATCTTACACTTGCACACCTTCACACGACCACCCTCACAAACACCCTCTCATCACATTCACACACACACACAACCATCCACACCCCCCCCCAACATCCACACACCCCCCACACCCACACCATCCCCACCCACACCCCTCACCATGCCCACTACCAAGAATCCAAAGTTCAGTCACCGAGAGTTGGAGGTCCTTGTTGATCAAATCCTCAGAGTCGAGCCACAGATCTTTGGAACATTGGTCAGAAGCACCAGCCAGGCAGCCAAAACAGCCATGTGGCAGACCATCGTCAATGCTGTGAATGCTGTTGCGGACACCAGGAGGACCAAGCAGGATTGCCAGAACAGGTGGTACGATCTGCGGAGGAGGGTCAGAGCCAAGAGACAGGAGGAACACGACCAGGCCAACGCCACCGGAGGAGGGCCCTCCCGCAGAGCCGTACAGTACCATCCCTGGGAGGAGAGGGTGATGGCCATACTGCCGGTGGAGGCAGTTGAAGGAGTAGAAGGACTCCGAGACCCGGGTGAGTACACAAACAACGCACGTCACATGGGGGGAACTGCAACCACAAACAAAATTACTAACAGGCACGCAACCACCACAAGCCATCGCATTACTCAACCACACTCCATGAGCAGGCACATGCCACTGCTGCCACCATGCCCCATGCACCCAGCTGGACAATGTCAAGTCACAGGCCACAGAAGACAACAACACATGACACGGTAACCCGGATGGCGGGAGTGTGGGCACCAAGAATCACATAGTGCGACTCCAAAGCAGACAACAATGCCCTCTGCCCATATGGCCTAGGTCACAGCCAGACAAACACTGTGTCCCAACACAGGAATGACTTGCCAGCAAATGGCGGATGCCTTGCATCAACACATGGGGGTGAAGGCACTGTTTTGCACATGCCAGCAGCTAATGAACAGCCAACAGTGTGAAAGAGTGGCAGCACACACCACCACAGCAGCAGCGCACAGACACACAGCAGACACAATGGGTGCCTGGAGATCAGAAACAAACTCACATCAACAGGCCAAGGGCCACTCAAAGATCTGCTAACAGTGTGTGCCCAGGAAGCTGGGCCAAGGTGACAGAGGGTGACACACGGAGGGAGGGAGAGGGGGACACAGAGGGAGGGAGAGGGGGACTGAGAGGGAGGGAGACACAGGAAGATGGACAGAGGGAGGAGGCTGACACACAGAGGGAGGGAGAGGGGGACACAGAGGGAGGGAGACACAGGAAGATGGACAGAGGGAGGAGGCTGACACACAGAGGGAGGGAGAGGGGGACACAGAGGGAGGGAGACACAGGAAGATGGACAGAGGGAGGAGGCTGACACACAGAGGGAGGGAGAGGGGGACACAGAGGGAGGGAGACACAGGAAGATGGACAGAGGGAGGAGGCTGACACACAGAGGGAGGGAGAGGGGGACACAGAGGGAGGGAGAGGGGGACACAGAGGGAGGGAGAGGGGGACACAGAGGGAGGGAGAGGGGGACAGAGAGGGAGGGAGAGGGGGACAGAGAAGGAGGGAGACACAGGGAGAGCAAATCAGTCCTTTGGTGTGTGGGAATGTCTGCTCGTCAGCAGGTGGACTGCGTGCATGTAGACAAGGGTGCCCAGTGCCAGAACCCCCCCTCTTCATCGTGGCAAAACGCAGGGCCATGTTACAACCTGTACACGAGCACAAGGACAGCCACCTGCATCATATGAGTGTGTGGATCCACTCCATGTGCACATGTACAGTGCTACAAGGAAGGCGCAAACGCATAGCTCGGCACACATGCACACTCCACTGCTGACTGCAGTCACACTTGACGCAGCAAGTAAGACTGTGCCACACATAGTTAAAGGGGCCAAATTGGTGCCCAAGGGACACACACATGCACAAGTGCACTGTGAGTGGAATGCAAGACAGATCCTAATTCCAAGAGGAAATGTGCCAACTTTGTAACGGATGCAACATGGATGTTGCATGGATCAAAAGTAACATTGTCTCTCTCACACACAGGTCAACGTCGTGCTGCACCCCCCAACACTGGGGGGGAACACTCACAGGACCCGGATCTGCAGGAGACCGATCCCACCGGCAGCGACCACTCTCACCACTCTGCGGACGACCCCGACCGACCTGGCCCCTCTGGTGTCCAACCACCTGCAGCACCTGCGTCAGGTACAACCGTGCCAACCACCACCCCCACTCCTGCCACATCCCAGGAGACACCCAGGATCCCTGCCCCAACACCACAATGCAGCCAGGCTCGCCAGGAGGGACACGGTGTCCCGGGCACCCAGGAGGAGGCAGGCGACAACGCCAATGCCACCCCTCAGGGGTCCCGGAGACCCCATGTGCCCACAAGTGCAGGCCAGACGCAAGTGGGCAGGGGTGGTGGGAGTGGAGAGCGGCGGAGGCGCGAGCCTGACCAGTTGGCTGGGGATCCGGTATTTTCCCATGTCCGTAACATCCTGGACTCATACCGGCAGGACACCACGGGCATGGCCCAGGTTGTGTCCGTCCTCGAGGGGATCAAGGTCCAGCAGGCCCAGCAACATGCGGAGCTAATAGCCTGTCTACAGCTACACCAACGGAGGATGGAGGACAGACAGGCTGAGCAAGTGACGGCGTCCCAGGGGATTCACGCTGAACTCCGTCGGATGGCCGACACCATGGCCGACCCTCCCTGTGCCAGAAGGCGGAGAACATCACCACCCACAGGGAGGGATCATGAGGAGGAGGAGGAAACATCCGACGGAGCATCCCAGACGTCGTCACGGCCTGCTGCTGAGGTTCCCCGCAGGAAGCCGGGTCGTCCACGGAAAGGACCGTGAGGGTGGCTGCTACATCACCATCTCCCAGGACACCTGGCCTGGCACCTGGCCCACTGGAGCAACAGCATCACAGCATCAAGAGACATTCTCTGCCACATGGCCCTGCTGGTCACTGGCTGACCAATGTTGACAAAGACTGTGGCATGGACTCTGAGGATTTCCAATGGCAAGGACACCAACTCCCCTACTGAACTTTGGATTCCCTAATCCCGGAAAGGCCCTCACTTGGCCCCCCCCCCCCAATAATAAATCACACTATTAAGAGTAGATGCCTGCTGGTAGCATTATTACCTAACATGTGTCTTGTACAGTCTAAACATGCCTGAGTCATCTGTTCACTTCAACCATCCACACCCTGGGGCCTGAGTCTGGCACAGGACACATGGGTCACAGTTTTCTAGGCAAGACAGACATGGAGCACCATACACACCCGTGATGGTCAGAACCAGCTGAGGGGGTGGCCGAACAACCGTGCTGACAGACACATTGAGTACAGCAACAGTCATGCGCAGAGGTCAGGGATCCTGGCCCGTGTCCTGGGGGGCACCCAGGTACGTGTAGACAGGTGGCAGAACCATGTCCTGCAAGCTTGAGTCCGGTGGATGCAGAGAATGGGGTCATGGATAACGTTGGATGCATGGGGATGGCACATGTCACAATACCCACACAGTCATGGACATCATGCCCATTACACAGTCTCAGCACACACACACAGCTTGCATCTTGCCACTCGACACATTGACACATAGCCACAATCAGGGAATACCATGCCAGACATGCAGGATGCACCGTGCCAACACACCAGCATTGACTGAGAAGAGGCACCTTGGAGGCATAGGGACACCTTTAATAGTCATGTGTTTGGGATTGCAGAGGCAACTTGAAGTACACATGAACACATCATGTGGAGTAACATGTGGCTCCAACACTGGCACCCCCCTTCTGCAGCACAAATGCGTGATAGCCATGGAACTGGCACACAAGTGTCGGATAATAGCTAAATACCCACAGCTGCTCACGGAGAGCCTGCCATACACCATACATCCGCTGATGTGGAAGTCCCACGCCATGTCAAGACAATGTTAACCGGATGTGTCCGAGGGCAGTGTCACACACATTGATGCCTTCATCACAATCCACCATCCCATCACTGATGACTGACAACCAGGCAGCCCATCTATTCAGGTGTACCCAGCTGCATGTCGTGTCCCATGGGGATGCCACATGTCTGCAGAGGACCCAAACCCCGACCGGGGCAGTGTGCACACATCGTAAACAACTGCCACACCCAATACACCCCAGATGCATCCCTTACCCCATGGAGACTTCCAAACGTGTCCGTGCCTGTAACGCTGAGTCAGCCCACGATGCCATGTCCATGAGGAATAGCAGTGCCACAACAATGCAACCAGCTAACGGCATGCGCAGGTACCTGGGGAAGAGAGACACACAAGAAGTCAGCCACAAGAAGCACAGCCACTTGCATGTGCATGTACTCGACACATGTATGTATGACAACATGCTATGTCACAATTATGTCTGGGGAAATACTACCATCACTGCCACCATCACTCCAGTGACACACCCACACACACCTCTGACCCACGTGCCATACATGCAGGTGGAGACACACATCACAACGCATGCCACACGGGGACCAATGCGTGCACACTCAGACCCTGGTACTCACCACTAAGCAAAGAAGTCGCGTATGAGCCGAGTCCGGATGTCCTCTTGCGGCTCCACATCCTCCACATCACTAGCCCCATTGCCAAGCCCTTCGTCCTCCACGGGTGGATGGTCCTCGTCATCTTGATCCAGGATGAGGGGCACAGCTCTTTCAACTGCCATGTTGTGCAGCATGCAGCAGACCATGAAGATCTTGCAGACCTTCGCCGGGGCATATGGGAGTGCGCCGCCGGTCTTGTGGAGGCACCGGAATCGGCTCTTCAGCATGCCAAACGTCCTCTCTATCACTCGCCTTGTCCGGCCATGGGCGGTGTTGTAGCGGAGCTGGGCCGGCGTGATGGGGTTGCGGAGAGGTGTCAGCAGCCAAGGCATGTTGGGATAGCCAGCGTCCCCTAAATGGAAAGCACATGGATATCGTTAGAACAGGCGAAGCGGTAGTGCTGCTCGGCCAAACAGAATACAGGACAGACAGACTGTACCCACCAACAACACATGCACGTTCGTTGCGCAGCTGCATCATCATATCAGGCATCCCGCTGTGGAAATGTGGATTTTCCTGATCAGTTATGTCCCCTATCTTGGACCCCAACGGTTCTATATGCATGTTACAAGTACATGTATGTCCCCTCCAGTTCCAGTTTCTAAGACGCAAACATATGTGTGTCTACCGTCAACATGTTCTCTGTCAGATCCGCCATCAATGGGCTGGATATTCGATTCCTAAGTATAAAAGGCCACCGACTTTATATGGCTAAGTTACTCCATTTTTACAGTTCAGGCGAGTAGGCCCGATTCTGTCCTCAAAGCCTTTCCCTGCTCTCTGTCTCTGACAGCTTCAGTTTGAGCTCGCATCTGTATCCATGAACTTTGTCCTACTCCCTGTGCAGCTAACGGTGCCTGCCTCGGCCAGTTTTCGCATGCCTGCCAAGAAGCTGTATTTCACCTTCGAATTATCTATTTTCCCCCTCAGCCGATGCATTCCTGCCTAGTAGTTTAAGTAAACATTCTTCCAGTTACCAAGCAAAAGGCCCGGCTTCTCTGTCTTCATGCAAGTGATTCATAGCCCTGTTGCCATGGAAAGTTTTCTGCCCCTCACATCTCATATAGACACTTAGACGCTTGTACACGCACACACAGTTAGTATAGAATAGATTCTGTCCGAGAGTCCTTCCTTGTGGATAACATAGTTCTCTAAACATAGGATGTTAGATATGATTTGGGATTAGGTTGACTTGACCCCCCAGACTTCTCGTCTCCACATGTAGAGCTAAATGTCAAGTCCCCTTCACCCCCTAGTTGCACGTCAATTACACGTCATACTGCCGCGCGCGCATCTATGCCAAGTATTATCTTATAGATCCACCTATGTCTGATAATCCTAACCAATTATGTTTCTTTTATTCCTTATTACGCCTAGTTTCGATTATGTCACTGTCACGTCATTTTTCTTATCAAATGTTACGCCTTCTACATTCGTTTCATTGTAATGCACTTATTATAAAAATGTATGTCTATCAACAAAATATTGTACTTCACTTCCTGAACCCTCGTGGTGACGGAACCTGAAGGCCGCGACTCGAGTCGGCCATTTTGAATGGAATAAAGCCCATTAGAAAACCTCTTATACCACGGATTCTGCCTCTTGTTATTTTGAGCTATTTTACTTTATTTTAAGATTCCGCATGAAATTCAGTCCGGTAATATTTATTTTATTTACCACATAATGGCGCCCGAACAGGGACACTTTCTCATCTCACGCGCCGGCGGTGCGTTGCAGGCCCGGTCTCCTGCCACAGCTGGACGGACCATAAACGCGTACCAGCAGGATTTCCTGTAAGCTCCCTCCGGTCAAGCGGGGGCGACTGAGGCTGCGATCAACCCAGACGAGGCGGTGAGAAGTGCGAAGTATCCCGACCAGAGCCTAGCTGAGAGAGCAAGATCCGAGGTATACAGAGGCCCACCAGGTTTTCCGAAAGCCCGATGTCCAGAGGGTCCGCTGTCCGCAGTTATCGAGTCCTGTCCATTCTCTGAGGCCTTCCGTTTCAAGGAGCTACTCGGTGAGTACCATCGCCGGGGAGGCGTGTTGACGCGCACATAGGTTGTGCCGGTCAAGACGGATTTGGGTACACAAATCCGGTCTGCACTGTTTAGCAGTGTATATGTACTGTTTAGCAGTATATCAAGTATTCCGAAGTATTCAGTTATTGTCAAGAATTCAGCGTGGTGATTAGTTAAGCAGACTGTCATCATTGTCGACCATTATTAAATGTTTAATGTTTAATGTTTAAAGTATTCAGAAAATGTCTTGCATATTGTGGTATGAATGACTGTTCATTGTTCACTGTTCATTATTGTGTTTTTCGTATTAAGTAAGTTCAAGAGTAAGTATCAGATCAGTTGTCAATATGCCGCTCTTCTCGAAGTTAAGACAGATTACTACCAGAAAAGGGGTGCTTGAAGAAGCAGTTCCTATTCCTCCTAGAGACACTCCAGGACATTTCATGTACCATAAACATGGCTTAGATGCCATATTGTTTCTTGATCTATGGGTAGATTATACCAAGGGATTACCGGAAAGTCAAAGGTGGCCCGCAGCGGGAACCTGGGATGCAGAGTGCATCATGAAAGTGGAGGAAGAGTTATGGAAAAGAAAGGTCAGACAGTCACAGAAAGACGCTGTTGAGTTATGGCGTAAAGAATCTCATAGACGAACAGAAAAAGCACGTAGACAAGAAGAGAGGAGTAAAGAAAGTTCAAATAAAGTTCAAGAAAATCTATTAATTGAGGAAGGTATCCGAGTGAAATCAGAACAAGTAAATAGACAAAGAAATGCTCTTATGAATGGTATGTATCCCCTACTAGCCGAAGGATTACCTAAGGCTGCTCCAGAGATACCAAAAGACTTGCCACCCCCATTATTTCCAATTAAGGTACATCCAAAAGGGCATCCCAGAACCGCAGAAGATGTTTTTCTTTCCTCATATCTAGACGACGCAGCTCCCGAGTATGCTAACGCCACACCACATAGACCGTCTGGCGGAGGAGTTCAACGTCAGAATCAGGTATCTGTCCCCGTGCAACAGCAAGTCCCGACACAAGCTTCGGCAAGCACATCTGTTTCCGCATCTGTCTCCGCAGTCGACTCTACAGAGGTATCGACACCCATAGTTGCGGTGTCACGTTCGACGAACCCTTTCACACCCGACGCCCCAGATGGGGCCACGGGAGGTGCTAGCAGTACTTTTACACCACCTAGAATAAATAAACTTGTCTTTCAAGAGTCAACACATTCACGTACACCAAAATTCGTAAATGAACGTACGCTTAAGGAACTCCTTGTAAATTGTAGATATGACCCAGTGGTTGGTAAAGAGGACGAAATGGTCCTGGCATCATTACGTATCAGACGAGCCGCAGAGTATTTAGCAAGGTTACCAGGAATGACTACGCATCTGGATAACATATATCATTTTGTTCAAACAGGACGAGATCCAGGATGTATTAACAGAGCTATGGAATTCCAGAAAGTAGAG
This sequence comes from Triturus cristatus, assembly GCF_964204655.1. NCBI lineage: Eukaryota > Metazoa > Chordata > Amphibia > Caudata > Salamandridae > Triturus > Triturus cristatus. Next base: position 327,921,257 of record NC_140590.1, on the reverse strand, counting down.
ATACAGGGGGAACTGTTACGTTTCCTCATAAACTGTGTGATCAGAAATCAAGATCGTCCGGGGGTAGACCCGAATGTAATGCTTACTCTTACAAGATGGAGTCAGAATATATCAGAAGGGAGACACGATAAGCAAAATTGTATAATAGCCATGTGCCGAAAAATACGTAAAGAAATAGAGCGTATTCATGAAGAAAGATTGGGAACAGACGAGTTTGAGCAAGATGAAGTGTCCGAATCAGGGAACTCTGCAAGACAGTCAGAAACCATAGCCTATGTAGGCAGAGGAAGATCCTGTGAAAATACTAGATGTTTTTCTGATCCAATACACTCTGTATGTCCAAATAATAGCAGAACGTATCCGACGCCTGTAATAAATCTGAAATCTCCTGAACATTCGTTTCAAGCCGCAGATAAAATACTACGAGAACGAAGGGGTTACCACCTCCTCGATTCCATGGATGAGCAAGAATTAGCCAGATCAGCCATTCACTGGATTGTTAGTCCTGAAAAATACGGTGATGAGACCGTAGCACACACGTTTCTCAACCTCAGTACAGATGAACAACGTTTAGCTGGAATCTATATGATTCAGCAACTCCTTATATTATATAAGAGCCAACATGCTGACCCTGGTCCTTTACCTGATATATTAACGGAACTACTCACGAACAGATGGAGAGGTTCTAGTAACAAGTTAATTAAAGAGATATTAGTGTCACGTAAGCAGTACGTCCTTTTTGTAAATCCAGATTCTCTCTCCCTGCCCCGCAGAGAAAGAGCACCGTACTACATGGATAGACAAAATCCTTTACGGGAAGTGCACCCAATAAAAGGCGAAGACAATGAGTTTCACCGTGTATTTGTTTACACACCCATATCAAAAATGGAATTATTAGAAATGAAGAAAGTAGTACCTAGTCATGACAAAGACCCAGCGGGTTTCCACCGAGAAATTAAAGACATGTTACTGATGGGAGAGTACACCTTTCCTGATATTATGACGATATTAAAGGTGCTTTTGCCTGCTGGCATTTATGAAAAACTGAAAGAAAAAGAGTGGGAAGTGGGAGACCAAAAGATAGACTGGACAGCATTAGCAGAGGAAGAAAGGACCCGAGCTGCAGGTTCAGGGCTCGGGGATAAAGTTAAACTGTTACCAGGTTTACTAGTACAGGTACTGCCACGTTTATTAACTACAAAAAAGGAAGATTGGGGTGCAATCACAGCCTGTAAACAAAAGCAAGATGAAGACACAAGCGATTATTATGCTCGATTTGAAAAATGTTTTGGTATAAATAGTGGTATAAAAGCAAGTAGTGACTCATATCCACATCTATTTGTGACAAAATTAGTGGAAAATGCATTGCCCCCGGTGAAGAATAGAATATTGAAATTCGAGAGTACCTGGCAAAGTAACACTCCGTCGCAAATGCTACAAATGTTACAGTATCATCACAATAGAATTAGGGATGAACAAGAACACGAGCATAGACGCATGAAGGATACAAAAATGAAAATGCTAGTTTCTCAGACAGTACCAGCAGATGGTCACAAAAAGGGTGTGACACATTCTGGTGATTCTGCAGTTCCTGTAAAAGGAACCTGCAATTACTGTAAACAACTAGGCCATTATGTACACGATTGTCCAGTCCTGAAACGTAATATAGCTACAGGTATTGCAAAAGAGAGACCATGATTAGTTAGACAAGATCAGAATGAACAAGGAGCTATGCAGCATGGACAGTCCATGCCAGTTCAGCAACAGGCAATGCCAGCCTCACAGCAACCCATACAGTTTGTGCCAGCTGCACCACCGTTGCCCGCTACTGCCACACAAACTACAACACGACAAATGTATCAGACTGCACAGTATGAATACCCTGAGTATCAGCGTTACGCATGAACCAGCCTAGAGAGGGAAGTTGACTTACCGCTTATCGAGATTCCGGTAGATCAAGAAGGACCTTATGTACATAGTGAATTATTAGGTCAAGATAGAAAATTCTTACTCGATACAGGGGCAAGTCGAACAACTATAAAACGAAGTGAGGTTCCAGGGGCACCCCTCTCAGGCTCCCAAAATGTTTCCCTTGGTTTTTCGGGAAAACCTATTGTTAATGAAGTATCACAGCCTCTACCACTTACGATAGGACCTTTGACACAAACTACAGATTTATTGCTTACTAAATCATGCCCAGAAAATCTGTTAGGAATTAAAACTCTGAAAGCACTAGGAGCCATAATATGTTGTTCTCCGGAAGGAGTAAGGTTGTTTTTGCGTGATTTTAAAGGTCACTATGTGTCTAGAGACATGGATCCCCGACTACAGACTTTACCAGTACATCTATGGGCACAAGGCCCTACGGATGTTGGCTGCATGAACATTACACCCTATCGAGTTACATTGAAAGCAGGAGTGGTACTACCACGAATGCGACAATACAAGTTACCGCATGATGCTGTAGTGGCTTTGCTGAAAATCATTGATGAGCTAATTGCCCAGGGAGTAGTTATAGAAACAGACTCCAATGTATGTAATTCACCGATAATTCCGATTCTTAAACGAACTGATCCTACTGCTCCACCAGTGTACCGATTGGTTATTGATTTGCGTGAACTAAACAAGTGTATTGTACCACAATTCCCTGTGGTCCCTGATATATCATCATTGTTGACAGCAATTGATTCCGAAGCAACATTTTTTACTGTAATTGATCTCAAGAATGCCTTTTTCAGCGTCCCAATAGATCCGGAAAGCCAATACTTGTTCGGATTCAGTTTAAATGGGCGCAGCTTTAAATTCTCACGCGCTCCCCAAGGATTCACAGAAAGCCCCAGCATCTACAGCCAAGCACTGAAACGAGAACTTGACAGTATCCACATGCCAGTCAATACAGCACTGCTTCAATATGTCGATGATCTGCTGATCACCGCGAGAAGCGAGCCAGAATGTGAAAAAGCTTCTCTGACAGTTTTACATTTCCTAGCCGACAAGGGGCACAAGGTGTCCCCTTCTAAGCTGCAATTCTGTGTTCAGCGAGTTATTTATCTTGGTCACTCGCTGTCCAAGGAGGGAAGGCAGCTTACACCAGATCGCATCCAGTTAATTGCTAATATGTCAATACCCCAGACACAGAAGGAGGTGCGAGCTTTCATAGGCCTCACTTCATATTGTAGGCAGTGGATCCCTCAGTACGCATTTCTAGCAAAACCACTCATTCAGTTAACCACACAGGAGGCAGCCACATCGACTGTTCTCCCTTGGACTCAGGAACATACACAAGCTTTTGAAAGCCTAAAGGAAGCTTTATGTCAAGCACCTGTTTTAGCAACACCATGTTATAGCAAACATTTTACACTCTTTGTTACAGAACGCGAAGGTACTGCCTTGTCAGTACTCACTCAGGAACAAGCAGGATCACGCAAGCCATGTGCTTATTTTTCCAGTACATTAGATCCCGTAGCTCAGGCTTTGCCTGCATGCCTGAAATCAGTGGCAGCGACAGCTTTAGCAATCAGACAAAGCGATGCCATAGTATTAGGACACCCATTGACAGTACAAGTACCACATGCAGTAGAGGTTCTTGTGAACCGAACACAAACACAACACTTGACCATAGCAAGACTTACCGGTTATGAACTGACATTGTTTCAACCACACATAGAGATCCGACGGTGTAATACATTGAATCCTGCTACACTATTACCTGTAATTGGAACAGACCCACTAGCTCATGATTGTGTTGAAATCATTGAAATAAAGACGAAACCTAGACAAGACTTGACAGACGTTCCATTGTTAGATCCAGACCTGACGTTGTATGTAGACGGATCGTGCATGAGAACAAGTACAGGAGATTTAGTGGCCGCGTATGCAGTCACAACAGACACTGAAGTTATTGAGACAAATTGTATAGATACTTTGTCAGCCCAAGCAGCAGAACTTATTGCTCTAACACAAGCCTGTATTCAAGCCACAAATAAGAAAGTTAATGTATACACTGACTCACGTTATGCATTCGGAGTTGTACACGACTTCGGCGTGCTATGGCGAGAGAGAGGTTATTTAACGTCCCATGGTGCCCACATTCAGCACGGACCACTCATTCATGCTTTGTTAGACGCAATACATCTACCCACTGCTATATCGATTATGAAATGTAAAGCACACACGAAGGTTACTGATACCATTTCTCAAGGCAATGATTTAGCTGACAGAACAGCTAAACAGACTGCTCAGAATCGCACATTAGACATGACAAAGCCAATAGTTCAGACACCAACACAGTGTATGACAATTAAGGATCCCGCACTTGACGTAATTGACATACAGACACATGCCACAGCAGAAGAAATAAAGAAGTGGACTGAACTAGGAGGGATCCAGACAGATCAAGGATGGATGACGAAGGAGAAATCTGTATGGTTTCTCCCTGATTCCATGGTTCAAGCCATTATAGCTACAGTTCACAGTCCAGCACATTTAGGAGAGAAGGCTATGCTAGACAGCATTCAGCACATTTGGTTCAACAAACATTTACGAGCAGCAGCTAAACAAAAAGTTCGTACCTGTATGATATGTTGTCAGTTTAATCCAGGAAAGAGTGTTCCCGTAGAGCAGGGTGGATTTCAGCCTCCTGACCATCCTTTTGAAGTCCTCCAGATGGATTATATTCAGATGGAACGTTGTCGAGGATTCAAATATGTTCTCGTAGTTGTCTGCGCTCTCTCCCGTTGGACAGAGGCGTATCCCGTATCAGATTACACTGCCCCGACTACTGCCAAGCAGCTAGTTCGAGAATTCTTCCCACGGTACGGTTTACCACGTGTTGTATATTCAGATAACGGCCAGCCTTTCTCATCCGAATTAATGAAACATGTCTCACTCTTGTTGGGATATCAGTGGAAATTCCACTGTGTCCGACACCCCGAGGCAGCAGGTCTCGTAGAAAGACATAACCAGACACTGAAAATCAGACTGTCCAAAATATGTAGAGAGAAAGGTGTCGACTGGATAGTAGCATTACCAGTTGCACTCTTTTACATGAGAATGGTAGCACACTCTAGAACAGGGCTATCCCCGTATGAGGTGATCTTTGGTAGACCACCGAATATGTGGGGGACGCCTATACCCCGCAAAATAACTGATGTTGACTGTAATATGCTGACAGATTACCTGGCTTCCTTGATGTCTGCACTACAATCTTCTCGTTCACAGGTAGCTGCAGCCTTTCCCGACAACACTGAGGTGAAACCCCATGACGTTGTTCCGGGTAATCTTGTCTTTGTGAGAAATTTCGACAGGAAAAGTCAATTGGAGCCCAGGTGGAAAGCACCCAAGTTGGTCCTGTTGACCACAAGAACAGCCGTGAAGATCGAGGGACGCAAAGGGTGGATTCATTCAAGTCACGTCAAAAAATTTCATGGACTACCTTCAGATATAGACACTGTGCCCTGCACTCCCTCACAGACTGATTCAAAACTTCCTTTTGTTGAACAAAATGACTCTCAGTGCTATAAATTAAAGCTTAGGCCCAAACAGTCGAGCAATTTGATTGTTTAAGTCCTCTCCAAGGTGAAGCGGTTGAATTGTCTCCGACATGTATCCCTTGGACCTGAGTAGAGAAAATACCCGAGAAATGTTGAAACGACAGGCGTATTGTAAATCACTGCGTAACCACTATATTGTGACTTTATTAATTTTGTTTTCCTTGAGTTTTTTAATAGTTACTGCAAGTATATTGTTGCATATGTATTATCCTGTTTCTAAACGTACTTTCAATATAACTGATGAACATTCTTTTAGTGAATTACCCCCACATGAGTTGTCCTATAGACTTGCGCTGCGCAATAACACTTTCATTAGTATGTTACATCATTCCCATCAGACTAGTAATGCCACCAATTGTTGGGTGTGTGGCCGACTCCCTCCCTATCAGAATAATAAAGGAGTTCTGCCATTCTTTCCACATCCGTTCACACACAATGGCTCCTGTGGAGCATGGTTTAGTTTACTAAATTCCATAGACCCAGACACAGCAGTTTATCAACAACATTGGATATGGGGAAATCTGAATCTAGTTTTATTCAAAGTCTGTCACCCTAATAAGGAGGGTCACCCCAGTAGAACAGGAACTGATTTAGAAAATGAAGTGTATAAATTAGGTAATTTTACGCCTAATCTTATGATTTTGAATGTCAAATCCGAAGTTGAACTAATTCTGCCCACTATGTCAGTATTTCCAGTAAAGGGTGAATTATGTGTAAGAAAAGTTGGTTCCATACATATGGGCCATAGCCAATGTGCTACTACAGTAGAATATAGTGATCAAGGTAAATCTTCATTTAGAGCTTCTCGCCATTCTTACTTTATATGTGGTCAGACGGCATATATGCGTCTGCCTCTAGATTGGGATGGTACCTGTTACATAGCATTCCTTCTGCCACCTGTTTTCCTAGCCCCCCCTGATTATTATCGAAATGTTCATTTAGTACACAATAGAGAGCGAAGAGATCTCCCAGTTGTCGACTATACTGAGACGGCATGGGACAAGTATGTAGATTTCAATAAAGGTATCTTTCCCTATATAGGTACAATATCAAATAGTAAGCTGATACGCAGACTCACCAAAACTCTTGAAGCCGTAGTAAACGAGACTATAGCCGCCCTAGGCAATCTGACAGAGGAACAATCAGTGATGAGAATTGTTGTTCTCCAAAATCGTCTTGTCCTTGACGTCATCCTGGCCGATAGGGGCGGAGCCTGCAGGGTCATCGGATCCAGCTGCTGCATATTCATACCAGAAAATTCGCCATCTGTATATAAAGCTATAACACGCCTTCATAAGATTGTAAGCCAGATACACGAGAATCCAGGCACTTGGACGTGGTCCGGGTGGTTTTGGAGTGTGATATCAGCCTGGGGATGGAGAGCTCTATCCTTCCTAGGTATTGGCCTTCTTATGCTCTTCAGTTGTTGTTTATGCCTGCAATGTGGACCAGCGATTTGTGGTCTGTGTGCCACATCATGCATTCCATATCACAGTTCTCGTTCAAAATGCCGGAAGAAGAAGGAAGAAGAAATGATGCTCCATGAGCAAATCAATGGAATGATGAAGATTGATGTCTCGTGAAGGGCAAGAAGGGGACAAGGAGGGAATGTGGAAATGTGGATTTTCCTGATCAGTTATGTCCCCTATCTTGGACCCCAACGGTTCTATATGCATGTTACAAGTACATGTATGTCCCCTCCAGTTCCAGTTTCTAAGACGCAAACATATGTGTGTCTACCGTCAACATGTTCTCTGTCAGATCCGCCATCAATGGGCTGGATATTCGATTCCTAAGTATAAAAGGCCACCGACTTTATATGGCTAAGTTACTCCATTTTTACAGTTCAGGCGAGTAGGCCCGATTCTGTCCTCAAAGCCTTTCCCTGCTCTCTGTCTCTGACAGCTTCAGTTTGAGCTCGCATCTGTATCCATGAACTTTGTCCTACTCCCTGTGCAGCTAACGGTGCCTGCCTCGGCCAGTTTTCGCATGCCTGCCAAGAAGCTGTATTTCACCTTCGAATTATCTATTTTCCCCCTCAGCCGATGCATTCCTGCCTAGTAGTTTAAGTAAACATTCTTCCAGTTACCAAGCAAAAGGCCCGGCTTCTCTGTCTTCATGCAAGTGATTCATAGCCCTGTTGCCATGGAAAGTTTTCTGCCCCTCACATCTCATATAGACACTTAGACGCTTGTACACGCACACACAGTTAGTATAGAATAGATTCTGTCCGAGAGTCCTTCCTTGTGGATAACATAGTTCTCTAAACATAGGATGTTAGATATGATTTGGGATTAGGTTGACTTGACCCCCCAGACTTCTCGTCTCCACATGTAGAGCTAAATGTCAAGTCCCCTTCACCCCCTAGTTGCACGTCAATTACACGTCATACTGCCGCGCGCGCATCTATGCCAAGTATTATCTTATAGATCCACCTATGTCTGATAATCCTAACCAATTATGTTTCTTTTATTCCTTATTACGCCTAGTTTCGATTATGTCACTGTCACGTCATTTTTCTTATCAAATGTTACGCCTTCTACATTCGTTTCATTGTAATGCACTTATTATAAAAATGTATGTCTATCAACAAAATATTGTACTTCACTTCCTGAACCCTCGTGGTGACGGAACCTGAAGGCCGCGACTCGAGTCGGCCATTTTGAATGGAATAAAGCCCATTAGAAAACCTCTTATACCACGGATTCTGCCTCTTGTTATTTTGAGCTATTTTACTTTATTTTAAGATTCCGCATGAAATTCAGTCCGGTAATATTTATTTTATTTACCACACCGCTACGCCTCATGATGTAGGCATCGTGTGCTGATCCTGGAAAACGAGCACAGACATGTGAAATCACCATGTTGGACAGACACACCACAAGGGCATTGATGGAGTGGTAGTGCTTCCGATTGCGGTACGCCACCTCCCGTGCGTGTGGTGGTACCAAACCTACATGTGTCCCATCTATGGACCCAATGACATGGGGCATCCCTCCCAGGGCATAGAATCCACGCTTGACCTCAGTCATCTGTTCAGGGGTTGGGAACTTGATGAAGTCATCCAGGTGAATCAACATGGCCTCCAAGAAATCATGCAGCACACCGCTGAACATGCTCTGGGACATGCCACCAACATGAGCTATGGTATTTTGGAAGGTACCCGTGGCAAGAAAATGTAGGGCAGCCATTACCTTTAGCTGGGGTGTCAGTGCCGTAGGATACCTGTGCTGCGGTTGCAGGTGTGGTGCCAGTCTCGCCGTCAGCTCCAGAATCAACGGTTGGGTGAAGCGGTAGAGCCGGATCCTGTCATTCTCCTGCATGGTAGCCAAGTCTGGAATTCTTCGGGCAACAGGAGGCGCTCTGCAGTAATTTGGAAGTGACAAGGAAGAGTGAGTGCACTACGAGAACAACTCATGTCTACTGAGCACATGTAAATCTGCCAATACACACATGCCACATAGGGAGTCAGGCATGTGCTACATGCCCAGGACACGTATGGATGCAAGGTGACACTCCTTCCAAGACCCAGCCACACACGGTGATTGAGAACCTCCCCATGCCACGCCATGGGAATAGCTGTGTCCCAGTGCAAGTGCACTGGCCGACGCAAGACAGGAGTGACATACACCCACACATCAGCAGAAGTGTGATGCTGATTGCAGAGACTGGCAGCGGAACACTTGAGCCACAGGTCACATGACATTACACTAGGCCTGCCCACACACCTTGCCATGAAGGTGCACATGTCATGACTCACCACACATTCCTTGTGAGGATGCTGACATGGCCTTGTCACGCTACTCCGTGTCCCATGCATACATGTGCACCTCACATCAGACACCACATGTGGCATGGTGTGCGGAACAGTGTGCAATGATAATCTACACACAGACACATGTTGGTTGCTGCAACGGCTGCAGCTTTTGAGGGTGCTACAACATCAACCTGATGTAAATCCCGGACACATAAATGACATAGTCACATTGTGCACTGTGGGTAGTGACAAGTCAGGTTTCATGACCCCTGTACCGGCCATCATGGGACACTTCCGTGTGTTGGTGTCCGTGCCATGCCAGTGACGCTCACCCCAAGTGCGCAGTACGACATGCACACATGTCAAAGGAGTCAAGGGCATGCCTGGCACACATTGCACCCTCACACAGTACACCTGTACACATCTCATCATACATCTGGTGCCTTCTCCACTCAGGAGGCATGTTCCACATCACAGCCTGTCACACCTGTGCCCCACACATGTAGTAATGCACAGACGATGCCTAGATGTCCATTCCTGGACAAGTATGTCCATCCATGGACAAGTATGTCCGCCCTATTCCTACCTGTGTGTCGACTATCACCACAGTGATGTGTACAAACCGGCGTACTGCTGCTAAGAGGGCCTGTGTATGTTCCCCAATCACTGTGGGAGTGCTGCCGTATGTGTACCCATCGTGATGGCGAGTGTACAGGCATTTGTACGGTCCGTACCACAACGAGTACGCATACGCGTGCAGAACCATAGTGATAGTGAGCGTACAGGCATTTGTACGGTCCGTACCACAACGAGTACGCATACGCGTGCAGAACCATAGTGATAGTGAGCGTACAGGCATTTGTACGGTCCGTACCACAACGAGTACGCATACGCGTGCAGACCCATAGTGAGAGGGCCGTACACTCGCATGTACGCTCACTATCACTATGGTTCTGCACGCGTATGCGTACACGTAGTGGTACGGACCGTACACTCGCATGTACGCTCACTATCACTACGGGTACACAGACCCATAGTGATAGTGAGCGTACATGCGAGTGTACGGCCCTCTCACTATGGGTCTGCACGCGTATGCGTACTCGTTGTGGTACGGACCGTACAAATGCCTGTACGCTCACTATCACTATGGTTCTGCACGCGTATGCGTACTCGTTGTGGTACGGACCGTACAAATGCCTGTACGCTCACTATCACTATGGTTCTGCACGCGTATGCGTACACGTAGTGGTACGGACCGTACACTCGCATCTACGCTCACTATCACTATGGGTCTGCACGCGTATGCGTACACGTAGTGGTACGGACCGTACACTCGCATGTACGCTCACTATCACTACGGGTACACAGACCCATAGTGATAGTGAGCGTACATGCGAGTGTACGGCCCTCTCACTATGGGTCTGCACGCGTATGCGTACTCGTTGTGGTACGGACCGTACAAATGCCTGTACGCTCACTATCACTATGGTTCTGCACGCGTATGCGTACTCGTTGTGGTACGGACCGTACAAATGCCTGTACGCTCACTATCACTATGGTTCTGCACGCGTATGCGTACACGTAGTGGTACGGACCGTACACTCGCATCTACGCTCACTATCACTATGGGTCTGCACGCGTATGCGTACACGTAGTGGTACGGACCGTACACTCGCATGTACGCTCACTATCACTACGGGTACACAGACCCATAGTGATAGTGAGCGTACATGCGAGTGTACGGTCCGTACCACTACGTGTACGCATACGCGTGCAGACCCATAGTGATAGTGAGCGTACATGCGTGTGTACGGTCCGTACCACTACGTGTACGCATACGCGTGCAGACCCATAGTGATTTTGAACGTAGGCATGCATGTACGGGCCGTTGCCATGCTTTTGGGGTGCCCTAGGGCCCGGAAACGCACCGTACCTGTGTGTGATTCTCCTAATTACATAGGGGACAAGTATTAAGGCCTACATGCATGCTGGTTGTCATGGCGACCAGGTTCAAATTTCGATTTTGTTCTGGAAGGTGCACAGCAGAAGTCAGTTGGAATTCTTCTACTTTGTTGCAATGTGTTTGTGGGGCTGACATCATGCAGGAGAATGAAACCGATAGAGAACCCACAGACTGCTAGGTTTGAAGGGATTGGTGGAAACATAGGATGCAAATGTGAGTGACCAATCACTCTGTACTCCTGTGCATGAGACTGGGCAGAAGGCCACATATAAGGCAGCCAGGTCCCATGAGGGATTACTTGCCTGCACATCTTTGCATTTGTCGACCAAGCTGCTGCTACTGATTCCCTGGAAACATGTCAAGGGCTGTGGAGAGGACACAGCCATTCACCCTGGAGGAGAACATGGCTCTGCTGGATGTGATCCTCCCACAGTACCCCATGCTGTATGGGCGACCAGGGTATCAGGTGAGTGCATAGGCCACTGCCACAGACTGTCCCTATGTTGTGACTGTGTCTTCAGGCATTGTGACCCGGTGTGACACACATGCCATGTACTGTCGGGGGGGTACCAGGGGGGGGGTGCCTGATGTCTCCCAGCAGTGCCCTGAGACAGGAGGGGTGGGTGTGGAGTCCACCCAGCAGTGCCCTGAGACAGGAGGGGTGTGTGCAGAGTCCTCCCAGCAGTGCCCTGAGACAGGAGGTGTGTGTGCAGAGTCCACCCAGCAGTGCCCTGAGACAGGAGGGGTGTGTGCAGAGTCCACCCAGCAGTGCCCTGAGACAGGAGGGGTGTGTGCAGAGTCCTCCCAGCAGTGCCCTGAGACAGGAGGTGTGTGTGCAGAGTCCACCCAGCAGTGCCCTGAGACAGGAGGGGTGTGTGCAGAGTCCACCCAGCAGTGCCCTGAGACAGGAGGGGTGTGTGCAGAGTCCTCCCAGCAGTGCCCTGAGACAGGAGGTGTGTGTGCAGAGTCCACCCAGCAGTGCCCTGAGACAGGAGGGGTGGGGGCCTATACCTCACAGCAGTGCCCTGAGACAGGAGGGGTGGGTGTGGAGTCCTTCCAGCAGTGCCCTGAGACAGGAGGGGTGGGTGTGGAGTCCTCCCAGCAGTGCCCTGAGACAGGAGGGGTGGGTGTGATGCACAGTGTGAGCCTTGATCATTGATTGTGACATTGCCATCATTCCACCTGAGTACCCACTATGGCACGTACTGCCTTTTCCCTCACCAGAGGATGATGTCCCTATGACAGAGGTGCAATGCGTTGGCTGCATTACATGCCATGTAGTAACCAGCTATTATGTTCACATATGTCTCTCTGTGACATGTGGCTGGTGTATTGATGTGGTGTCACTTGTACTTCCTCACAGGTAGGCGCCTCTGCCAAGGAGCAGATCTGGCTGACCGCCGTCAGTGCCGTGAGGCGTGTGGATGGTCGGAGGCGGAGCCTGTCCCAGGTGAGGAAACGCTGGCAGGATATCCGGTGCTGGACGCGGAGGATTGCACGGCTCCTGCTGGGGGACTCACCTGAGAGCCACAAGAACCGCGGCCGCCGCCGTCTGACCCACCTCCACAGGCGTGTGCTGCCGGTGGTCTTTCCAGACCTGGAGAGGCGCTTACAGGCGATGCAGCAGGCGGAAGGGGGTAGGTACATGTGCGTTTGTTGTGTGTCACCGGCATTTGTAAGGGCACAGTGGCATTCATTCACTGGCAGGGTTTAAAGGTGCTGTGCCCATCCAGTTTGCCCAAGTGTAGCGCTGCGCCCCTGCCACCCTTCCCCTCCTTGCAATGTGTTCCCTGGTCTGTGTGTAGTCACTCCTTCACAAGGTAATGTAGGCTGGCGCTTTGTCCACGAGAACAATGACTGTAGCATCATGGGTGGTAGTGGTGGGTAACAGGTTGTGGGACCTTGCCTGTGAACTGTCAAGTTCACTGCATGTGGGTTCCATGTCAGTTGGCACTGATGCTGGCTCCAGACATGGGAGTTGGTCTCTCATGTGTCATGCCTTACAGCGCGCATGTCCTATGTAGTGGCCTGTGACATGATGTGCATGAGTGTGCGCTACGCATAGTGCAGGGATGGTGACGTGTGTAGCAGTCATTCCCATTCAGCCATTCAGTAGCATGTAGTTGCGTGCCCAATACTGTCCCCTGGGGCACCTTATCCTCAGTGTTGTTTGTGTCATCATCAACGTGGACACTCTCACTGTCTACAGCGTAGGTTGTGCTCTGTGCCATTGTCCCCTGTCACCATGTATATAGACGTGCTATTATGTACAGGTGTCCACTGTGCAGCCTGACCTGATTGTCCCTCTTCATACTCACAGTTGCCAGTGCCTGTGTGTCTTGTTATACTCATCTGAGGATGGGCACTGGTACCTCATTATTTGTACAGGCGCACCTTTGCTGATTTGCGTCCAATCTTGCCTTTTGCCTGCCACTGTGTTTATCACCCAGACTATGAGATGTTGGTGCCACCTGTGTCTCAGCAATTAGCATCGTGTGGGGGTTGCTTGGGGCGGGCAATGCCTATGTGTCAAATCCTGATTCCTAATTGCTGGGTCTGGACAGTGTGTGATGTTACTGGACACACACGCAAGGTGCAGTGACCGAGTTATGTTGGGCATGTTTGCAGCATTACCTATGCAGCATGTGTCTCAAGTTCATGGATATTGTCCCTGGTCATAGGTATTTTCACAAACGCTGTGTGGTGCAGAGGCAGTGCAGGATTGTCCCCAGGGCCTGGGTGCTATGTCAGACTCCGTTTCCTGTCATCAGCTATTGTCTCATGCTCTCCATGGTATTTCAGTGGCATGGTGGCTCAACCAACTGTGTTTCATGCCCTACATCGGTACCTTGTTTTGCAGATGTTAGGGATCTGCCTCTTCAGGCTATGCAATGTTGACTATGTAGATTGGACTCATGTGACAGATGTGTACAGGTGTCTGATTAATTTCTGTCTCTCCACCCTGCCCACAGCATCGTCGGGGGACACAGAGGGAGACATGGACACGGACCAGGCGGAGGGACCGAGCACCAGTGGCAGCCGTGACATCGGGGCTGGCACATCGAGTGGGACAGAGGCGGAGGATAGTGTGGCCGAGGACCTGTCGACTGGCACATCAGACTACGCAGCTGACAGGTCCGAGGAGGATGTCTCAGAGTTGGCGGAGGCTGCACCAGCAGCTGACAGTGGAACAACACCTGCCACCGCCCCCTCAGTTCCCACCAACCGCCTCCCACTTGCTCGTGTCCCTTCCCAGCGTGCCCGGTCACCGCATGTCTCCTTCCTGCCAGGCACCGCACCCCCTGCCCCTGTCTCCACTGCTGCCGCCAATGCTGAGTCTATGGACATCCAGCGGCAAATGCAGGTTGGTCAGGCTGCGATCCTGAATGTCCTCCATTCCCACGGGAAAACCCTCAGCAACATCGAGGCATTCTTGGAGGGCATTCATTCTTTGCAGGCTGACCAACGCAACTTGCTGAGGTCCCTAGACTCCACACTGACTGCAGCAGTGGGTCTCCTGCAGCGCGACCTCCCCCCACCTACCCCTGCCCCATCCACACTTCCCACTTCCATGCCTGTCCCACGTACACCCAGACGTCGGCATGCACCCACCACAACAGACACAGGCACCACACCAGCAGGGAAGGTCCACCGCACTCCTCCTGACACGCACACACAGGGTGAGATAGGCACACCCACTGGGTCGGGGGGCAAACGTGTGACACGCAGCCAGAGTGGGAGTCCGCATTCCACACAATCCACTCCCTCCAAATCCCCTCCCCTCAGCTCTCCTGGCCACATCTCCCCCAAGGACTCCTTCATGGCCGCTCTGTCCTTGAGCCCCACAGTTACGCCACCACGCAAGCGGTCAAGGAAGTCCTCGGTCAGGGTGGTTGAGTCTCCCCCCCTGTCTCCACCCTCCCCCGGTGGCGCTGCAACCCATCCCTCTGAACCCCCCCCCTCCTTGGGGCCTGAGGTCACTTCGGGTGCAGGGGACTCCCTGGAGGACCTTGCTAAGGTGTGTAGTGCCATCCTGGCCTCCGCCTTTGGCCATGACACACCCCCTGTGGTTGAGTCCTCCATCCCTGCACCCACAACGCCGCCCCTTTGCCCTGATGTCCCTGCGGTGCCTGTTGCTTCCCCCCCCCCTGATGCCCTCACCAGTATGGAAGACGATGGCATTTGACTGTGCAGGCAAGGTAGGGGACACACATCCCACTGTGTCCCCCATGCAGCTGGGAATAATTGACTGCCCTATGGCCTTTGTTGACTTTGAACTGCCGTTGATCCACGGACATTGTGCTCATGCTGATTAAAGCTTTATTTTTTTTTCATTATCACACTCCTGCTATGGTGGTATTGGTGTTGGTGGGGCTGCTACATTGTTTTGGGTGGTGTTTAAGGCTTTGGGTGTGTGGGATTTGTAGTAGTGTTCTGCTCTTTGGGGCCACCCTAGGATCTGTGTGCCATCACAAGGTGTTGGCTAACTTCCTTAGGTCATGTCAGCAGTTACTGCATGGTTCAATTGTCCCAGGGTGTATTCCTTCCTCTGTGTACCCAGTTTCTTCCCTGCAGGGTGTTCCCAATGTTTAGCGCAGAGCTGTGTCTACATGAGCTGTGTGTGTGACGGAGCCCTTCTACTTTGGCCATGCATGCATGGCCATGTCTCCACCTGCAACAATCGTGGCATCCTTGCTGATCACTGTACTTGTGTGTGGAGTCAGTTGACATGAGTTCATGGGGACATGTTCCCTTGTAGGCAGTATGGATGTGGGTAATTGTGGCATCACACACATGTGTTACACCCCTCCTGGGTGTGGACACTGCTGGGAGGACTCTGCACCCACCCCTCCTGGGTCTGGACACTGCTGGGAGGACTCTGCACCCACCCCTCCTGTGTCAGGGCACTGCTGGGAGGACTCTGCACCCACCCCTCCTGTCTCAGGGCACTGCTGGGAGGACTCCACACCCACCCCTCCTGTCTCAGGGCACTGCTGGGAGGACTCTGCACACACCCCTCCTGTGTCTGGGCACTGCTGGGAGTGATGGGCACCCACCCCTCCTGTCTCAGGGCACTGCTGGGTGGAGTCTGCACACACACCTCCGATTTCTGGATATGTGCGCTTGGCACATACACGGTGGGGTTACGCACACTGCATTAGAGGTGAGGGTACGAGTCTACTGACACTGGTGTGGTGGGGGTACGCTCCGTACGTCCGCGGGTGGGGGTACGGGTCGTACTTACACTGTTGGGCTGGGGGTACGCTCCGTGCGTCCGCGGGTGGGGGTACGGGTCGTACTTACACTGTTGGGCTGGGGGTACGCTCCGTACGTCCGCGGGTGGGGGTACGGGTCGTACTTACACTGTTGGGCTGGGGGTACGCTCCGTGCGTCCGCGGGTGGGGGTACGGGTCGTACTTACACTGTTGGGCTGGGGGTACGCTCCGTGCGTCCGCGGGTGGGGGTACGGGTCGTACTTACACTGTTGGGCTGGGGGTACGCTCCGTGCGTCCGCGGGTGGGGGTACGGGTCGTACTTACACTGTTGGGCTGGGGGTACGCTCCGTGCGTCCGCGGGTGGGGGTACGGGTCGTACTTACACTGTTGGGCTGGGGGTACGCTCCGTGCGTCCGCGGGTGGGGGTACGGGTCGTACTTACACTGTTGGGCTGGGGGTACGCTCCGTGCGTCCGCGGGTGGGGGTACGGGTCGTACTTACACTGTTGGGCTGGGGGTACGCTCCGTGCGTCCGCGGGTGGGGGTACGGGTCGTACTTACACTGTTGGGCTGGGGGTACGCTCCGTGCGTCCGCGGGTGGGGGTACGGGTCGTACTTGCACTGTTGGGCTGGGGGGTACGCTCCGTACGTCCGCGGGTGTAGGTACGGGTCGTACTTACACTGTTGGGCAGGGGGGTACGCTCCTTGCATTCGTGGGTGGGGGTTCGAGTCGTACTTACACTGTTGGCATGGGGGGTACGCTCCATGCATACGCGGGTGGGGGTACGGGTCGTACTTACACTGTTGGGCAGGGGGGTACGCTCCTTGCATTCGCGGGTGGGGGTACGGGTCGTACTTACACTGTTGGGCTGGGGGTACGCTCCGTACGTCCGCGGGTGTGGGTACGGGTCGTACTTACACTGTTGGGCAGGGGGGTACGCTCCTTGCATTCGTGGGTGGGGGTTCGAGTCGTACTTACACTGTTGGCATGGGGGGTACGCTCCATGCATACGCGGGTGGGGGTACGGGTCGTACTTACACTGTTGGGCAGGGGGGTACGCTCCTTGCATTCGCGGGTGGGGGTACGGGTCGTACTTACACTGTTGGGCTGGGGGTACGCTCCGTACGTCCGCGGGTGGGGGTACGGGTCGTACTTGCACTGTTGGGCTGGGGGGTACGCTCCTTGCATACGGGGTGGGGGTAGGGTCCGTACATATCCGTCCCCACGCTATGTGATGTTTGTGCGGCCCGTACCCAGGCCTTTGCCACGTGGGTGCGATCCGTCCCGCCATTGTTGGGGTGACGTGTGTGGGCGTGGTCCGACTCGTACCCACGCTCTTCAGGCGTGGGTACGGGACGTACCTGTCTGGTTGTGTTGCCGGTTCGCGTGGTGACGGACTTCCGTTGTGGCGGTCGCTGGATTATCAGGACACGCCCCCACCCCCTCGTGGTGACCAGGGCATGGGAGTCAGGTATGTCCAGGCCATGTGTAGTGTGTCACTCATGTGGTTGTTTTGTGGCCTGCCCTGGTCGTGCCACCCCCACCCCACCCCACTTTCCCCCCTCCCTTAGTTATTCTGACCTTCTGCGGCGTCTGCGTCGTAACCTGTAGAGGAGGTGTACTGCTATGAGGGCAGGGATGACTCGTAGGTTCGGGTCCATGTCTGTCCGTCGCGTACTGGTACTCCTTGCTCGCGTCGTCCTGTCGCGTACGGGTCCTCCTTGATCGCGTCGTCCTGTCGCGTACGGGTCCTCCTTGGTGGCGTCGTCCTGTGTGTCCGTCACGTACTGGTCCTCCTTGTTCGCGTCGCCGTCTGTCCGTCGCGTACTGGTGGTCCTTGTTCGCGTCGTCCTGATTTCCCGGCAGTTTTTGGCTGCCGCAAAATATTCACCGTGCGGGGTGACGTCGGTGCGAATCGTGATTCCTGGGTCGTGAATGGCTGGCTGCGTGCGTCCCGACGTCAGGTCGGCGCTTTCCCGGATCGCATTGGTAGGTGTTTTTTGTTCGGTCGGTCTTTTTTACGATTCGTACGGTAATGGTGTACCCGTGCGAATCGTAATTCCATGTTTGTATATTTTGACGACCGGGTACGCGTCGGACGGAGAATATGCTCCGTCCGACGGTTCGTACCCGGTTTTTACCGGATTGTGATCGGCACCTCAGTGTCCAAACATTGTAAAGCAAGAAGGGCCGGGCGACACTGGCGTAAGCCTATGAGTTTTAATAAGGGAATGATCCACTTCTTACGTGGTAATTCATAATAGCTACAGAAAAAGACTACGTGCAGTGGTGATTGTTCTGATTGTCCATTACAAGGACAAGGGCTTAGGTTACTAGACCAATCTTTTGTCTTTGGGAATGTTATCAGCCGATGGAAAGTATTAAACCGAAATCGTGTTAAGAGATATTTTTCATAGGGGTTAACACTAGATAGTAGGTACGGCTGGATCCCAAATGAGACTTGTACTGAAACAAGATGGAGGTTTGTGGGTTTTAGAATCTCAGTTGTTACGAAGCTCACGTAAATGAGATAAACACGCATTTTTCAGCTTTTCGCATGACATTTCGATTATGGTCTCAGGGAGCGTGAAAAAAGACTCCAGGTTTACGTCTCTCAAAAGGTTATGGACATAAAGCAACCATGGAATGTTTTTCCACTTTTCCAGAGTAAGACAATCAGAGATAAGCAGACGGGTCATTTTACACTCTTTAGTTTCCCAAATGCGATGCCATAAGAGAATTGGTTGGATAGCAATGAGATCGGAAATGTAATCCTCCCCCAACTCCATATGGCAACCATAAGTTGGCGAACTTTTGGGAGTAGCCAAAAGATACCGGAAAAAGCCATTACTTTTTGGATAATTTCCGAATTGACGTAGCCCCAAACACCGGCCCCATACATTGCCACTGAACGGCACTTTGCCCTATAGATCTGAATCAACTCCCGCGAGGGACGCTGGCCTAGTTTTTGCGCGAATGTGACCAAGGCTGTTGTAGTTCTAAGAAACCCCATCTTTCTGGCCAGAAGGGCTGGACCCCAACTAGAGGAATTGTCTATCAGAATACCTAAATAGGGATAGGAAGTTGCGGTCTCCAGGATGGTATTATTTATCTGGATGCCGCCAGAATGTTTGAGACGTTTCCCCAAATGCATGACAAACGTTTTCTTTATATTTACTTTTAGATCTAGGCTTGCCATGAACTCACAGTATCTATCAAGAAGTAGTTGGAGTTGGCGTGGGGTCCTGGCCATGATCACCGCGTCATCCGCGTAGAGCAGCGCGGGTATTGGACGATGATCGATCATGGGCAGATCCTGGCTTCCTACCAACATCGCAGCCTCCAAACCGTTCGTATATAGGTTAAAAAGAAATGGTGCCAGTACGCATCCCTGTCTGACACCCTTAGCTACTGGGAATGATGTTGTGACTTCCCCCCCAAACCGTACCGTACTTTTGCTGAGGCCCCTGTATAGAGACTCTGAATGAAACTCACCAAAGGGGGTCAACCCCCATAGTTAGAAGGAGTTTCCAAAGTTTGCTATGGGAGACGCAATCAAAGGCCGCCGAAAGATCGACGTAAGCTAAATGCAACCTCCACTTTTTCGCCCGTACATATTTACCTATCAATAATGAGAGGTTTAATGCCTGATCCACTGTCCCTAGTCCTTCTCGAAAGCCATATTGGAGGTCAGAGACCACTTGATTGCTTTCAGCCCAGTCTTGGAGTCTTTTAAGAAGTAACCGACCCATCACCTTTCCTGTAGAGTCCAAAAGGGAAATTGGACGGTAACAGGCGGGGCTATTACGGTCGCCCTTCTTAAAAATGGGAAGAAGAATGGAAGTTGTCCAAGACTCTCGTGGGCCAATTTTGGTGGCTGCTTCAAAGACCTTTGTAAGAATAGGGGACCATAATTCTAAGTTGTTTTTAAATAGGTCCACGGGAACCCCATCAGGGCCTGGGGCTTTGCCACATTTAGAGGCTTGCAATGCCGTGAGTACCTCGGTATGGTCAAAATGAAGGTTAGGGTTAGAGGAGAGGGAGGGTCTTCTATAATTTTGAGTGGCCGGCATCTCCAAACTTTCTGAGGGGAGTTCTGTCAAAGGATCCTCCAGGATACCAAAAATCCTAGAAAAAAGATCAACCCAAGCTGCCTCACCCACTGCTACCTCAATCCGTGGGATCTCTTGTTGGTCGGTTAAAAAGGGTGTTCTTACTATTTTCCAGAAGGTGGCTGAGTCCTTAAGGGAACAGCTCTGATGTAACTTAGCCCATAGTTCCTTCTTGATATCCACCTTGCAGGATTTGAGTGCTTGCTTATAGCATTTTCTTAATCTTATCACTTCCCCTTTGTCCCTTACGGTATTAGTCAGAGGTTTCTTTAGTGAGAGGTAGGCGCTCCTTGTTGCGGGATTAAACCATCCTTTTTTTGTTTGATTAACACCCTTAGTTTTGCGGAACAACTCTCTCTTAATTTCGGATGTAATAACAGAAAAGCTGGCCAATACCTGATCGGGGACAGATTGTAAGTTTAAGCATACTTCGATATGTGGGAGTGTACGACTCAACACTGCTGAGAAAATCTTTTCAGCATCCACTTTATCCCATTTAATTGCGTACCCATTTAGTTTATTTACCCTTAATGTTTCTTGTGTTCGGAGGGTTCGCTTGCTGGGCAGTTCTGACGAATCAGGAGTAGTGATCATGAGAATGTTGGGAAAGTGATCACTGCTAGAATCGGTACCTGTTCGGAAGCTCAGTAGCTGCTCCTTAGAAGCTTGCGATACCAAAACAAAGTCAATCAGACTGAATAGTCCCCTGCCATTAAACGTGGGAGTAAAAGGAACTGGGGGTGAAACAAGATCGTTTGCAAAACCGAGATCCAGATTAAATATTATCTCGGTCAAAGTGTTCCCTAATTTTGTATGAGGAAAATGCGTTATATTATAACCCAGATCATCAACAATACCACAATTATTTGTATCACCTCCCTTACAGAGATTTAAATTGAAGTCCCCTCCCCAGACTATGCTAGTACTAGTTCTAGGATTATTAAGACGCTCCTCTGTTAAAAGTAGGGAAATATTTTCCAAAACTGGGAGTATGTCCTTTGGTGTCAAATTGTTATAAAAATTAACTATATAGAACACATGTGTTTTAGTAAGTATTAACTTAAAGATCTGGGAATAGGGATTGCTGCTAATGATTTTGGTATCCATGATTAGAAGTTCATTTGAGAGATATATTACCAAGCCCCCTTTCGCTCTCCCACATAATGAGGGTTGGGCAAATGAATAGAAGGTTTTATATACTTGCAGGTGGATAGGAGTAGTTAGCCATGTTTCTTGCAAGCAGATAATGTTATGATCTCTAATAGTAGCGAGCCATGATGGATGATCTGCCTTAGAGGGCAAACCTGCGACATTCCAGAATATTAATTTGAGGGATAGGTCAGGTTTAGCCGAACCCCCCCCAGTTATGGTATCGTCGAGAAGGGATTGTGTCATAGCCCTTGGAGAGCCTAGGTCTAATTGAGAATTTGATATACCCTGGAATGAGGGTTGGAGCTCTTCCATGGCCCTACTGGGGGAAAGGAATTGGGATACTTGTTTCTCTATTTCAGGAAGTGGACGAGGCGGACAGACTGAAAACTGCGATGGTTGAACCAGTCAGTCATTTGCGTCCAGACCTGATAAATGTTCAAATCCGTAGGGAGCTTGGAAGGGTTTGGGGCAATAGAATGGATTGTAGCCCTTATAGCCATTACTGTTAAACAGACAGTTGTTATGGGTGAACATAAGACGCTCATTAGGGTAACTAGTTAATAGTCCCAGATTAGGTGCAAATTCTACTGCAGATCTCGGATAGAAAAATATCAAATCGCGTGTCATAATACCCCCTGACCCAAATTCCTGAAATTCACCTAGGATGTGTCTTACAGTTCTACGGTCTGAGAAATTGACGATAATAATGTCACCAGATAGGTTTTTCCTTCGACAACCCAGCCATGGCAGTCGCCTGACATGAATAATTTCACCATTCAAATACGGAGGGAGCGGCCGGTTTTGATGGAGCCAGAAAAGCACTTTGTTTTTTAGTTGATAAAAATTTTCCGTCTTACCTTCCTCTAAAGGTGGAACGCCTGTCAGAATGACTACATACGGAGCCGCTTCAGGGGGGAGGTCTACTAGCCTAGTCCTCGGCTCTCGTTACATCAAGTTTTGATTGGACACCTAGGTCAGGGGCAAATTTTAGGTTTGTAGGGTTCCCACCCCCCTGTGTGTTATTCGCCCTGGATTCAGATGGTAGACGTAATACACGGGATGCACTTGGCTGGGAAGATTTTGGATTAGAGGAATTGATGTTCTTTACCCCTCCCTTTTGGGGGGGGAAGATCGGTTATTATTGTTTACACATCTTTTTTCCACGGGGACAAAGGCAAGCTTTAATGAGGCAGGTGTCGAAGATGATGGTAACCCTTTCTTTGAGGTGACAGATGTAGGGGTCGGTGCTGCCGTTACCAGGGATACAGATGATGGAACACTATTAAGTTGAGCCTTATTTGCTACTATGTTCTCCCTGACTACTTGTTCTAGGGACCCTAATTGGACAGTGATTCTATCCAGTCTCTCTATTACTGGGAGAATAAAAGATCGTATTATTTGCTCGATGGTCCCAGTAATATTGGTAGTAGGAGTCTCCTAGGTTGGATCTGTCCCGGAGAAGCAATGGAGTGCTTTCAATAGTAGAAGATTCACAAACTGTTGGGGTGATATAAATCCTGTCATGGACCGACGTGCTTGGTTGTGTTGAATGCGGGGACGTGCGCATGTTCTTAATATGCTCAATCGAGCGGCGCTCAGCGAGAGAGTCCTCCTTATCCGTGTCCGGGATTGTTCTAATGACAAAATGATCCAAAGTCCCTTTGATAGTCTTTTTTACGAGGGGAGTTTTACCCGATATACTCATTGTTCATGGAGTTTGGAAAAAAGGGACAAACAGATTGGAATAGGGGGTATAACAAATAACCCACAGAGCCTTATGTGAGAATGTAGCAGGGTAACACAATTGAACTAAGTCAAAATCATTAAGCGAGTACAAATACGGAAAGTTCAAGATGTCTTACTTGAGAAGACCGTTTCGAGGATGACAGAGGGGGGGCCCAGCCCAGCCTTTTCCAGCCTAGGACGGCCGATGATGGCCCGCCCTTTGCCCGGCGCCGCCCGCGCGCGGTCCCGCGACGCAGTGTAGAGGTCCGTTTATCAAGCGCCGCCAGGCACGAAGGGAATCAAGGCTGCTTCCGATGTGTGCGCCGGGGCACCTGGGGGATGTAGTCTGCTCCCTCCCCACTGCAGCAGCTAAGGAGACCAACGCGGCGGCGGGAGGGAGAAGCACCAGGGCGGAGGAACCAGCAAACAAGTTGGGAGGTGAGATGGGTGGAAAAAGCCAAGTTAGGCGCTGTTGCTGCTAGCACCCGCCCCACCGTGTAGAGGTCCGTTTATCAAGCGCCGCCAGGCACGAAGGGAATCAAGGCTGCTTCCGATGTGTGCGCCGGGGCACCTGGGGGATGTAGTCTGCTCCCTCCCCACTGCGGCAGCTAAGGAGACCAACGCGGCGGCGGGAGGGAGAAGCACCAGGGCGGAGGAACCAGCAAACAAGTTGGGAGGTGAGATGGGTGGAAAAAGCCAAGTTAGGCGCTGTTGCTGTTAGCACCCGCTCCACCGTGTAGAGGTCCGTTTATCAAGCGCCGCCAGGCGCGAAGGGAATCAAGGCTGCTTCCCTCATTGGAGTGGGAATAGTAATTATAACCTAAGCTATCCAACATTAACCCTACTGTTGCACTGTTTGGAGTTGGAATAGTAATTTTATTCCCTCCACTATCTAATATTTTTTGTAATATTTTAAATAATGTAGTATATAATTAATCTTAAAAGGATTACAAATAATTGTTATTTTTGTAATTTGTTACATATATTTATTTAAATTTTATTTATATTATTGTTTTATGTGTATAGATGTATTTATAATTTATACACAAAATTAAATAATACAGGAATTAAAATAATTATTAATATATATTAATAAGTAAGTGTATATATTATATATTATATGTATATATTAAGGGGCCGATTCCGGCCGAAAAACGAACCGACCGACATGGACCCGAACCGAATACCGACCGACATGGACCAGCGCCGTACGACCCGTGCAGTACGATGCAACGCATATTAATTACAACCGACACGTATGGAATACAAGCCGTACGACCGAGCCGTAGGAAAAATAGTGATCTGGCCGGAAAATCGACGTGATTTTCACCGACCGACACGAACCCGGAATGAACCCGACCGACCCGTACCCGTGATGTACGATTAGCGCAGTACGATGCAATGCGTGTAAAACCAGACTGACTCGCACGGAGACCAAGCCGCATGACCGACACGCACAGACAACCGGGCACACAAGCAATAGAGACCGCCGCGACCGCCGCGTACCAAACAAGAAGACAGGCAGCGTGAACGAGGCAGAGAAGCCCGCACGAGACAACAGCAGCATCCGTTTCTGTCACATGAACGTCTCCTTCATGCCTACAAAACACAACGGAAAAAAGACAAAAAAAGGACCAAACAAGCAATGACAAAGCCAATAAATACCAAACAAAAAAACATGGGACAAAGACACACCCGCAACTCCAACTATATAAAGGACTACAATCACTACCATCATTCCTTGCAAACAGGAGACACAGCCAGCAGCAAACACCAGTACACAGCAACCACAGACACACTCACAACTCACCCATCACACAACTAACACACCATCAGCACCTCATACAAAAGCACACACACATACACACAGCAAAAGCAACACCAACCCACCATCACTTGCACCCTCACACACACATCACTCACCACCACCACCCATCACCATGCCTCCAAAGAAGAATCCAAAGTTCACAGATAGTGAGTTAGAAGTGCTAGTAGACGAGATCATCAGAGTAGAGCCACATTTGTTTGGTACATTGGTTCAAAGGACCCCCATCTCACAGAAAACCAAGATGTGGGCGAGGATTGTGGACAAGGTGAACGCCCAAGCACCAGCAAGGCGCACAAAGGACGACATCCAGAACAGGTGGTATGACATGCGCAGGAGGGTCAAGAAACTCATCGAAAAAGATCACGCCCTGAGTCAGTGCACCGGCGGTGGCCCTCCTGCCAAACCAGTCTACTTCAGGACCTGGGAGGAGAAGGTGCGGGACATCCTACCACCAGAGAGCGTCCATGGCCTAACACACATCCCAGAGCCTGGTGAGTATACAAACAACATACCCAAGATTGTGTGGCAAGGGGACAGTGAAACCATGCACCACAAGCAAAGCTACACTAACCAATAGATAATCAGCCCAAGATGTGTATGCCAGTCACACAAACACAATACCTGCCATCTCAGAGTGACTGGGAACTATGTCATGACATGCACCAACCTACAAACAAATAGAGCAAGCCAGTGGCACTAAGCCAAATACACCCTGCCAGACAGTTTGCCACCACAAACACACCACCTCACAGTGCAACTGACTGTCATGAAGGAATAGTGGGGATGCAGGTGAAGTGAGTGAAGCCAAAAGCATGATGGGGCCTGTAGTCATAGATAATGCACACCCTCCTGATTGGCCCATCAAGACCTCTCAGAAACATGCCCACATCACAGGGAGTGGAAAATGACTGACAAGATGGCTGACACTGGGTCCTGCTGTGGGGAACACAAGGCCCTGCTAGGGGTTGTGTGCAAATCAGAAGCAGGACACCACTGACTGACATCCTGAAAGACAACTTGCACGCCCTACAATGGAAGCACGTTTCATGATGGGAAGGAGGACTGACAACCCTGACCATACTAATCAGCACGGGGAGACATCACCCCCTCAACGCAAACTCCGCACAACTCACCGGGTACAATGCATTGACACACACCTCATTGAAATATCAGCAAAAGATACCCCGTACTGGGTGCTGCTGTGTGAAGCACAGGGGCTCACTTGGGACTTGTAGCCAAACAAACACCTGGATTTCACAGTCAGCCATCTTGCCATTGCTGTCACACCCCCTCACAGGGAAGCAGAGTCAAGAGGGAGGAAGTATGGGCATGCTGGGAAGGGGGTGTAGCCAAGAGTATGATGGGAGTCGCAGTCACAGACAACCTACACTCTCCCACATGGCCCAGCAAGATCAAACTGAACCATACTCGCCTTACAGGGAGTGGGAAGGGACTGACAAGATGTCTGACCCTGGGCTCTGTTGTGGGGAGCACAAGTCCATGCTGGGAAATGGCCAACAACAAACATCAGAACTACACAGTCAGCCATCTTGCCATTGCTGTCACACTCCCTCACAGGGAAGCTGAGTCAAGAGGGAGGAAGTATGGGCATGCTGGGAAGGGGGGTGTAGCCAAGAGTATGATGGGAGTCGCAGTCACAGACAACCTACACCCACCCACATGGCCCAGCAAGATCAAACTGAACCATACACGCCTCACAGGGAGTGGGAAGGGACTGACAAGATGTCTGACCCTGGGCTCTGTTATTGGGAGCACAAGGCCATGCTGGGAAATGGCCAACAACAAACATCAGGACTACACAGTCAGCCATCTTGCCATTGCTGTCACACCCCCTCACAGGGAAGCAGAGTCAAGAGGAAGGAAGTATGGGCATGCTGGGAAGGGGTGTGTAGCCAAGAGTATGATGGGAGTCGCAGTCACAGACAACCTACACCCACCCACATGGCCCAGCAAGATCAAACTGAACCATACTTGCATCACAGGGAGTGGGAAAGGACTGACAAGATGCCTAACCCTGGGCTCTGTTGTGGGGAGCACAAGGCCATGCTGGGAAATGGCCAAGAACAATATCAAACTCTGTCTGTGACAAGCTGGGATAAAGCAGTGTACAGGCAGGCATCTGTTTGAAAAGTAGAAAATGTCATGTTTGTGAACCAACGATGCATGTAGAAACATAAATCACATTGTGTGTCTCTTCCAAACACAGGTGGTGCTGGGCACCCAGCACCAAATGACGAGGATACCCAGGCCCAGACTGAGCTCTCTGGTCTGACTCTCTCACTGTCCTCTTCGGATGACGATGACCAACCTGGCCCCTCCGGTGTGAGCCATCATGCAGCACCAGCAGCATCAACATCTGCACCCCCTGTACCCACACCCCCGCCAACATGGACAGACCAAGGACAATCAACATCCACAGCACAGGGACACAGGACCCCCCGGAAGCTACAGCCAACACCACCAGCAACACCACCAAAGGGGTCCCAGTGTCACCTGTGCGTACCGCCGCTTGTCCTGCCCGTGTGGAGAGGGGTGCTGGGAGGGGTGGGAGGCACAGGGTGCGCCTTGCAGAGGAGTTTGGACTGCATGATGACCCCCAACTGGCACGCATCTTAGATGAGTACCAGGATAGCACCGGAGGATTTGGCCAGGTAGTGGGGATCCTCAAGGACATGCAACACGAGCAGGTCGCCCACCATGCCCGCATAGAGGCCTAGTGGGATGACATCACTGCGGTGCATCGGGACATACTACAATGCCTCCGCCAGATCAACACCAACCTGTCCACACACCCCTGTGTGCCCACAACATCTGTCGCAACACCATCTGCCAGCGCCACAGGGAGGGAGGAGGACTCTGGCGGAGAGTCCCCTGCACCGCAGAGGCCTGCACATGAGGATCCACCCCCCCCCCCGGAAGAAGAGGGGTCGTCAGAAGAAGGACATGTGAGAGGCAAATGTCCCAGCACATCCCCCAGGGCCTCCAAACCTGTTCTGGACAATGTTCTTTGTGCGCAACCCGTTCACCTTGTCCAATTGCACACAGCTCGCCAACATGAAATGGAGGGTTCATGTTGGGCCAATGTATCAGATGACTGTGGACTTTACTCTGGACATTTCATCTACCAGAACTTCCATCTCCAATGTGAACTTTGGATTCCCAAACCACTGTACAGCACCCACCATCCTGGGCACTTCCCTCACACATGTTTGTAAATAAACTCACCAGTACACCATACTTGCTTCTGTTGTGATTCCAACTCGTCATGTTCAGGGAGATGTTGATCTGCCACACAACACAGTGCATGCCAAATACTGCAACAATGTGACCAACGTAAGGTGAGTCATGGGGATGTGACACATGTGACGGACACACACCACTATGGCAACACAAAACATACTCACCATGGCCATGTTACTCATCACATACAATGATGTTGACCTGAAACACATTGACATGCACTGACACAACACCAAGCCCAGTCAGTGGTAACAAGTCTACAGATGAGGAAAGCAGATCTCACTCAGATGTGGGAAGACAGACAACGCACATAACAGGTGCCGGAGGTTGGTCGTCGTCATCGTCATCCTGGATGAGAGGCACCTCCTTCCGCACTGCCATGTTGTGTAGCATGCAGCAGACAAGGATTATTTTGCACACCTTTGCAGGCTCATATATGAGGGCCCCTCATGTCTTATCCTGCCAGCGAAAGCGGTTTATCAGGAGGCCGAATGTCCGCTCAATCACCCTCTTGCTCCTACCATGTGCCTCATTATAGCGCAGCTCGGCTGGTGTCACAGGGTTCCTGAGGGGTGTCAGCAACCACGGCATGTTGGGGTATCCGGAGTCACCTACACACACAAAAATGAACAAGTAGCTGAGTTTTGTAGGAGTGCGGAATACAACAGTGACAAACACACACAATGAGAAACAGTCAGTACACACCGACAAGCCAGGCATGCTGAACTGGCATCTGTGACATCAGCGTTGCAATGCGACTACTCCTCATAATGTAGGCATTGTGCGCCGAACCAGGGAACCCTGCACACACATGTGTGATCAACATGTCAGCAAGACAGACCACCACAGCATTGATCGAATGGTAGTGTTTCCTGTTCCGGTATGCCTGCTCATGTGCCTGTGGTGGTATCAGGGCAACATGATCAATAGATCAATAGATCCGATGACGTTCGGCATCCTCCCCAGTGTATAAAAGGCATCCTTTATTTCAGGGAGTTCAGCTGGGCTCGGGAACTTGATATACAGGTCCAGGAATTGCAACAACCCCTCCAAGACATCGCGTAGCACCTGACTGAACATCGTTTGCGACATACCACCAGCAGTAGCCACAGTGTACTGGAAGGTACCGGTGGCAAAGAAGTGCAGGGCTGCCATCACCTTCACCTCTGGGGTCAGTGCTGTGGGGTATGTCCGGCCAGGTAGCTGATGTGGCTTCAACTGCTCCGCCAACTCCGCAATCAGTGGCCTGGTGAAGCGGTACCGTCCGATGCAGTCGCGTTCCTGCATGGTTGCAAGGTCTGGGAATGGACAATGGACAGCTGGTGCCCTGCAGTACAGAGATGCACAAAGGAAGATTGCCAGTTCATCCACCCATGTGGCCATGACCACGATCACTATCACATGCTAGTTCGTGCCATTACACAATGTACTGAGGTGTGTGCTGTCGGGCATGGACACATATGTCACCTACAAGACCACCACCTCACATCTCAATTCCACATGTCCACATGAGTCCCATGTAGTGCAATGGCCAATCATCTGGCTGTGTCACCCAACCTATGTGCTGCTGCAACATAAAAAAAACACACCACAGTGACAATTGAGGCCTCATGTCTCCCAGGCATCACAGATCTTTGCCATGCAGAAACCCAGGCATCACAGATCTTTGCCATGCAGAAACCCAGGCTCCCTGTATTACCACATCAACACAGCAATTGACATGGCGTAGTATGTACACACCACAAGTCAAGTGTAAGTCCCACAGGTAGTGGCCACTGTTGTTCCTGCCGGCCCTACATGTACGTCTCTTAGACACACACCCCATCAAGGTTGATGCATATACCACATGGATGTGGAGACTGTCACCCATTGATAACATTTGGTCAGACACATCTGAGACACAACATGCACACAGACTGTGGGTGCACATCAGTATTGTGGCTACAGGTCTCACTGTGACGTACATCACCCCCAGGACTCAGGGTATATGTGACATGTCCTAAACATATCCAACCTGACACTGTGGCCTTGACTCATGCCAATTACTGTCCAATTGCACATCACAATGGTAATGTGCACAACACACAAAGGATTCTGCCTCATGTACACATGCACAGCCTGGGAGTGGCTGCACAAAGTGCCAGCCAAAAAAACAGCTGTGGCCCCCCCAAACACACAGGGAATGCAGCCTTACATGCCATGGGACACTGTGTGGCCAATGCTGTAGTGTGGCAGGTGTAAACAGGTGCCCATGGACAGTATATGTGTGTTGCATCCGTATAATAGTCACACTAATGAGGTCCGACACGGGTGACAATGCGTACGCATTGCACGGGTCATGTCTGAGCCGTGCGTACGCTTTGTCATTGAATGCAATGAGGTCCGACGCGGGTGACAATGCGTACGCATTGCACGGGTCATGTCCGAGCCGTGCGTACGCTTTGTCATTGAATGCAATGAGGTCCGACGTGGGTGACAATGTGTACGCATTGCACGGGTCATGTCCGAACCATGCATACGCTTTGTCACTAAATGCAATGAGGTCCGACGCGGGTGACTATCATGCATACGCGTCGGACAGGCATGGTCCGAGACAGGCGTATGCCTTGGCCATTGAATCGTATGTAGACGGGTGCATGTGTATATTCATAATACGCGTTGTACAGTCAGTTGAACGAGCCGGGTGCACCCATTGGCTCTGGACTGTCATGGAGACGGATGCGGATTCAAAACTTGTACGAGTTGTGCACTGGAAATTCAGTTGGATGCCTACAACAATGTTGCAATTTCAAGTGTTCCATGAAGGTGAAGATTCGAACGATGCGGAAGGCGTGTGCGAGTCGTACTTTTAAATGGATTGGCCAGATTTATAAAATGCAAACGTGTTGGACCTATCACTTGGGACACATAGCACAGATTCTGCCTCTGCAGTACAGATATAAGGCTGGCTGGCCCCCAGGGAGCTCACTTGCCTGCACTACATGCTACTGGACCACATCCCTGCTACCACTGCTGCTGTCTATGCACCCTCTGGCTCCTGCTATGGCACGTACTCTGGAGAGGTCCCCAGCCTTCACTGAGGGGGAGAACCAGGCCCTGCTGGATGGGCTCCTTCCAGAGTACAGACAGCTCTATGGGAAACCAGGGGAGCAGGTGAGTGTGCAGTCCACTGCCTTCCTAATTATGCATGTTGTCTGACTAGCAGTACCAGCAGTGTGTACACCAGTGGCAAGCATTCTCAATGACTACTTTCATCCCCCAAAGTGTGTAGGTACATGCAATGAACAGTTTTCCTGCTGCTACAGTGCATTTTTGCAAGCTTAAACTATCCACGCATTGTTAACACGTCCGATATGCATGTGATTTTGCAATCCCCATGGTTGCACTACCTGTGTAATTTATTTCCCTTTGTGATGATGACATGTCTATCCAAATGTGTGCTGCAGCAATCTGGGGCATGTGTGTTAATGTACTTTTCACTTTGTCCTCCTCACAGGTTGATGCCCACCAGAAGCAGGAGATCTGGCTGACCATCACCCGGGCTGTTCGTTCTGTGGGGGTCTACAAGCGCCGTATCCGCAACTGCCAGAAGAGGTGGCAGGACCTTCGGGCTGGACCCGGAGGATAGCTAGAGTCCAGCTGAAGCTGTCACCTCCACGCAGGAGGGGTGGACACGGGACCCTGACTCCCCACATGCTCCGTATCCTGGCGGTGGTCTTCCAGGACCTGAATAGGCAGCTGAAGGCCAGACAACAGCAGGAAATAGGGTGAGTCCATGTCTGATCTGTGTACTATGTCTGACATGCAAATAGCAGTCTTTTGTCCTGGTCACACTTCCACATTACGTAGCTCTTGTAGTCCCAAACTCAGGCCCTCATTTGTGTGATGCACCCTCCTCATCTGTTCCACAGATGTGGCCCCTACAACCTGTTGTTTGTGTCACTAGGGCACTGTGTCCCTGCAGTCAGCTATGCTTCAGGTACCGGTCAGCATCAGTTCCCGTGAATCTGTTGTGTGTTTCATGGGTGGGTCAATTGTTTACACAATGCCTGAGATCTGACATGTGCTCTGTGTGTGCCCTTGAGATGTGTACCAATTGCTGGTCTGATTCGCAACATGTGGCTGGGGTATTCCAAACAAACCCATGCAGCAGGGACTCCAATTTTGGGGCCTCAGGAGTATGTATAGCAAGTATGTCACACTTGCTTAGCCACCTGACTACTGTCCAGGGCCAAACACTGTTTCACTTTGTCCTGGCCAGTCATTCCCCCTCAAGGGCAATTAGAAACACTCTGTAATCCCACTCCTGAGTATGAAATTGCAGGTTGTGCTCAGTGACATGTGCCCTCAGGTGTCTGCCTCTGTGTCATTAGGGTGTTGCTTGTTGCTACGTACAACTGGGGTGTCCATGATTCAGAGGGTCAGCATGACATCTGCAATGTAACTGTGAGAGACAAGACCTGTGTGACATATAGGTGTGTGATTATCTGACAGCGCACAATGGTGTATGCAGCTGGGTTACATGCATGGCAGACTGTAATGTGTTAATGTACAGGGATTAGTGTTTGCTGCGACTCATATGTCTGATTTGCATGATGTGGGGTTTTCTGGGTCCTGGATATGTTGTTTGCATGGGATGGGCAAGTGCGCTGGTCATCTGCTGAGTTTGCTTTACCCCAGAGCTAGGATTGTGAGTCAGTGTATATTGTTGTTGTCTGGATGCCCTGCGCCTGTGACAGGAGACAGTGTTGACTGACTTTCAGGGTATCCCAGTGCCATAGCATTTTTATTTTTTTTAATTTTTTTTTAAAGCTTTATTTAAATTTGAAAAAGCAAACAATACAAAGATTGAGGCTGTGTGTTCAACAGATATCAAGTGAGGAGCAACACCTTGACCCTTCCGGTTCTGAGATAAAAAATACCACATCAACAAGGCATCAGACATCAGGACCCCATTTACCAATCCATCATCAACATCTGTCCGACCTGAAACAGGGGAAGCCCTGACCAAGGATCCATCCCTAGGGTTCCAAAGCCACCCCCCTCCCCTGTTCACACCTCGGCCATGGTCAAAATCCGTGCAATCAACATCACCTGACCCCAAGCACCGAAGACCCTTGTGTCCCAACCATCACATGACCACTCCACTTGCTTAACGCTGGTGCCGCATAGCCTACCCCACTCCCGTGGGAACTATTCCGGAACTCGAGGGTGGTGGGGGAGAGCCAGGCAGGCCTGCAATATATGTTCTAAAAGGGCCCTAGATGTCCCTAGGTCGCGCCACTGTGGGGAGGAGACTAGAGTAGATCTCGCTATTCGTGCTACAGAAAGCCATGGCAGTGAGCCATGCCCTGGTCGTGGGAGCCGTTTTACCCCCCCAGCGCCTGGCAATTTCTCGCTTGGCAAGTAGTAGCCCCAGAGAGGCAAGTCTACGGACATTCTTAGGGAAATTTACCGTATAACCCAACAATGCGACCTCAGGAGTGGGAACCAGTGTAAGCCCTAGCATCTCTTCCAGGACCTTGTAAACCTGTGTCCAGAACGATTGCAGTCTTGGACACGTCCAGGACATGTGTGCAAAATCAGCATGTGGTGCAGAGCATTTCCAGCATGTGTGTGGCCGCGCGGGATCAATGGAATGGAGTCTATCCGGGGTCATATACCAACGGCGCAGGAATTTATAGTGAAGGAGTTTATGACGACTGTTCAGTGATACCGTGTTGGTGACTTTGCAGCATGCCGTCCATTGTTCGTCCGTGATAGGCCTACCCAAGTCTGTCCCCCACTCCTCCCGCGCCCGGTCATCCGCACATGGGACCAGAGCTGCACACGCCTTGTACAGCTTAGAGACAATATGGGCCCCTGTATCGTTATCAATCAGGGTGGTGAGGGGTTCAAAGGAAGCAGGCTCAAGGGGGAATCCCTTAATTTCCGCTCTCGCTGCGCAATAGAGCCGGCGAAGAACGAACCTGTCCATGAACGTAGCCTCACTGAATCGCGCCTCCTCTGATGCCGAGAAAATGTGCCCTCCAGGGTATAAATCCCCAATCCTGGTGAGGTTAAATTTGGTTAAAGTACGCTGCACAAGTGCCTCACCCGTGCCCGGCAGTAACCCAGGGTTGGGTATCGGGAGAGAAGAAGAATATAGCAGAGGGTGAGCTAAATAGCGAGAAAGTCTGTTCCAGGCCCAGCTGGTAGTGGACACCGTTTGGATATCCACTGGGCTTCTGGGGACACCCTTGGGCAACACCGCAGACAAGCGACCCGGGAGAACAAAGTCCGCCTCTGGGCGAAGGAACGGGATCCGAGCGTCAGGATGATACCAGGCATAGGCATGTGCGCATTGAGCGACAAGGTAGTATAAATATAGATCAGGCACTCCAAGGCCACCTCTGTCCTGTGGCAGTGTAAGAGTCGTCCAGCGGATCCGGGGGTGCTTCCCGCCCCAGACCAGCCTACTCAGGAGGGACCGCAGGGTGGAAAAGAAGGCCCGGGTAAGAGGCACAGGGATGTTATTAAATAGATACAAAAATTTGGGGAGCACTACCATTTTTAGAATGGCTATTCTGGCTGACATAGAGAGCGGGAGCCGCAGCCACCCATCCACCTGCGTTTCCAGCTTCGCAATCGCGCGGCCATTATTGAGGCGGATAATTTCGTCCGTGCTCAAATGTATTTGTATGCCCAAGTAACGTACCGAGTCAGAGCACCATTCTAACGGGAACTCACACTGCCAGGGGGAGGTGCCGCTAGTCAACGGGAAGATGATGGACTTATGCCAGTTTATGCCCAGTCCCGAGTGGCTACTGAAACGAAGGATCTCACGGATCAAGGGGGCAAGGTTGGCCTGCGGCTCTCTAACATACAGTATAGTGTCATCTGCATAGAGAGAGGCAAGCAAGGGGCCCGTCCGAAACTGGAGACCCCTGTGAAGGTGCCGCTCCTGGAAATGCCGGATCAGGGGGTCCATAGCCAAAATGAACAAGAGCGGTGAAAGCGGACAACCCTGCCGTGTACCGCGCGTGAGCGAGAATGGGCGAGATAGCGTGCCATTGATACGCAAACGGGCCGTAGGGCGACTATAGAGGAGTCTAGTAGTGGCTAGGAAGTTCGCCGGCATGCCCATGCGTTCCATGATGGAAAGAAAGAAAGGCCATTCTAAGGATTCAAACGCTTTTTCGGTGTCGAGGAGGATCGCCGCAGCAGGTGTGGTCGGGTTAATTCTGTGCAGAACAGTGAAGAGCGTCCGCAAATTCAGTGACGTCGAGCGACGGGGGACGAAGCCAGACTGTGCGGGCGATATAATGAATTCCATCAATTGGGAAAGTCTGTTGGCCACTATTTTGGCTAAGATCTTATAGTCAGTGTTTAAGAGGGAGAGGGGCCTATACGACCCACACAACGACGGATCCTTGTTCGGTTTCGGGAGCAGCACTATGACTGCCTCACCAAGAGTAGACGGGAGGGACCCTCGCTCCAAAGCCTCCGCGTAGACCTCTATGAGCTTGGGCGCCAGCAGATCAGAAAAGGCCTTGTAAAAATCCCCGGAGAAGCCATCAAGGCCCGGGGCTGAAGAGCCCCGAAGCACTTTGATTGCCCCCCGCACTTCTGCCACCGTTATGGGCTCCGCCATGAACTCCTGCATGCCCCTATCCAGGAACACAAGAGCGATTTCCGATAGGTAGGCCTCACGAGAGGCCAAGGAGTCCCCCAACTTGGTGGTGTATAGATCAGTGTAGTAGGCCAGGAATTCGTCCCGGATCTCAGCGGGCGTCGTGCGGAGCGAACCATCCACGCCCCTCACCTCGGCTATCAGGGACTTACTATACGGCGGTCTCAGAGCCTGCGCTAGCGTGCGCCCCGGCCGATCCCCCTCCCCGTACCAACGAGCAACTTGGTATTTCCCCAGATAGAGGATCTCCCTGTCCGCGGCCTCCCGGAAGTCTGACAGCAGGCGTAGGCGCCTGGTAAACACCTCGTCAGAGGGCGCCCGCTGTGCCTCAGTGTCTATCGCGTCTAGCTGTGTCTCCAATTGTGTGATTGTTGTGCGCAATGCCTTCAGGACCCCAGCATGTTTAGCTATGCAAACCCCTCTGATATAGGCCTTGAACCCCTCCCAGAGTACTGCCCACGAGTCCACCAAGCCAGTGTTAATCGTGAAGTAGTCTTCTATCGCCTCAGAAACCTCATGTACAAAGAGGTCGTCTAAAAGCGCCCTCCCGGGGAAACGCCAATGCCGCTCAAAACCCTCAGGTCGAGGAACGTCTAAACACAGTGAGACAGGCGAATGGTCAGAGTATGTTCTCGGGAAAGTCCTCAACACGCGGAACCAAGGTGACAGGCCCGGGGAGAGGAGCCAGTAGTCAATCCTGGTCCAAGTGTTGTGTTGCCCAGAGAAGTGTGTGTAATCAGTAGTGCTTGGATTGCGCCTGCGCCATATATCAGTCAGCGTGAACCGACGGCAGAGGTCCAGGAACGCGCGCCTTGCCCTAGGCTTAGAATCTGCGGCCCCAGAAGTGCTATCCAGCCCCACATCCAGTAACAGGTTTAAGTCGCCGCCAAGCAGGATACCAGCCGGCGCAAGGGTTGCCAGCTGGGCAGCAAGCGCATAGAAAAAGTCCGGGGAATCAGTGTTAGGAGCATACACACATACAAGAGTGACCACATGACCCATCAACACCCCTTTCACAAAGCAGTAGCGTCCCTCCCTGTCTCCCAGAAACGTCTGGCAGTGAAATGGGACTCTCTTATGGATCAGCACCGTGGTGCCTCTAGCATAATTACTGAAATTGGTAAAGTATCGGTGAGCGCCCCAGGAAGCTGCAAAGCGGGCGGTCACCGAGGCGTGTAAGTGAGTCTCTTGAAGAAAAGCAATGTCAACCCGGTGCCGATTTAAGTAGTGCAGTATCTATTTGCATTTACGCTGGTTGTTCAGGCCCCGGACATTCCAAGTCATTACCGATAGATTGAGAGGAGCTTCATTCAAACCTATATGGGCCATCGATGCCAGTCTGCAGGTGATGGGAGCAAGAAAGACGTAGTGTCTCCGTGTATCAATAAAGTCAGCTCACACACAGCCATATCAGAAGGATCAAAATAGCCTACCCCTACCCCTCCCCCCCCCCCCCCCCACCCAGCCAAACCACGCAAACGTGAGGCAGTCCAAAACCTAAAAGAAAAAAAACATAGCTCTAAACAGTAATACCAAGTGTAACCAAACAGAAAGAGGTAGAGCATTACAACCAAAAGTGATCCCAACGGTTTCAACCAGAGGGGGGTGACAACGATTCGCAATCAACCCCGCGCGGCAGCACAAGTATACTCCAAATGTTCATAAGTCCTCAGATAGCAAGAGTCAAATAGAACAAAGTTAGGTTACGGGCGCCGTCTCAGCCGACACCGGAGGTCGAAAACAGGTCCTGGCTGACCGCCGACCCACTACGAGGGGGAAACCGTCCATCCTCATCCCCCCCCCCCGGCGGGCCTTTGCGCGGCTTGTAGTTTTGGCAGAATTCCTGCACCTCAGTGGGATTGTCAAAGAGTCGAGCTGGGCCATCGATCTCGACCCGCAGCCGGGCCGGGTAGAGCATGCCATATTTGAGGCCTAGATTCCGGAGCGCAGCCTTCACCCCAGCATACTTACGCCTGGCCTCCTGGACCACGGCGGTGAAATCTGGGTAGAGTGAAAGTCTCGAGCCCTGCCAGGTAATCTCACCCTTCTCTCTGGCTAGCCGCAAGGCAGTGTTGCGGTCTCGGAAGTTCATTATACGGGCAATAAGCGGGCAAGGCGGAAGCCCCGGGTTAGGTCTCGGCCCCAGGGAGCGGTGAGCTCTTTCCACCACAAAGCCCGGAGTGAAGGATTCTCTCCCAAAAATGTCCGCCAACAGTTGTTCCACAAAAACGTCCAGTCTGCCCGTGGCCGTGGATTCCGGAACCCCAATGATTCGCACGTTGTTGCGCCAACTGCGCGATTCCAAGTCCTCGTTTTTGCTGGCCACTTCTTTCAATATACGCTCCAGCCGGTCCACCCTTTTGGTCTCCTGCACCGATCTATCCTCCACTGCAGAGATCCGGGCCTCAGCCTCCACCAAACGCTTGTCGTGTGCCTGGATCTTGGCCCCCATAGTTTCCAGAGTCTTATCCAGGGCATCAAAGCGACCATCCAGGGCCCTGAAGCCGGCACGCATCTCCTGAAGCCAGTCCGGGGATGGGGCGCGGGCCGTCGGGCCACCGGACGCGCCACCGGCAGGATCCGGCATGTCAGGGCGGCTCTCCGCAGGCCGCTCAGATAGTTTCTCGAACGGCAACGTTTTCTGCTTTGGGTCCTTGCGACCCATGCCCCCCACCGCCAGACGGCCACCAGCCCGCTGTGTGTAGTTCAAGGGTGGCCCAGTGATGGTGCAGCGTCAGTCCGGCAGGGCAGTCCAATCCTCAGCCAAGCAGCTCAGGTCCACGGGCGATGCAGTGCCCACCGGGCACCGGACAGGTCTCGACTCCGCTGTGCAGCCGGCCAGGGCCACCACTATATGCAGCCAGCAGGATCCCGAAGGAACACCGGGGGAACCAGCGCGATGGACTCAGCAACCGCGACTCGGCGCTGCCGGAAGGGGCAAGGGAGGACAGCTCGACCCGGCCGCAGAACACATGGCACACCCAGAGAGGGCCCAAGGACAGAGGCAGAGACAGCCCGAGCGCCAGGCCCAGCGCAGAGTCCAACCCACCCCCCCCACCGCTAACAGGCCGTCCCGCCACCCCCCCCAGGCCCCCCGACCGAAT
This sequence comes from Triturus cristatus, assembly GCF_964204655.1. Lineage (NCBI taxonomy): Eukaryota > Metazoa > Chordata > Amphibia > Caudata > Salamandridae > Triturus > Triturus cristatus. Next base: position 327,881,915 of record NC_140590.1, on the reverse strand, counting down.
TAGCCCGGGGCCCCAGGGAGGAGACAACGAGCGAGGCCGCGCCCGGCGCGCAGGGCAAGAGCCGAGCGCCCGGTCGCCCTCTGGCCCGCAACGGCACAGGGAGGGCAGCAGACCCCCACTAGTCCGCACCACGGTGCTCAATGCCCCCCCCTCCGCCCCCCCGGGTACCTGTCTCCCGGCCGGCCGCCGTCCACGCACTCGCGTCCCCAATCCCCGAGTCAGCCCGCCATCTTGGGCCTCAGGGCGGTGTGGTCTTCGCCGGACGGCCCAGTGATACGAGCGGTCCGGTCTGCATCTCGGCGCGCTCCGGGGCCGCAGGAGGATCAGCGGCGGTGTCAGGCGTCCCGCGCCCGCATCAGGAGGGCGAGGAAATCAGCGTTTGCGCCGGGTCGATGGCGGAGCTTCAGCGCCGCGCGGCCATCTCAGCTCGCGGCTTGGCCACGCCCCTCGCCATAGCATTTAACTTGCTATGAGTGAGCCTGCATGGTGTTCAAGTGTTTATAAGCTAAATCATGTAGTTGTCCCTAGGTGGTAGTTTTCAGTGATTGAGACATTTGTATGTGTGTGTGACTGCTCCCACTTGTCGGGTTCATGGCTGCGATGCTGGCAGGTGTCAGCATGTGTGCCTTGTGTTTCTCCTTGGCATCTGCATTGTCCTGGGACTGTGGCAGGGATTCTGAAGGTTACATGAGCTTTGAGGTCATGGCCATGTACCGCATACTGTGCAGTATGTCTGTCATTCTCCAGGGTTGTGAACTGTCCTTGTGTGATGTGTGTGTGCACCTTAGTTCCTCCCAACATTCCTGTGTTTGTAATGGGTGCATGTACAATGACACCTGTCCATGTGGGCTTCACAGATACACATTGTTGCAGTTCAGGGTGTGTGGTGTTGAGGGTGGACTGATGTGAATGTTTTCATAGGTGGTCCCCTAGCTCCCGTTTGTCCATGGATGAGGGGCCATGCTGAGTGATTTGTGTTTGTGTATGTGTGATGTACGTTTGTGGCACAGGACACATGTCTGGATTTCCCAGTTTGTACGACATCTGCCTTTGTCATCACACGTGGAGGTGTCATGCATGCTTGTGTCACACCAATGTCTGTTCCCTGGGGGTAGTGGTGTTGTGTGTCAGTCTCTTGCTGTGTTAGTTGGTGTTCATTCCAGCTTGTGTCACATGTGTCTGTTGTGCTCCCTCTCATCTCTCAACGCCTGATTGCCCACTGAGGGTGTCCAAATGATGGTTTATTTTTGTATGGCACTGTGTCCACATCTGTGTCACTGTGGTTCAGCCCCCCTCATGTGTTGTGTAGGCGCCTGTGGATACTGTGACACACACACACATGTTGTGTCCGATGTGCAGTGTGAGTTTGCTTGTTTGTGTTTGTGCATCTGCACCACTGCATTGGTATTGTTGTTGTGGGCCTTTGTCTGGATGCTGTTTCTGTGATTTTGCATACTGTCCCTGTGAGTCATTTCACATCATTGCGCACATTCATCCTGGTTGTTGGGTGCCATTGCTGGCATGGAATGTGAGTTTGGGATCTGACACCTACAGTCTACACATGATGTTTAGATTGGTGTGTCTATTTTCGAGATGTGTGCATGCTTGGTGATGGTCACTTCTGCTGTTGTGTCATTGTACGCTGTATGCATTGTCAGCCCCCATGGGTGGTGCTTGTCTGCACATGGCCGAGAGTGTGTTATGTTTTCACAGCACTGTTAGCCTCACCACATCTCTGTGTGTATGGGACACAACCACTAGTTTGCCCCAGAAGTGTTTGATGTGATGGGAGCAGGGATCATACATGCTGTTTGTTATTTGCAGCTTTGAGCATGATGACACTTACCTTTTGGTCACTGTGATGAGGGGGGTTTAGTCCCCATCACCACAATGCTCGACATCTGCTGCATTTTGGAAGCCCCCACTTAACTTCTGTTCTACACAGTGAGGGGTGTTCTTTTTACATTGCCACAGTGCTATGGTGATACTTGCCTTGTGTATGTCACACTCATGTGTTGGTCACACATGTGCTGTTACTTACATTGTATGCTCGCCATAATCACTCTTGTGGGCATTTGTCACAGACTACACACTATTGTCATGATGTTAAGGGGGGTGTATTTTGCAGGCATACCTGATGTTGGAGTATGCTGGATGTGTTGCGCATCACCCATCCTATGGCTGGGGGTGGCTGTAGTGATTGGCAACAAGCCCTATGGCTGGGGGTGTCAGTAGTGATGGGCAACATAACCCCTATGGCTGGGGGTTGGCAGGGGTGATAGGCAGCATCAGCCATATGGGTGTGGGTGGCATTGGTGATGGGCAACAGGTCCCTTATGGGTGGGGGTGGCTGTAGTGATGGGCAACATAAGTCCTATGGCTGGGGGTGATGGGCAACATCAGCCATATGGGTGTGGGTGGCAGTAGTGATGGACAACAGGTCCTATATGTGTGGGGTGGCAGTAGTGATGGGCAACAGGTCCTCTATGAGTGGGGGTGGCAGTAGTGATGGGCAACATAAGCCTATCGGTGTGGGTGGCAGTAGTGATGGGCAACAGGTCCACTATGGGTGGGGGTGGCTGTAGTGATGTGCAACATGAGCCCTATGGCTGGGGGTGGCAGGGGTGATGGGCAACATAGTCCATAGGGTTGTGGGTGTGGGTGGCAGTAGTGACGGGCAACAGGTCCGCTATGGGTGGGTGTGGCTGTGATGATGGGCAACATAAGCCCTATGGCTGGGGGTGGCAGTAGTGATGGGCAACAGGTACCCTGTGAGTGAGGGTGGCAGTAGTGATGGGCAACATAAGCCCTATGGGTGTGGGTAGCAGTAGTGAAGCACAACAGGTCCCTATGGGTGGTGTGGTACTGAAAATTCTGGACCCGTGTTATAAATTGGCCTGGGCGAAAATTTCGTTCCGTTCGCGGAAATTGCGATAATTTGACATTTCCGCGTTCCGCGGAGAGCGCAAAAATGTAAAAAATTCCGGTTTCCGCAGCTTGGCGATAATTTGTTTCTTGCTCGCGCTGTAAAATAATACATTCTCGCGCGCGCGCGATCGCCTTACCTGAATCCCTGCGTTCGCCGACAAGTTTTCTTGATCCGGTCGCGTTCTCCATGAGATGTTGTATTGTTTTTAGCCATTTGCGCTGTCTCGCGACAGTTCGCGCCCACATTGACGTCATGCGTTGCGCGATCACGTCTTTCTTCGCGCGATCATGCACCGCGAGACAACTCAAAACAAGATGGCTGCGCCCGCAAGCAATCACATGGGTAAGTTGGCGACCCGCAACCATGCAGAAAATCTCGCGAACATGCCGGAAAAAAACTTCCGCATCTTCGCGATATTTCCGCTTGTTTGCGATAATTTTAAACATTTTCGCGATAATTTGTGAAAGTTAATTTCGCAAATTCCGCCCACCCCTAGTTATAAACATCGTTGTATCATGACGATTTTGGTATCAGCAGACCGAGAATGACTAGAATACTATGCACGAGCATTTTCGTCATATTCGGGTGACGAAATCACCCTGAAATCAGAGTTTCCGTCCTGTTTCCTCGGTCTCCATTGAACGGCAGCCATTTTGTGATTGCCCTCACATAAGCCAATGACTAATGCCAAAAACGAGTCTGAAGGACACATACACCTTTAGTGACTCCTCTGTGACCTAGGCAAGCTGACTCCACTGCCTGAAGCCAAACCTGTTCGGCCAGATCTTTTCCCAGTGGCCGAATGTGATTAGTATCAAGGCACAACATATCATAAAACCTTTCATCACACACAAACCATGCCTAATCTTACACACACCTGTCCCTGTTTCTTATTTTATGACTTGCTTTACGAGGAGGAGGTGCCCGTTTTTATTGGGGGCCCGTCGATATCTGATGAAAGTACTGAGCCTTGCCGGGTAATTGATTGAGGGCTGGACAAACTGAAATATGAGCTTGTCATCATGACTCCGCTTTTTCTTTGTAGTGAAAATATGTGATTAAATGGATCTAATGTCGACGACCCTTATATTTTTGATTGGTTAAACATTGAACTATTGGAATGGGAAGGAGAACTTTTAATCGGAGGTGACTTTAATTGTATAATCGATTATGCTATAGATACTACCAAACATTGTGGTTTTCAACGTATGCGGAAAACACGTGCGGCTATTTTAGAACTAGGTCGGATACATAACCTAAAAGATGGTTGGCGAACACTTCATCCCAAATTACCAGGGTATACGTACTATTCCGCACCTCATAAATTATGTTCTCGGATAGACATGATCTGGGCTTCTTATAAGATTTTAGAATCTAGTACGATCGATATTTTTCCAAGACTCACCTCAGACCATAATCCCATTTTTTTTATTTTCCGCACAATTTCAAGAAAACAAGATATAAGATTATTCTCTTTCCCGAGATATCTTCTCTCAGATTCAGAATTCATTTTACAACTTAAGAATCATATTTCTGAATTTATTGATATCAACCTTCATTCTACCTCTCTAACCTATGTATGGGACGCCTGCAAGGCCAGTATAAGGGGATTTATTCAACAATTTATTTTTACACAAAATTCCAAATCTCGCAAAGAAAATAAGACCATTACTACTAAAATGTTGTCGCTTGAAAATCAACTAGCAGACGCTTTTATACAAGGTACTTCAGATTGGGATAAACTAAGACTAGAGCTAATCAGTCTTCGATCTGCCACCAAAAACGTTGTTAGAGAACGAGCCACTGCAAAATTACATAAATTCAAAATTTCTCAATATGAGAGTGGCGATAAAATTGGTAAGATCCTGGCTTACAAAATTGCGGATGACAAAGCCAACACTATAATCAAACATATTAAAGGACCTAATAGACACCTGAGGCTTGAGCCGGGTGCAGAGTGAGGGTGCGCGATGTGTGAGCGAAATCAGAATCGTTTTTAAAATATAAAATACTGTTTTACCTTATTGCTGCTATGGACTTTTAAACTGTTATTTGCACTTTGCACATTGTTTTTTCATCCTTTCGAGCCTCCTTGCACTGTTGTGGACTTCGTTGCTGTTGAGGGGCAGCCGCCATCTTAGAAGCCTGAGGTTAGCGCTCTAGGCTTCCTCACTGGCCCCTATTTAGGACGCTGCATACGCGACCGCGCTGTAGACACCTGAGGCTTGAGCCGGGTGCAGAGTGAGGGTGCGCGATGTGTGAGCGAAATCAGAATCGTTTTTAAAATATAAAATACTGTTTTACCTTATTGCTGCTATGGACTTTTAAACTGTTATTTGCACTTTGCACATTGTTTTTTCATCCTTTCGAGCCTCCTTGCACTGTTTTGGACTTCGTTGCTGTTGAGGGGCAGCCGCCATCTTAGAAGCCTGAGGTTAGCGCTCTAGGCTTCCTCACTGGCCCCTATTTAGGACGCTGCATACGCGACCGCGTTGTAGACACCTGAGGCTTGAGCCGGGTGCAGAGTGAGGGTGCGCGATGTGTGAGCGAAATCAGAATCGTTTTTAAAATATAAAATACTGTTTTACCTTATTGCTGCTATGGACTTTTAAACTGTTATTTGCACTTTGCACATTGTTTTTTCATCCTTTCGAGCCTCCTTGCACTGTTTTGGACTTCGTTGCTGTTGAGGGGCAGCCGCCATCTTAGAAACCTGAGGTTAGTGCTCTAGGCTTCCTCACTGGCCCCTATTTAGGATGATGCATACGCGACCGCGCAGCGGACGCGCGCAGCGGGCGCGCCGCTGGCGCGCCTAAGGCAAGCCCGTCTGCGCCCGTCCGCGGCCGACCGGGGACAGGGGCCACAACCCCTGACCGAAACAGGTCAGTAATTCGATGGAGCGCACAGCAACTTCGAGTTTTTTGTCCGTCTTTTTCGAAACCCTGTTTTCACAGTCTGGAGGCAGAAGATACTCATAACTGTAAAGAGTGCCTATATAATTGGCGTGGTGATTCTGCGCATAAGGTTAAGAATAGCAGGCTCATATGTGGACTACTCAATACTAGGTCGATACGGAAGCATAGTCTTGATATATTTGAGTTGATCACAGACATGAAATTCGACCTGTTATTTCTTACTGAGACTTGGCTTGACTCTGAACCTGACGTAGTCGCCGCTCTTCCTACTGGCTATGCTATAGCACGTTTGGACAGAACGGCGGGTAGAGGTGGTGGTATTGCCATAGTTTATAAGCAGCCACTATACTGCCAACTTGAATCACTCGCTATCGCTGATAGCGAGACGGGAATTTTCTCCATTAAGGTCAATGATGGCAACATATTGAAGGGCTTGTTGATTTATCGTGCTCCTGGTCCTTTTTCCCGTTTTTCTAACAGCCTTATTGATGGCATAACTGATGCCGCTCTACGCAGGGATAAATTCATGCTCCTAGGTGACCTTAATATTCACCTTGATGACCTACTGGACAAAGGAGCTACAGACTTTTGTCAGCAATTACACTCCATCCAATTAGATATCAAATCTATGGCCCCGACCCATCAAAAGGGCCACTTATTGGACCCTATCTTTGTTAATTGAGAAGATATTGTCATCAAGGCCCCCGTTCCCGTTTCTTGGTCTGACCACTTTCTTGTGCCCTTTGCTATAAATATCCCTCATGACAATATGCACAAGATTACCAACTCTAAATATATGAGCAGAAAATGGACTGCCTTCTCTAAATCTAAGTTTGAGAGTGCTCTTACTAGAGGAGGCAAACCAGGAGGTGAGGATCCTACTTCTGCAGCTGAGAGATTAGAAGCTCGTATTTCTAAGGCTTTAGATGAGACCGCTCCTCTCTACCATAAAAATCCGCATAGGAGGACACAGCAATCCGCCCCTTGGTACAATAAAGAACTACGCTCAGCTAAAACAGAGTGTAAACAACTTGAAAGGCAGTGGAGAATGGCCTATCTTGGTCAAGCTAAACAAAGATATATAGATAGACGTAGAGAATACCACACCCAGATTAGGCGTGCCAAAACTTTATATTTCTCAGGTAGGATAGAAGAAGCCAATAATTCTTCCAAGGAGCTTTTTAAAATCTATAAAGAAATTGCCCTCTGCGGCTCCTCGGCTGACCCGCCCCTGGTATCAGAAGAATCCTGCAACCGTATTGCGGCCTTCTTTTCTGAAAAAGTGGCCACCATCTATTCCACTTTCTCGGGAGGGAAGGAAAAGGGAACAGCATTCATTGAGAGCCCTTCAGTCGATGTGGGTACTAATTGCTTGACAAATTTCATTGTCTCGCCTTCGGACGAGCTCCAGCGGATATGTCGTTCAATCAAGTCTGGTTCACCACGAGACCCGGCATCCCCTAAGCTACTGGCTGAGAGCATTGAGATCCTTGAACCCTATATTAGAGATGCTCTGGATCTCTCCTATAGCTCCGGCATTGTACCACTAAACTGGAAACAGGCTATAGTACTCCCGCTCCAAAAAAAACCCAACCTCAGTTGGGATAAGATGGACAATCTCCGACCCATCTCTCTCCTCCCCTATATGGCCAAAGTGGCAGAAAAGATGGCTAACTTTCAACTTATGGCCTTTGTGGAGAAGGCCAATCTGCTTCACACTACTCAGTTTGGCTTTCGTGCCCGCCACTCGACGGAGTCGGCATTACTCCTGGCCACTGAGACCATTAGGAGAGGGGCTGATGAGGGGCACACCATGGCCCTTATTTTATTGGGCCTTAGTGCAGCCTTTGACACTGTAGCACATTTCACCTTGCTACAGTGTCTCAATAAAGGAGGAGTCACGGGCTCAGCGCTCAGATGGATCCAATCCTTCCTCACGGATAGGGGTTTTCAGGTTAGACAAGGAGAACACTACTCTCGTAGGGTCACTCTTGATCAGGGCGTTCCCCAGGGCTCTGCCCTCAGCCTCACTTTATTCAACCTTTATGTCTCCCCTGTTGCCTCTATTGTGGAAAGTCACGATCTCCAACTTGTGTCATACGCCGATGACACACAGCTGGTCATCTCGCTGTCACGAGCACCTGATGTTGCGGCATCCAGCTTCAGTGCCTGCATGCAGGAGCTTGCATCCTGGATGTCCAACAACTGCCTGAAGTTAAATGGGTCCAAAACGGAAGTGCTCGTGGTGGGAGGTGTACCGAATGTGTGGTCATCTGCTTGGTGGCCAGCATGCCTGGGACCCACTCCAGTGCCTTGTCAGCAGGCTAAAAATCTGGGAGTACTGTTTGATATCGACCTTTCATTTACTGCCCAGATCAATCGGGTGGTTGGAATATGCTTTGGCATACTTAAGAGCTTAAGGAAGATTCTTGACCTACTTCCAGCCAATGCCAGGCAGACCCTTGTTCATGCTTTGGTCACCTCTAGACTTGACTACTCTAATCTCCTGTATCTGGGTGCCACAGCAAAAAGCCTAAATCGCCTCCAGGTACTTCAAAATGCCACAGCCCGGCTGGTACTGAGGCTTCCTAGAAGATCACCCTCTAAAGCTGCCTTGAAGTCCCTTCACTGGCTGCCCGTCAGGGAGAGGATTATCTTCAAGGCACTCTGCATGTGTCATCGCATTATAATGAGTAGGGCGCCCTCACCCCTTTACAATCTCATTACTCCTTATAGACCGGAGAGGAGGCTCAGATCCTCAGACACGGGACTTGTAGTTGTCCCCACAATTCGTAAAGCTCGGATGGGAGGGAGATCTTTTAGATTTCTTGCGGCCAAGAATTGGAATTTGCTCCCGATGGAGCTGCGCCTCGTACCCTCAGAGACTAAATTCTGGAAAAAATTAAAAACTCATCTTTTCCGCTCTGCACTGATGTGACCTCCCTGCTTTAGCGGCCTCTCTTTTCCTCTCAGCGCGGGGACACGTCGGTGTACGTAACCATGCGCTTTATAAATTTCCATAATAATAATAATTCTATTTACGATCAATCCAGAGACATTATAACACAATTCGTAAAGTACTATAGCCATCTATACACTCCGGAAAATACCCCTACATTACATAATATTCAAGCATACGTTGGCAATAATGTTACTAACAACATAACAGCTGAACATAACAGGCAACTAGCGGAGAATATTACCACCGCTGAAATTAGAATGGTTATTGCTTCTCTCCCCTCTGGTAAAGCCGCAGGGGAAGATACGCTTCCTATAGAATTTTATAAAATCTGTATTGATGAAATACTTCCCCTTCTTTGTTTAGTATTCAACTCGATTGGTCAAACAGGGAAGGTCCCAGCGTCTTGGAATTCTGCTAAAATTGTTTTTTTCCTTAAAAAAAAATAAACCGGCTGAGGACTGTGGCTCTTACAGGCCTATCTCTTTAATCAATGTCGACGCCAAAATATTTTCTAAAATTCTCGCACTTCGAATGGCTCCTTATATGCCTGAGTTAGTTAATCCACAACAACATGGATTTATCACTGGCCGTGACACTACGGCACATGTCAATATGGCAATTACAGCTTTTGATGTAGCTGCGGTTAATTCCACCCGACTCGGTATGATACTTTTAGATGCTGAAAAGGCATTCGACCGAGTCGGGTGGGATTATCTCTGGGCCGTAATGAGGGCGTATGGTTTTAATGGCCGATACCTAAGATGGATACAGGCCTTATATGATTCCCCTTCTGCTAAAATTAGTTATGCAGGCATGATCTCCCCAGGCTTTAAAATACGTAGGGGTACGCGGCAGGGGTGCCCGCTTTCACCCTTGCTATTCGCACTCTCCATGGAACCGTTTATAAATTCATTATCAATTCAACCTCATATTATTCCATTGAAATTCAGCTCTAACTCTCTGAAAATTACTGCCTATGCAGACGATATTGCTATATATTCTACTGATGTAGAAAAAGCTTTTACATCGATTATAGAAGAATCTAATGCTTTTGGAGCAATTTCAGGATACAAATTAAATTTAAGCAAAACACAGGTAATACTCAATTACAAACCACTGACCTCTGTTCAAGGTATTTGCCGGGTGGCGACGTATTTAGGTGTTAAAATATCTGCTGAAGTAAGCGACATAAATAACCTGAATTATGATGCCTTATTGAAAGAAATAGCTTGCTTACTAAAAAAATGGCATAAAATACCTCTAAGTCTTATAGGCCGGATTAACTTAATTAAGATGAAAATTTTGCCCAAATGTATGTATTTATTTAGGTCTATACCCTTACGTGTCAATAATTCCTTTTTTAAGAAACTAGATGGGATCTTAAGTAGTTATATCTGGGGATATAAGAAAGCTAGAAGGTCGCTTCTCCTGCTTAAATTACCAACCAATAAAGGTGGTTTAAATTTCCCCGATTTCAAATTATATTTTTTGGCAACTTTTTTTGGCCGCCTTCGTAGTTTATTTATCCCTAATAGTCAATATTACTACCACCAATTCATGTTGGGTAATGACTCTAATCGATTTCTCGCAAGAGTTAACGACCCTAACTATTTCAAAAGGGTCAAGTTTAAGACTGCGAGAGAAACAGTTGCGGTTTGGAAAACTTTATTAACTACATGTCAAACCTCTTTTTTCCATTCAAAGCTGGCTTTGTGGGGTATTTCTGGATTACCAGAAATATTCAATGATGGACTTGGGACCGTCTGGGCTAATTCTGGAGTTAATTTTTTGGGGGACTTGTATGGCAATCAGGGATTTTTAAATTTTACAACGCTTAAAATTCTCTTTAATTTAACCGATGTTATGCGATTTAAATATATGCAAATTAGAGATTTTCTGGTTGGTAAAATGAAAATTAGCCAAATTTCGGACTCAGATTTATGGACGTGTTTCTACTCAGAAAATCAGAAATCATTAATCAGTAGGGGTTATAAATGCTTAAATAATTATAAAGAGGATAACTGCCCAAAAATTGCTCTGAAATGGGCTTCTAGATTAGGGATTAACATTACTCCTACTAAGATCTCGGCGTCATTTTGTAATATTAATAAAGTGGTACAATCTTCGAGCTTGAGGATTCAGCTGTATAAAACCATCTGTTCTTTATATTATACACCGTTTAGAATTTCCAATTGGTCTCAAAATTTTTCATTAAGCTCACGTTCTAAGTGCCCCAAATGTGATCTTGTTGCCGCCGATATTACTCATATATTTTTTTCATGTCCAGCTTTGTCTGAGTTTTGGTCTGGATTTGAAAATATCTTATTGCAAAAACAAATTGTCTTTGGTCCTCTTTCATCATTGTCTATATTATTAGACATACAATCTGAGAATTGCCCACACAAAGATTTACTAACTGTATTATTTTCTTGTGCTCGATTGACAATTGCTAGGGTATGGATATCTCAGAAACCCCCACATATCTTGGAATGGTGGTTTTTAGTCAATGAAATTTATACTATGGAACGTGCTATTGCCAAAACGAAGGGATCGAAATCAATGAAAAAATTCGATAAAATCTGGGGAACTTTTCTTTAATTTTGTTTTCTTTTTTTTTTTTTTTTCTCGTCTCTACTGTATTTATTCGTATGGCCTATTGGATATCAAATGTATATGTTACCATTATCAGCTAATCTTTGGTTTCTGCCTTATTTGTGTTGTCAATAAAAAATAATAAAAAAAAAAATACAAAAAATAAAATATGTGAATAGTCAACTGTAAAATAAGGAATGTTTGCCTAAAGCATAATATTTTGTATAAAAGAGAAGGCTAGCTTTGTAAGTTTGAGCAGTCTCCTGAGAATATACACCGTGTTGTACTTCTAGGATACCTGTTACTGGCTGCAGCCAATAAATACGATCTTTGACTTCACCAAGAAGACTCTGTGTTTCTGTAGTCTGAAACAGGAAGAACTCGAAGTCTTAGGGTGTGTTCCCTGGCACCGCTGGGTTCTGGAAAACCCAGTACTTCACTTGGCACCCAATGTGGGGCGATTTCAGCGGTACCGGTCCAAGCCAGAGGTTCGTGAGGAGCTTTGTGTAAAAATTCTGGAGGAAGGCCGCCACTTCATCGACCCCTGTATGTCGACGTGGTCCGAAAGTCTTTGCTGCGAGGTTCCCCGCTTCCCGACGGCTACGAAGGACTGCTGCCCTGACTATCGCCCTGTTTTGGACCCTTGATGATTGGTAGAGCGAAACGATAGACGAGTCTTCTGGTGACGTCATCGATACCTCAGTTAAGTATAAGTGGAGCGTCTCCCAGTCCTTAGTTTGGTTCTTAGTTTGGTATCCCCTTGGGATCTTTTGATTTGGAACTTGCAAGTACCAAAGCCGAGGGACTCGTGTATTCACGAGACTATCGTATTCGATAATCCTTTGAAGTTTGAAGCTAGACTAGAGAGCGAAGATGCCTGGGCTTAGCAGACTTGGAAATTTGTTTTGTCTTGGTTATAATAGGGATTCCCGATTGGAGGACTCGTGTACGGTTCCTCCGATTGGAACTCCAACCTATGAACTATATGTGAAACATGGCGTAGGCCCCATCACATATAATGAAGTATGGATCAGATACACCAGGAAAGATGGTGCTTTAAAATGGCCCCAATATGGTAGTTTTGACACAGAGATTCTGGATAATCTGGAGGTTAAACTTTTTAAGAAGAAAGTCCGGCCGGCGATGTTTGACTCTTTCCGCCTATGGCGTAAGGAAGCCAAACAGAAGGAAATTAAATTAGCAAAGAGAAATACGAGAGAAAAGGGTATCTCAATAATGCAAGCTGCTATGCAGTTTAAAGATAATGAAGAAGAACAGATGAGTGAGCAGTTGCACAGGCAACGTAAAATGGTGATCGATAAATGTTATCCAGTTTTGCCGCTTCTTCAGCAAGATGCAGCAAAAGAAATTGAAAAAGATCCTTTAATGTCACACTTGTTGAGTTCGCCACCCCCTTATGCGCAGAGTGCTACAGCACCTCCGCAACCTTTAGTTGGGCAACCTCCGGTTATTGTGCCTCAGGTTCTTCCACAGCCGCCAGCTCCTCTTCAGTTGGCTCCTACTCCTATGGCGCAGCCCCCTCAGGGGCCACCGACTTTGCCACCTGCTTCATCTGTACTTCCTACGACTTTGTCTGCTACATCGACTGCCTCTTCTAGTGTTCTTTCTGATACTGCCTCTGCGTCTGCATCTGCGTCTGCCTTGTCTCCCTCTGTTTTTCCTCCTGTCCTTTTGTCAACTTCTCCTTCTATCCGACAGAGAATGACTGATACTGTTGCTAGCATTATATTTCCTCTCTTCGGGTCATCTGGTGTGACCCCTGATTCGGAGCGTAAGCAGTCGCGTAGTCAACTGCCTAATTCTCGAGAGAGAGAAATGTTTGACCATATGGCGCGTAAATGGGTTACTTTCCCTTTTAAATATAATGTGGAGTCTGTTATGGATGTTTTCCGTCAATGGGAAGCACCGAAACAAAGATACATTTTTGAGAAAATGTGTGCTTTCCTTTGTGAGGATTTGGAGGATAATGAGTTAGAAACAAATCCGCCTGATTTGTGCCGTGTACGGTTTGAGTTTTCAAAAGGCACGATTGTGGGTTCCGATGTTGAGAAAGCAGTTGCGACGTTGTTGTCCTTTAGGAATAAGGATCCTTCTCAGTCACTGTTTGAGCATGACTCCTCTGTTAAGAAAAAAGTGAGACAGTACCCAATGAGAGAAGTCCCTCCGGTATGGAAGGACGCCGTTGCGGCTGATGCCGTTAATAACATTGATGCTATTCCAGCTCATTTTCAGCGTGTTTGGGTGCATGTTCCTTGGAAGCGAGCTGAAGTTTTAGCCCTTAAGCAGACTTTGCCTGACCCCCGTAAAAACCCTGCAGGGTATTATAAGGAATTATCACAGACTGTAGACTCATGCATTATGAATTTAGCCGACATAGACATGTTATTTGGGAATGTTGTTCCGCAGCCTTTGTGGAGATTGATTCGCCATGCAGATCATGCGCAAGAGTTAGGTGACTCATGGGCTAACATTAGTACTGCAAATGATAGACAAGTTGGTGGTGCCAAGCCTGAGCCTTTGGTAGCAGAACTTCCTGCTAGGATCATTACTTACATGAAGACTTTAATGCCTGCGATGCATGTGAATTGAGATAAATTGTCTGCGTGTAAGCAGAAGAAAGATGAAACAGTGTCTGATTTCTTCACCAGGTTTGAGGAAACGTTTATCGACCACAGTGGTCAAGATATGAGTACAGAAGGTGGTCAACGGTTGCTTGTTGACAAGTTTGTGCACAATTTGCTTCCCGAGCTGTGTAAGAAATTGAAAGATTCAGAGAGTTCTTGGGCCGTTTCCTCTTCAGCACAAATATTGGCTACTGCACAGTACTACAAAAATAGGGATAAAGATGAGAAGGATAGAGCAGACAAGAAAACTAAAGAATTAAAGACGAAGGTTCTTTTACAACAGGCGTATCCGCCACGTGGTGGTCAGAGTAACTATCAGCAACCTCAACAGTTTCAGAGAAACTCGCAAAGGTTCGAGTATTCTCAACCACGTGTTTCTGTAGGTCCCAATCAGTGTTCATATTGTAAAGAAGAGGGTCATTTCAAGTATAGTTCACCTATTTTGTTACAGCGTACGAATGGTGCTTTTGGCGCAAGAGGTCGAGGTGTTCCACAAGCTCCTAGAGGTAGAGGACGTGGAAGTTTACCCCAGAACGCGCGTTCCCTTCCGCCTCAGAATTCAATCAATAGTTTTGACCAGCAAAATAACGCGTCTGGTAGGACGGCTCAGTACTATGCTGACGACTACTATGCAGAAGATGAGAATATCGAAGGTAATGATTGCTAGGACAGCCATAGACAAAGAGAGGGAGTTGGTTCAGTTCCAGTAGATCAGAGTGGACCATATGTTAAGGTGATTACATCAGGTGTGTCAGAGCCTTTTCTGTTGGATACTGGTGCTACAAAGAGTTCTATTATGCACTCAAAACTCCCTGGCGCACCTTTGTCTGGCAAGATGAATGTTTCAGTAGGTTTTTCTGGCGCTTCGGTTAGGAACCCGATTTCTAGTCCTATGTCCCTTTCTGTTGGACCTTGTGAATTGGAAGCACCCCTTATTCTAACGACAGGTTGTGGTGAAAACTTGTTAGGATTGGATTTGTTGAAAAGATTGTATGCGACATTATATTGTTCTCCTTTGGGAGTACAACTTACACTGGGTAGGAAAGTGATCTCTCCAATGTATTTGTCGAAGGATAAACTTCTGACAGAATTGTCGTTTCTTCCTGATATTCTTTGGGCTACTGGTCCTAATGATGTGGGTCTTTTGGAAATACCGCCATATGTTGTGACATTGAAAGCCACTGTTAAATTTCCACGCATTCCCCAATACAAGATCCCTAGTGAAGGTGAAAAGGCGTTGCTAGCGATCATTTATGATTTGATTGAAAAAGATGTAATTGAAGAGACAAGAGGCAACGTTTGTAATAGTCCTGTTCTGCCTGTTTTGAAACGTACTGACCCTTCTCAGCCACCTGTTTACAGGTTCGTGATTGATCTTAGAGAGGTCAATAAAATAGTTGTGCCACAGTTCCCAGTTGTTCCTGATATCACTGCCCTATTGACTATAATTCCAGCTTCCGCCACCTGGTTCTCGGTGATTGACTTGAAGAATGCTTTCTTCAGCATTCCGATTGCCGAGGAGAGCAGGGATATTTTTGGCTTCAGTTTAGGAGGACGAAGCTTCCGTTTCAAACGCGCTCCTCAAGGCTACTGTGAAAGTCCATCAATATATAGTCAGGCCTTAAAAACACAGCTTGATGCAATTGTTTTACCTGATGGTGCTACCCTTATTCAGTACGTCGACGATTTGCTCATCGCTGCAGATACTGAAGAGATTTGTAAAGAAGCCACCTTGTCGTTGTTGCGTCATTTGTCTGATTTACATCACAAAGTGTCACTTTCAAAACTGCAATATTGTCGACAAGAAGTGACCTACTTAGGTCATCTCTTATCGAAGGAGGGAAGGAAACTGACCTCAGAAAGAATTCAGGCAATTGCAAAATTGAGTGTGCCAAAAACACAGAGAGAAGTACGTGCTTTCTTGGGCATTACATCATACTGCAGACAGTGGATACCAAATGTTTCTTTTCTGGCCAAACCTTTGGTAGCATTGACCTGTAAAGATACACCGAATCCCGTTCCGTGGTCTGAAGATTGTCAGAAAAGTTTTTCCGAATTACGTAATGCATTGTGTTCGGCTCCTGTGTTGGGTACCCCCGACTACAGTAAGCCCTTTACACTGTATGTCCATGAGAAAGAGGGTTGTGCATTGTCAGTGCTGACACAGTCTTTTGGAGACAAGCAGCGTCCATGCGCGTATTTTTCGGCGACTTTGGATCCGGTAGCTAAAGCATTGCCGAGTTGCTTGAGGGCCACAGCGGCAGCAGCTGTTTCTATTCGACAGTCTGCTGGGTTAGTGATGAATAATATGTTGATTGTGATGGTTCCACATGCAGTGGACACGTTGTTAAACAGGACCAAGACACAGCACTTAACTAGTGCTCGATTGTCAGGTTACGAGTTAACACTGTTAGCGAGTCATGTGCACATAAAGAGGTGCACTACATTGAATCCAGCCACGTTATTGCCGATTTCAGTAGAGACAGATGATGTTGAACAGCATGATTGTTTTCTCAGGACAGAAGAAGAAACGAAAGGGAGAGTAGATCTTAAAGATACTCCTCTTGTAAAGTGTGATGGTACCTTATGGGTGGATGGTTCATGCTTCAAGCTTCTGAATGGTGATACGACTGCCGCATATGCTGTCACGACTTAGCATACGATTGTTGAAGCTGCACGTATACCATATAATTCAGCTCAAGCAGCAGAGTTAATTGCACTTACGAGAGCGTGTGTGTTATCGAAAGGAATGAAAGTGACCATATATACCGACAGCCAGTATGCGTTTGGTGTGGCTCATAGTTTTGGACGATTGTGGAAAGAACGTGGGTTCCTGACTTCGCATGGAGCTAAGATTCAGCATGGTCAGTTGGTGAATGAGCTTCTTGAGTCACTGACCTTGCCATTACAAGTTGCGATTGTGAAGTGCAGTGCACACAAGAAGATTACTGATGATGTTGGTCGTGGCAATGCATTTGCTGACGAGATCGCAAAAGAAACAGCAAAAGATGTGATGAATCGAATGTATGTTGCAGGCCCTGCAAGATGGGTTGGTGATGTTGGAATGTGTGAAGATACGATAGAGAGTGTGAAGTCTCTTCAAGCTGAAGCTTCAGAGAAAGAGTTGAGTGTGTGGAGAGAAAGTATGGGTAAATTGGATGAAAATGGTTGTTGGGTTGACTTGTCAGAACATCAGCGATGGTTGTTTCCCGATGCGTATGTGCTTGCAGTGGTGACAATGGCTCATGGAATGGCCCATATCAGTGTGAAAGGGATTTGTAAGTTGTTGGCTCCAGTATGGCAAAATGCTGGAATTCCTAAATGTGCAGAGAATGTGGTCAAGAATTGCATGGTGTGTCTGAAATACAATCCTGGTAGGGGAACCCCAACTCCAGCTGGTCATTTTGCGCCTCCAACATATCCGTTTGAGGTTTTGCAGCTAGATTTCATCCACATGGAAAGGTGCAACAATTTGTAATACGTACTCGCTGTTGTTTGTGCCTTTTCAAGATGGGTAGAAGCATATCCCTTAAAAGACAACACTGCCTTATCCACAGCTAAAGCCCTTGCCAAAGATTTCTTCCCTAGGTTTGGAATGCCGAGAATGGTCTGGAGTGATAATGGGAGTGAATTTGTTGGTCAAGTGATGAAAAAAGTATGTGAGGGGCTAGGTATTCAGCAGAAATTCCACGCTGCAAATCAAACCCAATCAGCTGGACTAGTAGAGTGCTATAATGGCACGCTCAAATTGAAGTTGGCAAAGATACAAGCGAGCTCTGGTCTTACATGGCCTGACGCTCTGCCTTTAGTAATCCTATCAACAAGAATGACTGTGCATTCGTGAGTGGGACTTAGTCCCTATGAAATTGTGTTTGGCCGCCCAGCCAACATATGGGGAGTGCCAAGGCCGACAAAATTCAGTGAGATCGAACACCCTGTACTGCTTGATTATCTATATGAATTGACGGCTAAATTGCGTGTTTTACACCAACAGGTTCACGATACTCTGCCTCAGGCCTCTGAAACTCCAGGACATCTTATCGATCCTGGATCATGGGTGCTGGTCAAAAACTTCCAGCGGACAAACAATAACCAGCCCCGTTGGACCGGCCCCCACCTCGTCCTTCTCTCAACAAGATCAGCTGTTCGAGTGGAAGGGAAAAAGAACTGGATTCACGGCGTACTCTGCAAGAGGGTCCCTTTGCCTCTACCGTACGACCGGTGGGTCCAGGAGGGGATCGCCGACTCTGAGACTGAGACTGTGCCTCGTTTTCTGCCTTTTAGTGATGCACGTGTAAAAGGAACACTTTCTGAACAAGAAAGTGACAATATTTTGCAAGAAGCTGTGCCACCGTCTATTCGATTGAACACTACAGAGCCTGAACTCTTGTTCCAGAACCAGACAGTACCTGGAAAAAGCCGTTACAATTTGAGGCCGAGAACTATGGACAAATAAAAATTCTTTTCTTTGCTATTTTTGAAAGTGCAGCTCTCTCATCTGAGAAACTTTCTTATTTTTGTTTTTCGAACCGCCATCCGGGTTCAGCTGTAGGGTCGGGGTTGCCCAAGTCTTTGGAATGCAGCTGAAGACGTTAGGTCGACAGTTCTGGTCGGTCTAAGGGAGTTGCCCTGGACTGACAGAAGCATTCCTTAGCATAGAACACCCTACCACCACGAGCAGCAATTAGAGAGGATGGAGTTTTTCGAGAATGAGAGACCTGCCAAACAGATGGACTTTAAAGCCAGAATGTGTATAATGATGACAAAGAAACGATTTTTGATATTATGTATTTTCATGTTGCTCAGTGTAATGACGTTTTTAATAGGATATGTTTTATTCTCTTTTCAAGTGACATTTGCACCCACTACACAGCCCATACCTCCTTTTACTGTTTCCTCGCATTCTTTTCACCCTCTGCCTGAACACGAGTCCGCTAGAAGATTAGAATTTGTCAATAATTCATTCGTTCAGCTTCTACACCAACAACAATTAGTAGTGAACACAACTAACTGTTGGGTGTGTGGTCTTATGCCTCATACTACTGATAAAGGTATCCCTTATCTGGTCCTGCCTTTCAGCCATAATGGTTCTGTGTGGGCATATAGAACGAGATTCATATACGCTCATGAAGCCAACCCCCTACGTTCTGTGAAAGATAATGCTAAGAATAGTGCTCTAGTTAAAGGTATAGTAGATATGATTAGGGAAGATATTTCCTATGAGACTATCCCGAGAGATGAGACACTAGCATATATTGGATGGAACATAACAGGATATGGAGTTACTCTGAGTGAGAACCAGCAAGCA
Source organism: Triturus cristatus (assembly GCF_964204655.1). Taxonomy (NCBI): domain Eukaryota; kingdom Metazoa; phylum Chordata; class Amphibia; order Caudata; family Salamandridae; genus Triturus; species Triturus cristatus. The sequence goes on along the minus strand of NC_140590.1, from coordinate 327,862,564 downwards.
AAGAGATCCTCCCCGATTTGGATTGTACCCCATCAGGGTCACCTATGTCTGCAAGGTAATGGCAAGCATCCTAGAGCTCAGTTGGGGAAAAGTATCTGCACTGAAACATATGTTTTTGCGTCTCAGACTTCCCCATCGTTTTTAGCAGCTAAGGGTACCTATTTCATCTGCCATAATAGGGCCTATACATGGTTGCCCCCTGACTTCTCAGGCACATGTTTTGTTTCGTTCCTGTTGCCTCCCACCTACACGGCCGCGGCAGATTACCATAAGACAAGGATAGTTAGAGGTGTCATCAGTAAAGAAGACACTACAGGACAAGAACTTGGAGATTTCGTAAAGGGTTTTCTGCCGTTTTGGGGGCCTATGGTTAACAGCAGGAACATAAGGCAATTGACAAGGGTGGTTGAATCCACGGTAGATGAAACAGCTGGTGCCCTTAGTAATTTGACTGCTGAGCTCCAGTCGGATCGCCTTATGACTCTTCAGAACAGGGTTGCATTAGACGTCATACTTGCAGACCGAGGTGGGGTATGTAAAGTGATCCAATCAAGTTGCTGTGTTTTCATTCCAGATAACGCTCCGACAGTTTACCAGGCCATTTCCAAACTGCATAAGATCTCCGAATCTATTCACGTGGATAAAGGAGAATGGTCATTGATGGGGTGGTTCTGGGAACTGATATCCGCCTGGGGATGGAAAATTCTGATAGTCATTGGGATGATCTTAGCCATTCTTTTCCTGTTCTGTCTGTGTGTACAGTGTGCTCCTGCAATATGTGGCCTCTGTGCTACATCGTGTGTAAGGAAACCTGTATCAAGAGACGAGCTAAGTAATAGGATGATGCTACAGCAACATCTCAACGACTTTATGAATATAGACCTGGACTCAGACCTAGACTCAGATTAACGTGAGTATAGGTTATTGCCGATGTAAGGGCAAAAGGAGGGTCTGTGGTACTGAAAATTCTGGACCCGTGTTATAAACATCGTCGTATCATGACGATTTTGGTATCAGCAGACCGAGAATGACTAGAATACTATGCACGAGCATTTTCGTCATATTCGCGTGATGAAATCACCCTGAAATCAGAGTTTCCGTCCTGTTTCCTCGGTCTCCATTGAACGGCAGCCATTTTGTGATTGCCCTCACATAGGCCAATGACTAATGCCAAAAACGAGTCTGAAGGACACATACACCTTTAGTGACTCCTCTGTGACCTGGGCAAGCTGACTCCACTGCCTGAAGCCAACCTGTTCGGCCAGTTCCTTTCCCAGTGGCCGAATGTGATTAGTATCAAGGCACAACATATCATAAAACCTTTCATCACACACAAACCATGCCTAATCTTACACACACCTGTCCCTGTTTCTTACTTTATGACTTGCTTTACGAGGAGGAGGTGCCCGTTTTTATTGGGGGTCTGTCGATATCTGATGAAAGTACTGAGCCTTGCCGGGTAATTGATCGAGGGCTGGACAAACTGAAATATGGGCTTGTCATCATGACTCCGCTTTTTCTTTGTAGTGAAAATATGTGAATAGTCAACTGTAAAATAAGGAATGTTTGCCTAAAGCATAATATTTTGTATAAAAGAGAAGGCTGGCTTTGTAAGTTTGAGCAGTCTCCTGAGAATAAACACCGTGTTGTACTTCTAGGATACCTTTTACTGGCTGCAGCCAATAAATACGATCTTTGACTTCACCAAGAAGACTCTGTGTTTCTGTAGTCTGAAACAGGAAGAACTCGAAGTCTTAGGGTGTGTTCCCTGGCACCGCTGGGTTCTGGAAAACCCAGTACTTCAGTGGGGGTGGCTGTAGTGATGGGCAACATGAGCCCTATGGCTGGGGGTGGCAGGGGTGATGGGCAACATAGTCCATATGGGTGTGGGTGGCAGTAGTGATGGGCAACAGGTCCACTATGGGTAGGGGTGTTAGTGGTGTTGGCCATGCAACCCCTATGGTGGGCTGTTGTTAGTGGCCAGGATGTGGATCCCCTGTGTGTGTGTGCCATTTTGCAGGTACGTGTCATTTGTTTGTGTTGTAGGTGTCTGACTTACCGCCTGCGCCGTCGGTCCCTGAGCCGGTCATAGATGTAGAGTACTGGTATGACCTGCGCGATGGGATTCATGATGTGTTTGTGTCGCACACGCTGCTTGTTGCTCTGTCTCGTACCCGCTGCAAGTTGGTCCGTCTCGTAGCCGTGGATTGAGTTGTGGTGCGAATCGTAGCTGATATGCTTGTTTTCCGGATGCTGTGACGTGCCGTAAGTGACGACCCGTCCGGCGCGTAGGAAGTACGCATTGTACTTGTCATGCTGGAAACTGCTATGGATACTGCTTCTGGGCGACTCGGTTCATCTTTAGGAGTTACGGCTCGGACGGAGAATGGGGCTTGATTCACAGCCTACGTGTTGGTCGTGTTTTTGGCAGTCATCGTACTTACTCTACAGGACCGACCGGCTCCGGGTACGTGTCGGTCACACGGTAAGGCTACGGACAGCTGTCCGACCGGCTATCGGAATCGGCCCCTAAATGTATTTAGAAATTATATATATATAATTTATAATTTGTAAACATTTTAAAATATTTGTAACTATGTTTATTTTAATTATATGTATTATTTAATTCATTTTACATTATTTTTGTAACGTAAAAAAAGTTTTTAACAATGATATTTTTGCCAACAATATTTTTTTCTCGATATTTTTGTACTTACCATGATGTAGATCGGATGTTGATATTCTTGACTTCGATATTCTTGCTGCGATATTTTTGTAGGTCGATATTTTGACCTTCGATATTGTGTCAGTGATTCAAAATCACCACAGCTGGCAACAGCCTGCATCGTGGCAATATGCAATTTTACAGTTTTAATCTGGTGCACCCTCAATGAGTTCCTGCTATGCCCTGGGCAAGATCGGGCACTGAGGATAGCCCCCGGGCTGTGAATGGCACGCTGCCCCTTCCCCCCTAGTCTGGTGAGAACTGGGGACCTGAGTGCAGGCCTATCTGAAAACCTCGAGACAGACACAGCAGAGGCAGGTGAGGTGCGGTGGGGGCAACTGCAGGAGACGGGAGAGCAGTTGTTCACCGGGGAGCATGACTGGGGCACTCCTCCAGTGATTTAGACCCTGCTGGCCGTTGTCATGGCTCATTGGGGGGGTCTATGGTACAATTAGCGGCCCCGGCCTACCAGAGCTGCTTCTCATCTGCCGGGCCTCTCCTCTGATATACCTCACTGGGCCTGCTTGTGCCTCCCAATCCGTCCCGGGTGATATTGGGGTGAGCGGACCCATGTAATACAATGGAAGACAGCAAACTCTGCTGAACAGATACAGCTCACTAATTAGGACCCAGCAGCAGTCTGCGGGTGTGCTGGGGGGAAGCCTGGCTGTCTCCTTGCCCCCACTTGCCAAACTCTCGGACACGGTATCGAACTGCTGCTCTCACTTACGCTCCCAGGACCCCTGGAGTGTATGACCGAAGGGCGACTGACTATAGTGCATATCTCCTCCCCTCCATCTGTGCATCATGGAGAAACTTGAAGGTTGCAAGTTCAAACTGGCATTCGAGGGGCAACGCCAAACACGCCACACTGACCACGACAAAGGAGCTGACCCCTCCACCCACAAGACTTGGCCCAAAACACAAACATACAGGACCTAGACAGGAAGAAGATGCTGTTGGATGTCAAAAATAATCTCTTCACCATTGACGCCAAACTAGATCTTATAACCAATCACATCGACCGCATAAAGGAGAGGGTGGATAAGCACGATGACCGCCTAGACCAACTAGAGACCCACACATTAGATGTGGAGGACACGCAGACTGCCTCAGGCGATCACCTCCTCTGAATGGAGAAAATCCTGGAAGTCATCAAGCAGAAAAATTAGGATCTAGAAGCGTGCTCCAGGTGCAGCAATCTTCTCAATCAATCAATCAATCAATCAATCAATCAATCAATCAATATAAACTTTATTCAGTCTTTGAAATATAAACCATAAAAGTAAAGCAAGCCATGACACACACTTCCAAATCATCATCAATATCAGCAATTTAAAAATACATAGAATAAATACACAGTTAAAAAGGCCATACAAAGATATAAAAGATGGCGAATTTCCTACTCTCCAAGGGGGTTTAAACAAAGCTGTTTCTCAACCTAACACAAACATACAGGACCTAGACAGGAAGAAGATGCTGTTGGATGTCAAAAATAGTCTCTTCACCATTGACGCCAAACTAGATCTTATAACCAATCACATCGACCGCATAAAGGAGAGGGTGGGTAAGCACGATGACCGCCTAGACCAACTAGAGACCCACACATTAGATGTGGAGGACACGCAGACTGCCTCAGGCGATCACCTCCTCTGAATGGAGAAAATCCTGGAAGTCATCAAGCAGAAAAATTAGGATCTAGAAGCGTGCTCCAGGTGCAGCAATCTTCTCAATCAATCAATCAATCAATCAATATAAACTTTATTTAGTCTTTGAAATAGAAACCATAAAAGTAAAGCAAGCCATGACACACATTTCAAAATCATCATCAATATCAGCAATTTAAAAATACATAGAATAAATACACACTTAAAAAGGCCATACAAAGATATAAAAGATGGCGAATGTCCTACTCTCCAAGGGGGTTTAAACAAAGCTGTTTCTCAACCTAACAGCAACTTTTAAAAAGCTAAGAACGTTAAGAATAATATCGCCCTAAAGCATTTGCAAGTATATGAGTGCGGGGCAAAGCAGAGTAAAATTAGCCTTTTTCAGTACAGGAGGAATATGTTTCCTGGGGACTGCATAGAAGCTACACAACATCATAAAGTGTAGCATGTGCTGTGTGGACTTACTGTCGCATTCGCAGGACATAAGATTAACACCCCTCTGCCCCCGCGGGTGGGCTAACAAGAAGGGCAATATATCCAGCTGGAACTTATTGAGTAAAATGCTCTCGTACCTACATTTAACACACAAGAGGTGAGGCTCGGTAGAGGGAACTTTTTTCACAAGGACATATTGATGAACACTAGTCTTCATTAAAGCGTCCCCCTCCCTATTCAGCCGCCTCCTTCTAAAAAAGTGTTCTTTCACCCATTTGTGGTCCTGCTTGCAGATACTGTCCAGTTTCCTAAAAGAATCACCCCTACCTAAGTTCAAAAAACAGTCCCTGATATATTTAAACAAGGGAATAGGAAGGGAATAATCCATGGCCAGGCAGTTCTTGATAATCTCTTTGCTCAGTTGTATCCCAGACGTGGTCCAGATATTTATCCAGAGGGAGAGTGGCCAAAAGACAGTAATATTGGTTAGACAAGGCGCTCCCAATTCTTCATGCACTGAGAAGGTTGAGTTACTTTGCGGGGCACACAGAAAACATCTTAAAAAAGCGTTTGACAATTTGCAGATTTTATTGATTGCAATCTTCTCGTTAATGTGCTATTTGAATCCACCTCCATTGAAAAAATGGAAGACTATGTTAAGCACCTGCTGTGGTCACTATTTGAGGATCTCCTATCTGCAGTCTTCACTTGGCCCCCAGCATGGCGAAGTGGTAACATGACCCATTGTTACAAGACTACTTAACTTAAGAGACCGCCACACTGTCCTGCGACGTGAGCACTGCACCCTCAGTATCAGGGAAACAATCTCTCATTCTATCCCGCTTTCAAACTTACAGTCCAGACAGCCCTGCGCAAATTTCTTCCTGCTAAACGACTGCTCCAGAAAGCAGAGGTTGCCTACTCACTGCTATACCCATCTAAATTGCAGATCCAACATGATGGCAACCCTCACTACTTTACTGACCCCAAAGAAGCAATGAAGTTCTCCTGACAGATAACTAGCTCCAAGACTGGCCCCCGATTGGGACTCGCCTCCCATGATGACGGCCGCCTTGAGCAATTATGTCTTACAGGCCCCTTGAGGACGCATGTACTGAAGTGGCTGCCTGAAGAATGCAAGCCATGATTTAATGAGCCTCAGCCTCAGGAACCTTCATGGTTTGACCTGCACCGAACTCCGTTGAAGGTCCTTCCACTGACATTTAGCGATCCAGGTAGGCCTCAACTGGGCAGTTTTTCTGTTTCTCTGTCACCTCATGGGATTATTCCCAACATATTTTGCTACTGATTGGGGTAACTTTATGGAGGGTGGTGGGCTAAGGTCTTTCAACCAGGTTTGGAGGTTGGAGTGGGAGGGAGTGGATGTGTTGGACTTTTTGCTCTTCCCCGTTTGTTCTCTCCCCTATCCATGCCACTTTGCGACACTGTTCTTACAGGTTTGCACGCAATGCTCCTACCACCCCAAAAGTGGCATGCATTTCTCCCCTAGACACGGATGACTGCCATACGGTGCCTGACTTAGAACATCTGCAACCTCAATGACACTCTGAAAGCCCAGCTGGTCCACGAATACATCAACAGACACCATGTGAATATCTGCTTCCTGCAGGAGCTACACTTAACCCCGGCGACTGCTCCCTGGGTCCCTGGACTGGGTGAATTGCTGAAACCCATGTGTCCCTATAATACAACTATGCTCGGGGAACTGCCATGCTCATTTGCAAAGGGTTGCCCTGGCTCATGCGACAGACATTAAGTGACAAGGTCAGGAGATATGTCATAGCTGCCGGAACTTTACATGCGCACCCAGTCATATTAGTTGCGGTCTTTGGTCCTAGTACCAACAGCCCAGACTTTTTCGCAGAGGTCAGTCACCAGGTGGCCACTATGGGCCCTGGAGCCATCATTTGGTGTGGGGATTTAAAAAATATCCTTGATCACACGGCAGATCACTCTAGCGCCTCCAGAAGACTAAATCCCAAGGCTACAGCACAGTTCCAAATGCTCATACAAAACAATTGCCTGGCTGACGCCTGGTGACTGAAACACGCTGACAGCAGAGAGGGCACCTGCATTACGATTGCTCATGATGCCTAGTCCGGAATAGAATACTGGCTGCTCACCTGGGATGCCCTCACATGGGCCATGAATGTAGAGCACTTACCCCGTATGTTATCAGACCATGTCCCTGTCCTGCTAGAGATGGTCCATCCGTTGACCGCCCCACATGCCTTCACCTGGCGCTTAGTGTTCAACACTCTCCGCGATCACGTCTCCCAGGATGAAGTTAGAATGGCAATTGTTGACTACTATGCCCATAACACTACTATGCCCATAACAAGGGCTTGGTTTTCTCACTGGCAATGGTGTGAGAGGTTTATAATGCCGTAATCCATGGTCTCTGCACTGCAAAGCAATCTGGAATACTAAAAGCTATATGAGCGCAATTGGCTGCCCTGGAGAGGGACATCCGTGCCCATGAATTAGACTTCTATGAGACACTCAATACACAGGTCATAGCTGCTATTAGGGAGAAACTATTGGCTTACAATGAGGAGGCCCAGAGGGAACCCGCTACCATCCCCTGGGAAGCGACTGCCCGGCGATATGGCGGGGGATCCACCTGGGTATATATTGGCAGCTATGTTCCAGAAACTCTGGGCTGCCGGCTATGTTGTGGAGCTCATTGACGATCAACAGGTTAGTCACACAGCACCTGATAATCTGCTGACGACCATGACATTGTTGTACTCTCACCTTTACAGCGCTGTGGTAATACCTGATGCAATGGCCCTGGCCTCCTAACTAGACACAATACAGATGCTGTGTCTCAATCCAGACCATCACCTGTACCTGGATGCCCCCTTCACGGTGGAAGTGGTGACTCAGGTGATTCAGAGAACCAGGGCTGGACAGACTCACCACCTCCTCCTATAAGGAATACGAGACACTTTTAGCTCCTCGCTTACTCGCCATATACGAAGACTCTCTGATGGCTCGTGTGCTACCATCATCCCTAAGGGAGGCGGTCATTGTAACAATACTAAAACCTGATAAGCTCCCCAACTACTGTGACCCATATGGCCTGCTGTCAGTGATCAATGTTGACAATAAAATATTTGCTAAAATCCTGGCCGATAGGCTGCCTCCTCTACCGCCAGATATTGTACGCCCAGATCTGTTGAGATTTGTGCCTGGCCACACCAGTGCTCATAACCTCCACACTATGTACGCCCTCATGCATGCCATAGATTCCCAGCTGGCTGTGGTCGCTACCCTGCTTAATGCCACTAAGGCATTTGATTCCCTGGAATGGCTGTACTTGTTCTATCTTCTCCTGCTACTCTGGCTTAGCTCCCAGTTCCTGAGCCTGATCCCCCTTACCTCCTAAATGATCCTCTATGCTGCCCAGAGGGGCGTCTTTGACTCAACAGCATGACTTCTGCCACATTGTAGTTACCACTGGACTAGGCATGGATGCCCCTTATCCCGTGTTTTGTTTGCTATAGAGATGGAGCCACTGGCAGCCAGGCTGCAACAGCACCGTGCTAATATGGGTCTTAAATTTACGTCTAGGAGCATACTAGTGTCCATGTAGGCACACGAGATCAGGCTCTATGTCTGGGAACCCCAAACAATTCAGTCCTTGAGTTGGTGAGGTTTGGTGGGTACTCTGGTATCAATGTCATATGGGCTAAGTCTAACTTACTCCCTCTCACATGCAGCAGTCCACAGTTTGAGTCTGAATATCCTCGGCAGAGGGCAGATGGCCCAGTCCGATACCTGTGTATCTGGCTCAGCCAAGACATAGACAAGCTCTGGTGAGCAAATTATGGTAGAGCTGTGGTCTGGCTCGAACGAACAAGTTCCGGCCTGGAGCAGACCCACCCCTGTCTTTGGCTCGGAGGACGGCCATTGCTAAAATGGTTGTCTTGCCCAAATTCCTATATCTCTTCCTAAACCTCCCACTCATAACACAATTTTCTGAAACGACTGTGCTTGAATCTGATTTCCTTGGCCTGGGCCATCAAATAGCTGCCAATTGAGTGGAGAACGCTCACTTTGCCCTTCCAACAGGGTGGCCTGAATGCGCCTGACATAAGCTTATATGCATACTGTGGACAAGCACAATACATACATTTCTAGCTCTACCCCACTCTGTCCCAGCCCCATACGGGGGTGGAGAAAGACTAGTTAGCTCCTTTCCCCACACCACTGTGCTATATCAACACTCCAAGCCCTTGCGCATGGAGATCAATACAGCGACATGTGTGCGTCCTCTGGGCATGGGATGGCCTGCGCCGACTTGCCTGACTGCCTTGTTTGTTTGCTCCCTCTATGCCACTTGCACACAATCCAATGCTTCCACCACTACAGGATGAGGGTGCCAGAAGACGATCCCACCAGCGAGACCTTTTCAAATTGGGCTACCTATAGGCCCCGATGATCACTACCTGCCTCCCTTTGAGGCAGGTGAGGCCTCTCTGCCCTCTACACTAGATACCCTCCTAAACCACCAGCTTCGAGCTACATACAGCGCACTACTCATCACGTTCCTGTGCCTCCCCCCACCCTATATGCACTGGAACTCATTAACAAATTGAAACCCCCCGAAAATTGGACACCCGGCTGTACGCCACAATGCAGGACAATGCGCATCGGAACTGGACCACAATCTCCCCATCACCGAAATGCAGTGGCTCTATTGCTGCGGTCAGACGGCAGCACTGTCACCCAATTACAATCTCATGCTCATCCACTTCAAATTTCTGAATAGACTATACTGCACCCCGGTACATCTACGTTTTATTGGCCTGTTGAGGATTTGCGATGCCTGAGATGTGCTGCCCCACTGGCCATATTCCTACACCTTGCCTGGGAGTGCGCACACAGTGCCAGCTACTGGAGGAACATCTATGACACCCTTGCCCTGATCATCGGTCGATCGCTGGTGCAGGTCCCTCTACTAGAACTGGGATATGTCAAAGGTTCCCCACCCCCCACGAAGCTTGAAGCCTCACTGTGATGCTATTACTTCTGGCAAAACGCTGCGTGGCCATCCATTGGGGCAGACGGCCTACGCAAAGTTCTGCGTATAGTCAGGAGCAGTTTTCATTTCTTTTTTTTTTTTTGTGCTTATATAGCGCGAACTCGACCCGAAGGTATTGGAGCGCTGTACATGAGCACCGTATTTACATTACACGGGGAGATTAAGTAATTTGCCCAGAATCACAGGATGTGGACGCGACCTCGAGGCTCGAACCCTGGTTCCCTGCACCAAAGTCGGCAGTTTAAGCCGACAGACCACCAGTAGCGGCTGGTGACATTTGAAAGTAGTGAGGCGTAAAACCTCTGTATGGTTGCCCGGTGGCGAGCAAGCGTACCAAGCATCCCCGACCACCATTAGAGTTTTTTTTGTTTTTTTTAAATAAGAGTGGGCAAATGTTGCATTCCAAGTAAATTTGAAAAAGCAAGAAATTGATAAAGCAATTGTGAAACAGTAGTTATGACATCACATCAATACAGAGATTTCTTATGATAATGACATAGGTAGCTGCTTACGTGATGAGCAGGTATTATGGGCAATTTTAAAGTGACATTCTTTGTTAAAAAAGTGCACATCTTTAATTCCAGCTACATGGACATCGTGTTATTCCACTTAAACAAGCATGTTTTGCTTTCAGGATGCCCGGATGATCCCTTGTGTGTGGAAGGAATGGCTGCTTCTTTCCCGCCTATACAATATAGATGACATACGTCTTGTAAGAACATCTTTTTGCAGAACCAATGCATGCTTCCCTTCCTTTGAAAGTAATTCCTGTGCTAAGAATATTCTGCTATGTGTTTTATCTTGTACCAGGGGAGAGTTTCTGCAAGAGAAGCCCGTCAGACTCTTGTTGAGACAAGCACAATTCAAATGTTTGCCTTTCTTTTGGTGTGCTGCTTCCCCTTGCACCATATCTACTCCCACCCCCTTCTCAGCTACTCGGCACCTTCACAGCGACCTTGTCTGACCTCTTTCCAAACAAGGTACCGAAAATGCTGTTTTTATGGTCCTTTTCAACATTACTATGTGAATATTCAAAAGTATTGACGTAGGGTGAGAGAACATGCAAGAACATTCTTTCACGATTTCACACATCCAATCCCTCTCATACAAAAACACATACAAGTATTTGAATATGAAAACAAAAAAGTTACAAACGTCCTCCACGTGATATGTATTCCATAACATGCATTCTACGATACATATGCGAATTGCAAATAGACTGCGCACACCTAGTCACGGCCGGAATTACGGGCGGGTGGAAATGGGGTTGTCGTGGGGGAATGGTGGGAAGCGGGAGGGGTTTAATTAAATAAAATTATCAAATAAAAAAGTACTTACTCAGCTTATGGATGGGTCCGGGTCCGACTCCCGCCGTCCTACGCCAATTCCTGCAGCTCTCCTCGTGACCTCATCATCAGGAAAGGAATCCTCCCTCCCTCTGCCTCCGCCAATCACGACGCTGCTGAGGCGCAGGGGGAGAGCGCCCCAGCCGCGCCATTTTCTCCCGCATAGAGAACAAGGGAGAGTGGGCAGTCGCGCTGGAGGGCAGGGGGTGAGTGGCTTACCCAGTGTTGTGGGTACTGGCTGTTTGGTCGGTTCCAGGGGCCGACCAAACAGTCAGTACCCACAACAGTGGGTAAGCCACTCCCCCACTGCCCTCGAGCACGACCGCCCACCCTTACGTCCCCAACCAGGCACTTCTGCTTTCTCGCAGTGCGAGAAGCAGAAACATAAAATGGTAGTTTTTACCGTTTTATGTTTCTGCCTTCTCGCACTGCGAGAAAGCAGGGGGGCGACGCCCAAACGCCCCTATGAAGGAGCCGCCATTGCGGACCACATCCTCTCCCCTCTCACTATTGGGACCTTCTGCCCCCGCAATCACGCCTGAAAGACATTTGGCAACAGCTGTTGTCTTACCTGAGACACAGAGAATATGACGCTGTCTCAGATGCAGAGGGAGGCTGCCACCTCAGCTGATGCGGTGCATAGCACGTCAGATCACCTGGCTACAATGCGGTTGCCGATGAGATCGCTGAGCTCCGATACATCCACAGAGTACAAGGCTGCTTGAACTGGACAGTCATGTGAACGTATCAATTATTGTGTGCTGAATGATTCCTAATTTGCCTTCCCATCCCTTTCTGGGGTTGGTCACCCTGATGTTCTTCTTCTAAATGCCAATAAACACGTATTAAAGTAAAATACAAGAAAATAAATAAACATTTCCAAACGAAAAAATAAATAAATCATAGAGACTTTTTTCACTGAACTAGCAAAGACACAGCCCGGCTGATGCCCACAAGAACTGTTTTTTTTTCTGAAGTGTTCCCTTTTGATGGCGGGCTTCTGGCAGGGGGGGGGGGGAGACACCCTTTGCCACATTGTACTCCCCATGGTACTTTTGAACCGATCCTCTGTGGATTATGGACTATGACATGATTTTCTTTATCTTTTTTCCTTATTTCTGATTTTTGCAGTTGGACTCCCGATAGTTCTCCGGAATTAGTGTTTTTTGGAGTTTTTGGGGTTCTTTGTCCACCTCTTTTTAAATGTTACAGCACAAATCCACGCAGAGAGAGTTCCTCGACTTTCCATTTACCCAACACCGGCACGACGGTGATCCCAGACTCAGCGCTTAGCTTACCCACCCTCACTTAGGGGTATGACTCCCACCACACTTAGGGCCTCATGTAGGTGGCATACACTTTACCGATTCTAAAATACCGAATCATACCGATTCGGTATTTAAGAATCGGTAAAGTGTATGTAGATAAAAATTCGGTAAATGTTACCGAATCGGAGTGAGTCGGTAATTACCGAATCGGTATTTACCGATTCGGTAATGAGGCATACCTTCCCATTGATGGGAAGGTATGCCTCATTACCGAATCGGTAAATACCGATTCGGTAATGGGGGAGCACATGCAAGGGTGGCAGGGTGTCACATTGACACCCTGTTGCACCCCTGATTCGGCCATGTGTGCACATGTGGCACACATACATGCCCTAAGGGCATGTATGTCTGCCACATTGCACACTTCTAAGTGCTATTAAATGCGTTTACACATCCATACTTTATTTACCACCAACTATTAGTTGGTGGTAAATACCGACTCCAAACAACACACACACACTCCCCCTACATCTCATTTCTGTATTCGGAATGTACCGAATCGGTAAAATTACCGATTCGGTAATTTTACCAATTCGGTAAATTACCGAATACAGAAATGAGCCCCCTACATGTCACAAGCCTAAATACCGGTCGGTAACGGTATAATTACCGAAAATCGGCCGTTACCGACCGGTATTCGGCTACGTACATGAGGCCCTTAGAATACTCACTCTGAACGTGCGGGGACTTAACAATCCCATTAAATGTAAGGCTGTCCTTCCTATTTAGAAAATACCAATGCGGACATATGTCTGCTCCAATAAATGCACTTACTATCCAAAGACTGCTACCGCCTAAAATCCCATAGGTTCCTGACCCAGCTGTTCTCCTCGGGTCCCACCAAGACAGCTGGAGTGGCCATATTGGTCGCCCAACGGTTTCGGGGAGATGGCCTTCACAAGGAAGCCGAAATTAAAGCATGGCTTCTAACCTACCGTTTTGCCCTAGGGGGTTTAACATTTACCATAGGCTCCATCTACGCCCCCAACGAAGGACAAGAACAGTTCTTACACACGGCCCTCACTGAAGCGACGGCCACGGCAGAGCGCAGGATCCTCCTGGGGGGGTGACTTAAACATAGTATTTGACAACAACTCTGACAGATCCAGCCAACCTACTACCCAGACAGGTGCATTGTCTACAGAGGGGCTGACACGACTACATGACTTAGGCCTCCTCGACCTATGGCGCTGCTTCCACCCCCATAGCCGCGCATACTCTTTTTACTCTAACACGCATAAGACATATGCTAGGCTAGATTACCTGCTAACATCCACACCTTTGCATGTGATGGCAACAGACGTAGAAATAGGGGTAGCCTCTTTATCCGATCATGCACCGGTCATCGCAACCTTCACTCTCCTCCCAATGCAGCGACCTTCCCGGCTTTGGCGTCTTCGGGACACCCTGCTCCACCGCACTACTGTCATAGACCAACTACAACGCTCCACGAAAGACTACTTTTCCCACAACGCTAATGCTGACACCTCCCTCTCCACACAGTGGACAGCTTTTAAAGCGGTTATACGCAGGAAACTGGTGGCCTTCTCAACGGCGGACAATGTAGAGCGCAGGCTTAAGAGAGAAAAAATCACTCAGAAAATGAAAGAACTAGAACAAATGCACTAGCACACAGGGGCACTCCGGGTATGGCGCCAACTTAAAGCCATGCGACAACAACTCTCAGCTTTGGACCAAAATAGGGCTGAGTTCGCAGCTCTCCGTCTGCGACACGCCTATTACACGGGAGGAGACAGATGTGGTCGCCTCCTCGCACACAAGTTGCGGGAAACTCGTCAGAGGCAGGGGGTCCGGGAGATCCAACAAGGGGATGGACGGCGGGTTTCCAAAGACTCGGAGATAGCTGCAGTGTTCTGGGACTTTTACGCCAGGCTTTACGCAAGCTCTTCACTGTCTCCGGCGGACGGACCTGCCTTTCTCGATTCAGACGGCCTTCCGACCCTGACGAAAGCCCAGGCTGACCACCTAGACAGGGACATTGGGATTGAGGAGGTCATTGCAGCTATTTCGCATCTCAAATCCGCCAAGCCCCTGGGCCTGATGGCTTTTCTGCCATATTTTATAAAACATTCTGTACCCTGATAGCCCCAGTTCTAACTAAACTTTTTAATTCATTTGCTGAACCCGGTGCGATCCCAGCAGAAATGCTCGAATTTTCCATAATCATCATCCCGAAACCGGGAAAGGACAAGACCACATGTGGAGCTTATCGCCCTATATCCCTGCTTAATATTGACCTTAAGGTGTACACCATGATATTGCCGCCCGTCTCTCGCCTTAAATGCCCGGTCTGATTGAGCCAGATCAGGCTGGCTTCACTCCCCAACGGCAGACCTGTGATAATACGAAACGGGCCCTTCACCTCATTGAGAAGGCCTCTTGGATGCAAGGAGAGTACATGTTCCTTACAATCGATGCCGAGAAGGCCTTTGACAGGGTCCATTGGCTGTATTCAGAGCAGGTCCTTGCCCGAGCGGAGGTGGGGGAGAAGCTTCGGATATGCTTCTTTAATTGCTATAAGTTCCCGACAGCAACAGTCCGGGTTAATGGCCACTCGTCATCCTGATTCCCCATAGGGAGGGGCACACGACAGGGGTGCCCCCTGTCGCCCCTTATTTTTGCATTTTATATGGAGCCTCTAGCCCATCGGCTCCGTCATCACCCTGCGATCACCGGGATTAAATTCGGAGGCTATACCCATACTGTTAGCTTGTATGCCGACAACGTCCTAATCTCCTTATCAGCTCCACTTCTCGCACTCCCGGCATGCCTCGCAGAATTAAAAGCCTTCACGCTGGCATCCAGGTTCAAAGTGAACATGGATAAATAGATCGCACTTGACCTCTCCCTAACGCCGTCCACACGCGCGCACCTCCAGACCTCTCATCCTATTCAATGGGCAACCAACGCGATTCCATACTTGGGAATCCAGTTAGCTCCATCATTACTCAACACGGTAGCCATCAACTACGCAAGGCTGCGGCAGACAATCCGTAAGGAGTTGACCCAATGGAAGCACTGTCCACTCTCTTGGCTGGGTAAAATAGTGGCAGTTAAGATGACTATCCTCCCCCAAATTTTATATATGTTCCAAACCCTGCCTCTCCGACCCCCGCAGGAATGGATAAAACAGACTCAATCAGAACTTGCTCAGTTTATATGGAACGGCTGTAAACCACGAATGAAGCAAGTGCTGACGATGCTTCCGTCGGAGAGGGGAGGTCTCGGTGTCCCAGATATTCGCCTTTATTTTCAGGCGACTCAACTGCATCATCTGGTCGAATGGAACCAGCTATAGTCAGAGAAACATTGGTTATTCCAAGACCAGGCGGTGGCTGCCAGGCCCCTACAGGGAATCCCCTTCCCCAGGAGGATGCACAGACCACCTAACCTATACGCGTCCCACATTGCCCGGGTTACTATCGAAACATGGGATCAGACCAATATCAAACACAACCTCACCTCCTTTCCCTCGCCACTCACCCCATTACTTGAGAATCCTGACTTTCAACCGGGCTTGAACGTGGTAGCTTTCAATCAGTGGAGAGCTTCAGACTGCCGCTCCTTAGGCCATCTCTTTGGCCTAGACGGGATTATAACATTCCACCAACTTAAATCGGGAGTACGGACTCCCCGAAGCTGAAAGGCTTCGATACTACCCGGCCCCACACTGGGCTCTCCACACCCAGGTGCGGCCATTTGCCGGTAGACACCTCTCAGTCTCCGAGAAATGGCTGGTCACCCGCACCTCCAACAAAAATCTCATCTCGGACTTATATACAATGCTCTCAGAGAGACGCACGCACCTCTATAATGCTAGCCGTGCAAGATGGGAGAGAGACCTGGGCAGATCACTCAGTCACAAAGAATGGGAGGGGATATATCATAGAGCCCACCACTCGGTATATCATATGGGGTTGACTGAAACTCTCACCAAATTGGTCACCTATTGGTACTACACTCCTGAGCGCCTTCACTCAATAGATCCCACTCAAGTAGCAGACTGCTGGCGGCGTTGCGGGAAAGTGGGCACGTTAGTACACCTGTTGTGGGATTGTCCGCATCTTCAGACATACTGGACCCATGTCCTGGATGAAGTAGAGGAGCACTTGGACACACAAATACTGCGCTTCCCAGCTTATATTCTACTGGGCCTCCCAAATCCCTTGACATATCCGCTCAAGTCCCGTCGGGCCACCTGATAGCGATAGCACTGGGCTCGGCAATACAAAATATATTGATACATTGGCAGTCGCCACAACTACCTACTCTCACAGGGTGGCTACATTGCCTATGGCATGTCCTGGGAATGGAGAAGCTGACATTGACACTCGCAGGGAACGGGTCCACATTCAACGAGCTCTGGCAACCCTTCTTGTCCCTCCTTTCCTCTGAGTTCCGGGAAATCACCTGCCCAAGATATCTTTGTCTCCTCTGGCTCTCTGACCCACAAACGGCCGGAAAGTAATATCTAGACTTCAGTAACAAGACTCAATTGCTAACTACATCTGTTTCTTGGGTGGACAAGGGACGGAGTAGGGGGAGGGGTTATGATAGGCTTCCTTTGTGTTTTATGTTTTGTTCAACTTTACTTTTACTGCGTTCCTCATATGCCATGTTTGCCTAGCTGGGTCTTGCGTTTACAATGTACTTTGGCTGCAATACAGCTCTTGTAATACTGAACGCAATGTATGTTGATAGAATTCAATAAACAGATTTAAACCAAAAATAAATAAATCATATTGGCACTGAGGACTGTGCCACCTGCTGTCTTTCACTGCTGTGTAAATGTTACACAATGCATGCATTTTTCTGCATTCAAGGATTGTGCTACGTTGGGCCCTACATTTTTATTTATATGGTGTTTACTAGCTAAATTGGTGCTGCAACACACCTAAGAGGAATTTCTTTTGTTTCTATTTCATGCTGTCCCAGGTTCCTCTTAATCTGCTGGTTTCTCTGCTTTCATTTACACGAGATTGAAAAAAGGCACTCCTAAATTATTAATCCAACCTCTGCCTCCAAAAAACTGTTTTCTAAAATATCAACTCAAGCAGTAGGATACCCACACTTTGCAATATTTGGCACTTTCTTAGTGAGCACTACTGGCTAGGTGGCTACCCACTGGTGACCAATATGCATCATAGTTCCTCTTCACTGGTCTACTTGGTTGGCGACACTTGGTAAACCAATGGACCAGTTCCCACTATTTGTCTCATAAAAGTGTATTTTCTTTTGCAAGAGCCTGCATTTCAGAATCTACTGGTCGTATTAGACATTTTTCAGTCGAATGGCACCCACCTAAACAAGGAACACCCAGTATGAATCACTATGGCACCGCGGCTTTAACTAGCTAGCTATGCGTTGACCCAGATGAAATTTACATTTTCCGGTGACATTTCAGGAGTTTCACCTTATGCTTGTGCGTGAAATTTTCAAAATGATGCCTTTACGTGACATTGTGGAGTTACGTGCTATTACCACAAGTGCGTAGGAAAAATGCAAATTGCCAGAACTCGATTAGCTCCCGCTCCTGCCACGAGGACCACTGCCGCTACTTTGCCAGCACACTCCACTCTCTCAACCCCGGATCGACCCACACCTGCTTCAAGGCCACCCCGAAACGCACACACGGTCCCTTCACCTGCCGGAACTGCAGCTACACCAGCCTCAGAACCGACGAACCACCCGCCAAGAATGACCGCACCCACCTGCGATGCATACTACTGAACACCCGCTCTGAGCGCAAACACGCCGTCGAGCTCTGGGACCTGCTTGACACAACATCCCCGGACGTCGCCTTCCTGACAGAGACCTGGTAGAACAACTCCTCCGCACCCGACATCGCCATAACTATCCCAGACGGCTACAAGATTACCCGCAGAGACCGCACCAACGGAGTCAGAGGAGGAATCGCCATCGTCCACAAGAACAGCATCAGGGTCGCGACCAGCACCGATGACGCGCTCAGCACCGCTGAACACATGCACTTCCAGATCCACACAGACCCCAACTCCACTCTCAGAGGCACCCTCGTCTACCGACCCCCCGGGCCCCGACTTCATCAGCACGCACGCCCTGACCTCCACCGACTACATCCTCCTCGGAGACCTGAACTTTCACCTTCAGAACAACAACGACAACAAATCCACAACCCTGATCGACAACCTTGCCAACCTCAGACTGAAGCAACTCGTCACAACGCCCACCCACTCCGCCGGCCACATGCTCGACCCCATCTTCTCCTCAAGCCCGCACGTCTCCGTCAGCCACACCACCGAACTCCTCTGGACCGACCACCGCTGCATCCACTTTGCCTTCCAGAAACCCACCACACACCACTGCACCCAACAGCTCCCCTGCCGCTGCTGGAACAAAATCACCGAAAACCAACTACATGCTAACCTCGCTCTCAGCCCACCCACCGAACCCTCCAACAGCGACGATGCTGCCCACAGCCTTAGACGCTGGATCGAAGACTGCGCCAACACCCTTGCCCCGCTAAAGAAACCCCCCACAGAGACACCAGCAAGAGGGCCAGCTAGTTCACCCCAGAACTCCTAGCCTCCAAGCAAGCCTGCCGGAAACTAGAGAAGAAATTGCACAGCAAACAAACTCAGGACAACCGCGCAGCACACAAAGACGCCATCCGCAACCACCACCACCTCATCAGGGCCGCCAAGAGAACCTCGTTCAAAGACCACCTCGACAACAACGCACACAATAGCAAGGAGTTCTTCAACATCGTGAAGGAACTCTCCAACCCCAGCTCCAACACCAACGACATCCCCGCCGTCACAAGCCCTGTGCGACTCCCTCGCCACCTTCTTCCACCGCAAGATAGCAGACATCCACGACAGCTTCAACACCCGGACAGACCCAACAGACAGCAACACAACAGACCCTTAGCACATGATCGACCATGACTCCCTGCTAGCCTGGGCCAACGTGAGCATCGAGGACACCATCAAGACCATGAGCACAATCCACTCCGGCTGCCCGTCAGATCCCTTCCCGCACCATGTCTTCAACAAAACAAGAAGCTCCATCACACCCCACCTGAGCAACGTCATCAATCTCTCCCTCGAGACCGCGGCCTTCCCAGAGAGCTAGAAACACGCCGAGATCAACGCCCTACTGAAAAAACCCAAGGCTGACCCAAGAGACCTCAAGAACTTCCGGCCCATCTCTCTGCTCCCTTTCCCGACCAAGGTCATCGAGAAAATCGTCAACAGACAGCTAACCTGATACCTCGAAGAAAAGAAAATCCTGGACCCTTCTCAGTCAGGGTTCCGCAGCCACCACAGCACCGAGACTGCCCTCATCGCCGCCACAGATGACATCAGGACCATGCTGGACAACGGCGAGACCACAGCCCTAATCCTCCTAGACTTCTCCGCCGCCTTCGACACCGTCTGCCACCGCACACTACGCGCACGCCTCCACGCTGCAGGGATCCGAGACAAGGCGCTGGAATGGACCACCTCCTTCGGCAGAACCCAGAGCATCCGCCTCCCCCCATTCTGGTCCACAGCCTCTAAGATCATCTGCGGCGTACCCCAGGGATCCTCCCTCAGCCCGACACTGTTCAACATTTACATGGCCCCGCTCGCACACGTCGCCCGACAGCACGACCTCAACATAATCTCCTATGCCGACGACACACAACTGATCCTCTCCCTCACCAAGGACCCCATCACCGCCAAAGCCAACCTCCACAAAGGAATGAAGGCCGTCGCCGACTGGATGAAGACCAGCCGTCTGAAGCTGAACTCGGATAAGACGGAGGTCCTCATCCTCGGCTCCAGCCCCTCAGCCTGGGACGACTCCTGGTGGCCGACGGCACTGGGAGCAGCCCAGACACCCACCGACCACGCATGCAACCTGGGAATAATTCTTGACTCAACGCTCTCAATGACCAAGCAGGTCAACACCCTCTCCTCCTCCTGCTTCAACACCCTCCGCATGCTCCGCAAGATCTACAGATGGATCCCGACAAATACAAGAAAGACAGTCACCCAGGCCCTCGTCAGCAGCAGACTTGACTACGGAAACGCCCTCTACGCGAGAGCCCCGACCAAGCTCATCATGCAACTACAATGCATCCAAAACGCCTTGGCACGACTGATCCTCGACGTACCACGCCACAG
The DNA here is from genome assembly GCF_964204655.1 of Triturus cristatus. Classification (NCBI taxonomy): domain Eukaryota; kingdom Metazoa; phylum Chordata; class Amphibia; order Caudata; family Salamandridae; genus Triturus; species Triturus cristatus. The sequence continues at coordinate 327,841,818 of NC_140590.1, read as the reverse complement.
CCACATCACTAAGCCTGGGCGTAGTTCGCGTAGTCGTGCTTCGCAAAGCTACGCGAAGCTACGCGAAGATGTCCTTGCACTACGCGAGCTACGCGTAGCTGCGCCAGCGTGCGTAGTTGCTTGGGGCACCCGTTCACGATGCCTTTTTCTTGTTCGGGAGCGCAGTGAGCGTGTTCGGGGAGCTGTTTGCATGCTCGGGGATAATATCTCGTGATCTTACCCATGCGGTCGCCAATTGGCGCGGCCATCTTGTTTTTCAATTGTCCCGCCCGCTCGCGATGCCTTATTTCCTGTTCCGGGTCACGGATAGCGTGTTCGCGATGCGCATGTTGTGTTCGGGAGCGCATTTTACTTGTTTGCGACGATTATTGCATGTTCGTGAGAAATATCGCGCAAACGTACCCACGTGGTCGCGAATGGGCGCGGCCATCTAGTTTTTCACTCTATGCTATGGTTCTGGACCTACTTTTCTATCTTCCCTTAATCTTTGTAATCCTTTGTATTTAAAACATTTTTTCTGACTTTTTTTTAGTTATCATCTATCTCTCTCTTTCCCTAAGTTTATATTTTGCATTTTATTTCTACTTTTACTGTGTTTTTTTACTTTTATTACTTCTTTCTTACTTCTTCCCCCTAACTTTTTTTCCCCTTCTAACTTTTCTTTTCTGCCTCCCACCCACCCTTAGAACCATGGCCAAGGGCACATCTAGCGCAAAGGGCAAGGGACCTGCGGACAAGAGCCGCCTGCCTTGCGGCTAAATGCTTCCTACCGGGGTGCAGGCCCGGCAACTTTTTGGGGAGGCGGAGGTGGCCACCTCCCCATGACCTTGGCGGCAGGTGGCAGGCTCGGCTCCGGGTACGATACCCAGAAGCGTCACCGTCGGTGGGCAAAGGTGCGCCGGGCAGTGTTCCGGTGCTCAGGGGTCCGGCGCACCCATAATCAGCTGGCCCACCGGTGGTCCGACATCCTGGACCAGGAGCAGGACCTGTTGGACCTGCTAGGTGTTGAGGTCGTTGGGCTTGGTGAATAACTTATTGTGTATAAATTAAATTTTTGACGAATAACAAGATTACTGCTGCGTGCTACGTGTTGCTGGTAAATTACGTTCCAAAAATCAAAATCTTCTGTGATTGTAGGACCCAGGTGCTCGGTGCTACTCTTACTTGTTTGCAACTTTGCGCTAGCTTCTGCTGATTAATGTAAGAGTTTATTTGAGAGAACTAAAGTTAGGTAATGCGATTTGCTAGAGAGAATCTAGTCCTTCCATTGTCCTACTGTGAAATAGTGGTGGATGGATATTGGATACTAGGTTTAGTTAGTATTAGTTAATAATTGTTTTACGCGGTCTGCGTGACGCCTCCTCTGTCACTGAGTGCTGCTTACCCCAGTCCTCCATAGAACCTTTTGTACTTTGTTTAGTGAGTGGTAGGCTTAACATGGTCAGTCAGTAGCAGAACTAGATCAGAATCATGCAACCAACCCACAATTTGTTGTATGTATGCACAAATCTATGCATGTGTCCTCCATCTCATCTATGCATTTGATGGCTAAAAAAAATTGAAATGCAGACTTAGTGAACAATTGGCCTGTCTGGAATAGGTGGTGTAGGTCAGGTGGTACTTACTAGGCTACGTTAGTATTTGTAATCAGAATGATTATGGAACACTGGAGTGTTCATTAATAAGTAGACGATCCGTGAATCCAGCAAGCAGCCAGTAGTCGATCCATCTGTTTAGATAGGTCAATTTTATTGCAATTGTTGTTTCCTAAAATGTTTTTTGACTTATTTTTCCAAATGATTTATTATTATTTGTTTCACAACACTCCTTAATGTTTGTCTCTTTCTTTATTATATTTTACATGATCATCAGCACCACCCAGGGGTAAGAAGACGGGGTCGGAGTCGGCGGGAGAACCACAGGACCGCTCCTCTGCTGAGGCTCCTGCTGCTGGCCCCAGTAAGTCCTCCAGTGGTTATAGTAACAGTTATTTTTCCCTAACTTTTACTGCATCTTTTTTTTCCGAACTATAAATTATGGTTCCACTTTCTAATTCTATTTTTTATAAAAGCTTCTTTGACCTTGACTATCTGTTTCCAAATTCTGTTTATCCCTGCCTCTAACTAAGTTCCTTCTAACTGCCTCTGCTATGACTCTCTGTACTACTACTACTACTATTATTCTGTCTGTAGCGAAGCTTGCACAGTTGCTCACTCTTTATTGAAGGTTTTCTTTGGAATAATAAAACTCTGATTGACCAATAGCTCTAGCCACTGTGGGCTATTTCCCAAAAATCTGGAAAAGTGCTTCTATCCTGCCAATTTTGAAAAAACCCACTCTAGACCAATGCTTAATTTGTAAAATTTTAAGTGCCAGGGCTCTGACCAGGACCAGGAGGCCACCTGCAGTACCCATCGCCCTTGGCATCACTGCCAAAACCACTACTAACCATCTCTCTCGCATGTAAATGTGACAGTTCAGATTATTCCAGGTCCCCAAAGCTAAAGGAATGGCTGGGGAGACAGGTATTAGCAATTTTAATGTACATTGTAGTCCTAAACTACCGTTGTTCTGCTCATCTCTAAATTAGATGAGCAGCGCCACCATGTGGTGGGCTGTTCTAAGTATGGTGTTGACAATTAGGTGCCGGTGCCGAGCACCGGACACCAATTAAGTGCCGGTGCTGAGCACCGGAAAGCCCCGGCTCAAATTAAGCACTGCTCTAGACCCTAAAGACCCAAATAATTTCAGGCCAATCTCTAGACTTCCTCTCCCAGCGAAAATAGCAGAAAAACTTATGAACTTACAACTCAGCAGGTTTTTGCTTGACACCCAGGCACTGGACCCCTTTCTATTCGGATTCAGAGCCGGGCATAGCAACGAGTCAGCCCTTATCAAATAGACGGAAGAGATTAGGTCGTCATTAGATCTAGGAGGTAAAGCTGTGATGATCATGCTGGATCTCTCCGCGGCCTTCGACACGATCCATCATATTCTCTTGATGGACCGTCTGCGGGAGATTGGAATTCATGGTTCTGCCTGGGATCTCCTTGAATCCTTTCTCTCCAATAGGACCCAAACAGTTGCTCTAGGGGATTTCTGTTCCGAACCATTCTCCCTGCCCTGTGGAGTCCCTCAGGGCTCCTCCCTGAGCCCCACTCTTTCCAATATTTATGTATCATCTCTGGCTCCACTTATTGAATCATACGGCTTTTCACTTACCTCATACGCTGATGACACCCAAATCGTCGTGTCATTAATGCCAGGGTCCTTGGGGCGAACAGCATCATGCCTCCAAGAGTGTATGCAGGCAGTGGGAAGTTGGGTGGATCAGAATTGCCTCAGATTAAACTCAGGCAAAACGGAGGTGATACTTTTCGGTAATGACCCCAGTTTCTGGACCCCGGCATGGTGGTCGGACTCTCTTGGCCATCTGCCCACCCCCAAGAAAAAAGCTAAAAATCTGGGTGTTTGGGTGGACTGTAAACTCAGCTTTAAAGACCAGATTAACGCGGTTGTCTCCTCCACTTCCTTAACGCTCAAAGCATGCAGAAAAATAATGCCTTATCTCCCTAAAAGATAGTATCCAAACAGTCATCACCCCCTTAGCCCTGTCCAAATAGGACTACTGTAATGGGCTCTATCTCACGATACAAGAAGGACTCATGGATAAACTGCAGATCCTACAGAACGCAGCAGCCCGGCTGATTAACAATACTCCTAAATACGCATCTATCTCACCCGAGCTGACAAAGCTTCACTGGCTGCCTATTAGGAAGAGGACTCAATTTAAGGCCTTAAGACTGGTCCACAAGGCACTACATGGAGTAGGCCCTGAGTTTCTTAAGGAACAACTGTCCTGGTACCTTCCAAAAAGAGCATTGCGCTCGTCAGAGGCTAAGTTTATCTCGGTACCCAGAGCCCACAAGGCCAGCTGGGGAGGAAAATGTTTTGTGGTATGTGCAGCCAAGACCTGGAATGGCATGCCACTGCACCTCAGAGCCACAACTAATCTTCTCTCCTTCAGGAAGGCCTTGAAAACCTGGCTTTTCTCTGTCTGACCTTTATATTTGTCTCCTTTCATGGCCTCCTCATGACTTCACATAGCGCCAGGACACCCTTGGGTAACAGCGCGCTCTACAAATAAAAATAACATAACATAACTGTGTCCTGTCCTTTGGGTTGTCCTCTTCTAGTCTTCTCAATGTTGAGGCTTTGACAATTCCCACAAACAAAATGCCCAACCAGATATTTGACTAGTATTTTGAATCGGATAGTACATGATACTACTACTGTTGTAGTGATTCTGCAGAGCCACATACAGAACTATGCACAACAAAATAGGATGTTGGTGATGGGAGGTTGGACCTTACTGATCACACCACAGTCCGAAGAACCCACAATCCCCTGACCGACTAGCTATAGTGAATCACATTAGGGTCCCACTCCCGACCCCCCCAGAAGATACACAATGATGATGACTGAGGCAGACAACCCAGAACATAACACCATTTTGCTCACTCACTAGTGTAAGTCCACCCCACCACACCAAATACCACAGAGTCTATGTGTAAGTTCAAAAGGTTGATTTGAAACAAGTTCTGTACGTCGTTATATGAAATTTAATTTACTACAGCCATCGTCAATAAGCCAGCAAAAAGCATAAGATTAAAACAGTAAACATTTACAAGTGCATGACAACAAGAACAAGACAAAAGATCTGTTGAATTCTGGAAGACCCCTCACTGTAGAACGTAGAAATAATGGTTACATCATGCATCATAAGCTCTGTAAATCTCTGGTTTGTAGAAGGGAATCTTCCGCCTATTATATGAGAAAAATGCTGCGCGTTAGCCGTTAGATAGTATACTGCTGAATGCAAGCATTTCGCAGTCATGGCAAAAAGTGTAACATGTATGTGATGGCTAAGCAATACGGACTAACCAAACTCAATAACAAAGTGGCTTGTTTTTTGACCTCTTCACTTGTATGCAACCGTCATGTGGCCTCAAAGGTGTCTACTGCACATGTCAATAAGCTGCCAGGTATAATTAAATATGCGCAAAAAGAGTAGTAGTCGACAAGATGAATCTAAAAGGGTTACACATGGCTCAGGCTAACTTTCAAAAGAGTAGAGTAGGACTAGATGACCCTAGGAACCATATCACTACTACTGTCTATCTACTGACTGTACTACTCTAGTGCTGATGTATGTTGTATTAACTTTTTTTTCAATGTTCCAAGTGAACACTAATAAAATAGGGGGAGGTTTCCAGGCATCTAAAAATGTGTAATGTTTTTTCTAGGCATACTACCAACCACCAGTGCCGGCGGGGCCAGCGGCGATGGTGATGCGGCCATTCAGGAGGGGGCGGGAGAACTGGCACACCTGCAGGAGCGACAGGGGGGGAGCCAGCAGCAGTGGCCGGCGGTGGTAAGTTATATTCATTACTTCTTGACATTTCTACTAGATGGAAGTGTGTTCACTACTTCACTGTACTGTGCGACTTATTAAGTTGTAGTGAACATTATACAGTGGTTGAAGCAGACACCGTTTACTTAGCATTAGCAGCGTGAGTTGAGTAACCAATGGCCTCTTCTATTTGACTCCAAATCAGCTGTGAAGGTTTTTATGGAGAAGACAAACTCAGATCAGATGACCTTGATGGATGTGTTGAACAAAGAGGGAAAGAAGGGTGGAAGGACAGTCGAGATAAATAATGTGACTGACTGGCAGAGAAGGATATGTTGGAAGCATGCATAGGTGGCTGATAGTAATCAGATCAGATGCATGGGTTGTTGAAGGATGGGTGGAAGGTGAAAGAGGATGCCTGCATGGGTGGGCGACACAGTATGGGTGGATAGTACTAGATAGCAAGAATCAGCGGTGTTTGGTTCAAACTCAAAGCCAAGGCAAGCAAGGAAGGAGCAGACGCATGGGTGGTTGTTGGTGAAACCAACTAAGGTTTGTTAAGAGATATATAAAAAAGAAGGATAGACGTTTACTTTAATGGATGTATGCCTGGATGTACTATCATCAATAGACAACATAGGTGGAGACTGTCACTGGAGAGTCTTACTTTGAAGAAAATGTCAAAGAAACTGCGCCAGAGTACCAAAGCGGAGGGGAATATAAGTAGTATTTTCAGAATACAGTTGACTCGCAGTAGTTTGCAAGCACGTCGTATATATATATATATATATATATATATATATAATTAAGCCGAAGCGCCTTCCTCCGACTCCGAGGACCACTCCCTACCTATGTTAATGTATTTTCGATTGGGTCAGCCAGCCTGCAAAGGGAGGCCTATCTGTTGGTAACACAATCAATGAAAGCAAAGTACCCTATGCAGTAGCGGTCGGTGGTGGGAGTGTTGGCGGGCGGTGACATGGGGAGGGGCAGGGTGGGTGGCAAGTAAACTATGTATTACGGCCAAATACAGGTAAGTAAACATAAAAATAAATAAAATGATTTTCATTGTGTGCACTGCACCGCCAAATGCGATGCAGTGCGTGCAACAAAATTTGTTTTATTTATTTATATGTATTGTTTACTTACCTGTGATTGTCTGTAATCCATAGTTTACTACCCCCACCCTGCACCTTCCCACGTCACCGCCCGGCAGCACTCCCACCACGACCGCTACTGACCTGATGTCGTATTACCATCTATAATATAAGCAATGATCATTGGATCCGATAAATAATCAGCCTTTTTGTAGTACCCAGGGCAGGGTGAAAGTGAAATTGATCATTTGCCCTCATGTAACAGACAGAGTATGGCCAGTGCCACCGGTCGTAATACAAAAATATGAGCTTCCCCACCTGCAGACAGTAGTAGTAAATAAAACTAACGTGAGTCTGCATCATGTGACTCATATCTGTTTCTCTTGGGTGCAAGCTTAGCTGACTGAGCTGGTATGCCGGCTACAACAAGGTTATGTAATTGCGCTAAACTAGAGATAAGAACAACATGACTGGTGTGTACCGGAGTACATAGTACGAGTATAATGTCGGAAACTCCCACAAATGTTTGAGTCCGAGGAAGTAGGAGTATAGATACTTACCACCAAATCACAAATGTTATGTACTGTGCTTGCTAGTGATACTGTGCCACTATGTGTTGAATGAATTTAGTGTTTCTGTTTTGCTAAGAGTATTGGTTACATGTTCTTTTTCTTTCTTGATATAGATACTCCTTCCACACCAAAACCAATGAGGAAGGAGTTGGCAGCCAGGGCCTGGTGCCGTAAACTGGAGGCCATTTGAGATGAAAATCGCCAGCTGGTGGTTCAGGCGGAGGAGGAGGAGGAGGCGGCTGCAGCTGCAGCCTCCCCCAATGCTCCGGGCCCCAGTCAGGCCCTGCCTCCAGTTTTACGGTGCCGTGGTCCGGTAGCCACCCGCCGCCGTGCCTCGATCTCTATCACTGCTATGTAACTGCAGGGCATTTCGCTGCCAGCTGCTCTGCCGGATGGCCCGCTTGGAGGAGCACCTAGAGGAGCGTGTAAAAATCCTGGTGGATAAACACCTGAAGGCCCGCTGACTTTAGGACCTTGTCATTTGCCCTTTTTTTAATTACTTTTGTTGGTGGGTGGGTTTTGGGCGTTGAGGTTTCACTTACGGACATTTGGGACTTTGAATTTCGTTTTGGATATTGGTTGGGGATAGGGAGGGGGGTGGGTTAGATCTGAGTGGGATAGTTTATTTTTGTTAGGGTATATTAAATTTTATATTATTTACTTAAACATACGATGTTAATGTTTTGTGGTGGGTTACTGTTTTCCGAATTCAATTTACGTCACATGGTTTGTTACTTAGTTTCCTTGCTGCTGCATGCCCGCAGCAAGTGTTTGATTTAAAAGATCTGCCGATTTTATAACACACAGATAGATGCGGTACCCCTCACTGAGTTATTTTTAATTGTCATACTAGTACTGTCAGTCTCTCCTCCTAGTCCATTATACCTCCCACCAAACGTATCTTACCTGTGATTGATGCTGTTGAAGTTCGGCACACTGATGGCTGCATGGTTGGTTTCCCAAATGAATGGAGAAGATGCCATTATTGTAGTGGTAGTAGTAGACACTGGCAATAGCATTTGAAAAAAGAAAGAGAAAGTCATTTGACTGAGACAGACTGTGGGAGGAGTAGTAGAACAAAGTAAAGTACAGCATGGGTGGGCAAGCAGAAGAAGATCCTTGCCCTGCCTTAGTTGAAATTCAATTAGTGTTGCTTTCACCACATGTGCCCTAGCAAGCGTGTGATCAATTGTTGGTGTACATTTAATGTAGTCACATCACACCTCAATATAAATCACACAGCCCGGGGGAAGAGGGTTAGGGATTGATGAATGGATGGGAAAGGGCGGCTTTGGGAAAGGATTGACAAAGAAAAACAGACAGTATGCATGGACACAACAAAAGTAAAACACAATCTTGGAAGACGACCATGATCCATTATCAAAGAAATCTATAAAGTGAGAAAAAGGAAATACATGCATGCTGATGAAGAGAACTTGATGGTTAATGATAATGAGTTGTACTTACTAACTACTACTACACAATTAGACAGTACAGGGCAGAAATTATTAATAAGGAATTTGCCTTGTACAACAACAACAAGGGACTTCCTACACATATATAATTCAATTTTAGGCACTAGTCCATATAATAAGGCAATGCCCATATCAACGGTGTACAAAAATAGATTACTTCATTTATTAGATAATTTTTTCATTTTTTTGAGAGACATATAGATGTCCATTTTAAATTGAGTGGTACATTAAATGTAATACATATTAAGTCACAATAATAAGAAAAAGTGGAACATGTCATCAGCAACACACACCATAATGACATTGAATAAATAACATCAAGACATAATGAAAATGCAAGAAACTAAAACAGTGAAGACAGAAATCACAAAAGAATTTAAACAAAAAAATAGACAAAAAATGCAAAACAATACAGCATAAGATAAAGCACAAGACAAGCGCCAACGCGCGTTTCGGAGATCCTATATACTTTATATAGGCTCCTTCCTCAGGGCCTATGGGATAGGTCTTTCAAAGGGCGACAAGTACTAGAGACGACTTCATTTCCAACGTCGTGTGGTGAGGGTGCTGGCATAAATTCAATATTCACAACCGTAGGTTTGGAAAATTAATCTTTCAATGAAGGCAACAAGGCTGAGATGACTTCTAAAGGTATATTTTATAAAACAATATTTAAATAACATGTACTATTCTCCATCTCCATCCAATGTCTGACTTGCTTGAAATGTATTTTGGGAGAGTAAGGAAGATGGAGCAGGACTCTGAGGAGTGGAGTGGACAGTTATGCACAGACGTGCAACTCCAATAGGGAAATAAAAAGAGGAGACTGTTGATGGATTTGTTGTGATTAGATTTGAACCAGAAAAACAGATATACACACAAATAAAGGAAGGAAGAACAATTTGAAAGCCTAGTTGTCAGGGAAGAGGAGCTCGTCCTCAAACTCTGGTGGACCAAAAAGAAGTACGTCATGTAATAACCCACTACTTATGTCATCGAAGTCGCTCTCCTCTTCCTGCTGTGATTCACGTATTTTGTACTCCGGTGGTATGAAGTGCTGATTCATTTTGATCATGGTTAACCTCTCCACGCTTTTGGGCGAGAGACTGGTCCTTTTCACAGTAACAATGGCACCAGCAGCACTGAAAACACGCTCTGAATAGACACTTGCAACAGGGCAAGCCACATACTTTATCGCCAGCCTGCTGAGCACTGGCCATTGGCTTCTTTTCCCATACCAATACACCAATGGGCTTTGCTCCATGAAGACCTCTGTTGTGTCATCTAGATAGGCCTGAACCATCCGCTCAATGTTCAGGGGTGCTCCGATTTGCTTGGCCTCTTTTGCCTGTGCATCAGTAATGGACGTACAAAACCCTTTCCGTAGAAACCAATCACCTGCCGTTTTTTTAAATGTGGCTGATGATCCTGTTGGTGCTGTTGTTGATGTTATTACTGGCAGTGTTGTTGACTGCTGGGAGGCAAACACACTGCTCTCGGCCTCTGAAGTAGAACTTGACTCTGGGTGCCCTGTAGTACTTTTTCTGCCCTGGGGTGGCGGGCCTCTAATTAAGATCCGTTCGTTTTCAAAGTCAGTGGCTTCCTCAGCTATCAAAGTTTTGTACTTGGCAACATCCACTTCTGAAAAAGAAATTACTTCATTACTGCTCAGCAATAATTTGTAACGTGGATCCAAAATTGAGACAGTAATGTAATTTCGATGTGACACAATGTTATTTTGAATCCTTATATTGTCAGATAAGCGAATGGCTAAAGTGTCTGCCAAATAATATGCGTCTACTTTGTCATCCACACCTGCGTACATTTCTGACACCTCCTTCAGCTCTTGCTCTAGCATGTACAACAATGGGATAGCTTGGCCCATAGTACAGTCCTCCCTGCTGACTTCACGTGTGAAGACCTCAAAAGGAAGTAGCATCTCTGCCAGGCATTTAACGAGGTCCCATTGGGCCATCTCAACGGTCATGCCTTTCACAGTAGGATCTCCTGACCTTTTCATGACATAAGCATTGAGTGGTATGTACTGCTCAAACAGACGCTCAAGCATGTAATAAGTTGAGTTCCAACGTGTTGGCACCTCCTGGATGAGTGCTTTGACTGGCATTTTATGCTCACGTTGAATGACCCTCAGCTGCTTCCGGGCTTTAAAATAATGGTTGAAATGTGTGCATATTCTTCTGCAGGTGGTCAGTAAGTTGCTGACTTTGCTTTCATTTTTCAGAAAGTCTTGAACAACAATGTTAATGCAGTGTGCCAAACACGGGACCCTGAAATAGCCACCATCTTTCATGGCCCTAACTACATTACTGCCATTGTCCGTGGCAACAAAACCAATGTTAAGCCCTCTTGGTCGCAGCCACTCAAACACCTTGCTGTTAAACTCATCCAAAATGTTTGCAGCAGTATGAGATTTCTCCATAGCAAACATGGCTACAGTTGCATATTTGCGAGTGTCTTTAAAAATCTCAGCGGTGTCAACAACACCTTCAGATATCTTATCTTTAACACCCGAAAAAGAGACCCAGTGTGCAGTGATGCACATGTAATCAGTGGCTTGGCAACTGGTCCACATGTCTGTTGTCAGGTGGATACTCTGAACAGCACTCTGTTTTAAGGCTTTTCCAAGCAATTCCAGCACGTCGTGATGTAGTGCTAGAACAGCAACTCTTGCAAAATAGTAGCGGCTGGGAACCTTCCATTTTGGGCAGATGGTGGTCACAAATTCAAGAAAACCCACCCCTTCAACAAAAGAAAAAGGGAGAAGGTCCAGTGCTACCATTTTAGCAAGCTTCTCATTGTACAAACGTGCTATTGGGTGGTTGCGTTCGTACTGCCCCTCTGGCCTAGTAAACATGCGAAGAATGGTAGGCTGCGTGGTATTCCTTCCTGTGCTCAACGTCGCACTTTTTTTAAAAGCAGTACTCCTTGGTGTCTCAGGCTGACTCTTACTCTTGTGCCACTGAGATGTTGCTGAGGATGTGGGCGTTACCACTGCAGTGCTGGGGGCAGGGCTACTTTGTGTACCACTACCACAGAGAATGTCTCCCTCTTCTTCTTCTTCCTGTTCCACGGACTTTCTACTCATTTATCCCCAACAGCAATGGTTCCAGTTTTTATGCGACGAAGGTGCTCCTCCCACTGGATAGCGTGGTGTTTTTTCAGATGGGTCATTTGGCCTCCGGTACCATAGTTTGTACCAAGCTTACCACGACTAACAGAGGTATGACAAACGGAGCATATAGCAATGTTCTCCTCCTTTTCGCTAACCGTAAAGAAGTCCCACACTGGGGAGCTTAACTTTTATCTCCTGCTGGAGGTGCCACTTCCAATGCCGGATGAACTGGAGGGTGTGTGTTGAATTTGACTCTGTGCAGTACCACTACCTACTTCTGCTGAGGTGGTGCTTGTGCTGGATGTAGGACGCTGCCGGCCCTTTGCTAATGTAAATATGGAAGCTGGAGGTCGTGTTGGTGTTACCTGTGTTGGAGGTATGTGTGCTACATCCCTCACAGCCATTTTGGATAGTGTAAAAATGTTGGTCTCCATCTCCTCAGGCCCGGGAGTGATGTTCCTGATGACTGGCTCATCATCATTATCATCATCATCATCCTGCTCTTCTACATCAACCTCCATAAGTGTAAGGCTTTCTGGAATCTTCCTTTTCCAATGCCTGCTCTTGTGACGTGTCTCCCTCTCAGACTCAGTTTGTGGCTTCCAAGTGGCATCTAGATCATCAGAAGGGTGGCTTGGCGAAGAACTTGATGTACTAATCCTCCTTTTCCTTGCTGGGGATTTGGAAGACAATGGAACTTCTGAAGGAGTGGCTTCCTCTTCTTCCTCTGCATGAGGCTTATTTCCTGAACTGCCCCTACTTCGGGAGGAACTACAGCTACTATTGCGGGCGGTGGTTGCGGCTGTTGTTTTTGACCACTTATCTGCTGTGTTCCCTCCTGCGTTGATTGTGTACTACTCTGAGATAGCGATATGTTTAGTTCAGGCTCAGCATCACTGCTTTCCCCCATTAGGCTGGCTACCTCTTCCACACTCATCTGCTTGGGCCTGGGTTGGTGGGTTGGGCCCACTGATGCGGAGGTGCTGCCCCCAGCTTGGCCCCCGGACACCGCGGCTGCAGGCGTCATTTTTGATGTCCCAAAAAAGGTTTTAGGAGGCACACCAGACTTAAGTGACACTTGCTTCTTCTTCTGTTCCTTCTTCTCCATGGCAACTTTCTTGTTACCGGAGGACCTGCTACCTGCTTTCTTTTGGGGCATCTTCTTCAGATGTCAAAACAGCACTCAGCTGCACAAGTTGCAGAGATGGCTGTTCAGGTCACTCACACGTCACGTCACGTCGTGTACAGCAGCATGACGTCGGTCTGGCACCACAACGATCGATGATGATGACACACCTCCTCCGTCTTTTGTGCACCTAAAAGCAAAAAAGCTAGAAGAACATCAGTCAAAAGATCAATAAGATAATATATAACTTCTTAGTGTGTGATGGGTGGTCACAAATATTAAATTTTATTAAGTCAGTGAACAACAACAGTATAGCCATTTATGAGACTGACAAGGCCAGGGCTCCTGGTGTACTTGTACTGTACTGTGTACACTCAGGAAGAATAAGAACAGCAAAGAACAAAAACATAAATGTAGTGTAGCCTGTTTGCCCTAAATAAAAATGTGTGCACCTTATGGGATGGATGCAGCATCAGGGAGCAACAACAACGAACATATACACATAAAAACTAAAGGCATTTATTTACAACACCCAAAAAGTGAAATATACCCCAGAAAAAAAGTAAAGCCCACATTTTACAATTCAATCCAAAGCCATACATGATGTTGGATTTAACGCACAACACAAAACCAGTTGCTTAACGTCCATGCACCCGTGATGATTGATGAGTAGTACCCCTGGGCCTACTGTCTGACTAGGCCACAAGCTTGGAGGCCTATGGAAAAAGCACAGTGGCTGGTTCCACAAAATGGCCGCCACCACATGGCCAGGCCACTCACAAAAACAAGAAAAGTTCAGGAATACAAGACAGACAATGCCAGCCTATTGCAAAAGCACAATGCCTGCCTTCACAAAATGGCCACCACCCACATGCTCAGGCCACCCACCACAATAATAACAAAAAGTGATTACAAAGGACAGGAACAGGAAGTTATAGTCTCTGTGGAACTTACTTCCTCTCCTAAAAATATTTGTAAACAAATAAAAGTGACTCCGTGCTCCAAAACTACAGCAGAATGACAACCGGCAGAGATTTTTTAGCAAAATGCACAAAATCAGCGTTTTCGAGAAGGCTTTATGTTGCTCGCGAGATATTGTTTGCCAGATTGCAAATTCTGCGTGTTCGGCACCGCGAACTGTACAAAAAAGTTGTTATCTCGTGCGCGAACACGCATATTGAGAGCACGAAAATGACAAAAGCTGTAAGTCCGCGTTGTCACGCTGTGCAGAGTTACCAAAAGTACGCGAGCTGAATCCCTAGGGTTACCTACTGGCTGAAAAGCCCTATTTATTTAACACACACCCAAAAACTGCAATTCCACCCCAAAAAACACCTTTTGCAATTCAATCCAAAGCCATCCATGGTGTAAAAATTCAACAGACAACACAAACTGTTTTTATGCACCCATGATATGAGGATGACTACCGCTAGGCCTACTGGCAGACTAGGCCACAAGCTTGGAACAGAATGGCAAAAGCAAGCACACTGCTTGGATGGCTCCACAAATTGGCCACTACCCACCCACAACAACAAGAAATGGAAGACAGACAATGTAAGCCTATGGCAAAAGCACAATGCCTGCCTTCACAAAATGGCCGCCACACACATGCTCAGGCCACCCACCACAATAATAACAAAAAAGTGATTACAAAGGATAGGAACAGGAAGTTGCAGTCTCTGTGGAACTTACTTCCTCTCCTAAAAATATATTTTTTTTAAATAAAAGTGACTTCGTGCTCCAAAACTACAGCAGAATGACAACCTGAAGAGTCTTTTCAGCCAAACGCACAAAATCAGCGTTTTCTAGAAGGTTTTATGTTGCTCGCGAGATATTGTTTGCCAGATTGCAAATTCTGCGTGTTCGGCATCGCGAACTGTACAAAAAGTCGTTATCGCGTGCGCGAACAAGCATATTGACAGCGCGAAAATGACAAAAACTGTAAGTCCGCGTTGTCGCGCTGTGCAGAGTTACCAAATGTATGCGAGCTGAATCCCTAGAGTTACCTACTGGCTGAAAAGCCCTATTTATTTAAAACATACCCAAATACTGCAATTCCACCCCAAAAACACTTTTTGCAATTCAATCCAAAGCCATCCATGGTGTAAAAATTCAACAGACAACACAAACTGTTTTTATGCACCCATGATTTGAGGATGACTACCTCTGGGCCTACTGGCAGACTAGGCCACAAGCTTGGAACACAATGGCAAAAGCAAGCACACTGCTTGGATGGCTCTACAAAATGGCCGCTACCCACCCACAACAACAAGAAATGGAAGACAGACAATGTAAGCCTATGGCAAAAGCACAATGCCTGCCTTCACAAAATGGCCGCCACACACATGGCCAGGACACAACAACAACAAGCATAAGCCAAGGGGAACAAAGAAAAGAAATGCAGGCCTTTATGGAAAAAGAAGCACACACTACTAAACTACCACCACAAAATTGCCAAAAGTCACATGGGCACTCACAGTCACAACAAGCCATGGAAAACAATGAACTGAAGCAGGCCTATATATGACCGGACAAAGGAGGCCTGCTAAATAACACAGCTTTAATACAAAAATGAAAATCAACAGGGCTACGAAAGGATTGGAAAGAAGTTACACATCAAGCACACACATCCAACAAAGGTATTTCACACACACAAACAGTGAAATACACCACAGCCACATTTAGCATTTCAATCCTATGCCATTCATGCCCTACATTATGTTTAAATTCAATAGACACCACAGAAACATGGACCCATGGGTACCCTACTGGCTGAAATTGCAAAGAAAAACAACTAGGCCCCTATTGAAAGTACAGGCCACCCACAACAATAATTTTTAAAAACAATGAAAATACCAGAAAAATGTAGGTACAAACAAGCCCCAATGAAACAAACACACCAATTCTCCAACTTACTTGTAAATTAAATCTCAAATCAAAAAGTCCTCAAATAAATCCAATCCAATGGTATGAGGCAGCAGACGGACACAAAAAGTGATCCTTCCAGCTCCAAATCCAAATGAAAGTGAACAGCAAATGGACAAAGCACTGGGAGGAGCCTGCTGGACAGGAACAGGAAGTTGGAGACTCAGGGGCACTTCCTTCCTCTTGAAAAAAGAGTAAAAAAAATTAAAGGACCCCTTACACAAAAAACTACAGCAAAATCACAATCTGAGGAGTTTTTCTGAGCAAAATGATCATTTTAGAGAAGGTTTTATGAAGCTCGAGAGATATTCTTCGCCATATTGTAGTTTTTGCATGTTCGGGATCGCGATCTTACCAAGACAGCCGCCGGAAGTCAACTCGCGCGCCCGAATGACGTGTTCGCATTCGCACACTCTCGCGGGCTCGGGCGTCCATATTACAAATCTCGTGGCGCACGCGAACGGACAGAAAAGCGAGTTGGCGAATGCAGAATCACGGTAAGAAGTTACCATGCGCGCGAGAATGAATATTGAGCGCGCGAGGAAGCAAAACTACTACGCTAAGCGGTAGATTGCGTAGCAATCTGCAACTTCGCGCTCTACGTGAATCGCGAAGTTACCTAAACTTCGCAAGCTCCGCAAGCGGAGCGTAGTTCAACGCCCAGGCTTACACATCACCCCCCACCTGAGGGACCTGCACCGGCTCCCCGTCAGCAAGAGGATATCCTTCAAGCTCCTCATCCACACACACAAGGCACTCCACAAGACCGGCCCAGCCTACCTCAACAGACGGCTCTCCTTCTACATCCTCAATCGCCAGCTACGCTCCACCGACCTCTCACTCGCCACCGTCCCACGCATCCGAAGAACAACCACCAGCAGGAGATCCTTCTCCCACCTCGCCGCCAAGACATGGAACACCCTCCCACTGAGCCTACAACAGACCCAAGACCTGCTGACCTTCAGGAGGATGCTCAAGACATGGCTGTCCGATCAGTAGCGGCCCCCCTCTCTCCCCCCCAGCACCTTGAGACCCTCGCGGGTATGTAGTGCACTTTACAAATGATTGATTGATTGATTGATTGATTGTTAGCACTGCACACAGGGGCGTAACAAACGCCCCCGCAGCCCCCGCGGTGCGGGGGGGCCCCCAGTCTTCGGTTAGGTGAAGGGGGCCCCCTCAGCTCTTCGGTAAAGAGCTAGGAGAGAAATGCTTGCTCTAGAAAGCAGGTGCAGTCTGCAGCCGGCTCTGAGCTCCTCGCTGACCCAGGGCAGGACTGAAGAGAAACAAAGTAACAAGTTACATTGTTTCTCTTCAGTCAGAGCCCGGCCGGAAAAAGGATGGGGCCCCGCACTCTTCAGAAACACCGGGGCTTTCAGGGAGAGAGGTTAGACTTGTAAAGAGCAGGACAGATAACATTCTGCAGCGTTGTCGGTAAGTCTAGCAGTTTTAATTGTGAGTTTTCATTGTGAGCTCCTTCAAAAAACATGCTATGTTGTGGGTTGATAACAAATGCCTGATATGTTTTAAAATGCAGCATTTACATTTCTACAGATAGGTTATCTGGGACTTTAATTAGTCCCAGCTGTAAATATCCTCCTGTCGCTGACCCTTTTCTTTGTCTCACACCACTAACAAGTGCAGGATATGTTACCTCCTGCCAGGCCCGGTTCTAGAGGGTGGGGTGGGCCGGGTGGGCCAGGCCCACCCAAACATGAGCCTGGCCCACCCAAACATGAGCCATGGCCCTCCCAGTGAATCTGCCACCCATGTACAACTACAATAAAAACTGTACAGATAACTGGTGATTTACGATCCTGCTGCAGAGTAACCATTTGTCTGTTGGTAGTTTTTAAATGCTGATAAACTGAATTTTATGGGAATAGCTCAGTGGGTTACTACCTCTGTCACAGATATCCTTGTGTTACTTGCAGTTCAGAAGTTACTATCCTAACATAGGACAGTGACCTATGAACTGTCTTTAAAGAGCTGCATACAAACTTCGCTTTTTTGTATTGTGATATAGTTAGAACTTCTCCATTCCTTCATTATTCTAATGTTGCCAAAAAGAGTTTGTTTGGGCAGTTATACATTTTAATCAGTAAAGCTGACCCCCAACCACTGGAGTACTCTTTAAATCCTGAGTTTGTGCTTCTCCAGTTCAAACCCCCGTAAAATATATTGTCCACCAGTATGGATGACGTGATTTCTACACCTTGTAATCCTCATTGGCTTATGTGACATTCCCCATAGACTGATTTATTGTCTCTGTATAATGCGTGCTGTTATGTAAAGTACTGTGACACCCTACACTGATATGAGTAGCGCTATACAACAAATGAAATGGATATGAGAGAGGGGCAATGGAGAGATGAGGGGCACAAGTGGAGGGTGGCAGTGAGGGAATCCGAGGAAGAGGTCATGGGGTGGGGAGCTACGGAGAGATGAGGGGCGCTGGTGGAGGGTGGCAGTGAGGGAGTCAGAGGAGGAGGTCAACGGGGTGGGTGGAACTACAGAGAGATGAGGGGCACTAGTGGAGAGTGGCAGTGAGGGAAGCCGAGGAGGAGGTCCTGGAGTGGGGGTGGAGCTGCGGAAAGATGAGGGGCACTAGTGGAGGGTGGCATTGAGGGAAAACGAGGAAGAGGTAATGGGGTGGGGAGCTACAGTGAGATGAGGAGCACTGGTGGAGGGTGGCAGTGAGGGAGTCAGAGGAGGTGGTCACGGGGTGGGGGGAACAGCAGAGAGATGAAGGGCACTAGTGGAGGGTAGCAGTGAGGGAATCCGAGGAGGAGGTCACAGGGTGGAGGGGAACTACACAGAGATGAGGGGTACTGGTGGAGGGCGGCAGTGAAGAAATCTGAGGAGGAGGTCATGGGGTGGGGGGAACTACAGATAGATGAGGGGCGCTGGTGGAGGGAGCAGTGAGGGAATCTGAGGAGGAGGTCATGGGGTGGGGGGGCTATGTAGAAATGAGGGGCACTAGTGGAGGTTGGCAGTGAGGGAAGCGGAGGAAGAGGTCATGAGGTGGGGGAACTACAGAGAGCTGAGGGGCACTAGTGGGGGGTGGCAGTGAGGGAATCCAAAGAGGTCACGGGTGGGGGGGTCTACGGAGAGATGAGGGGTGCTGGTGGAGGGTGGCAGTGAAGGAATCTGAGGAGGAGGTTATGGGGGTGGGGGGAATTATGGAGAAATGAGGGGCACTGGTGGAGGGTGGCAGTGAGGGAATCTGAGAAGGAGGTCAGGGGTGGGGGGGAACTACAGAGAGATGAGGGGCACTGGTGGAGGGTGGCAGTGAGGTAATCCGAGGAGGAGGTCATGGGGCTCGGGGGGAATTACAGAGAGATGAGGGGCGCTGGTTGAGGGAGCAGTGAGGGAATCTGAGGAGGAGGTCATGGGGTGGGGGGGGCTACAGAGAAATGAGAGGCACTAGTGAAGGATGGCAGTGAGGGAAGCCAAGGAGGAGGTCATGGGGTGGGGGAACTATAGAGAGATGAGGGGCACTAGTGGAGGGTGGCAGTGAAGGAATCTGATGAGGGGGTCATGGGGGGGAACTACAGAGAGATGAGGGGCACTGGTGGAGGGTGGCAGGGAATCCGAGGAGGAGGTCATGGAGTGGGGGGAAATACGAAGCTATGAGGGGCGCTGGTGGAGGGTGGCAGTGAGGGAATCTGAGGAGGAGGTCATGGGGTGTGGGGGAGCTACAGAAAGATGGGGGACACTAGTGGAGGGTGGTAGTTAGGGAGTCTGAGGAGGAGGCCATGAGGGGGAGTGGCTATGGCGAGATGAAGGGTACTGTTGGAGGGTGGTAGTTAAGCTATCTACAGAGAAAGAGGTCAAAAAAGAGGTCAAAAAGACGTTTGCACCAGCAATAAAGCCGGCCCTGTCATGGCCTTTCTGTTTTCATTTATTTAATTAACAGTCAGGTGATTAGGACAACTGTGGAGCATACTTTATCATGCATGCTAATTATTTTTACTGCTATACTCAATGTTTCAAGTTTGAAGGTGATTTTACTATTGTTTTTTACTGGGAATAGTGAAAGTGGAACTGAATGGTGGCTGATATGGGGCTAGGGCCCAAGGTCAGGTGTGAGATAAGGTGTGATGGAGAAGGGTGGTAGAAAAGTGGATCATCAAGCCTGTAAGAGAGTGCGCTGCAGAGTCAGAGGTCAGGTGGAGGTAGTAATGAAGAGGGTTTCTCCCTGAAGGCTCGCACAGAGGAAGCCCGGGTAGTGTCACTTGCTTGATACTCCCACCTTAGAAACTTCCTCTTCCCATCAAAGGGACATTGCATGGAAGAAAAGCACTTTTTTAGAGTGATAACATTTAGAAACAGACTTTGAAAAGAGTGCGTTTTACTGTGCCTTGTAAGAGTAAGGAGAGATAAAGGAGGGCCCAGAAGCAGGCCTGGCTAGATATATAAGCGATAAATTGGGCCAGCAGTGGCCCACCCGAATGTACCCTTGGCCCACCCAAATAAAAATTCCTGAAGCCGGGCCTGCCTCCTGCCCCCAATTTTACCATTCCCCATCCCACCCTTCGTGTTAGTTGGCACTAGCTTGGTTTTATTTTACCTTTGCCAATGCTTGATTACTTGCTTCACAAGCATTGGCTGCCGCTGCATGGCTCCCACGTGCTGGCCTCACACTTCGGAGCTGAGGAGACCCGTCCCCTGTTGCTGTAGACGCCTCGGTGCTGTTGCTCCACCCTGGTGTAGGCTGCCAGCTCCTCACCCTGCTCCTAAACCTCTTACTCATCAGCTCACAACATCACATCTACCGGGGCACATGAGCTGAGCTACCTGGAGCCGTTTGTGTTGGTCTTGGCGCTGTTCTGTGGTATTGCTTGCTGTGCTGGAAGGAGAGAGGGCTCCTTCCTGTCCACCTCTAAACAGGTGCCGGGGACTACAGAGAAAGGGGGCCGGGATTGACAACCCTTGTTGCATGTGACAATAAATGACCTAGTATTACATTCTCTCTATAATGGTGAGTTCAAATCAGAACATGCCAAATGTGGCCCTCGGGGTAAACGCACTGCTACTGGGCGCCAGAGACACACAAAAATCACTATTCGGCTCCCGGGCATCGGCTAAGCTTTATCCAAACAGTTCTGAAGTGCTGCTCACGTGGTATTAAGAAGTCTTTTCTTGCACTTTTTCGTCGAACAGCACGTCACAGAGACCGGTCTGTGTGCAACCCATTAATAAAACAAATTGCACCTCTGCCAGTGGCATAGTGTTAACTTTTGTTGAAATAGTGCCAAGAAACACGCTTATGCTGTTTGTGAGCGCTATAAAACACATAAATTGTACCTATTTCAGCTGCACGCAAGTTACCAACTGAAGCGTGTTACAATAGCGCTTAATGGAAGGTCCTTGCTCTTCATCTGATGTGTACATAAAATGAAAAGCATGTCATGCTTTGTTAGCACTGGAGTCGTAGAAGAATATGGAAGGATTTGCTGTCTTCGTCTTTCTTTTCTCATCTTGGTCTCTTTCAATCTTACTTTCATTAATCTTGCACTTAATTTACTAACTTTTCCTACTTATGCCTACTGCTGATTTCTGTTTCTACTCATATGTTGCATACTTCCTCTTACTGTGCTACGTAACCTCTTAATTTTACCTTTCTCTTACACCTCATATTTGTTCCCACTCTTATGTTTTATAATTCCAACATACTCTTGCTTCCACTTACAATTTATTACGCCTATTTCCTCCTGCTCTTACTCATTTCTCCTCTTACTCCTATTACGTCTTCTAACTGCTATTCTTACTTTTGCTACCGTATTTACCAATGCCCTTATTACCATTAACTTAGTCCTACCTACTCCTACTTGCACTCTTAGTCCTACCTACTCCTACTTGAACCTACCTTCCACTACTTTTACATCTAAATACTTCAGCTCTTCTGCTTAGCCCTTCTTATGCCTATTCTTACTCATACTTGGGAGAGGAGTTGGCCTAACGGCTAGGGCGGTCGACCTCGAATCTGGGGAACTGGGTTCGAGTTACAACAATGACGCTGAACATCCTGTGATTCTGGGCAAATCACTTAATCTACCTGTGCCTAACAAATATGAATGTGTCCTAATGTAACGCAACTGGTGCTCGTGTAAAGCGCTATGATACCCGATACGGGTTAAGTTTGAGCTATATAAAACTCCATAAAATATATAAAAATAAAAAAAATGAACAGGATCTGCTCGGTCGCATTGGAAGGTAAACAAGCATTTGCAATGCAATTGGTCTCGCATTTGTGAGAGTTAGAGCTATTGACATTGTAAAGGACAGTGTATTTTACCTATGTGTTTTCTGCTTGGAGTGGAGAGAATGTGTGTGGTGTCAAGTGGACATATGTGGTTTGGATTGGAATTGTTAGTTGTGGAATTGTATTGTGTGGATTGGATCTGTGTAGCGAAATAATGTAATTATGTGGATAGTAATTGTGTGGTATTGAGTATACTGGAATTATGTGGAGTGGGATTGTGTGTCATGGAGTGGGATTGTGTGTCTTGGAATGAGATTATCTGGAATGGTATTTTACGTTGTGGAGTAGTATGTAGTGGAGTTTACTTATGTGGTGTGCTGTTAAATATTATAGCATGATGTGGAATTTTGTGGTGTAGATTGGATGTATGTGGTGTGTTATGTAATTCTGTTGTTGGTTTGAATTATGTAGTTTGTTGTTGAATTATGTGGTGTAGAATGGAAATGTGTAGAGTTGAAATGTGTGACGTGGAAGTGTTCGCTGCTGGGTGAAAATGATGTTGAATGGTATTATGAGGCATGGTGTGAAGTGTAGTTATGTGGAATGTTGCTACGTGACAGACTGGATTTATGTGGAGTGTATTTATGCAATATGGATGAGAGCATAATTATGTGGAGGTTAATTATGTGGTGCTGAGTGGTATTATGTGGAGTAATTATGTGTGATGAATTGTGTGGGGATGAATTGTGGAATTGTGACGTGTGGAATTATGTGGCATGGTGTGGTGTATAATTGTGTGGAGTGGAATTATGTAGCATTTTGCAGAGTTGTATTTTGTGGAGGGTAATTCTGTGTTTTGGAGTTGCGTGTAAATATGTTGTGTGACGTATAATTATATAGGTTGAAGTGGAATTATGTGTACTTGAATTGTGTAGTGTGGAGTGTAATTATATGGTTTGGAGTGCTATTAAGTTGTGTGGAATGTTATTATGTGATGTGGAATTATGAGGTATGGAGTGAAGTAGAAATATATGTTTTTTCATATTTAGGATTGTAATTATGTGGTATGGAATGTAGGGTTAAATTATTTATAGTTGAATAGTGTGGCATGGAATTATGAGAGGTTCAAATGTGCTGAGTTTGGTAGAATTAGGTAGCGTGGATTTGAGCAAGCTGTGCACGCTAAGGCTTTTATGTCATGGGGTATAAAGTTGACGATTGTCTATTTTTCTTTGTAGAAATAATTTGGGCTGTTTCTTTACCTTCCGGTACATTTCTGAACAATTTGTTAAGCTAAATTGTGATGTTTCTTTTTGTGCGTATGCAGGAAAGAACGAGTGTATGTGGAATGTTGCTACGTGGTATAGACTAGATTTATGTGGAGTGTATTTATGCAATATGGATGAGAGCATAATTATGTGGAGGATAAGTATGTGGTGCTGAGTGGTATTATGTGGAGTAATTATGTGTGATGAATTGTGTGGGGATGAATTGTGGAATTGTGAGACGTGTGGAATTATGTGGCATGGTGTGGTGTATAATTGTGCGGAGTGGAATTATGTAGCATGTTGCAGAGTTGTATTTTGTGGAGGGTAATTCTGTGTTTTAAAGTTGAGTGTAAATATGTTGTGTGACGTATAATTATATAGGTTGAAGTGGAATTATGTATACTTAAATTTTGTTGTGTGGTGTGTAATGATGTGGTTTGGAGTGCTATTAAGTTGTGTGGAATGTTATTATGTGATGTGGACTTATGTGGTATGGAGTGAAGTAGAAATATATGTTTTTTCATTTTTAGGATTGTAATTATGTGGTATGGAATGTAGGGTTAAATTATTTATAGTTGAATTGTGTGGCATGGAATTATGAGATGTTCAAATGTGCTGAGTTTGGTAGAATTAGGTAGCGTGCATTTGAGCAAGCTGTGCACGCTAAGGCTTTTATGTCATGGGGTATAAAGTTGACGATTGTCTATTTTTCTTTGTAAAAATTATTTGGGCTGTTTCTTTACATTCCGGTACATTTCTGAACAATTTGTTTAGCTAAATTGTAATGTTGCTTTGTGTGCGCATGCAGGGAAGAACGAGTGTATGCAAAAAATCATCCTATGTCTCAGTATTAACTTCCACACCTCTAAACAATAATCCCAATCCTAGAATGAGTTATCCGTTTGCTTTACAACAGTTAGTAAAACAAGGAAGTGCTTTGCGAGTCTGTAAGTAGCAAAGGTTTTAAAGGGACTTGTTTTTGTGCAAAGTATTGTTTTTCCCAGTTCAAGGAAGGGATAAAAAAATATCTTCAGATAATAATAGGGGTGACAGGATGGTGCGATAGCAGAATATTGATTTGGGTGGATCTTGCGAGGACTGCGGGCAGCAAGTGCTTGATACGCTATTTGCATAAGAAAATACTATATTTTTTTTTCGTTATCCTCCATTAGTTATTAGTAAGGAAGGGGGAATAGAAGCGTTCACCAACAGCATTCGGTTAGTCTTAGGGACACAAAGAATGCTGTGGTCTGTGGTAGATGGCGCCCAGAAGGCATACGTATATGTATCAGGAGCTGCCAAAGAAAGGAAGTGGAAATGCGCTTTAGATGTTGCCGGTATTGATGGCTCCTGTGCGGTTGCAGACTTCGCTGGGCTGACAGTTGGTGGGGAAATGCTACGTTGTCATTGTAGGTTTAATTCATGAATCGCTCATTCTCTCTGGTGTTTGTCCTTGGGGTACTTGTTGACTGGTGCTACATATGGGATCTGGTTTGCCTTTGACAGCAGGTATGGTTTAGTGGGGTACATAGTGTAAATTAATGTTGGCGTGAGGAAACAAAAATCTGACCCTTTGTACATTTGATATTATTGTGCGCATCATGCAGAGGATGAAAAGTAGCAGGAACGGCTTTGATGCCGTATAGGCTAGCAGGAAGAAATGTTTTGAGGTGGTCAGTTGCAGACATTGTTCAACATTTTTAAAACTTCCATAGTGGCATTGGGGAGGCCAGCAGCTGAAAGGCTCTGTCTTTACTGGTAGGCAGTGGTTAGTTGGTGACCGGTCATCAGTCTTTCTGTGGGTGATGGACAGGGGAGCAGTAGGCGGCGGTCACAGGTTTGCAGTGACATCCGAGGGGTGGTTTTAAAGGCGGGCAGAAAAGCATAATTGCGGGTTTCATAGGGGTGAGGGTAGAGTGTAATGGATGAGTTAGTAGCAGGCACGACGGAAGTGATCTGAGTTTGGAGGTAGTTAACTGAGAGGGCTTCGCTTGAAGGTGGCTCATCAAGTAGGAGGATGTGTTTGGTGGGCCGGCTGGAGGCAGTGTTATGTAACTTTGCTGGAGGGCGCAGCAGCATTTACTGATGTATGTAAATCGCTCGATGAGAGGGCGGATGTGACCAATAGAGGAACCAGAATCCTTTTTTTATGGCTGGGGTGAGCCCCTGCAGTATGGCGGGTCGCTGGCCTGAGGGCTCTTGACTGGCGAGGAGAATGGGGGGGCCCCCTCCATGTACTTTGCAGGGGGGCCCCCTCAAGTTTCGTTACGCCACTGACTGCACAAAGGAGACCATCATCTTGTACAGCACCAATTCACTCAAGTACTCATTCAAGCTCTCATACAAATTACAAAAAACACTTATATGCACTGTCAGAGCCAAAAGGACATCCATCCTTTGTAGCATGTAGTAAAGGCCCAAGTTACAAGGTCTCAATATCGATAGCGGGCCTTAATTTGTCTCTCATTATAGCCACAAAAGACTGTTTTTGAGGCATGAGGGGTTGGGTCCAGGGTCAGCGCCCACAGCTTTGAGGCACGTAACGCTGAGAACAGTACTGGTCCTACAGCAACCACTGAGTCCTTTGGTGGACCTACAGAAGAGGCCATCAACCAAAAAGTGGCCTTCAGGTGACTCTGCATAGGGTTGGCCAGTGTTGAGACATGAGCCCTTAATGGAGGCTTACTTGGGTTAACCAATGGCTCCCCAGGGGCCACTTTGCAGGGAAGTGGGGAAAAGCATGAGATACAGCATTACATCTCCAAATTCATTTATACTACTGGCGAGAGATAGGAGTTTTGAAAGAAAAAACGTTATGTCCTCCCTGGTAAAGTTGAAACAACAACCAATGTCCCTGTCCATCTAGAATGGCATCATAACGCAATCTGATATTATAAGGGACACCCTTGCAGCCAGTGGCGGCTCCTTCATAGGGGCGTTTGGGCGTCGCCCCCTGATTTCTCGCAGTGCGAGAAGGCAGAAACATAAAATGGTAAAAACTACCATTTTATGTTTCTGCTTCTCGCACTGCTTGAAAGCAGAAGTGCCTGGTTGGGGACGGAAGGGTGGGCGGTCGTGCTCGAGGGCAGGGGGGAAGTGGCTTACCCACTGTTGTGGGTACTGACTGTTTGGTCGAGCCCTGGAGCCGACCAAACAGCCAGTACCCACAACACTGGGTAAGCCACTCCCCCCTGCCCTCCAGCGCAACTGCCCACTCTCCCTTGTTCTCTATGCGGGAGAAAATGGCGCGGCTGGGGCGCTCTCCCTCTGCATCTCAGCAGTGTCGTGATTGGCGGAGGCAGAGGGAGGGAGGATTCCTTTCCTGATGACGAGGTCACGAGGAGAGCTGCAGGAATTGGTGTAGGACGGCGGGAGTCGGACCCGGACCCATCCATAAGCTGAGTAAGTACTTTTTTATTTGATAATTTTATTTAATTAAACCCCTCCCGCTTCCCACCTTTCCCCCGCGACAACCCCATTTCCACAGCCCCCCCACCCGCCCGTAATTCCGGCCGTGACTGGGTGTGCGCAGTCTATTTGCAATTCGAATATGTAGAATGCATGTTATGGAATACATATCACGTGGAGGACGTTTGTAACTTTTTTTTTTCATATTCAAATACTTGTATGTGTTTTTGTATGAGAGGGATTGGATGTGTGAAATCGTGAAAGAATGATCTTGCATGTTCTCTCACCCTACGTCAATACTTTTGAATATTCACATAGTAATGTTGAAAAGGACCATAAAAACAGCATTTTCGGTACCTTGTTTGGAAAGAGGTCAGACAAGGTCGCTGTGAAGGTGCCGAGTAGCTGAGAAGGGGGTGGGAGTAGATATGGTGCAAGGGGAAGCAGCACACCAAAAAGAAAGGCAAACATTTGAATTGTGCTTGTCTCAACAAGAGTCTGACGGGCTTCTCTTGCAGAAACTCTCCCCTGGTATGAGATAAAACACATAGCAGAATATTCTTAGCACAGGGATTACTTTCAAAGGAAGGGACACATACATTGGTTCTGCAAAAAGATGTTCTTACAAGACGTATGTCATCTATATTGTATAGGCGGGAAAGAAGCAGCCATTCCTTCCACACACAAGGGATCATGCGGGCATCCTGAAAGCAAAACATGCTTGTTTAAGTGGAATAACACGATGTGCATGTAGCTGGAATTAAAGATGTGCACTTTTTTAACAAAGAATGTCACTTTAAAATTGCCCATAATACCTGCTCATTACGTAAGCAGCTACCTATGTCATTATCATATGAAATCTCTTTATTGATGTGATGTCATAACTACTGTTTCACAATTGCTTTATCAATTTCTTGCTTTCTCAAATTTACTTGGAATGCACCATTTGCCCACTCTTTTTAAAAAAATAGCTCTTATGGTGATCGGGGGTGCTCGCTATGCTTGCTCGCCACCGGGCAACCATACAGAGGTTTTATGCCTCACTACTTTCAAATGTCACCGGCCGCCACTGCTTGCAGCTAGAGGATTTAAGGGGAAAGACTCCATTGCCTCCAGTTTCGATTCGGTGATGAGGTATGGCAGAACCAGACAGGATTTGTCCAAATTTACATGTAGTTTTGACATTATCTCAGCCATTGGAGTGTGCCCAGTGATTTCAATTATGCAGGTCCTGTCAAGTCCCAAGTACCTGTGAAAGAAAGAACACCAGTATTTCTTAGCAGAGCTAAAATAGATTTAACGGGAGAGTGCTGGCACTTCTCAGTAGTAACTGGTACCCTGACATAGTGTGTGCCTGTAGTTCTCCCCACTTCAAGCACTGAACATGCAATATTGATAGTTCCATTTCAGAGATCTTTTTAGTGTCCATTGAGATGATTTATTGAAGCATTTCCGAATCTGCTGTCTCTGACATGATGTGAACTAGCCTTTCGAATTAACTGACATATTATGCCCTGTTACAGACTTTTTCTGGTCATGGTAACCCATGCAGCCTAAGGTCTGTAGGATCCTTGTGGCCAACACGCTTTCCAAAATCTTATAGCCTACAGTCAGTAAATACATTGGTCAATCTGCAGCTCAGTCTATTCAATCAGTCCCAGGTTTCAGGAACAATACAGTATTTGTGCCGTCTATGGACCGGGCGTATGATTGAAAAGGCACTTCTATATAATTTCAAAAGTTGAGGTCCCATTATATGGGTATGTATCATAGAAATTATTTTAATCTTAAGCTTTTGTCCCAACCCAGAATTGGAATGGCCTCCTTAAGATATCCCTGAATTTGTTCAATGCGTGCAATCAGAGATTGAGAATAAGAGTGCAGTACCATGAGTGGAAAATTACATTGTTATCTTCCTATGACAAACAATGAGGCATTCATCTGCTTTTAAGGCTGAGATTGTAAAGTCTCTGTTGAGATCATGAAGCAGTCATGCCAAAGGACACCCTGGCTTATATTTCTCCCAGTGCTGTCTGGCAGCGTATATGTGGTAGTACAAATACTGTCTTATTCATCTTATGTAATATTAGTTAGCACAGAACTGGTGTTCACAGAGGGAATTGTCTGTGATAAATTGCATTTTCAAAATTGCTCAAGGTCATAAGCATGATGTACACAGACCAAAGGGCATTTCCATTAATAGCTTCCTTCTCACCACCTAGAAAGTTTTCTATTTTACACCAGGATCACATACTGAACCTGCATTAGTATCAAAGTGGAGTTCCCCTGATTTCTCAACAATTGCACAGTAAGCTGTATCCTTGAGTTATGCTGATTGCAGGTGCCACAGTAGACAGTTGGTTTTCTCTTGCCACTGACAGGAGGCTCACATTTTGTCTACCACATAGCAAAGGAAATGTACTGTAATTCATTGGCACCATGTATGAAATATCAGTGGCATACTTTTCAGGATACTACATTTATTTTTTCATCTGTTTCATGAATCAGATGTTTGAGCTTTCAACTTTCAATTTAAGTTGTAATTTAGTTATACATTGATTTTAACAGTTTTTTCCACAATTGCTGGCATATCTTAAGGCTATAACATACACCTTTATCAAGAGATAACACTTCAATGGTACAAAAGAATGAAACAAGAAAATTAATAATCATAGTAATCAAAGACATATCTAAATATACATTAATCTTGCACTTATTAACTACGGTATCATTGAATGGCCAAACCTACACCACATCTAAAAACTTCTGATAAACCTAGTTGTGTTCACATAGGGGTCCATTAGGATGTAGGGCGGATCGCCACCGCCCGCATGGCACCCTACATCCTTCCCCACCCGCCACCCATTTCCCCCCACCATATTAGTATGGCGGGGGGACCCCGGCGGACGGAAAGACCGTCTGCAGGTTTTCCGCCAGTCGACTAGTCGACCGGGCGGAAAAGGTGCTCAATATGGTGGCGGTGTCTGCATGACACCGCCATCCAAATTTGGATGCAGGCGGAGACGTGCCTTTCCGCCACCACGGAAAGGCATGTAGGGTTTGCTGTCGGGGGCCCGTTGCGGGCCCCCAGGGTAGGGGGTGCACATGGGGGGTACCTATGGTACCCCCCTGCATTGTCATGGACATGGTGGCAGGCACCTCGTGCTTGACAATGCACACAGTGCATTCCCAGCATTGTGTCGGGCGGTGTTGTGAGCACCGCCCACCACAATTCTGGGAATGGAGGATGCCACCGCCACGGTGGCATCCTAATTGCAGGTGCAGGACCGCCGCCCCATTGGCGGCCGGTCCCAGCACCGCTAGGGTGATGGGTGGACTAAAGTCCGCCCGCCATCCTAATGGGCCCCATAGTTTCTGGGTTTACTATTAAGAAAGTTTTCTGGCTTGCAACATCATTTGATTGGAAGAGAGTTTTTTTGTTGTACTCAAACTTGTGGTCTTTTTAATCCTCCTTTAAAGTCCTCTACTGTGTATTTCATATGTTATGGACTAAATTACCAAGGACATTTCAGATAAAAGGAAATGCTGTGCAGAGAATAATAAACATTGAATAGAATTCCATTTCTCATTTCACTTCAAAATTAGACTAATGTCAAACATAAGAAACTAGGATAATATTTAACACCCCTGAGATTATCAATCATTTTAATATTCCAGCCAATTGAAATATTTATGTGATTATTCTAAAACTTAACATACCCAAATCAGATACATCCACTGAACTTGTTTTTTAGTCATCCCAGTTTGTAATGTTTCAATCCACCAACTGTTTCTTATAATAATGTGTGTTGATAGCCTCCCTGCCGCACTGATGGTCTTACCATTTAACAAATCTGTGCTTGTAACTGAGTCAAATTATATCCTGCCTTATTGAAATGTCTTGTAACATTACATCTCTCATCATTTGAGGTGATTAACAGGCTACTTAAAGTCAGCTCCTAAATTTGGTCTGTTAACTGCAAAGCCAAGATATCAAAGAAGTGCTTCAATCACAAAGTGGCTGGAGAGGTGGACATTTAGACCCGCCTTAAAAGAACTATGGTAATACCAGTTTGGCCAATCATAGGAGCTACCAGACCAATTGGATTTACCAGATGTGTGGGAACCAGCACTCCCATTTATTCCCTCAAGCACACTTCATCCAGAAGAAATATCCAGCAATCAGTGAGCAAGTTTGTAACAGCGTGGCGATAACGCACCCAGAAATGACTGCACTCCAGTTAGTGGTAGAAATGGGTATGAAAGCAATAATGGATCCTGTAAAGCTATACATTTTAGAATAGTAGAAACAATTCTGAATTCTGCAAGGGGTCTTTTGTGTAGATCCTTCAAGGTTTCTTTATAGAAACTAACAGTTGAAAATATAAAAAATTGAAAATTAGTTGAAAAAAACAGCCCTTTGTGCCAACGTTTTGACCTGTAACTTCTAATTATGACAGATGTTTAAAAGCAATATACCGTTACATCAGCTGGACCTTTCTGGTTGTGGGGATATATAGGACTTGTAGGTTCACCAAGAACCCGAAGAACCAGGGGGCGTGGCTAAGCCGCGAAAAGAAATGGCAGCTACTCCGTAGAGCTCCGACACCCGTGATCCCTACCTAACGATCCGACACACTTATCCGGCTCCAGAGACGCTTTAAAAGATGTGCACAGCCCCGCTGAATCAGACCCGCACTGGAACGA
The DNA here is from genome assembly GCF_964204655.1 of Triturus cristatus. Lineage (NCBI taxonomy): Eukaryota > Metazoa > Chordata > Amphibia > Caudata > Salamandridae > Triturus > Triturus cristatus. Next base: position 327,810,486 of record NC_140590.1, on the reverse strand, counting down.
AGAACTGGGAGCTGCGTCGGCGGACGCATTCCGGACATACTATCGAGGCCTGGGGTTCCCTTCGGGAGCCGGGAAACCGGGATGCGGCGTGCTAGGCCTGGCTGCCTGATCCTGCGAGTCAACGTCACGAGAGGCTGTGGAGGCCTGCTGCCTGCCTAGAGACACAGATAACCGCAGACGGCGGGCAACGTGAGGCGAATCTTGGCAGTGGCCCCGGGAGTGTGTGAGAGAACCCGGGCCACCGACTGCGGCGCAGAAAGTGAGGTAAGCAGGCCCAGCAGGAGCAGTTGCCGCGCTGAGGGGCCCCACTAATGGTGTGGCGCAGCATGATAGACAATTGAGCGAACCTGCCAGGGAAGCGCCCCGACACCACCCTCTCTTTGGCCCACCCCTGCTATTGCTGGGATCAGACGTGCTCCCCAAAGCGAGGGAGGAGAGCTGCCTTTACCTGGGCTGGCGATTGGGGACCCTGTGATTGCCTGAGGCCTGGGGACGCCCGCTGGTGACTGGCTGGAGTGCGGCGAAGATTGAGGCTGCCTGGGGACTGTCACTTCCCATTTGACTGCTGGGGGCTGGAGGAGCAGTCCTGGCACTCCCTGTCGTTACTGGGCCGCCGGTGTCTGGTACTAGCGGGGCCCTCCTGGCTGGTGCCCGGGACTTATCAGCGCTCAACCCGAACTGTCTTGGTGGCACGAAGCATGGTTCAGTCTGCGGTGGCACCCTAGTGGTCTGACCTGCTGCAGGGGCGCCCCTTCTCCACAGCACACGGCCCCTCAGGACTCTGGGAAGCATGTAGAGACAGCGCTGACGACAAGTTGAAACCAGAAGTAGTGCGAGTGACACTGAGGGCTGGGGTGCCACGGAGGCGATGTCGGGGTCCACAGGCCGAAAGACAGTCCAATCCAATAAACTCGAAAAATATGCTTACTCGAAGGTGACTCCCCCAGACTTGCAAAACGCCGCAGTCACGATGAAGAGCACGGAGGGGGCGCCCACAGAGCTAACGCTGCAGGATGTGATGGATGCTATCTCCGGCGTATGGGTGTCCCTAGAACAAAAGACGTACGACATCGCAACGGAGGTGACTCTCTTTAGGGCAGACCTTACCAAAATTGGGGAAATGGTCAAGCAACTGGAGATAACTGCATCTAGCTTGGTTGATGACACATCCCAGCTGCAGCGAGAGTCTTTCGGAAACAAGTGGAAGAGAGGCTGGACGACTATGAAGGGCACACTCACAGGGAGGGGCGTTGTTGGGTGGGTTTTAAGGACGCTGTTTCGTTCTCCTCTCTCATTATTTGTTTTTTCATGTCGACTGTACTATTCTTCGAACTTGGGTATTTGAGTGTATATTGTATAAGACGCAATGGGAAACGGCCATGACAGGCAGATTAGATTGTTAAGTTGGAATGTTAATGGCCTCGGGGATAAACAAATGCAGCATTGTTTTGCAACACATTAAACGTCACTCCCCTGAGGTGGTCCTTTTTCAGGAGGACACCTAGTCGGTAACACATGTGGGGCACTGGACAGGTGGGGATAAAAATTGGTGGCTCACTCTGGATTCACCTCCGGGTCTCATGGGGTGGGTGTTCTACTCAAGAAATCCTTTCCATTCACACTACAGCGCACCTGGGTGGATGACATGGGGAGGTATGCAGCAGTTTCCGGGCAATGGGAGGGCGCAACCCTTAACTTAGTTACAGTGTATGTGCCACCGGGTCTGCAGAGCCTGACATTCAGGGACTTAGGCACTCACTTGCTCTCCCTTCCCGAGGGTAGGATAATACTGGGTGGTGACTTCAATGCAGTGGTCTCGGGGCACTTAGATTGTTATCCCCCACTGGACATGGCACAATCCCAGAGATGGCTCCCGGACTTCCGTGAGGCTATATGATTGGTTGACTTGTGGCGCACACTGCACCCTGACTCTACTCAATACACGTTTTACTCTGGCACACACAGCAGTTTCTCTCGCTTGGACTACCTACTCGCCCCGGCGGCCCTGCTCGTAGAAACTCAGGAAGTTGACACATGGCACGGGATATTTTTGATCACTCCCCCCTCTGGGCGCATCTAGATCTAGGTGGTGGACGGGTCAGGAGAGTAGCGCAGATGAACCCTTGGTACCTCCGCAACCCCGCTGTCAAAAAGGCAATCTTGCAGGCAATTACTAACTATTTTAGTGACAACAAGGGTACGGTCCAGTCGGCCCAGGTCCTATGGGACGCGTTTAAGATGGTGACACAGGGACAGGCCCGGTCGGTGAGATTCGGAAAGATAGGGACAAAGAACTGGTCCGGTTGGAGGATGAGATCCGTCATCTTGAAGACTCAGAGGCAAGTGATCCCTCGCCAGATGCGCTCCACAATTTGCAGCTCAGGCGAGAGGACTACAGGAGCATTGTCACGGACATGGCCAAAACACTGGGGAGAGAGAAAGCCGGTAGACTTTACGACCTGGGTGACAAAGCGGGGAAATTGTTAGCCTGGCTGGATAAGAAGGAACTGGCTAACAGGCTATTCCCAGAGTTGACGGTCGAAGGGGGACACACAATCACTGACCCACAAGCAATCGCAAACACGTTTGCTGACCATTATTGTTCTGTGTATCGATCCACATCCAACCTCTCTGTCAAAGACTCAGAGCAACTCCTCCAGGATATCAAAATGCCGACTCTCACGGCTGACGAACGTGACGTGTTTGACAGTGCCCTTACAGATGACGAACTGGCACAGGCGATCCACGGCCTTCGTGCTGGCAAGGCCTAGGGTCCCAACGGACTGCCGATAGAGCTTTACAAACTGAGACCGGACGCTACAGCTCCCCACATGCGTAATATGTTCACCGAAAGCCGTGAAAAGGGCTCCTTCCTTACGGCCAGGGAGTTGCCATGTTAGTGACGATACACAAGGACGTAAGCGCAGGACTCACACCTCTTCATATAGGCCAATTTCCCTGTTAAATGCTGATCCCAAAATCCTTGCCAAAGTGCTGGCGAATCGTCTGATACCAGTAATGTGCAACCTCATCCACCCTAACCAGTCAGGCTTTGTGCCCCACCGCAATACTGCGCTAATCCTACGGCGCATACCTGGAGTCCTGGGCAGACTCGACACCATCCTAGAGGCGACGGTTGCGGTCTCGTTAGACGCCACAATGGCATTCAATACACTTGAGTGGTATTATCTCTTTGCGGTCCTGACCAAGCTGGGCTTCGACCCGGGCTTCATTGGTTGGGTGTGGCTTTTGTATTCGGAACCCCTGGCACAAGTGGTAGTCAACAACAAAAAGTCTGGCACTTTTGGCCTGAGCCGAGGGACCCGCCAAGGGTGCCCTCTTTCGCCTCTCCTTTTTGCCCTGTCCCTGGAGCCGCTAGCGGCATGGATCCGCTGGAGTCCCTCAATTTGAGGGCTCAAATGGACGAAGGGATGGGAGGATAACATTTCTCTTTATGCAGATGACAACCTTCTATTTTTGCCCCCCCCCCCCCAGGTCCTCCATATGGGTAGTCATTGATGTTTTCGCTGTCTTTGGGAGGTACTCGGGTTACAGAATAAACTGGAGAAAGACCCTACTTTATGTACTTAACGGGGATCCCCCACCCCTGCCCCGCGATTGCCCGATGCAGGCGGCGAGTGGGGAATTTTGATACTTTGGCATATTTATTGCTGCTGACCCTTGGCTTCGCTATGAGCGTATCCTACTTCCCCCCTTGATGAGGCTTAAACGTGATGTCGAGGTGTGGAGATGACTCACGCTCTCGCTTCCGGGAAGGGCGGCATTATTCAAAATGATGTCACCACCCCTTTTTTTAAACGCCCTGCAGAATTCCCTTGATCTGGTCCCGACCAGCTATTTTAAAGAAATAGAAGCCCTGCAGAGAAATTTGCTGTGGGAGGGTAGGCTTAGGCTAGCACTCCAAAAGCTGATCCTGGGTTGGTTCGATGGGGGTATTGATTTACCGGACATACGGAAGTACTACTGGGCCGTGCATCTGGCGGCTATAAATCATTGTGTATATAAACCTGTGGATGACCCTGCCTACAGGATGGATAAATGGTTGCTTCCTGGGGGCACATACCATAGAGCGCTGTATTCCAGACCCAGCCGATATCGACTTACGGGCCCGACCAAACACTCGGTGGCTGTGTGGCACACGGTGAACAAAAGCCTTGGGTGAGATAGGAATCTCTCCCTGGCAACCCCCCAATGGGACTCGGAGAAGTTAGACACACTCGGCACCACCAAGGGATTCGACAAGTGGGATGTCATTGGGCTCTCAATTATCGGTGACTTGTAGAAGAGGGTACGAATGGTGTCGTTTGCTGCAGACGTGCAGCATAGTCATGACCTCGCGGACTCAGAGCGCTTCTGTTTTCTACAAGTCAGGCATGCACTACAATCAAATATTACAGTTGACAATTCCCTGCCAGAAGCATCGCCGTTAGAGGACAGACTACTGATGGCTATTTACCAGATACAGCCATGTCATTGACGTACAAGAAGTTGGTCAACAACACACCTGACCCCCTGACACTCCTGAGACAGTGATGGAAAAGCGATGGGCTCGAGATAGATGATGAGGAATGGCAGGAGGCCCTGGCCTCCCCTAAGGAGGTGGCCATCTCTTCTAGACTGCGTCTTGTGCAGTTAAGGATCCTACATCGGATCTATATCTCTAGTCCAACACTGGTTAAAATGGGTAGGATGGATGAGAGTCATTGTCGATGTGGGTGTGGACAGATTGGCTCCTTCATGCATATAATTTAGGAGTGTCCCCTCATTCAGTCTTACTGGTCCAAGGTGCTTGAGTACATTAGTCGGGTTACGGGGGTAGTTACATTACCGGAGGCAAAGCAATGCCTCTTTAATATCTGGGAGCCCACAGACCTCAACAGCAGAGATAAATTGTGGGTTACTCTGGGCCAGATGATAGCCAAGTGAAATGTAGCGCAGTCACGGGGGATGAAGGAACCACACGGGGTGATCTCCTGGAAGAACGACATGGACTGGTGCATGTTTAGGGAAAAAACGGTATATATATCCTGTGGGTGCCCCAGGAAATGGTCCTCCATCTTGGACATATGGAACACTTATCGAGGGGGTATTTGTGCTCCCCCCCTGGACCCAGACACCGATGACCAATTTATGCCTTAAAACCTATTGTAATGCTCTGTGCTATGTATGGTTGTACCTGTGATTGCTACAAGGTTCAAGGCCAATGTATCTGCTTTTTTTCAATGATATGTACTGTCGACATTGTTGGAAATCAATAAAAAGATTAACAAAAAAAAGAATGAAAAAAAAAAAGAACCCAATGAACCCAGAGCCAATAACTGAGCAGCGTCTTGCAATGTTTTTTTATTATGTACCGGGTATATAGCAATTAATTTGGGAAAATATATACAGTGAAAAATCGGGATGAAACACACCTATGTATTTCTGAAATTGTTACAAAATATAGAGCTTAGAAACAGTAGCTATTTGCAAATTGTGAGTACCCATACTAGCATGAGAATTATAGGACATTTTTCAAAGTGACTTCTTTTTTACACATTGTCTTCCATTTGGATGGCAGAAATGCATCGAAAGTCAATAGGTAATAACAGTTGCTCTACAATTCTGGGTTACCCTAAGTCTCCTGATAAAAATGGTACCTCACTTGTGTGGGTAGGCATAGTGACCACGACAGGAAACATCCCAAAATGCAACGTGGACACACCACATTTTCACAGTTAAAACTGGCAGATTTTTTGCACAGTGCCTAGCTGTAGATTTTGAACCCTCGCACTGCCGGCACCTCGGGGAACCTAGCAAACCTATACATTTTTGAAAACTAGACACCCAGAGGAACCCAGGATGGGGTGACGTGTCTGGCTCTCACCAGGTTCTGTTACCCAGGATCCCTTGCAAACCTAAAACTTTGTCAAAAAAACACATTTCTGTGGTGGAAGGTTCTGGAATCTGCCTGGATCCACAAAATTCTACCACCCCGCATTTCCCAAAGCCTCTGAGAAAAATGATACCTCACTTGTGTGGGTAGGCCTAGTGCCCGCAACAGGAAAACAGCCCAAAATGCAACATGGACCACCACATGTTCACAGTAAAAACTGACCCTTTTTTTGCAAAGTGCCTAGCTGTAGGGTTTGAACCCTAGCTCTGCTGACACCTACGGAAACCTAGCAAACCTATACATTTTTGAAAACTGGACACCCAGGGAAATCCAGGATGGGGTGATTTGTCTGGCTCTCACCAGGTTCTGTTACCCAGAATCCCTTGCAAACCTCAAACTTTGCAAAACAAAACACATTTTCCTCATATTTCTGTGGTGGAAAGTTCTAGAACCTGCATGGATCCACAAAATTCCACCCACCCCCATACCCCAAAGTCTTCTGAGAAAAATGACACCTCACTTGTGTGGGTAGGCATAGTGGCCACACCAGGAAACGGCACAAAATGCAACGTGAACACACCACATTTTCACAGTGAAAACTGACCCTTTTTTTGCAAAGTGCCTAGCTATTGATTTTGAACCCTAGGTCTGCCGGCACCTATGGAAACCTAGCAAACCTATACATTTTTTAAAACTAGATACCCAAGGCAATCCAGTATGGGGTGACTTGTCTGGCTCTCACCAGGTTCTGTTACCCAGAATCCCTTGCAAACATCAAACTTTGTAAAATAAAAAACACATTTTCCTCATATTTCTGTGGTGGAAAGTTCTGAAATCTGTGTGGATCCACAAAATTCCACCCACCCCGCATTCCCCAAAGCCTCCGAGAAAAATGATACCTCACTTGTGTGGGTAGGCCTAGTGCCCGCGACAGGAAACAGACCAAAACGCAACGTGGACACACCACAATTTGACAGTGAAAACTGACCCTTTTTTTGCAAAGTGCCTAGCTGTAGATTTTGAACCCTAGCTCTGCCGGCACGCAGGGAAACATGGCAAGCCTATACATTTTTTTTAAACTAGACACCCCAGAGAATCCAGGATGGGGTGACTTGTCTGGCTCTCACCAGGTTCTCTTAACCAGAATCCCTTGCAAACCTCAAACTTTGTCAACAAAAGCACATTTTACTCACATTTCTGTGGTGGAACGTTCTGGAATCTACGTAGATCCACAAATTTCCTACCAGCGTTCCCCCGGATCTCCCGATAAAAATGGTACCTCACTCATGTAGGTGCCCCAAGTACCCGCGATAGGCAAGGGCCCAAAATGTATTGAAGAGATATCAAAATGACCTATCACAAAACAACTTGGTTTTGCAAGGGGATTAACCTGGGTTTTTGGCCCTGGGCTCGACGGCCATCTTGGGAAAAATCCCACACATTTCTGAAAACTAGACACCTGGGGATGTTCAGCGAGGTATGGCTTTCGTGGTTCCCCCAACGTTCTCCTATTTAGAATCCCCTGCAAATCTAAAATTTAGCTGAAAAAAATCCTTTTTTTCTCAAGTTTCTGTGTGGGAAAGTTCTGGAATCTGCGTAGATCCACAAATTTCCTACCACCCAGCCTTTCCTCTGGTCTCCCGATAAAAATGGTACCTCACTTGCATGGGTGGGTCAAGTACTCGCGACAGGCAAGGGCCCAAAATATATTGAGGAGACATCAAAATTACCTATCACAAAACAACCTGGTTTTGCAAGGGGGATTACCTGGGTTTTTGGCCCTGGACTCGGCGGCCATCTTGGTGAACTACCAAACCCATACATTTCTGAAATCTAGACACCCAGGGGAGTCCAGCGAGGTATGGCTTGCGTGGACCCCCCAACGTTTTCCTACCCAGAGTCCCCTGTGTCTCATCTTGCGGCGCTGTGTGAAAGGGCAGGAATATGGCAAATTTAACATTGTACGACGCATTCCTGTCCTTTCCTAGAGGTGTCCCACTTTTAGCAGCCTAGCTCCAACACAAGCACCCTTGCGTTATGTGCAAGGGTGCCTGCATTGTAGGCAGGATTATTTTTATGAAGGAAGGGACACCTTCCTGCACAAAGCAATCCTGAGAGGCATTTTCCTCTTTCTATGTGTGCTGCACAATGCAGCTCACATAGAAATAGAAATAAACGAGAAGCAATGAAGATATTCCTTTTGTTTTGCCTCACTTGGGGAGGCGTAGCATTTTGACTTGTTCTCAGGGCTACCACTAATGGTATTTCTGGGACTGCACTGAAATCCATGGGTAGATGTGTGGGAACACCCACGCTCCATTCATTGATCACCTTCCTGCCGCAGAGGAACGCAAGGCAGTGATTTGTGCTGCCTTTTTTTTTTTAATGAGTTTTATATAGCACAAACTTGACCCAAAGTTATCGGGTATGAGGAGCTTTACACAAGCACTAGTTGCATTATATGAGGACACATTCATTTTTTGTTAGGCACGGGGAGATTAAGTGATTTGCCCAGAATCACAGGACGTTGCGCGTCCTTGCCAAGACTCGAACCTGGTTTCCCAGATTGGAGGTTGACCGCCCTAGCTGTTAGGCCAACTCCTCTCGCCTTATGTTACTCCAGATTTATCAAGCCATGCAGGGCCACGTAAGGTGGCCTTGTGTGGCTTGATAAATCGGACTTTAGTGTTTTGTCACTCTTGCGCCCCATTGCGTGGCGCAAGGGCTAAGCAACACTAAGATAAATCTGGCCATCACCTTTGTTATGCTGTAACACATTCCATAGAGAACATCAACATTAATCAAGAAAACTTACAGGTCGATTTCTTTGTAAAGGTCTTCAGGGAGCCACCCTTTAGACTTACTTTCCAAGCGATTTGTCATAAATGTAAATGTAGAATTAGAGGGTCAAGAAATCTAAAGATGCTTGATAGCCTAATATTCCTAAACTGCAGTATTGCAATACAGACCTGTTGGCCATGTTTCAGACTAATCAGGTCACTTCTGGGTCAATGCTGCATAATTTGCGGTAAAAAGAACCGATTGATGGACAGAATGCAGAACAATGTCATAAATTGACCCAATACAGAGATCTGGGCCTAAATCCATTGTTTTTTCTGCTCCCCATGCCATTCAAGTTTGAGCTCAGCCTGGACCGGAAACAAGCATCCAAATATAATTAGCTGTGGTCCGTGTGAGAAGTTGGCCTGATGTATGATGTCACTAGTTATAGTGTACACCTTATATCAGTCCAAATACCCTTATGGTGATTGGTTGTAAAGTCAACCTTATAGACCAGCTATCCTAGTGGTAGCATGGACAAGAGCAGTCTTAGGCTAAACTCTGAATGGCATGTGAAGCCAGCTGTGATACCATATATAATCCCTTGAATACCAAATGAAAGGACACCACAACAGATATATATGTAAAATAAAGTGTATTTATTCTAAGCAAACCCTCAGCACTCTTTATGAGTTTAGAGGTAAGTACAACACAGTCTTATTAATGCATACAGTAAGTCACACAGGTAAGTAATACAGTTAGGCCCTAGGGGCCACGCAAACCATATACTAAATAAGTGGTATAAGAACCACTGTCACGGAAATAGAATAGGCCTAGGCCTAGGGAATCGCTGGGGCTACACTACACTAGCGTTAGTTAGGGAGTGGGAGGCCCACGGGATTCGGGTGCAGAGTGGAAACACTCACGCGTAATGCGTAAAAGTCAATAGCAATGTTACAGTTTAGAAATAGATAGATTTAGGACACTTCCGGAGTAGCTAGGAAGTTGAGACTTGAAAACTAGACACTAGGATAGTCACTATCCTGATGAGCACCGGAGTACCCAAGTTACCTAGCCCACAGGCTGCGGGTGCATAGGGGTGAAGATGCGTCGTTTTCGTCGTCGACTCCTATGGATGCCTGAAGAAAGATGCTGACAGGCAGTCAGGGGAGAGTGTCCGGTGGATCCCAAGGCTGGGATCACGAAGAGAAGAAACCTGCAAGCAGAAGGGACAGAGTCAAGGTCACTAGCCGGTGACCACGTGGAACCAGGAAGGAACCAGGCGATGTCGTGAAGAGTTGCAGGTGAAGGTGAAGCTTGACGCTGGAGCCAGGAGGACCAGGAAGCGTCGAGGACGACCAGGACCAGGAGGCGAGCTGTCCCACGAAGGCTCTTGCTGTCGGCGGCGTCGAAGTTGGACTAGGACTCACCAAGCCTTGGCAAGCGGAACCCACGAAGAACAAGGGACTTGCTTCTGGTGCAGACCAGGAAGGTCTGGGGTGCTTCTTCTTTGCAGAGAAGCGGGAGCCAGTCTGGAGGAGCCAAACCAGCGCAGAAGATTTTAGGGAGCGTCGTCACAAAGGCCACTAGCCAGCGGGCAAGCAACCGGACAGACGCGGCAAGCAGGAAAATGCTGAAGGGCCCCACGCAGGACTCGTGGAGTGTGGGGGGCTGGTCTTCGGTGCAGATGGTGCTTGGGGTTGGGGCTTCTCAATCCCCGGTGCACAACTTCGAGGGTACCTCAGAAGCTGCGCTGTAAGTTACTAGCCACTTTTCCCAGGTAGCCGGTCCCACGTCGCTCGTCGCCTCCACGGATCTCAGCTCTGCTGCAGATGTGGATGAGGGTCGGAGAAGTCTGGAAATCAAGGCTCTGGTCGGGCTCTGCAGTCGGTTCCTCGTCGAACGTTTCACAAAGCAAAGGGTAGTCACTTGATGGTGCCTGTTTGCACAGGGTAGCCACTCCTTGGCTACAAGGGAGATTCTTCAGTCTTCTTCTTTCGTCGAATGTCGAAGGTCCAGAGTTTCTGTTCAGTTTTGCAGGTTCAGGATAATCTAAAGTCTTGAGGCCCAACTCCCACTCTTATACTAATCTGGGGGGCTGGGATACCTGCTAGGTCACGCCTTATGGGTGGGACCTGGGAGGGGGTGGTTACACCCACTTCCCTTTGTCCAGTTTCGCGCCAGAGCTGGGGCTGGAGTGCCCCAGCGCCGGTTTGAACTGGACTATGCAAGGAACACCTTGTGTGCCCCAGGCATGTCTCATTCCTTTCAGCCCACCCTGCCCCAATACACTAAAGGCTGTCTGGGGAGGTGCTAGCACCTCCCCAAGCAGGAAACCTATTGTCCAGGCCTCCCTGGCTGGGATCCCTCCCAGCAGCAGGAGGTCAGACTTGTGTCGTGGCAGCAGCATCCATTTTGTGATGCTGAGGCTTTGGTCAGAGGCTAACAGTTGAAGTATGATTTTAACATGTCTTTCCCTCTAGAAGGGGGGAATAATATTCTCATGTCCAGAAATGGCATGGGGGTATTATTCCCGAGTGTTAGACACCTTACACGACATGCTTTGATAAAGCCAAACCATAGTTACCATAACCGTCTAAGATTATAAGGCACTTTAAGAGTATATGGTAGGCTATATCATAGAACAGCTATAAGGACATGGTTCCGAAAGCTGCAGACAGGCTCAGCTCATGCTAGAGCACCATCTCACATGGTACCAAGCACTCTGCCTCCAGGATTGTCAAGGCCTGCCATAGGAGTGACTGATAGGTACACATGTGTCTATATGTAAGTTAGGTATAGGAATACTACACCTAAGCAAGGGGTGATTACACGACCTTGCCCCAGCTGAGTGATCAGCCAGTTGTGTCAAAATGGAAGGCCAGGCCAGGGGTGGCACAATACATGCTGCAGCCCCTGGTAGGCCTAGGGTACACCTATGCCCTGGGTACCTAGGGTACACTGTACAGGGGCCAATAAGGTGATCCTATCCAAATGGGTTATGCACCTAAAGTACATAGTAGTAATTTAGAGAGAGAACAGCAGGGCTGTGGGTCTGATTAGCAGGCCCACAGCCACATCTAAGTCGTAAACCAGTAAAGCAAAAGCAAAAAGTGGGGGTGAACATAGAAAGCAGACCCTACTCTCCTACACAACCCCCCCCCAAACTTAGGGACATTAAACTAACCTTGACCAGTTGAGTCTTCATGTTCTAAGTGGAAATATCTGGAGAGTCCATCTGCATTGGCATGGTCAGTCCCAGGTCTATGTTCCACTGTGAAGTCCATCCCCTGTAGGGAAATGGACCACCTAAGAAGTTTGGGATTTTCACCCTTCATCTGATTTAGCCACAAGAGGGGCTTATGGTCTGTCTGAATCTTGAAGTGAGTGCCAAACAAGTATGGCCTCAGCTTCTTCAGGGCCCAAACCACAGCAAAGGCCTCCCTCTCAATAGCTGACCAACGTTTCTCTCTAGGGGTCAGCCTTCTACTTATAAAAGCAATGGGCTGGTCTTGACCATCTACATTCAGTTGTGAAAGAACAGCTCCCACACCTAACTCAGAAGCATCTGTCTGGACAATGAACTCTTTGGAGTAGTCTGGACTTTTCAGAATAGGTGCACTGCACATGGCCTGCTTCAGGTCATCAAATGCTTTTTGACAGCTTGCTGTCCACTGAACTTTCTTTGGCATCTTCTTGGAGGTCAAGTCATTAAGTGGTGTCACTATGGACCCATAGTTCTTAACAAACTTTCTGTAGTACCCAGACAGGCCCAAGAAAGCTCTGACCTGAGTCTGGGTAGTTGGAGGAGCCCAGTCCTTTATGGTCTGGATCTTGCTCTCCAGTGGTTGAACCTGACCCCCACCAACTAGGTGGCCCAGGTATACAACCTTGCTCTGCCCTATCTGGCACTTAGTGGCCTTGATAGTGAGGCCTGCCTTTTGCAGGGCCTCTAAAACATTCCTCAGGTGGACCAGGTGATCCTCCCAGGTGGAGCTAAAGACAGCAATATCATCAAGATAAGCTGCACAATAATCATCCAACCCAGTAAGGACTTGATTCACCAGCCTTTGGAAAGTGGCAGGTGCATTCTTCAAACCAAAGGGCATTACCACAAATTGATAATGTCCTCCTGGGGTCGAGAAAGCAGTTTTGGCCTTTGCACTCTCAGCTAGTCTGATTTGCCAGTAGCCTGCTGTTAGGTCAAATGTGCTCAAAAACTTAGCAGCTGCCAGTCTGTCAATGAGCTCATCTGCCCTAGGTATTGGGTGGGCATCTGTCCTAGTGACAGCATTGAGACCTCTGTAATCCACGCAAAACCTCATCTCTCTCTTACCATCTTGGGTGTGAGGTTTTGGCACAAGGACTACAGGACTAGCCCAAGGGCTCTCTGAAGGTTCAATGACTCCCAGCTCCAACATCTTTTGTACCTCAACTTTTATGCAGTCCCTGACATGGTCAGGTTGCCTGTAGATTTTACTCTTCACAGGCAGACTGTCACCAGTGTCCACCTCATGGGTGCACCAGTTTGTCTGACTTGGGGTCAGAGAGAACATATGTCTGTAGGCCTGCAGAACTTGTCTGCAGTCCTGTTGCTGATGGACAGTGAGGCTGTCAGAAAAGACCACACCATCAACTGAGCCATCATCAGGGTTCTGAGTCAACAGGTCTGGGAGAGGGTCACTCTCTTCCTCCTGCCCCTCATCTGTAGCCATGAGTAGCCCCATGTCTGCCCTGTCAACATATGCCTTCAATCTGTTGACATGAAGCACCCTGTGGGGGCTTCTGGGAGTCCCAAGGTCCACCAAGTAGGTGACTTCTCCCTTTTTCTCAACAATAGTGTGGGGTCCAGACCATTTGTCTTGGAGTGCTGCTGGGGCCACTGGCTCCAACACCCACACTTTCTGTCCTGGCTGGTAAACAGTCAGTACAGCCTTTTGGTCATGCCAAGCTTTTTGGAGTTCTTGGCTTGCCTCAAGGTTTTTAGAAGCCTTCTTCATATACTCTGCCATCCTGGAGCGGAGACCAAGTACATAATCCACTATGTCTAGTTTGGGTTGTCTGAGAGGTCTCTCCCATCCTTCCTTCACCAAACACAGGGGTCCTCTTACAGGATGCCCAAACAAAAGCTCAAAAGGGCTGTAGCCAACCCCCTTTTGTGGGACCTCTCTGTAAGCAAACAGAAGGCAGGGTAAAAGGATGTCCCATCTTCGCCTAAGCTTGTCTGGTAATCCTTTTATCATTCCCTTTAGGGTCTTGTTGAATCTCTCAACAAGCCCATTGCACTGTGGGTGATAGGGTGTGGTGAACTTATAGTTAACACCACACTCCTTCCACATTGCAGTCAAGTATCCTGACATAAAGTTGGCACCTCTGTCAGAAATGACCTCCTTTGGAAAGCCCACTCTGGAGAATACTCCAAGCAGGGCCCTTGCCACAACAGGAGCTGTTGTGGTCCTCAGGGGAATTGCTTCTGGGTACCTGGTGGCATGGTCCACTATCACCAGTATGAATCTGTGCCCAGATGCTGTTTGTGGGTCCATTGGTCCTACAATATCTATGCCCACTCTTTCAAAGGGGACCCCCACCACAGGTAGTGGTATGAGGGGGGCCTTTGTGGTGCCACCTGATTTGCCACTGGCTTGGCAGGTGACACAGGAGCGACAAAACTCCTTAGTATCTTCTGACATATGGGGCCAGTGAAAGTGAGGGACAAGCCTGTCCCAAGTCTTGTTCTGGCCTAAATGTCCTGCAAGGGGAATATCATGGGCCAAGGTTAGAAGGAAGCCCCTGAACTTCAGTGGTATGACCAACCTCCTGGATGCACCAGGCTTGGGGTCTCTAGCCTCTGAGTACAGTAGCCCTTCATCCCAATACACTCTATGGGTACCTTGAGCATTCCCTGCAGCCTCAGCAGCAGCCAGCTGTCTGAGGGGTTCAAGAGAGGGGCAGTCTAATTGAGCCTGCCTCAGATCTGCCCTGGAAGGTCCCCCTGTCCCAAGAAACTCAACCTGATCAGGTTCAAGTTCTTCTAGGACAGTTCCTTCAGGGCTCTCAGAATCATCCTCCTGGGAGGGCTGATCCACCACCTGAGGCAGGGGGGAAGGCACAGCCTTAACCCTACTGCTCTTTCTCTTGGAGTGTGACTGGTCCATAGTTTCAGGATCCAGCACTTGTTCAGTGTTGCACTTTTTGGCCTGTGACCTGGTCACAGCAAGGACATGTGCATCTATCCCCAGCATTTCTGCATGGGTCCTATACTCCACTTCAGACCAAACTGAAGTTTCAAGATCATTGCCCAGTAAACACTCTACAGGAAGGTCTGAACTAACAACAACTTTCTTGAGGCCAGTTACCCCTCCCCAGGAGAAGTTAACAATAGCCACACTATGGGAGGTAGTGGCATTGCTAGCGTTGGTCACTAGGTAATTCTCACCTAGTATGATCTGTCCAGGGTCCACAAAAGCAGGTGTCACCATTGTGACACTAGCCCCAGTGTCCCTGTAGGCCTGAGCCATTCTTTGGTTGATAAAAGGTGTCTGTCTGTACTTGCCCAGGTTACTGGGGCCTACAGTAGAGGACAAAGCTAAGTCCCCATCACAGATCAGGACAGCCTGAGTAGGCACTCTGACTAGGCCAGAATCCTCCTCAGTTCCCAGGGTTAACCCTACTACACCCTTTTGCTGGGAACCACCACTTACAGCTGAACTAGGGGGTACAGTTGCCTTAGGGGCAATGGTGGCTGGGGGCTTATCCTTTTTGGTGCACTCACTAAACCAATGTGAGGTAGACTTACAATAGTTGCACCATGGTTTCTTTTGGCCTTCTTTCTTCTTATCCTTTTTGGAACCACCCTCCCCCTGAGCCTTTTGGGGGCCTGGTGAAGACTTCTGGTCTTTTTGTTTCTGCTCATTACCCTTCTGGTCTGCCTTTTTCTGATCACCGCCCTGGTTCTGGTTTTTCTGCTTAACTCTAGTCCTGACCCATCTATCTGCCTTCTTTCCCAATTCTTGGGGAGAAGTCAGATCAGAATCAATCAGGTGTTGATGCAATAGCTGGTTTTGACAGTTGTTAAGTATTTGTTCTCTCATGATCAAATTATACAATCCTGTATAGTCCTTAACCTTACTTCCCAATAGCCAGCCTTCCAGAGCCTTAGTGGCACAATCTACAAAGTCAGTCCAGTCCTGAGTCTGTGTCTTCTGGGTATCCCTGAACAACAACCTGTATTGTTCAGTGGTTAGGCCAAACCCATCAATCAGAGCACTCTTCAGGACAGTGTAATTATCTGCATCCTCATCACTAACTGTGAGGAGCTTGTCTCTTCCTTTCTCAGAGAAGGAGAGCCACAAGATAGCTGCCCACTGACTTTGGGGTACCTGCTGTACTTTGCAAGCTCTCTCCAAAGCAGTTATCCATTTGTGGATGTCATCCCCACACTTGTAGGGAGGGACAATCTTGCTCAGGTTTCTATTATCATAGTGCCTGTCTCTATCTCTAGGAATGTTGCTGCCACCAGTGGGTTCTAACCCACTTAACTTTTGTTCTCTAGCCAGAGCAAGCTTCTCTTTGGCAAGGGCAAGTTCTTCCCTCTGAATCCTCAGATTAGCCTCCCTCATTCTGGCTGCATGCTCCTTTCTCTCAGGTGAAGTCATTCCCCTGTGAGAGGAAGCATTAGAGGTGTTAGAGACATGGGAGTGGATGGATTCCCTTGAAGGGGATCTGTCCCTCCTGCTTCTCTGTGAATGTCTACTTGTGGGTCTGTATGGGGGGACCCCATGCAAACTCCCATGTAAACTTAAGTTAGCCTGGCTAAGTCTCCTTACTTGGCTCTGGCTGTCTACCTCCCCATCTGAAGGCCCATCTGACTCCTCTGTGGTGGGTAGACCCTCCTCTGCGCCTAGGGCACCTTCCTGTGATGCCCTCTGAGCATCATACTCCTCTAGGAGTTGTCTTAACTGAAGGAGGGTAGGGTTTGCACCCTGTTTTATTCCTCTGGAGGTACACAATTGTCTCATCTCCTGGAATGTTAAGGTATCATACCTAGAGGGGGTCTTCTGCAGACCTGCCCCTCCTGAGAGAGCATCTACTTGATCTCCTCCCAGAGGCATGATCTAGTGAGGGTGTGGTGTGTGCACCTACCTACACTAGTTGTATCTACTAAACCTTTCTAGTAGTTGTAGTCAGGGTGTGTTATTCCCTTCAACCTACAACTACAAAGTCCAGTAGGACTTAAGTATAATAATCTATGTTATATGTACCTAGACAATATCTGTGTGATCTTTCAATTTAGTATCTCAAGATTACAATGGTATTACAACAGCAAGCTCAGATCCCAACCGCTGCTCACCAATGTGAGAAGTTGGCCTGATGTATGATGTCACTAGTTATAGTGTACACCTTATATCAGTCCAAATACCCTTATGGTGATTGGTTGTAAAGTCAACCTTATAGACCAGCTATCCTAGTGGTAGCATGGACAAGAGCAGTCTTAGGCTAAACTCTGAATGGCATGTGAAGCCAGCTGTGATACCATATATAATCCCTTGAATACCAAATGAAAGGACACCACAACAGATATATATGTAAAATAAAGTGTATTTATTCTAAGCAAACCCTCAGCACTCTTTATGAGTTTAGAGGTAAGTACAACACAGTCTTATTAATGCATACAGTAAGTCACACAGGTAAGTAATACAGTTAGGCCCTAGGGGCCACGCAAACCATATACTAAATAAGTGGTATAAGAACCACTGTCACGGAAATAGAATAGGCCTAGGCCTAGGGAATCGCTGGGGCTACACTACACTAGCGTTAGTTAGGGAGTGGGAGGCCCACGGGATTCGGGTGCAGAGTGGAAACACTCACGCGTAATGCGTAAAAGTCAATAGCAATGTTACAGTTTAGAAATAGATAGATTTAGGACACTTCCGGAGTAGCTAGGAAGTTGAGACTTGAAAACTAGACACTAGGATAGTCACTATCCTGATGAGCACCGGAGTACCCAAGTTACCTAGCCCACAGGCTGCGGGTGCATAGGGGTGAAGATGCGTCGTTTTCGTCGTCGACTCCTATGGATGCCTGAAGAAAGATGCTGACAGGCAGTCAGGGGAGAGTGTCCGGTGGATCCCAAGGCTGGGATCACGAAGAGAAGAAACCTGCAAGCAGAAGGGACAGAGTCAAGGTCACTAGCCGGTGACCACGTGGAACCAGGAAGGAACCAGGCGATGTCGTGAAGAGTTGCAGGTGAAGGTGAAGCTTGACGCTGGAGCCAGGAGGACCAGGAAGCGTCGAGGACGACCAGGACCAGGAGGCGAGCTGTCCCACGAAGGCTCTTGCTGTCGGCGGCGTCGAAGTTGGACTAGGACTCACCAAGCCTTGGCAAGCGGAACCCACGAAGAACAAGGGACTTGCTTCTGGTGCAGACCAGGAAGGTCTGGGGTGCTTCTTCTTTGCAGAGAAGCGGGAGCCAGTCTGGAGGAGCCAAACCAGCGCAGAAGATTTTAGGGAGCGTCGTCACAAAGGCCACTAGCCAGCGGGCAAGCAACCGGACAGACGCGGCAAGCAGGAAAATGCTGAAGGGCCCCACGCAGGACTCGTGGAGTGTGGGGGGCTGGTCTTCGGTGCAGATGGTGCTTGGGGTTGGGGCTTCTCAATCCCCGGTGCACAACTTCGAGGGTACCTCAGAAGCTGCGCTGTAAGTTACTAGCCACTTTTCCCAGGTAGCCGGTCCCACGTCGCTCGTCGCCTCCACGGATCTCAGCTCTGCTGCAGATGTGGATGAGGGTCGGAGAAGTCTGGAAATCAAGGCTCTGGTCGGGCTCTGCAGTCGGTTCCTCGTCGAACGTTTCACAAAGCAAAGGGTAGTCACTTGATGGTGCCTGTTTGCACAGGGTAGCCACTCCTTGGCTACAAGGGAGATTCTTCAGTCTTCTTCTTTCGTCGAATGTCGAAGGTCCAGAGTTTCTGTTCAGTTTTGCAGGTTCAGGATAATCTAAAGTCTTGAGGCCCAACTCCCACTCTTATACTAATCTGGGGGGCTGGGATACCTGCTAGGTCACGCCTTATGGGTGGGACCTGGGAGGGGGTGGTTACACCCACTTCCCTTTGTCCAGTTTCGCGCCAGAGCTGGGGCTGGAGTGCCCCAGCGCCGGTTTGAACTGGACTATGCAAGGAACACCTTGTGTGCCCCAGGCATGTCTCATTCCTTTCAGCCCACCCTGCCCCAATACACTAAAGGCTGTCTGGGGAGGTGCTAGCACCTCCCCAAGCAGGAAACCTATTGTCCAGGCCTCCCTGGCTGGGATCCCTCCCAGCAGCAGGAGGTCAGACTTGTGTCGTGGCAGCAGCATCCATTTTGTGATGCTGAGGCTTTGGTCAGAGGCTAACAGTTGAAGTATGATTTTAACATGTCTTTCCCTCTAGAAGGGGGGAATAATATTCTCATGTCCAGAAATGGCATGGGGGTATTATTCCCGAGTGTTAGACACCTTACACGACATGCTTTGATAAAGCCAAACCATAGTTACCATAACCGTCTAAGATTATAAGGCACTTTAAGAGTATATGGTAGGCTATATCATAGAACAGCTATAAGGACATGGTTCCGAAAGCTGCAGACAGGCTCAGCTCATGCTAGAGCACCATCTCACATGGTACCAAGCACTCTGCCTCCAGGATTGTCAAGGCCTGCCATAGGAGTGACTGATAGGTACACATGTGTCTATATGTAAGTTAGGTATAGGAATACTACACCTAAGCAAGGGGTGATTACACGACCTTGCCCCAGCTGAGTGATCAGCCAGTTGTGTCAAAATGGAAGGCCAGGCCAGGGGTGGCACAATACATGCTGCAGCCCCTGGTAGGCCTAGGGTACACCTATGCCCTGGGTACCTAGGGTACACTGTACAGGGGCCAATAAGGTGATCCTATCCAAATGGGTTATGCACCTAAAGTACATAGTAGTAATTTAGAGAGAGAACAGCAGGGCTGTGGGTCTGATTAGCAGGCCCACAGCCACATCTAAGTCGTAAACCAGTAAAGCAAAAGCAAAAAGTGGGGGTGAACATAGAAAGCAGACCCTACTCTCCTACAGTCCGTTTGGTCAGACCTCACTAGAGGCAGAGTACACACTGATGTTCACAACATGGACACATTTTGTTTAGTATAAGAAGTGTGCATGTCTAGCCCTGTAGTCACTGAAACCAGTACCGTTGTCACCTGTGGTGGCTGCAAGGGACTGGTGTCAAGGGGGTTCGAAAAAAAGAAGAAAAAAAAGAAAAGATGATTTAACTGCTGGTTGCTGGTCGCAGCCTGTCCTCCGTCCTCCCTCTGATCCTGGCTCCCGGTAGCACCCAGGCTCCCAGACTCCCCTAAACCAATCACGACACTGCTGTCACCAGCATGACAGCAGCGTTGTGATTGGCCTGAGGGGCTTGTTTAGCCGCTCAGGAAATGCATGAGAGCCTGGTACAGTTCTCCACCCGGCTGTGCAAAATAGCCAGGTGGAGAAATGCTAAGTGCGCATGAGAGGTTGGCCGGCCCAAGACGGCCGGCCAAACCGTCATGCACACTTATGGTGCACCCGACCACTCTTCCTCCCTCTGACGAGAGCCCAGCCCCGGCCCGCCCTCACCTGGCTCCAAACTAAAAATAAAATGATAATAGCGCTGTGTTATTATCATTTTAATTTTCCTTTGCACTGCTCAGAGAGCAGTGGGTTGGCACTCCTCTACCTCAGCGGAGGAGCGTCATAGGTTACCACACTCATCAGAAACCAAGCTAATATGTGAACACATCTTCCAATGAAAGGTGTGAATCTTTTATTCCACCTGTCATAGTTATATTTTAAAACTGGACCTTGGTGTTAGGTTTACTCTTTTTCCACAAGGGTCTTTAGAAGCATTTTTTACATTAAAAACCATGCAGAAGAGTTTGGCACTTTACATATGCTCGTTAGGAGCCACTTTATGATTGGAGACATTACACCTTAAAAGGAAAGTAAATTATTTGAGATCTTTAGGTTGAGCCTACTAGACAGCACATGCACTGTCTATTGCAAGGCATATTGAGGCTTACCAAGAACATAGAGAGGCTTATGATCATATTCATAAGCTTTCACTTGCCCATTTATCCATTCAGGGAAGCAGAACTGCATAACATCACCAAAAAACAGCGTATTTAAAATGGGCCCATATTCTGTCACTATGAGGCATACACATATCGCCTCATGTTTGGTGTCAAAATTCACTTAAGTTACATTGACATATGTCAGTCTTAAATAAAACGTTCTGTGGCGGCTGGCACCCCTTTTGATTTCATAATTACTGCATTGGGTTAAATTGAAGAAAATTGATTATTATTTCAATTTAAACTGCATAATTATTTTTCAGTTGTACAATGTACTGATTCCTACCTGTTCGGTTTGATCATGTGGATAAAATAATGTGATACGGTGCACTACAAGTTGTTAATAAAAAGAGTTTTAGAAAGAAATGTTTTTTTCAATTGGTCACCTCCAGGTTTAAAAATATATTTTCGTATTTAAGAATATCAATTGAGTTCACATGCCTGTGTCCTTGTTAGCATGGTCGAACAGGAACAGGACAATAAGGCAATAGAAATTCCAGAAGGGCTGGTCTGACAGGTACATGTATGGTCTGAAAGGCTGTTTTTTACTGTTGATTTCCATGTTATTGCCACAAACCTTGCCGCAGAATGCACAAATGCATGCAGTCTCCGTGCGTTACAAAAACACCTACACAACTTATTTTTTACAAGTTCAACAGTGCCCTGATTTACTAATGAAGGCTACTTTTATGTTTATGCCACGACCTATTTTATGTGCCAGTCTGACATGCTTGTTAGTAAAACTTGTCTTACTTTACAGAAATATGTTTCTAAAAAATATTAGTGTTTGTGTAATCATGATCGACCTATTTAAACCTATGCACATCAGCAACCAAGCTTCGAGTACTGTTCACTCATGACTTCAAAGCAATTTGTCACTGAATTATGTTAGGAATTTTTGGGGGGAATTATATTCGAATTAAAAAACTGTCATTCACTTACGGGCAGTGGGAGGGTTGAAAGCGCTTATATTCTTATAAGGTAAAATTGTTGTGCTTTTTTGATGTTTTTTTGTTAATAGGTAACATTTATCTAGATGCCTTTCGATTAAACCGTCTTGTCTGAGTTTGTATGTTGGCCATATCTGAAATGGCATGTAGCCAGCGTCTTTAAAGTGAGCCATTGAGACACAAAGGTGTCTGATAGTCTGGAGTTTGGCACCTTTGTAAGTTCAATAGAAAGCGCCAAGTGGAGGAAGTGGGTGAATGACCAGACAATCAAAAGCACTTTGGACCGGCCTTTCTGATTTGAGCAAACATCTCAGACACTGAAAGGATTTTGATGACCATTGTCTCTGATGGGAGTGGGGGAACCACAAAATACTATGCGAACAATATCACTTGTGAAACCCATCCAGGAACATCTGCACAAAGTGAAAATGATGCTTGTCATTTTCTTATCATTTGTTGCCCTTTGTTTTATTTGATGCTTATTTGTCACCCCATGTTGTACAAACCCACAGCATATAGGCACAATATTCCCTTTGGTGCATCATAAGTTTTCCATAGGTCAGTAAACCATATCCGAAGTGTCTAAAGCTGGGTTCAACTAGTATATGATAGTTTTGCATATTATGTGTGCTTTCATTAAAAAAAACACCTGGAACCGGATAATGTGCACCATGAACATCCTAGCTTTTATGCCATCACTTATTTACCACAGCAATATTACAGTAAAAGGCTCTGTATTTATTAGAGTTACTTTGCTTTCTCCACATTTCTTTATTTAAACCTTTGCAATATAAACAAGCATTGGCATAGCCAATAGGTCTCGCTTTTTGGACCTTCTGAGTATCTAGTTATGCAGCACAATATCCTTGGTGCAACCACATCAACAGTTGCGTGGCTAAACACTTATAAGCTCCCAAAGGTGAGACCTATTGGCTATGCCAATGCTTGGTGTGGTTGTGTGTGTGGTTGTGTGTGTGTGTGGTTGTGTGTGTGTGGTTGTGTGTGTGGTTGTGTGTGTGTGGTTGTGTGTGTGTGTGTGTGTGTGTGGTTGTGTGAGTGGTTGTGTGAGTGGTTGTGTGTGTGGGTGTGGTTGTGGGTGTCGATGTGGTTGTGGGTGCGGGTGCAGTTGTGGGTGTGTGTGTGGATGTGTGGTTGGGTGTGGTTGTGTCTGTGGTTGTGTGTGTGGTTGTGTGTGTGTGGTTGTGTGTGTGTGGTTGTGTGTGTTTGGATGTGGGTGGTTGTGTGTGGTTGTGTGGGGTTGTGTGTGTGGGTGGTGTGTGTGGTTGTGTGGTTGTGTGTGTGGTTGTGTGTGTGGTTGTGTGTGTGTGGTTATGTGTGTGTGTGTGGTTGTGTGTGTGTGGGTGTGGTTGTGTGTATGTGCATGTGGTTGTGTGTGTGGCTGTGTGTGGTTGTGTGTGGTTGTGTGTGTGTGGTTGTGTGTGGTTGTGTGTGGTTGTGTGTGTGGTTGTGTGTGTGGTTGTGTGTGGTTGTGTGTGTGGTTGTGTGTGTGGTTGTGTGGTTGTGTGTGTGGTTGTATGTGGTTGTGTGTGTGGTTGTGTGTGTGGTTGTGTGTGGTTGTGTGTGTGGTTGTGTGTGTGTGTGTGTGTGGTTGTGTGTGTGGTTGTGTGTGTGGTTGTGTGTGGTTTTGTGTGTGGTTGTGGTTGTGTGTGTGGTTGTGTGTGTGGCTTTGGTTGTGGTTGTGTGTGTGGTTGTGTGTGGCTGTGTGTGTGGTTGTGTGTGTGGTTGTGTGTGTGGTTGTGTGTGGTTGAGTGGGTGGTTGTGTGTGTGTGGTTGTGTGTGTGTGTGGTTGTGTGTGTGTGTGGTTGTGTATGTGGTTGTATGTGGATGTGTGTGTGGTTGTGTGTGTGATTGTGGCTGTGTGTGGTAGTGGTTGTGTGTGGGGGGTTGTGTGTGGGGGTTGTGTGTGGGGGGTTGTGTGTGTGGTTGTGTGTGTGTGTGTGTGGGTGAGTGTGTGTGTGTGGTTGTGTGTTTGGTTGTGTGTGTGGTTGTGTGTGTGTGGTTGTGTGTGTGGTTGTATGTGTGGTTGTGTGTGTGGTTGTGGTTGTGTGTGTGGTTGTGTGTGTGGTTGTGTGTGTGGCTGTGTGTGTGTGGTTGTGTGTGTGTGGTTGTGTGTGTGTGGTTGTGTGTGTGATTGTGGTTTTGTTTGTGGTTGTGGTTGTGTGTATTTGACTGTGGTTGTGTGTGTGTGGCTGTGTGTGTGTGTGGTTGTGGTTGTGTTTGTGGTTGTGGGTGTGGTTGTGTGGTTGTGTGTGGTTGTGGTTGTGTGTGTGTGGTTGTGTGTGTGGTTGTGTGTGGTTGCATGTGTGTGTGTGGTTGTGTGTGTGGTTGTGCATGGTTGTGTGTGTGGTTGTGTGTTGTGTGTGTGGTTGTGTGGGTGGTTGTGGTTGTGTGTGTGGTTGTGTGTGTGGTTGTGTGTGTGGCTGTGTGTGTGTGGTTGTGTGTGTGTGGTTGTGTGTGTGTGGTTGTGTGTGTGATTGTGGTTTTGTTTGTGGTTGTGGTTGTGTGTGTTTGACTGTGGTTGTGTGTGTGTGGCTGTGTGTGTGTGTGGTTGTGGTTGTGTTTGTGGTTGTGGGTGTGGTTGTGTGGTTGGGTGTGGTTGTGGTTGTGTGTGTGTGGTTGTGTGTGTGGTTGTGTGTGTTGTTGTGTGTGTTGTTGCATATGTGTGTGTGGTTGTGTGTGTGGTTGTGCATGGTTGTGTGTGTGGTTGTGTGTTGTGTGTGTGGTTGTGTGGGTGGTTGTGGTTGTGTGTGTGGTTGTGTGTGTTGTGTGTGTGTTGTGTGTGTGGTTGTGGTTGTGTGTGTGGTTGTGTGTGTGGTTGTGTGTAGGGGTTGTGTGTGTGGTTGTGTGTGGTTGTGTGTGTGGTTGTGTATGTGGTTGTGTGCGGGTGGTTGGGGGTGTGGTTGTGTGTGTGTGTGTGGTTGTGTGTATGTGTGTGGTTGTGTGTGTGTGTGGTTGTGTGTGTGTGGTTGTGTATGTGGTTGTATGTGTGGTTGTGTGCGTGGTTGTGGTTGTGTGTGTGTGGTTGTGTGTGTGTGTTTCTGTGTGTGGTTGTGTGTGTGGTTGTGCGTGTGGTTGTGGTTGTGTGTGTGACAGTAATACTAAAAGCATCTCAAAATAAAGGAACACAAACATGGAGTTTGTGGAAAGAGAAAGTACGTTGTAAGTCTAACGGTCGCAGCAAAGCATTAACACAATAACAAAACAAACAAGATCACTTAGCGAAGACTGAGTGCTGATAATGGATACACACAGCCCATCATCTTAAGAGTTCGATTGCAGCCAATGTGCACTCAAACCTGCCCCCTCCTTGTGAGTTGCACCCCATATTTCATGAGTTGTAACTGCTGCACCCACCATAGCGCTTTGAGATCTAAAGCGCTACATAGGTCTAATCGATTAACCAGTCGCCAACATGCTGTGCTTTTAAAGAGAATGCGCCAAAAGTTTCCAGCTTCCTCATCATGTCCTCATGAAAGCGCCAACGAAAGGACTCCCTGAATGGTGCAACGGACATGAAGCAGCCGCTGCGATCAGAAATAAACACTGTGAACGTTGTCCAGTTTCACAGTAACATTTGCTTAATGTTCTTTAAGTCACAAAACAGTAATACTAAAAGCATCTCAAAATAAAGAAACACAAACATCGAGTTTGTGGAAAGCGAAAGCACATTGTAAGTCAAACGGGCGCAGCAAAGCATTAACACAACAACATGTTCTTTGATGTTTGATGTTCTTTGAATGAGAACATCAAAGGGGCGCGGCGAAAGTGATCGCGGGCGACAGTGAAAGTGATCGCGGGCGCTTAATGAGCATGACAAGGTTTGCCAGCCTCTGCTCCTAAGCGCGCGCCCGCGCACATGCACTGTAGCTCTAGGCTGGCCATGGTAGCATTGTTTAAGCCCTCACAAAAAGTCTTGCCAGACCAGCGCATGCGCTGGGTCAGGCGAGACCTAAAAAGGGCCTGATTTAGAATTTGGAGAACATGTCATCCAACACAAACATGACTGATATCCCGCCCACCATATTACAAGTCATATTTGTGATGAAGTATCTGTCAGCCAAACTCTAAATCAGGCTCAGACAGGTAGGGCCTAATATAGGGCCTGATTTCTACTTTGGCACAGTTGCGCCGGCTCTCCGCCGACACAGCTGCACCAAAGCCGTGCAAGGACCGCCTTCCGTATTACGAGTTGAACTTGTATACAACGGACTATCATTCGCCTTTCCCATGGTGGTGGCTGGAAAACAGGCACCGCAATGGGAACGGCAAAAAAGTTCCAGCATGGCATGGACGTTGACATCCACGCCATGTTTGAACTTTGGAGAAATACAGACTGAATGTATCCCCATGGCGGGGGAGCAGGGGGCGCTGTAGGGCTCCCTTTGTTCCTCCACCGCCAGCCTTTCCATGGTGGGGCACCCGCTTGGAAGTGGCTGGTGGTGGCGGAACTTGTAACATGCTGAGCAGGGCTGCGCCGGTTCCACTTAGCATGTTACATTGTGGCGCAGCTCCACCATCATCCTGGTTCAGCTGCTGGTCCTGCACCGCAATGACTTTTGAAGTTGTAATGCGGCAGACAGACCATCACCACCGTGAGTCTGGTAGTCTTATGACCCCCAGACTCGCAATCAGGCCCTTTGAGTTTGACAAACAAAGAACTCAGTTGAAAACGAGACGGAGTACTCTGCTCGCCAAACTTTCTGTCGGCTGGCTGTATTTAGAGACGTGAAGATCTTTAGTATTCTGTCAACAGAACCCCGATTGGCTCAGTCGGAGGAACTTCCTCCAACCGCCCGACGCACTAGGCTTTACAAGCATTACACCACTCGCCCTATTTAGGAGAAAACTCCCAGGGTGTTGGAGTGATTTTTTGTTTTTCAAAAACAAACTTCTACTTTAATATCTTGATTTTGCAAAACAAAAAAATTTCAAAAGCTTGGTATTTAGCTGTCAAAACTGACAGCTGCTATACACCAAACTTTAAGTACATTGAAACGAACTGTTCTGGTGGTGGTTCCTTCCAGCGTACAGAGATGGCTGCATGGCGCATGGTCATATCTAAATCTGGCAGACAAATCACTGGGCTGGCAAGCACCTATAAATTTGGAAGGCAGAGTACCCTTTGGATGATGGAGGTATTGGCCTCCACCATCCCTACGGACACAACACCAATTGCCAAAGTCAAATCAGACCCTTAAGCAGGATTGTCAAACATCTAGCCATTAATATGTATGGATGAAGTCGTAAGGCAAGTTTTGTATTGTAGAATTTAAATAGGGCTACATATCATTGTGATCATGACCCACTCTAATTTGCATCATGATCATAGAAGCCCTGTTCAAAGTACAGATTTGAGCAGCATGTTGGCTGTGTAATGATCTATACTAAATATATCAAGCGCGAGGTATGGGAGGGTACTTTTACCACAATGTAGTCAATCGCCTAAGAATGAGGTGTTATAGCATAGTGTAAGAATAGATTCATTAATTCCTGCAGATACCTACACATTTTTTTTTGATTATATTGTGGTAGTTAGAAACATGAGATGAGCCAGATTCAGATTTTTTTGTGCTCTTTGAAATTCAAGACAATTGCAAATTACTCTTTTTCTTGCTGGGAGCAAGTTTTTATCTTGACCATTAGATCAAAGAAGGAGTTTCCTCAAGTATAACATTTCTTGCAGAATGAGAGAAAGAAGATAGACCTCACCTATTCATTGAGGACTGGAATCGTGGTAGGTGTGGAGTTTTTGATGTGAGAAGCATGGCTTGTGCCGTGGATGGCATGAGTGATGCACATTGCTTTCAGTGTGATGTGTCCAGCCATAAGTGACCATAGCAGAGATTGAAATGCCACTTTGAATCCCAACCAGTCCTGAATTACATATTGAGCGTTCTGTCTCTGTCTGCACCATGGTGCACCTTAATCTCTGTGTGCAAAGCGTATACGAAACAATATCTGAACAAACAAAATGTATTTATGTGAGATTTGTACAGCTCAAACCTAGCCAAAGGCAGCAGAGTGCTGTACAGGGTCTGCCCAATTTCGCTAAAAATGCACTGGCCCCAGTGCAGGCATGAACACTGAAAGATGGCTCTGCAAAGAGAGGTGTTCCCCCTGAATATCGAAGACAAAATAGAGTGGTATGAGAATATCGTGGACAAAATATTGAAACCGAAATACTGAAAGGCACGCATAGATTTTCCATACCTAACTCCACCTATATGTACCTGAATGATATATATATATCTTCGAGTTGTGTAGATGTGGGGTTAAGAATAGTAAATATACACTTCCTCTATACCCATTCATCTTTTGATATTTTGGTCCTCAATATGTTGTCCATGATATTGTTGTATAAGTGAAAGACAGAGCCCCTGTTTGAAACAAAAGCCAAGTCTTTCACAGGAGCTTTTCTCTGTTCAAAGAGGGTGCAGGGATTGCCTGCTGTGCGGTAGGGTGTTAATACAACCATCTCCAGAGGGATGCTTGGAGGACCCGTGTGAGTCCTGTCATCCCCTGCCAGGGCTGCCCTCGATGTGTGCATTGTTTGTGCACTGCCTTTTGTGGTGGTGCATTGACTGTGCACCAACTAATATGATGGTGCAGAGTCAGTATGTCGCCTTGTGGTCATGCTCCTGCCCATCCTGAGCATGTCTAAACCATATTATAGAAGGAGACAGGCATGCACCCGCAGCCCTTACTGTAACACCAAAGAGACACCCAGGTGCATGAGTGCTATGCTCCCAGTGCACGTTTTTAATAGTGAGGCCCAAGATCTTAAAGCTAAGAGTTGTCCGATTCTCGTAGCTTCTGAATCCCTTCCCAGGATGCTAAAACGTGCATAACTTTGATGTAATCCAGACAGGGGAGTACTAGGTTAATGTACACGTGTATCTTTTGCTTTGGTGGAACATCAAGTAAGGGAAACCGGACATAGACACTTGAAGAATCATGGAGAGGTTTATGTCCTTGATCAAGCCTACATTCCTTACTTGGAGTAAAGGTTATCACATTGCCCAAGCTATTTTGACCAAATGGTCGATTGGTGGTAGGTGTTCAATTTACCACTGACTACAAACCTGCCAACCTAAGCATATATTTCCATATGTAAGCATACAGGAAGGAAGGAGCTTGCTGTTAGTGAGGGGACAGTGCCTTGTAAATGGTGCACTGGACCAGCTATTCGTACCCCACCGCAATAAGGACCTCAACTGGAACCACCTTCAATATCCTTGGGGTGGGGTTATTTGGAGCCCAGTTGTGTAGAAATTTCACATTAGAGCAGGAAACCCTTTCTGTGTAAGGTTTCAAGCTCATCATAGGATTGTGCAGCTTCACCATATGGCTGTGTGATGAGGAATAAAACTGTGTGTCACATGGTGGCACCATGTGAGCTGGCAGGCCTGAGGCTTGTATACTGTTAGGGACAGCTAGGTTTTCCTTGGCCGTCCCGAACAGACAAACAAAATACATTAGACCGCCTGAACTAAATGGGATGTGTGATCTCATGTACTTAAAGTGATGGTCCCAAGTCCATTGGTTCCTTGGTGTAAAGATTCCAGCAGCTAAGCCACCAAGAGCACCACTATGGGAAACTTGATGGTCCACCCAACTCTAACAGAGTGGGCTAACAGTCAGTTTGACATTTAGGGTACTCTGCCACACTTGTGGGAGAGTACCCTGTTCGCCAAACTCTAAATCAGGCCCATAGTACGCACAAAGATGATAGCTTTTCATTCTTCAAATCCTTACCTTGCTGTGTGAAATTCTTGTAAACTACTGTTCTTTTATGGATATAATTAATTTGGCTCCCTGAAAAGGATGATTTGCAGTCATAATAAAAAAGTACTCAAATAATTCAAACTGAAAGAAATGGCAGATAGGTGGCAATTGTGCATGATCCCTCTCCCTCTTCTGTGATACTGCTTAATCCCTGTCATCTACTGCCCCATTGCCCATATCAGAACATTGCCTGGACCACAGGCACTGTGTTTGGGAAAGTGCCTTTGACATTCTTTTTGGAGCCTTTTTTTAAATTAATTTGCTACATTGACTGGGTTTTCTATTTAAAATATTCTTGGTGACAGATCCTACAAACAATAGAACTTGTGGGAGAAATAATCATATAATCCTTATTTACTTGATGGAGAGTTTCCCCACTAAAGATCACTCACTTAAACACTTTTGTGGTAAATTGCAGCCACAAGTGGAAACTGTGCAAGACTCACAAACTCCATAAACTTGCGTCCTTGTATATTTCCAGAATATCAAGCAGAACCATATCTGGCGCAGAGGGTCAGATTAGATAGACATATAGAACTGGATGACTAGAAAGCTTAGGTGGACTTTAAGATGTCAAGAACATTCAGTCCATTTCTCCCAAAGTCCCAGGTTCCAAAGAGCTTCAGATTAGGCAACCTTCTCTATGGCCCATGAGTAAAATGCTTACTGGTCAAATGACACAGCCTTTCCTGTCATGCAAGATAATCAAGCATTTGGGTGGACCTCAAAGCAAAGGGACAAATAGTCTAATAAATAAAACCCATCTTGTATCTATTGGGCCCTGTTAGAACCTGGTAAGACACAGGCACCACGCTGTAAAACCACTTCTTTTGGAACTAAATTGTCAGTTTTTCCACTCTGTTTCCTCAAAGATCATTCATATGTGTACTTCCACTGTATTCCCTTTGACACCACCCATATGTTTTCCTTACCTTTATGCATAATACCACCCAAACCATGAGAAAAATTAAGCAGGTCCTGATCCAGGCATCAAAATGAACCTACTAACCAGCTCTCAAGAATTAGCAGCCCTTCATTAGATAGAGGTGCAATTTTTTTGGGATCGGTATTCGACTTACACAAATATCGAGTTGTAAATAACGTGACACAGAAATATCAACAGGAAGAATATCGATTTTACCTATCGGACATAGTGATGACTAACTCGCTCAATGGCACCCTGCAGTAACACCCCAGCGATATACTGAAAGGTCTTCCATCAATATTATGCCAAGTTACATGACTGTATAAAAAATCTGCCTGTTAATACAATATACAACTAGTTTGATAGGGCTATGTTAGCGTAGGTGGAAGCAGATGAACACTTAGGGGCCTATTAGGATGGTGGGCGGACTTACGTCCGCCTGCCACCATTGCGGTGCTGGGACCGTCCGCCAGTAGTGCAGTGGTCCCGCACCGGCAATTAGGATGCCACCGCCACGGTGGCATCCCCCATCCACATCATTGTGGCGGGCGGTGCACACAGCACCGCCTGCCACAATGCTGTGGCTGCACGCTGTGCAATTGCATGCACAACGTGGCAGGCACCGCGTGGTACCTGCCATGTTGTGCATGCAAATGCAGTGGGGGACCATAGGTACCCCCCATGTGCCCCCCCAAACATCCTAGGGGCCCAAAACGGGCCCCCAAGTGCAAAATCCGCATGCCTTTCCGTGGCGGCAGAAAGGCTGATCCCTGCATGCATAATAATATGGATGGCAGTGTCTAACAGACACCGCCACCATCTTCAAACCTTTTCCGCCCGGTCGACTTATCGACCGGGAGGAAAAGCGGCGGACGGTCTTCCCGTCCACCGCGGTACCCCGCCAACATAATCTGGCGGGGGGTAAATTGCATGCGGGCGGTGGATAATGGCGGGCAGATCTCCACTGCCATATGGGCGGTGGCGATCCGCCCGCCAATATAATAGACCCCTTAATTTAGGGGAAGTGAAAAAAGCTAGGACTCAGGAATTGCTGGGCCTCAGGCAAGTACAGACTCATAAGTGAGTTTTCTAAAGAATATATGAGTGAGACAGCCCCATTCCAGCTGCTAAGCTCTTTACGGGGAGGCTCAATCCTGCAGCCTGCTCCCCACATCCCTATGTGACACAATAATAATTATGTCAATAAAACCTAACAAACCACCCCAATCATGTGACTCTTTCAGGTCACTCTTTATAATAAAATTAGATAACAAAATATTAGCAAAAATCCTAGCTGCACGATTGCATCCACTGCTAAATATATTGGTCTTCTCAAACCAATCTGCCATTATTCAAGGTACATCCATTGCTGATAACCTGCAAATGTAGTTTGCGATCATGCAGCACATAAGCCAAATTTTAAGGCAGAGGCTGTGTTTAATAAGAATAATAATAATAACTTTATTTTGATTGTACAAATACAGCCATAAAAGTACATCATAAAAACACAATAAATCTAGTGGCAATTAAATACACTAAAATTGCATCATTATCTAATTATGCCCTTGGGCAAAAAAGCTGCAATGAGGGATAAAAGTATTTAAGTACACGCGTTTGAACACAATAGTAAAGCGATTCAATATGGAATATCAGAGCCTCACTAGAGTCCATGAAGGCTACAACACAATTGCAAGATGAGGTGACTCGTGCTGGAATTTCAGTACAATTGACTCACTTACAATTTAAAAACAAAAAGTCCCAGAGTGAATGGCCATAGATCAAAAAAACACTACAGTATGTTCTAATACATACTAGACTTCTATTATACCACTCTGGAATGCGCATGGTGTAGAAAGCATAGTATGTATTTCTTAAAAAGGTATAAACTCTAGCCAGAACTGTGAGATTGCTGTAATATGGACCTACTTAAGACTCCCATATGACAATGACAGAATGCCAATATCCAAAAATTAAGACATTGTTCTACCCCGAGGTGCGGTCTCAAAGTTATGGCAAGTCATTACCGGTGATAAAGAAATAAGACGTACTACTTCAGGCTTCTTGCTCTCATATTCCAGGCCCAATTTTAGAACTTGGAAAGAGCAAAAACTACTGGTTCATGAGTGATGGAGCTAGGCAGGTGCAGTGCCTCCGTGCACTGGGTGGCCCCCATCAGATGACAGATCGGTATGATCCACTCAGTGCGAGGAACCAAGTATTTGGGACAGAGGAATATGAAATGGGCTTCTGATTCTTAAACTCTTAGACAGAACTGGCATTCACAAGGATCGCCAATAGCTCCCTTCCATTTATCGATCCGAGTGTTAATGGGAAGTGTGCCAATTCTGAACCTGAAATACAGGCACTTGGCTGAGTGGGAAGTAATCCTATCCATAAAGTCCTCATACTTTGGCGCACACTTGTGAGCAAAGAATACTTCTATCAAAGCATTTGGGTGCATCTCATGCTAGCATTCCCAAATGAATTGCTCCCAATCAATGCTCTTGATCTGAACGTCCATGCTACTGCTCAGTTTCGCCGGCTTTTCCCACAAGTCGAGAAGATGTAGGTGATGGCAGAGGTCTTTGATTGCCTTGAGTCAGGGTGTAGCACAATTCAGGTCAAGACCAATCAACTCCTTCAGGGCTATTCTTTATAGGGTCAGCTGAGGGATGGACCATACCCTTATCCAGTACTTCAGCATCCTTAGCTTAGCAATGTGGTCAATTCTCTGTATAAGCAAGTCCCATCTTAATGGTAACATATAGGAGCTGATTAAGGACCCTAGAAATCTATTTTCAGTTCTTACAAGGGAGATGATGTTCTTGTACCTCTAAAGTTCCGCCCCATAGAGAGCCCCTGCCAACACTACAGCTCTATACACCTCCAGAACCAGGAACATCGCACTACTAGAAGTGTGTCTATACTTTTTCAAGATGACAGCAGGTCTGCGCTGCAGCTGAGTGTTACTCTTGTCGAGTGGGAGTGTGTGAAATAAGTAAAGTATCATCAGCAAACATTAGCAGAGGAGTACTGATGTTAGCTAATTTAAGGATCTTGTTTACAATTCTTCAGCACCCCCCAACAGTCCATTAATGTACAAACAGAATAGTGTGGGGGCTAAGACACACCCCGTCTTACCCCACAACTAATCGAGATCCTGTTAGTAAGGTCCCCACAGCTGTTCCATCTGAGTCGAGCACATGAGTCGACATGAATTTTAATTACTATAAATAAAAGATCCTCAAGATTTCTCAGGACGTCCCCCAAATGGTGCATAGGAACGAGGTCAAACGCAGCCTTCAGACTCATAAAGGCCACATAGGTGGCTGTGTTTCTTGATGCGACTAAGGCTTTTGACTCTTTGCAATGGCCCTTCCTGAGGATGACTTTGAGTGAATCGTAGGGGAGGTGAGGGGTGTTGTTCAATGATTTAATTTGCGATGTACTATCCCCACTGCCAGGATAAAAATAAATAACCAGTTATCTGATCTGATAGAGCTTAAAAGAGGAATGAGACAGGGACCTCCTTTGTCACAAATATTATTTGCTCTGACATTGGCCAGATTGCTCAGGGAATTCCATGGCACACAAGATATAAAATTTGAACCTCATAGAATAATGCTGTCACTCTATGCTAATGACATTTTATTACTTGTGAGGGACTCTGAGGCTAGACTGGGTGCCCTATTTCATGAGATCAACACCTATAGCAGGTGTTTGTGCCTTACAATTAATTGGCTCAAATTTCCAAATTATGCCGCTAATGAGGAATACCACGGCTCACATCTCGGAGTACCCCATTCAGTGGTTTGAGTTTCCAGTGAGGTACCTGGATCTGGAGACCTTGATGCATGAAAATTATGGGCATGTCTGTAATAACAAACTATCTCTGTGGGGACTTGAGGATATCTATTAAAACACAGGATGTCTATCACCTCCATGGATACTTGACCATAACACACTATGTGAGAATGTGAGCACATCTATCATAATTGACTATTTCTATGGGGACTCATCTATGACCACAATCCACACTATCTTTGTGGGGACATGGGAATCACCGTATTCACATTTCTGCACGGACTTCATCATGACTGTTATTACACACTATCTCCACAGGGGCCTCGACCCTCCTTGGACACAATGCAGCCAGAGGGTAATGTGTCCAGATATCCGCCATGGGGAGCGCTTGATCACTACGTGTGCTTTGTCCTGATTGGCTATATGTTCGTAACTCGTGTGGTATCTGACTTTGTGGTGTTGTTGGAAGCACAATAACCCATCTGGCAATGTGTGCTTTGTTGGGGCCTATCTCCTTGGACCTATCTGTGGGATTGATCTGAGATTTCCTGTTCATGCGTTTGTCTACCAGCTACGTGCCACCCCACCTGTGACCTATTACTCAGTGACCTTGGGCGTAGATCTCAGAGCCTGCCTGATTATGTATTTGCAAGTTCAGTTGATGTGGAGTTTATAACGGGCGAATTCGTCAAGAAAGATTCCATTTCGTTCTTATACATGAATGTATAATTTTTCACATTAACATTGACTTTTTCAATATTAACACTGTCGGAGTAGTATGACAAAACAGGACAATCATTTGCTTTTTTAATTTTTTCCGGGTTAATGATAATGAGCTTGAGACCACCTTGGTAGAGCTCCACAAGCTGAAATTGTTACTGCTGTAATAATCTCTAAGTGGAAATAAACCTACATTATTTACTTAACCTAAGAACAGAAATCCATCTGCTTTAGATCTTTAGCAACAAATTCTCTTAATATTTGAGATTTAGCCAATGTAATTCTGACTACTTTGTTCCTTTTTTGACACCTTCAAAATATAATGTAAAACTTGAGTTAATACCAACTGTGTTAGGGGAAAAAAATTCAAGTTTTTAATTATTATGGTTTTAGCCCCTCTTTGCACTACATTAAGGGTCTGATTTAAATGTTAAAGCAGTTCCCTCATCACCAACTTTAGTGTCCACCCACCCAATTTAGAGTCGGTGCACGATAGGTTTGATGACAAGAGAGACTTCTCCATCTCTACAATGCTCAAATCCCACTGGCGGCCGGATGGAATAAGGACCTTCGGAGGGTTGGCTGTAAGTCCACCCACCTAATTTAGACAGGTGTTACTGCTAATTTTCAATTCCTGTCACTGCCAGAAATAACCTGGTGGTAAGGGGCATTCAAAAGTGTTCTATTCCCTCATTCCCATGGGGGAAAATCCCAATTTGGGATTATCTTTTTTAAAATAAAAAAACTTTGTAAGTTTGTCTTGTGGCTCTGTCATGTTGATGGAGACATCCGTCAAACTCACAATGCATTCACAAGAACCCCCCTGATGCATTTATATTGAAAAGCAACATACTTTCTACTCACCCATTACTCATTCCACACCACCAATGTACCCATTACCACTTACATCACTCAGCTATTTCAAACACAACTCAGCAACAACACTCACCCAAATGTTCACATCGGTAGCCAGCCATACCAAATGCAGTTGCTCATTCGGTTCATGCAACATCAGTCTTTACAAAACAATCTCATATCTCACATTATAACTCACTGACTGACCACTCTACACATGTTCCCAATTTGACATGTGCAACACTGAGGCATATTTACAAGCCCCTAGCATCAACAGAGCATCACTTTTTTTGACGCTCCGGTGGCACTGTGTGCTAGCCCATATTGGAAAGGTCATGCAGAGCCACTCTGCATGGGTTTACACAGCCTTGTAAATATGCCCCTATTTCAAGCAGTATTCTGTGTTAAAGGGGCGTGTCATGGGTGTTGCATTGGGTGTTCCAATGCACCATTCATGACTTTTTGGCACTGCCCCAGATTTACAAGGATTGGTAAATCTGAGGCAATACCTTTCAAGGAGAGATGATAAAGTGGCGTCTTTTGCTCTAGGCGCTCTGTATTCTGTAGCACACATAGAAGGAGCAAAACACAATTGTTTTTGTGAAGGAAGGTATGCCTTCCTGCACAAACACAACCATCATTGCAACGGAGGCTCCCTTGCACCATTGTGCAAGGGTGCCTAGATTGGTGCATGGCTGCTGTTTTAGCGCCGGCGTAGGGGAGCGCACAGGGGTACGCCGTATTCTTTTAAATACAGCACATCCCTGTGTTTTTTAAAGGAATCAGCTTGGTGCAGAAGAACTGCTTGCAGCACCGCGCTGCAACATTTCATTGTTAATATCCCCCACAGTCTCCTTCCACACCATGACTCACATGCTTATTTTCCTCTCACTCTGGGCCTTGCTTGTGAGTCATGTGCTGCTTGGTGATCAGCTCTACTTTATGCAGTGTAGACCTATGAGGTTTTTGGGATCAGTAATGTAACTTTCATACATGGGAGTGGCTCCATACCAGATCTGCATAATCTGAAGATTTCTTTGCCATATGAGTGATGGGGTTCCCCGATTCCAATCTACTCTGTAACCCTCTGCCAATGGACTGTTGGTGCCTGCTTAGAAGTGTACAGGGGAGAAATTATTTTTCTCATCTATGTCAGTTGCACAAGAATGAACTAATAAAAAGCTGAACCTGTGTACAATTCTTAGTTTTTGGATCATGAAAAGGATAACAAATTCCAATACCAGAACGCAGGCAGTAAGTGCCCTCACATCAAGATCAGACTTCATCGAAGGTACGTAAGTGAAGCATTAGTCTGTCCCTACACTACTACTAATGTGACATCCCTACTTAGCATTCCCCAGGCAAGTTAAGAAAAGGTGTCAGTGCATGAAGACTCCCTAAGAAGTGCACTCACGTTGCATGGGTCAAGTGGCCAAAGGCTACAGAGCTCATTCTAGGATGCTCCTTCCCTCTCCATCGATCTCTCTTCTCCTAACTCAACCCCTGGGGCACTGTCCCTAATTCAGAACACCAAATCATAGAACATCCATTGGGCATCATCCCTTCGCCTCATCCTGCTGGGCACCTCCTCATAGGTGATTTTCCATTTAGTTTCGATACTCCCAGCCTCTGGCTCCCTGCCCTTGATTCCCAGACCTTCTCCAGTGAGGAAAAACACCGTCTCACAGGGAAAATGCATTTCAGGCCTGCAGAAACCGGCCAACATAAGGAAAAAAACACATAGGCCTTATGAAGCCACATGTAAATTACCATTTTACTAAGCATCTCTAAATCAACACGTTACATAAGCACATCAAATACGGGAATAATTTGTAAGCCTCATACACAGATTCTACATGTTAATGTTTTCAGCTAAACCTGTATGTATTGCAACAATAATTTCTTCACGTTTGCCTGAAGATTACACCTAGTACATCACCTTTCACATTATTACAGTACACATTCTACTATCTCATGTTAATACGACAAAAGAATATATGCAGGTGCGAATTACTCATGATTATGAGGCACCCCTAGAAATGAAAGAACACAATCACGCTCTATCATGAGGACTGATGGCTGATCCTTTAAGGATACTTTTGCTGTCTAGCGCCAATGCCTCTTGATCTGTGTGTCTTGGAGACTTCTTAGGGACTGTCAGACTTTAGTTACTATATTGATAACATTATACTGTGCATGCATGACCGTGTGTGCTATCGTATGCTGTTCACATGATTTAGAGTGCTTCTATGTGTTTTGTTTGTGCATCAATCCATATTAAACAATGTACAGCCATTACAATGTAAAATTCACTCACATCAAACATCCCAGAACTATTGGCTTTGCCAGTGTTTCTTGAATATCTGATTACAAATGTGCTAGTATCCTCTCGGCACACTCATGATTTACTTAATAATGATAAAAATAATAATAATAATTACAATCATAATATCATGGATCTTTATAGTCCTCGTTCTCCATCACTGCTGTTTTGTTTTTCATCCAGTGCATGATCGCCCTGGGCCTGTTTCCAGCAGGGTGTTATTGTGCCAAGGCGCGCGACCGGCCAATGACACTCTCCTGTCTGTAATTACAGCGGCGTGCAACACACCTGCCTGGGGCTGCTTCTGTGCCAACCTACGGTGCTATTTATCAAAACAACATGCATGTTTGCCAGCCTAGACACCTGCCTGGCCGGGCAGCGTGGAGCGTCAGTGTGAGTGTTATACATCTATAGATTTGGGCTTTACTATTGATAACCGTTGTCTCGAGAGGCTGGAAATTTGTGGGCTTAGATCATCGTTTCATTTACTGTAATGCCACCTCTAGGTGCCCTCCTGCTGATAATGCCTGGTTCCTCTGGGCCTGCCACGCTGGCTGCCGCCGCCTTCACTCAGCAGGCGTGCCCCTCTCTTACCAGGTCTCACCTTGAACCCTTTCAACATGAGAAAAACTTGGAAGCGAAATGTTCGTGACTTATTGTTAGGTTCTTGGGGTTTCCATAATACACAGCCTGCTGCCGGATTACATTTTTTGCGGTTTCATATAACACAAACTTGGCTCAAGGACATTAGAGTGCTTTATATAAGAACATTACCTGTATATTTGATAAGGTTCACTGGCTGGGCCAGCCCTATAGGATGTTGAACTGAGGCCTGAATGTGGACCAGGTCTCCCAGGTCCAAAGCCCATAGCCCTAGCTGCTAGGCTACATCGCCACCCTGTCTCCTACCCTTTCCACCTGATAACGCGCTTACCCCGAAGTTTGCGTCAGCTTGTGATGACACGTATAAGGGACTATGTTCTGGGCGCATTCTTGGTTACAAGCTATGTCACACTCTTTGAGCTTTGGCGTGGTGTTAAAGGGTTAAGGCCAGAGCAATTCACCAATTTTTTACACATCATCTAGTTTCATAGACATGGCCACTGCCCAGAAGATGAGGATGTACTTTTGCATAATGTAGTGGCAAATTCTCTTGGGTACCTTAATAACTTTCCTTATGGTATATCTGAGGCATGTAAAATAAGCCTTTTTACTGAACAAGCTGCTAAAGTGACTGGTTGGTTATACTGGGTACCAGCAGCTAGACCAGCAGTTGGCCATAGGGCACTTGACCTATGCCTATGAACCAATAACATTCACCAGTCCTTGTTTTATAGAATATAAATAAATCAGTGTGCGAATTCATTGATTTACCAAGGGCGTCTCACCTGCTTGCCCTCTCTACGCCATACACTTAGCTGAAGCAGCCTTAAAGTCTGCGGTCCGATTCACTAAGGTAAACTGAGATGAAAGTTTAACTTTACGACTTTCGGGATTCACAAAGGGCATTCATGAGTAGTAAAGTTAAACTTTTCTCTCAGTTTAACTAAAGTTTTGGTCTTAAGTCTAACTGAGACCAAAACTTAAGTTACACTGAGACAAAAGTCTAACTTTACTACTGGACAATGCCCCTTGTGGATACTGAAAGTCATGAAGTTAAACATTCGTCTCAGTTTACTTTTGAATGAGGCCCAGAATGCACCCATGGGTTGGACCATCATCATTCATGAGCAGACTAACCAATGAGCTCGCCGGCATGGCCCTGACTTAAGCGGATCTGCTTCCCTGTGCCACATTGCCTAGACTGGCCCTCTTGCTCCTCCAAGTGCGTGCATCTCAGAATGGTTCCCACCCACAGCTTTACTTGCAAGTAAATGTATTTGATTTCGTTGTCTTAAATTGAACTAAATGTGTGTAGCATGGTGAGAGACATCAGATTATTTTGAAGACTGGCATAAATTCCAGACTTCACTGAAGGCAAAGAAAACAGCATGTCTCTTGAATGTGAAATGCATATACTGTTTTGTAGGTCACATAGTACATACGCACCACCAACATAATTATTATCACATATAAAACTGAATTACAGATGGGTAACAGACAGGGTTAGTTCCCACCAGGGTATACTCAGTTTCACCAAATAGACAACGAGAATGAAAATCAATGTCTATGACGTCATTCTGACCTCGAGTGCTGCAGAATGTTTAGTTTGTTAAATATTAAGGCTGCTAGGTTTTGATTCGAGCTCATACCGCTTTCTTCCACCACTCGGCACTTCCTATATCTTTATATTACAGCTGCTGAAACTGATTCATCACTTTGTCCCTCTGTACCTGTTTTCCTTTCGTTTACTTTTCAATATTTCTCCTTTTTCTCAATTTCTCTAGTTTCTCTTGCTTTTTCTAAAACTCTTGTGATGAAAAGACCCCGAGAACGCCAAAAGTGAGGAGCCAGTGTTCGCCATCTGCCACCCGCAGTGTCCCTCAGTTAACATTAACTATGCATGTTTTCTTTATGGTAGCCTCACAGAGAAAATGGTACAGGTGGGCCGGCCTCTGTATCCCCATTCTAAATTGGTCTGCTCAGTCCAAGAGAGATGATGTACAAGTGCTTGCTGCATGGGTAACGTTTTTTACCCTTCTCCACTGCCTCCTTTCTGGTCCTTGCTATTTCTCCATGGCATCAGGCTGTTTCTCACCCATTGCTCAAGTCCCTGTAGACCTTACTTCCTCCTTCTCCCGTTGTTTGTCCCTCCTTTTGCAGCATGGTGACTGAACACACATTTTTTTGGGGTATGCACAGGGAGATTAAGTGATTTGCCCAGAATCACAGAATGTGGACGCGACCCCGAGGCCCCAACCTTGGTTTCCAGCACCAAAAAATTGTTTAAAAAAAAGTTGATACTTGTATAGCGCACTACTCACCCGCAAGGGTCTGAAGGCGCTTGTACGAATACCGCTGTGGAACCCATCCTGGCTTTCCCTGTGAGGCGACCACTCCTGGGCACCCCCAAGGTGGAGGCCAGGCATCCTTAGCGTTGTGGGGGCCGTTGTGGAGATTAAGCAAGCTATTGCCCAGAGTTGCAGAGTGGGACTCCATGATTGGAATGGCACCGAGGCAAGAATTATCAGGTCCGTGGAATTTTTGAGCCCAAGACCCGCCGAGGCGGGGAATTGAACCCTGGTCCCAGTCTAGATCTCTGCATCAGGGTCTGCCGCTCTAATCAATGAGCCACACTTCTCCACATCAAAGTCGGCAGTCTAGCCGACGGACCACATCCTCTCCCCACATTGACGTCTCCTGCCATACCCACATGCATTACTAGCAAAGCATGCTAGACCACCCAACTGGAACTCACACTACCTTATTCTGACATAGTCCCAGGCTACCTCTTCCCCCAGGAACATCAACAGAATCCAGGCACAGAGCACTGCTCGCCGCTATCGGAAGACTCATCACAGTTTGCCTTAAATTCTCATGGCCAACTGAGATGGGGAGGACATCGGTCAAGGAAGAGCTGAGCACATGGGGCCTGCGGTCAACAAGCTACTGGAACATCAAAGGAACTTGCTTATGAATATACTTTGGACTGTAGGATTAACATAGAGCTTCATGCTAATGGTGAGACTATATTTAGAATCAGATTCTTCAAACCAATTATAGTATGTTTCTAGGAGAAGGAGTGAGGCTCAAGGGGTTATGTAACCGGGACAGAACCCATATCCTACGCTCCAAAAAGTAGGACTGCCTGTCAGGTGGCAACACCCCTAAAGTCCACCAGGTAATTTGAAAGGTAATTCTGTAAAGACAGGCCATGCCTAGTAGAACTTTAGTCTGTTTCAGGAATTAATGTCCAAAGAAATCTTTAGTGTCTTTAATATCTATTTATTGGAGTCATCAGGGATTGTGTCTGATATAACACAGTTCAGCCGGCACGTGTTTCGCCCAAAGTGGCTGGCATGCCAAGGGCTTTTTCAAGGCAAAAAATCAAAGAGAACAGTGTTCCAGTCGTATTAGTAGCATAACTTCCAAGGAAAAATCCAGAAACGGCCCCTGCGGTCTTTAATGTTTTGCTCTTGGCGAAACACCTGTCAGCTGCACTGTGTTACATTGCTGTTGAGGTGATGATGACATCAATGCTATCATGCTCTCATGTTAACCAGGTTTCTATGAGGCCACTGGGTTCTACGGCACTTGGTGGAGAGCAGACGATGGGATTCCCCTTGCATTAGTGCTTGCTGAAAAAATGTCCTAAAATTAAACATTGTAGATCCTATGCTTCTTAAATTTGGCAACAAGCA
This sequence comes from Triturus cristatus, assembly GCF_964204655.1. NCBI lineage: Eukaryota > Metazoa > Chordata > Amphibia > Caudata > Salamandridae > Triturus > Triturus cristatus. The sequence continues at coordinate 327,767,996 of NC_140590.1, read as the reverse complement.
CCTTTTCTAGGTCAAGCCAGCATCGTGGTTGTTGAACCCTTCAAAGAAGAGTGTGGCACATCCAGCTGTGCGATGTACAGATTTGCCCCACTGCGTACAGCTGTCCTTGTGCTAGATTAATTAGCATTTCATCTGCTTTGACTGAGCAAACATATTTACGCTAGTGGCACTGTTGTTATGGTCCGACAAATTAATTAAACTAGTGGTACTGTCATTTAGGCTAGAGTAGTGCATAAGCTATAGCCGGGCAGTGTGTCAGAAGAGGATGTGGCGTAAGGGCCAAAGCTGCCGACTTTGGAGCTAGGGAGCCAGGTTCGTGTCTTGGCATTGGCACAACATCCTGTAAATCTGGGCAAATCAAGTTATCTGCCAGTGCCTACCAAAAATGAATGTGTAATGTAGCTGGGCCTCGTGCAAAGCGGTCCACTACCTTCTGCTCGAGTTTTCACTATATAAAACTGCAAGAATGTAACACCCTGAACGTCTCAGGATCGTTTAACAGACACGACAATGAGGACGCAACCACTTGTGAAGGGTTAGTTCTTTTAATGAAGGCAAATAAAATACAAAGAACAAACAAAAGTTATAGTCACTGGAATCCTCCAGGCTAAGTACGTTACCAGCCCACAGCACGGATGGTCCTAACCGTCCTCTGCATATACGCCGATCCCGGCGTATGCCAACAGAGGGCAGAAATGAAATGGCCGACAATGCCAATCGGTAGGCTGTGAGGGGCACGAAGAGTGTTGGGGAGAATCGAGGAGTCAGGGAAACACCCAGCCGGGGTCTCTACCTGAAGGGAGCAGCCGCTCAACCTCTTCCTCAGACTGCACCGGGACGCGGAGTCACCTCCTGGTGATGCGTCACCGATACCCCAATCACAAGCAAGAAGACTGAACCGAGAGCAGCCGCTCGATCGATCCTGTGGACTTCCGAGTCTGTAACGCGGCAAACACCTCCTGGTGTGCGTTACAGCTGGCAGTCCCTGTGTCTCTGGTCGGGCTGGGAGTTACGACTCCAACCAGCAAAAGCGCCACTGCGCTTGGACTCAGCCGAGTCAAAAAGCGAAGCTCAATGGTTGACCGGTAGAGCTTCCGGGTCCTTCACAGGTGACGATGGGGCAAGACAAGGCCCAGGGAGTAACGACTCGACCTACCTCCGTTCTTGCCTTACTGGAGCACCACTCCGGAACACTGCTCTTCACGAAGCAGGTACGTCGGTGTAAACACAATATCCGACAGCCTTGTACCTCCCGGTTCCTCCCTTTATAGGGCGTGTTTTCCTTGAGTTATGTAACAGCTCTCCTGTTTACATAAGGGCGTGTTTCCCTTGAGTTATGTAACAGCTCTCCTGTTTACATAAGGGCGTGTTTCCCTTGAGTTATGTAACAGCTCTCCTGTTTACATAAGGGCGTGTTTCCCTTTAGTTATGTAACAGCTCTCCTGTTTACATAAGGGCGTGTTTCCCTTGTATGACAGGAATTCTTGACAGTACATCCTCCCTCTCAGCGGCTCCCCACGGGTCCAGCGCTGGCAGGAAAACGCCGATGGAACAAGGAGACCAAGCGCGGAGCATGAACCCCTTCAGCCGGTTCACATGAATGCTCCTCCGGGCCATAGCCTTTCCACGCAACCAGGTACCACAGCTTCCCCCTGCGCCATTTGGACGCCCGTATGCCCGACACTTCATACTCCACCTCCGACTCCACGCATACCGGCCTAGGTGTCCCAGACGGCTTGGAGGGTGCTGGTTTGAGCAATGATACATGAAAGACAGGGTGTATCCGCAATGACTGGGGCAAGCACACCTTCAAGTTCACGGGACCCATACACTTGGTAATTCGATAGGGGCCCATGTACTTGGGATGGAACACACTGTTCTTTCGAAACCTCATGTTTCTTGTGGATATCCAGACGTAGTCTCCAGTGCGGTACAGTGGCCCGGGCCTTCTCTTCCTATCTGCCGCAGCCTTGTATCTTCTCTTGGCCTCTATTAGGACAGCCCTTGAGCGCATCAACGTGTCTTTTATGTGTGCCACCCTGTCCGCTGTGGCGGGAATCCTGTCCTCTCTGAACGGATGTAGAAATGGCAAGAACCTGGGATGTTGGCCATAGTTGCTATAGAACGGAGATGACTGTGTGGAGCTGTGAGTGGCGTTATTATAGGCTATCTCTGCAACCCATAGCAAGTCGACCCATTCTTCCCTGCCCTGGTCCACAAAACATCGCAGATACTGTTTGAGCGTTTGGTTCAGGCGCTCGGTTTGGCCGTCCGTTTGAGGGTGGTAGCTGGTGGACAGGGCGGTCTTAACATGCAGCGCAGTGCACCAAGTCTTCCAGAATTGCGCAGTAAACTGCGACCCCCGGTCCGACACGATCACCCCAGGTAATCCATGCAGTCGTACCACATTCTTTAGGAGTAGTGACGCCAATTCCCCGGCCGTAGGGACTCTCTTGCAGGGGATGAAGTGCCCCATTTTCGTCAAGTAATCCACCACCACCAGTATTGCCGTCATCCCCTGGTCTACCGGTAGGCCCACCACGAAGTCCAGTGATATGCTATCCGGGGTCGGAAGTGGATGTAAGAGCCCTTGGGTTCGGCCATGGTCGGCCTTCATGGTAGCACACGTAGGACACTCCTGTCCCCACCTCCTGACATCCACTCTCATGGTTGGTCACCAGAAATGCCGTCCCATGCTAGCCACCGTTTTTTCAAAGCCCAAATGACCTGCGCATGGAGAGTCATGGCACCAGATGAATGCTTGTTTCCTTAGCCTAGGCGTGGGTATCAATAGGCACCTGCCCTTCAGGGGTATCCCGTCCTTCAGCTGCCATTCTCTGTGACTGAGGAGCCACCTCCGCCATGCGAATGACCTGATCCCTCTCTTTATTCCCCTCAGGAAAGTATCCGGTTGGATAACCCCCAATACCATCCTCGGGGAAATGATGGAACGCTCGGTTGCAGGCAATGGTTCCTTAACTGCAGATTGACGGGACAGGGCGTCCGCCTTCCGGTTTTCCGTCCCCGGCCGATATGTGATGCGGAAGTTGAACCCCGCAAAGAAGATCATCCACCGCAGCTGCCTGGGAGAAAGGTGTCTAGTGGCCGTCATGAACTGTAGGTTCCGATGGTCCGTGTACACCGATACCACATGTCTTGCCCCCATCAACCAATGCCTCCATTCGGTGAAGGCGTCCTTGATTGCGAGAAGCTCCTTCTCCGCAATATGGTAGTTGCATTCGGCGTCGTTGAGTTTGCGGGACATGTACGCAACGGGATGAAGCACCCCTGTGTCGTGGTTGCGTTGGGACAAGATAGCCCCCAGCGCCACATCCGACGCGTCCGCTTCCACCACGTAGGGGAGATCCGGATCGGGGTGAGCCAACACCGGCGCCTTACCAAAGGCGCTTTTCAGGGCCTCAAAGGCTTTGTTCGCTTCAGGGGACCAGACAAACTCCTTGGACTTCCTCAGTAGCTGTGTGATTGGGGCCACCACTCCTGAAAATCCATCTATAAACCGCCTGTAAAAGTTGGCGAAGCCAATGAAACTTTGGACGTCCTTCACGCTTTGGGGCACCGGCCATTCTTTCACCGCCTTGATCTTTCGTTCTGCCATCTCCTGTCCCTCTGGACTCAGCATCACTCCGAGGAATTCCACGGATGTGACGTGGAAGTCACACTTGCTGAGTTTACAAAACAGCATGTTTTCCCTCAGCTTTTGGAGCACAGCTTTGACGTGGTGTACGTGCTCCTCCACACTGGACGAATAGATGAGGATGTCGTCGATATATACGACCACGTAGATATCCAACTCCTCTCTGAATACCTCATTCAAAAAGTACTGAAAGGCTGCCGGGGCGTTGCACAGACCGAACGGCATGACGAGGTACTCAAAAAGGCCGAACCTGGTCTTAAAGGCGGTCTTCCACTCGTCTCCGTCCCTCATGCGCACCAGATGGTATGCCCCTTTCAAATCCAACTTGGTGTAGATACGAGCTTTCTTGACCTGTTCCAGAAGTACACTGATGAGAGGCAAGGGGTACCGATTTTTTATGGTTATCGCATTCAATGCCCTAAAGTCCACACAGGCTCTCAGCTCCCCATTAGCCTTCGGGATGAAGAAGAGTGGCGAGGCGGCCGGAGACTTGGACGGGCGGATGAATCCTAGCTTGAGGAGTTTATCCAGGTACCCCCGGAGATGCACGTTTTCAGGCTCCGTCAGGGCATACAGCCTGCCGCTGGGAACGCTGGCCCCTGGCACCAGGTCGATCTGGCAGTCAAACTGTCTATGTGGTGGTAGCACTTCCGCCTTCACCTCATCAAATACATCCTCAAAACTGTGATAAGCCTGGGGGAGAGCCACATCTTTTTCTGCCGCTGTAGCCACCGTCTGACTCCCGCTCTCATCTGCGTCAAGGGATTCCGTTCTTATTCCACAATGCAGGATGCAATACGGTGACGTCATTTCGATGCGATGTGTTGGCCAATCCACAAAGGGGTTGTGTTTCTGTAGCCACGGCAATCCCAATATGACGCCATATTGGGGCGCTCGGATGATGTTAAAATCGATTTGTTCCAAATGGTTCCTCCCATATCTCATCGGAAGGACCCCCGTGTGCTGTCCGATGGGCCCCGTCACCAATCGCCTTCCGTCTACCGCATAGACGTCTTCGGGTACTGCTTTGGGAAGAAGCACTAGCCCTAGCCTGCATGCCTCGTTGTGGTCCATAAACATGCCAGTGGCCCCTGAATCCACCATGGCCACAACGGGTATCCACTGGTCATGCACTCCCACGTGCACCGTGATAAACAGGTGTCGTTGTCCCTTAGTGACCGAGTTGGAAAGTGAAGGGATGGATGAGTGACTCCGAGATGCCCCTTCTCTGGTCTTGGAGTCCTCTAGTTTTCCGCCGGTATGTCCACCACGGCTGTTACCGACCGGTTGGCCCGATAACGTGACGTCTTCGGTTTGGCAGGGCATGCACGTACGTAGTGGCCTTTTTTGCCACAATATAGGCACAATCCTTGTTTACGGCGTGACTCTTTCTCCGTGGCTGTGAGGCTCGCTCGTATTGCGCTGATGTCCATGGGTTCTCCCTTGGATGCGGTGGAAGTTTCAGGACTTCCCACCGTCACATAGGATGGAAGGGATTTTCCTTTTCTCCCATGATCCCCCTTTCTTTCACTTAGCCTATGTTCCAGCCGTAATACCAGGTTGATAAGGCCCTCACATGTCTTGGGTTGAGGGTCAATATGAGCCACGGCGTCCTTGAGCTCATCGCACAGCCCTTGATGGAAGAGCGCCGTCTGTTTAGCAACAGGCCACTTGGTTTCCGCAACCAGCCTTCGGAACGCGTTGAGATACTGCACCAGGTCGTTGGATCCCTGTCTCAACTCAAGCATTTCACGGTCCGCCGTGTACGAGTCAGCCCTTCTGTCGAATACCTTCAGGAATTCCTCGCGAAAAGCACCCCAATCACATAAGAGGGGGTCGTCCCTGCTCACCAGAGGTACGGCCCATTGTGCCGCGTTTCCAGCCAAATAGGATATAAGGAAAGCCACACGAGCCTGACTCGTGGGGAACGCCTTTGGTTTGCACGATAAATGTAGCGCCACTTGTGTGAGGAATACCTGCACTGTGTTAGGATCCCCACTGTACCTCTCTGGTGTTGCCAAGGGGATGGCTACCGGCATTTCCACTACTACCGCAGGGTTCTGGTTCGTGAGGGAGGTGCTGGGCGTGAGCGGGTCCAATTGGATAGCATCCAGTCTGGCTTTTACATCGGCTGTTTCTTGCCTAGAGGCAGCCACTTCAACTTGCATGGCCGCTAAAGCAGCCAGCACATCATCAAGTGTTGCCATGTCTGTTATCGACCGGGAGACAGTTAGTGTTATTAAGGTCGGATATTTTGTAACGCCCTGAACGTCTCAGGATCGTTTAACAGACACGACAATGAGGACGCAACCACTTGTGAAGGGTTAGTTCTTTTAATGAAGGCAAATAAAATACAAAGAACAAACAAAAGTTATAGTCACTGGAATCCTCCAGGCTAAGTACGTTACCAGCCCACAGCACGGATGGTCCTAACCGTCCTCTGCATATACGCCGATCCCGGCGTATGCCAACAGAGGGCAGAAATGAAATGGCCGACAATGCCAATCGGTAGGCTGTGAGGGGCACGAAGAGTGTTGGGGAGAATCGAGGAGTCAGGGAAACACCCAGCCGGGGTCTCTACCTGAAGGGAGCAGCCGCTCAACCTCTTCCTCAGACTGCACCGGGACGCGGAGTCACCTCCTGGTGATGCGTCACCGATACCCCAATCACAAGCAAGAAGACTGAACCGAGAGCAGCCGCTCGATCGATCCTGTGGACTTCCGAGTCTGTAACGCGGCAAACACCTCCTGGTGTGCGTTACAGCTGGCAGTCCCTGTGTCTCTGGTCGGGCTGGGAGTTACGACTCCAACCAGCAAAAGCGCCACTGCGCTTGGACTCAGCCGAGTCAAAAAGCGAAGCTCAATGGTTGACCGGTAGAGCTTCCGGGTCCTTCACAGGTGACGATGGGGAAAGACACGGCCCAGGGAGTAACGACTCGACCTACCTCCGTTCTTGCCTTACTGGAGCACCACTCCGGAACACTGCTCTTCACGAAGCAGGTACGTCGGTGTAAACACAATATCCGACAGCCTTGTACCTCCCGGTTCCTCCCTTTATAGGGCGTGTTTTCCTTGAGTTATGTAACAGCTCTCCTGTTTACATAAGGGCGTGTTTCCCTTGAGTTATGTAACAGCTCTCCTGTTTACATAAGGGCGTGTTTCCCTTGAGTTATGTAACAGCTCTCCTGTTTACATAAGGGCGTGTTTCCCTTTAGTTATGTAACAGCTCTCCTGTTTACATAAGGGCGTGTTTCCCTTGTATGACAGGAATTCTTGACAAAGAACTAAAAAACTTTGGAACTTCATTGTGCCCGTATGTTAGCGGACGATCAAATCTCAGCCGTGGGTGTGTCCCGACATGCGTATTTTCACACAAGCCTGACTCCTACATTCACTGTGGGCCGCAGACGGTTACTGAGTGTTTTCCAGTTTCCTCTGAGCGCTACTCAAGGAAGACAATGGGGGGAGGATATTCTCAAGAACGTGTGATAACCATCGTAAAAGTTACTTAAAGCAACCTTCAACACCGCAGTCTACAGCGGGAAAATTATGCCGTGTTAATGAAGCATTCTAAACACTGCGGCACCATGCAATATTCCCCAGATAACGCGTCAACTGACCGTGTGAAAATCAACGCCACGCCACAAAAATGCAAAACGCAAACGCAAAAAAAAGCTGCGATGAGGCCAATCGCGATACAAAAATCTTCGAAAACCAGCTACAAGCGTGCAATTCACACGCGTCAGGCACCATAAATGTAGAAAAAAACTGACAAACAAATGCCAAACAACAGCCAAGCACAATGGATGTTGCCGGAGAAAGTACGGAGGAGAACCAGAACTCCACAACCCCCTCGGAGGACCTGCCTGGGACCTCGGGGTCAGGGAAGGGCAAGGAGAAGAAGAGTAGGAAGAAGCCCTTCAGTCCACAGGAAAACAGGATCCTGATAGCGGAGGTGGTCGAACACCATAAACAACTGTTCGTCACCTCCACTGTGTCATTGGCAACACAAAATGGACTATTGAAGTCCATCGTGGACAAGGTGAATGCAGTCTGAGTGCTGAAGAGGACAATGGAAGAGGTCAAGAGGAGCTGGAATGACGTCAAGCGCAAAAACAAGCTGAAACTCGCCAACAACCGGAAGACAGCAATGCAGACTGGAAGTGGGAGTCCTGCGCCACAGGAGGAGCTGGACGACATGGAGGAAATGGTGTCCACAGTCATTAATGGGGAGACAGTGGCTGGAGTCGGGGGACCGGACACTGCTCAACATGACCGGACACAACAGCACCAGGGTGAGTAACGACCAGGGACTGGGTTCCACAATGACCTCAAAACCATCCTCATGGCATTGCTGCCATAAGGCTTGGCGTGTATGCATGCTACTGCTACCACTACATCCACATGTCTACCCCCTGAAGTGTCAGTGCCACACAGTGCGGCAGACATTCCACCTCCGGCACCTGAGGTGTAACTGCCACACAGTGCTGGAGAAAGGCCAGCACCACCCACACGTGAGGCACATGAGACAGCAGAGGACGAAGATGCGGATGAAACCGCCTTACTGGTACGGAGAAAACTGTAGCATTCATCTCTGCCATATGGTCAGTTTCAGCTTGGTTCTGCCCTCTGCATCATCACCTTTCACTGTCCCCTGATACACTCTGCAACACTCACCTTGTACCTCGCAATGGACTGCCATATTCTGTATATTCACTAATGAAACAGCTAACAGACTGCGGACTGAACTCTTCCTCTTCCTTTGGATTGTCATTCCCTGAAGGACTCTGGCTGGCCCTCTACGAGCCAACATTGTAAAGTGGGCTTTGCATGGCCCTGTACTGCTCCAGATGCAACACTCCACTGAATGTGCATTAAACATTCCGAATCACACAGATGTGTAGTGTCTATGGTCTTTCACATGTGGTAGTATGGACGAATGTAGGGTCAGTGAATTCCTCCTACGTCCATGTGGCTCATGTCGTTGGACTTGGGTCACAGGGTGACACATTGTGAATGTAGTCAGGGTGGCACAGACGCAATCACAGAGACACACAAATTTGTTACTTCCTTGTCCAGCCACGTACAGAACAACGTCCAGAGCCCCGGGGTCGTTGTTTAAACCCTTATGCTGGACTGGCACACGCCAGGCCAGCCCACTCCACTTATGCCTACAGGGGGGGCGACAACGCTACATGTTCCAGGTCTCCCCTGTAGGGATCTGCTGCTCACAGGTCTAGTTGTCAGCATGCCACAGCCACTCCCTCGGGGCTGGTGTACACCCACACCACACCCATCCAGCACACGCATCACGCCACATGTGACCCTGCCAATAAAAAGGGAAGGGCGCATGTGCTCGATGCCATTTCCAACCTCTCTTGGGATGTATCCGTGTGGTTTGCATGTAGGCATGGGGACCCAGGGACCTGCAACATCACATTCTGCAGGCCCGGTGGTGACATGATGGCGTCCGCACCACAATACCCAATCATGGAGGGTCCATAACTTGCGGGGCACAGACTTAGTGGCACCGGATACACTGTGGCCGGCACAGGCACACCGCCACGGGATGGTGACTTACGGTGCACTGAGGTAGGGGCACCGTAAGTGCTGAGCGGGTGTGCAGCCTGCGATGATGCCCCCTCCTGGCAGTCCAGACTGCTCAGGTTTTGTGTGCCCTGCTGGACCCCAGTGTAGGCCTGAGCCAGCGGACAGCGGGGGCCTACCACCACACGGCGTGGCCTCACGGGTCACAGAGTTAGTGGCACCTCAAGGGCTGAGTGATGATGCCCTGTGCACTGGTATGTCCTCTGCCATGGCGAAATCAAGAACCAGCATCAAATGTGAGACCTGGTGGCCTGCGGAGCGGGGCTGCATGATGTGGAGGGTACCATTGTCCGCGGGCCCTGGGCTTGTGGCTTGCAGCGGCACGTGGTGGGCCCACTTCTCTACACACCGGTGGCGGAAGGTGAGCAGTGAGGCCTGGGTGCGCAGGGGCGGGCATGCCCCGCTGGGTGGCGGGAGGGCCTGGGGTGCATCTGCCTGGGAGCACAGGGGCGGGCATGCACCGCTGGGCAGCAGGAGGAGCTGGGGTGCATCTGCCTGGGTGCGCAGAGGCAGGCATGCACCGCTGGGCAGCGGGAGGGGCTGGGGTGCATCTGCCTGGGTGCGCAGCGGCGGTCTGGCGATAATGTCTTGTGCAATTGTATGTACTGTGCCATTCATGTATCTGGACTCTGTTTCAGATGATGTCTCAGATGTGAGACCTGGTGAACTGCACCACATACCGGCATGTGGTAGGAGACACACCAGTGGCAGCAGGTGAGCAGTGTGGCCTGGGTGCGCATTGTCGGCCCTCTCTCTACCTGTCCCTCTCATGATTTTTGTCTTGCAGGCTGTGACCTACGGAATGTCCTGAGGGGAGCCGCCATGTGTCTTCATTTCTGTTCTGTGTTTATTTCAATAAATTTTCATTTGTTGCTTCGGTGAATGTATGATGCTCATTTTTGTGATGACACATGCATGTCACCAGATGTGATTGTGCGACATCAGGCGGATTATTTAGTACATGATTCCGTGTAGTTGATGTGGCATGTCTTTGGCCGGTGGGGGGTGCCGGGGAGTGGGGGTCATGGGGGTGGTGGCGGTGGGCGTTGTGGCCCTCTTGGGTGTCCGGCACGCATGTTCAGTGGCTCCATGGCATCTGTTGTTCTTCAGGTGTGGCTCTGGGCTGGGCTCCCTTTTGTGGTACAGGCTGCCGTCTGACTTTGCACCAGGTCAGAGCAGGTGTTAATTTTCTGCGGCTAGAGCGCCTTATCGCATGTTTTGTGGTCTTTTTGCCGATCTGGCTGGTCATTGAGAATGTTGCGAAGTGGTGTTGTCGCGGCTTTTTGCACAGGAACGCATACTCTGCATCTCATTAGCGATAGTTGCCGGGGTTATTTGTGGCTGGTATCGCAGGTAAACTGGTGCTATGGGCTGTTAGCACCAGCTTGTGAATGGGGTGATAATTTTATTGCGACTTTGGCTGCGTTGAAGTGCTGTTAACTTGGCGATAGCTCCTTGAGAATATGCCCCTATATTTTCAAACTGACTGTTCTGGCAGAGTAAGAATTCCCTATTCTGCTTCCCAATTGCTCTGGTCAGACCTCCTCTTTCCAATCTAGAAAAACAAAGGAAGAACTATTTTTTGTAAGCAACATAGAAAGGGGATTCCGGGAAGGAAAACGCGTTTGCTGTGATTTACTATTTCCTAATTGCTGTGCTCACACCTCTGCCTGAACGTCTGCAATATAAAGAAAGGACTAATTTTATTCAAACAAAATAGACAGGGACTTTTGGAAGTAAATTGTGTACCCTGCGGTTTAATACATCTTAAAACTGTTGTGGAAGGTGAAATGTTTTCTTCTTAAGTACACCACAATATGGAGAAACAGAATGTATAACATCAGTCTTTACAATCTGTTGGACCTACTCCTGTTTTCAGCACCAGCTGGCCCACCCCCAATTCAATGGGAAGAATGGATTGACAAATTTGAAAATTATTTGGAGGCTTCTGATGGATTGAATTTCAGAGCTTCGAGGAAAACAGTGCTTCTAATTAATACTTTAGGAAAAGAAGGTCAACATGTTTTCATGTTTTTACCAATAGCAACAGTGTCAGACTGTGCTCACATTGGTAAGATTTATATAGAGGACAAGAAAGCGCTAGAAATATATTTTTGAAAGCAAGTAAATATAGTAATGTAAAGACGTACAATTTACAAACAAACCCAGAAGAGTCATGAAACAATAGATACATTTGTCACCAGATTTTAAGAGTTAGCCATATAATATGAATTTGGGAACATGATGGACCAGAAAATCAGAGATCAATAATTGGATAATGAGGAACCCAAAAAAATGCAAAAAAGGTTGTGGGCTGCTCGACATCCTACTGTGAAAGAAGCAACTGATATTGCAAAAATAGTAGAAGAATCAGACTCTTGCATGAGAATGCAACAAATTAATTCAAAGAGAGTAATTGTTAAAGGTGATGTCAGTGCTACAGAAAGAAAAAGAGAACATAGCAAAACCCCTCAAAAGTCAAGAAGAAAAGAACTAGCCAGAGAAATTGAAACAAACATTGAGTACATTTTATAAGAAACTGCCACTTAAAGGATGCATATGACATGTTGCTGACTTCAAAGGATGTTTTCCACAAGCAATAACATGTAGTGGGAATTAAAAGGTCAGAAAAGTACCAACTTTTCATGAAAATCGTTAACACTATTCTTCCCAAGAATTATTACTTAATCAATGCAACAATATATTTATTGCAAATGTATTAATAGATAACTCATCAATCAATTCATAAATCAAACATTATATATACTTAAGCGAAATCACTTTAGACCCCAACACTACAGAGTGAATCTAATAAAAAACTAAATTTCTCTTAAAATAAAAACCAGGCCTCAACTTTTCCCACCCTCTATGTTCCTGTTTGATAGCCAGGATCCGTGGTCAAAGCTGACAATCTCGGTGGTGTTTATTGTTCACTATCTTTGAGTTACATTTCTAACATCACCAGAGGTATCAGCTCCACACACCCCCAGCCTTTGCATGTATATTCTAAATATGGGTATTTCTGTGTGGAGCTCCCAAGTGCTTTACCCCACATTCCCTTTATTGTTAATGCCAGTAGGTAGTTATAGTTAGGACCTTGTTTCCATTGGAAAAGTGTTTTTTCTTTTGCCAATATCTTTGACGCCGTTTGACAAATCTTGGTAACATTTTCAAAACTAATGGGGGGCCCGGTCAGCTCCTGCCTTGAAACATCCGGGGTGATTCCTTAAGCTGGGGCTGAGAAAAAAGGGGGTCCCTTTTTCTCCATGTTAATTTCCATAGGAAACTTTTGTTGCGGCTACAGCCCGAACTGCTGAACGAAATTACACCACATTTGGCAGAAAGGTAGCTCTTGGTCCAGAGTCCACTCTTTGCTTTAAATGGTGTAAATCTGTTCAGTAGTTTTTCAAATATTAAAGGAAAATCTGGGCGGAGCCTAACCACACTTCTGATCGTGAGATCTGATTGGCTGTCAGCACTTCATCCAAGAAGTGTTTGCAGCCATCTTGGGACCAATATACATGATAGAACCCCATTAAAATGCATTTTAGTGAATTGAAGGTTTTGAGGGCAACCAAAAGGAGAATGTATAAAGTGTGATAACAGACTTTCGTTACATTATAAATGATTGCTGATGGTACCATACTAATTTTAGGAATTGTGGTGTGTTCAAAGGTGATTTTACCCTTTGAAAAAGCCTTCTGCTGGATTATCATGAATCATGTTTGAGAGAAAACTACTTTCTCATGCTTTTCCCATAGAGTTTGGAAGGTGTTCGAGAAGGTAAAATGAGAGCATATTTTCTGTAAATTTACATTATCTTTCTCAGTCATGTGAGAATGAAGTCAGACATTCTCAGTAAAACATGTACATCCCACAAGGGCAGAGACTGTCCGTTGATTCAAATACAGGACCTGAGGCTTCGGATTATGCTTTCTCTTTCTTTACTGAATTTTAACATCAGCCAATGAAAAAACGTTTTCCACCACAATAAACTAAATAACCATAGAGACTGTCACAGGATAAGGCACTCTTGAACATGAGCACTTCCTCTTTCTGTGCTGCTCGCAGCCGAGATAAGTGCTCCATCTTTGTTTCTTAATGTATTTTATTGGTATGACATTATTATCTGCTTAATGTACGCTGCCAGCATTGCTGTTTTCAGGGTAACACATTGGTTAAGATATCGCGTATCCTAACAAGAGGTTCCACGGTCACGTGCGCTTGGGCGTACCTGTGGGATCCTCTGCTGTGTGTTTTTAGAGTTGGCTTGCGGCGTGTACAGGGGCAGCTCCAGTGCACCTCCTGGCCCGCCGCAACCCATCTCTGTTCAAATTGACCCCAGGAGGTGCGCCTCCATTTTCCTGGCAGCAGCGGTGTCCCTCTCTCGTCGGGCCTGCATTCCGAAAGAGCGGGTAGTCGCGTAGCCCATTTGGGATACTTTTGGGCTACTTTGGGCTACACGATGCCAAAAAAAATCGCAGGGAAGTTCAGAAGCTTCCTAGAACCGCTGTTTTTGTGAATTTTGGTTCGAATTACGCCCTCCTTGGCTGGAATATCTAGAAAACCCAGGCCAGTTGCAGGCCAAGTATATAAAAAAAAAATATATATATATATAGATTACCTACTGGCGGTCGCCAGTAGGTAGTTATAGTTAGGACCGTGTTTCCATAGGAAATCTGAAAATTTTATTTTGAATAACTTTGGCGCCGGTTGACGAATCCTCGCGAAATTTTCAAAACTAATGGGGCGCTCCGTTCAGCTCCTACCCTGAAAGTCTCGGGGTGATTCGTAAAGCGGGGGCCGAGAAAAAAGGGGGGTCCCAAAACGCGTTTTCCCCATGCATTTTTCCATAGGGACTTTAGTCGCAGCTACAGCCCGAATGGCTGAACAGAATTATGTGAAATTTGGCAGAGAGGTAGCCATAAGGTCCATGAAGTGCCTTTTGCAGGTTTGGTGTAAATCTGTTCAGTATTTCCTGAGAAATTAGCATTTAAATCAATATATATATCTGTAAGCGCGCAGCGTGCGCGCACTGAGCAAGTCCTGTGCGCGCACCTTGCCGATCGCGAGCGCACTTCTGATTGGTTGTTAGATGTCAGTAAACATTCGAATCGGTGGAAATCAGGAAGCGGCGGCCGCCATTTTGTCTCTCGCATAAAGAGGGGGTGAAAAACAAAGGGGGAGAACTTGAAAAGGGGGCAGAGTGGGGAGATATTGACCCACTAGGCATTGTAAGGGGGTCACAGTAGGACCTTGTAGGGCAAAAAAAAAGATTTATATTTTGAAAAAAAATATCGCCGAGCGCGCACCCGAATTTTTTTAAAAACAAAAAAATTAAAAAAAAATCGCAATTAATTAAAAAGATATAAGGTGGCTCTAAAAAGAGCCCTTGTGTTTATTGTGTGTTTTTTGGTACCTACAAGTAGGTACCGATGCAGAGTCTAAAGTTCAAGAGGAAGACTCTGTTCCCTTCATCATTGAAGTGTACACCATCTCCTCTATAAATGTCTTGCATGTTGTAACGCAAGTTGTTGTGGTATATAGAACCCATACCATAGTCTCTGAGGAAAGCAGAAATAGATTTGTTGACGTGCTTCCTTGCTTTGTCAATCTGCGGACAAAATTGGTTGGACCAGTTCCACTTTTGCCTTTGGCATATGTTAGAATATACAAAGGCAGTTTGTGGAAAAAGCGACATCAATTGCACAAAGGTGTCCTTAATAAGCATTTCCAGACCTACTCCAGTTAAAGTGCCTAGGTCATTTCCACCACAGTGCACAATAATAAGGTTAGGCTGTGGGAGATGTAGAAAGGTTTTCACCAAAGGCATTAATTGGTGCCACTTTAACCCTCTCTGACCAATCCATTTAATGTCTACATTTGGCAAAGCGAGGTCTGTCACCATACCTCTTTTTTCTATTTTTCACTCCAGAAGACATAGCTGTGACCTACAATCCACACTGTGAACATCTTCAAGGAGATCTGGATGCACTCAGAAGGTGTCTTTCAGTAGAAAGGCAAAAAGAAATGAAAGACAGTTGAAAAATGGGGGCACACATACCTTTTTTTATAAAAAGAACTCATTGGCTGTTTCAAACCATTCTACACTAAAAACTAGGCTGTATGTTTAAATTTTAAAAAGCATGTTTTGTATTGGTTCAGAAAAATGTGTGAACAAAGAACATTAGTTTGGATTTGCTGTTAGGTTTGAAAAGTCAAGCACTCTTGCTCTTTGGAAATGAAACATTGTCTGCTGAACTTCTGACCTCTCTGCTCACACCTGTGTTCCATAACCTGTTGCTATGGTAGCAGGCAGAAGTCAAGTTGGAGGAAGGGTACATTTGGAAAGGGGTTGAAGTTTTCAACCAATAGAAATGTGTGATTTCATTTGAAAAAATGTGGGAAGCACTGAGATTTGAAATTAACATGTATATGTGTGAAAAAAGAGAGGGAAACTGTGCCATTAACTGGTTCTGCTGAGAGGAGAGAGGTGTTCAGCTCAGAGATTCTGGTCTGATAAACTGCTGTGTGACTGCCACATTTCTTTCACAACTAACTAATTTTAAAGGTGAGTTATGAGTTTGAGAGGGGGTGTTTGTGGTTAATTTAGATATAAAAAAAGAATTGTGATTATTTGTTTAAAGTTGTGATTTACATTTTCTGTTTTGGGAGATATTTAACTGTTTTGAATATGTAAAATATTATGGAGTATGTTTTCACCATAAGTTAATGTGTACTGGTAACAATGAGGAATACTGTTTTGTGCCTACCATCAAACCATGAGTCTGTGTGCAGAGAAGAATTGTTGACAGAGATTTAATTTGTGTTGCTGTTGAAAAGTAAGACTTGCAGTTGAAAGAAAAGGACAGCTTCTTTTTAATTGTGATGGTTAGCATTTAGCAGAAATCACTTTGAAAGAAAAGAGAGGAAAATGGCAGCACATTTGAAAAAAGCATTAGTTCTGTAAGAATTGATAACCCAGGAAAGGGGCAGCCTGTGTTTTGTGCCTACCAACACAGCATGAGTCTGTGTGTATATAGGAATTGTTGTCTGAGATTTAATTTGTGAAGTTGTTGTTCAGTAAGAAATGCAGTCCTAGGAAAGGGGCAGCCTGTGTTACGTGCTTAAAATGATGGCATGAGTCTGTGTGCACACAGGAATTGTGGGCAGAGATTTAATTTGTGAAGATGTTGTTCAGTAAGAAATGCAGTTCCAGGAAAGGGGCAGCCTGTGTTATGTGCCTAAAATGATGGCATGACTCTGTGTGCACACAGGAAATGTGGGCAGAGATTTAATTTATGAAGTTGTTGTTCAGTAAGAATTGCAGTCCCAGGAAAGGGGCAGCCTGTGTTATGTGCCTAAAATGATGGCATGAGTCTGTGTGTGCACAGGAATTGTGGGCAGAGATTTAATTTGTGAAGTTGTTGTTCAGTAAGAATTGCAGTCCCAGGAAAGGGGCAGCCTGTTGTGTTTACACACATTATCCCTTAGCACACATGCACTGTTACATACATCCCTGCAGTCTTCATGCAGTTCTGGAAGTCTCTTTGCTCATCTGTCTTGCACCAGACAATACACAGTCTTCAGAAACACACTCTTGGCACACACGCAGCAGCTTCTCCAACACTCTCATGTGTAGTACTCAGCTCTGTGTGCTGTTTCAGATAGCACTGTGTAATGCAAACACATTGAACGTCACCAAGGCCTCATTTAAATTGATCTAGTCTAATCACTCACCCTGTAACACATGGTCATGGTCTTAAGGAGCTGTTAGGACATGTGCTGTTTTCTGCTTCTGTAAATGATATGGGAAATGTGTCAGGCAGTAACAGTAATTTGGTACTATTCAGGGACACTGTTTTGTTCCAAAAAACATAGCATGAGTCTGTGTGCGCACAGGAATTGTGGGCAGAGATCTAATTTGTGAAGATGTTGTTCAGTAAGAAATGCAGTCCCAGGAAAGGGGCAGCCTGTGTTATGTGCGTAAAAAGATGGCATGAGTCTGTGTGCACACAGGAATTGTGGGCAGAGATTTAATTTATGAATTTGTTGTTCAGTAAGAAATGCAGTCCCAGGAAAGGGGCAGCCTGTGTTATGTGTGTAAAATGATGGCATGAGTCTGTGTGCGCACAGGAATTGTGGGCAGAGATTTAATTTGTGAAGATGTTGTTCAGTAAGAAATGCAGTCCCAGGAAAGGGGCAGCCTGTGTTATGTGCCTAAAATGACGATATGAGTCTGTGTGCACACTGGAATTGTGGGCAGAGATTTAATTTATGAAGTTGTTGTTCAGTAAGAATTGCAGTCCCAGGAAAGAGGGAAGCCTGTGTTAAGTGCTTAAAATGATGGCATGAGTCTGTGTGTGCACAGGAATTGTGGGCAGAGATTTAATTTGTGAAGTTGTTGTTCAGTAAGAATTGCAGTCCCAGGAAAGGGGCAGCCTGTTGTGTTTACACAAATTATCCCTTAGCACACATGCACTGTTACATACATCCCTGCAGTCTTCATGCAGTTCTGGAAGTCTCTTTGCTCATCTGTCTTGCACCAGACAATACACAGTGTTCAGAAACACACTCTTGGCACACACGCAGCAGCTTCTCCAACACTCTCATGTGTAGTACTCAGCTCTGTGTGCTGTTTCAGATAGCACTGTGTAATGCAAACACATTCAACGTCACGAAGGCCTCATTTAAATTGATCTAGTCTAATCACTCACCCTGTAACACATGGTCATGGTCTTAAGGAGCTGTTAGGACATGTGCTGTTTTCTGCTTCTGTAAATGATATGGGAAATGTGTCAGGCAGTAACAGTAATTTGGTACTATTCAGGGACACTGTTTTGTTCCAAAAAACCTAGCATGAGTCTGTGTGCGCACAGGAATTGTGGGCAGAGATTTAATTTATGAAGTTGTTGTTCAGTAAGAAATGCAGTCCCAGGAAAGGGGCAGCCTGTGTTATGTGCGTAAAATGATAGCATGAGTCTGTGTGCGCACAGGAATTGTGGGCAGAGATTTAATTTGTGAAGATGTTGTTCAGTAAGAAATGCAGTCCCAGGAAAGGGGCAGCCTGTTGTGTTTACACAAATTATCCCTTAGCACACATGCACTGTTACATACATCCCTGCAGTCTTCATGCAGTTCTGGAAGTCTCTTTGCTCATCTATCTTGCACCAGACAATACACAGTGTTCAGAAACACACTCTTGGCACACACGCAGCAGCTTCTCCAACACTCTCATGTGTAGTACTCAGCTCTGTGTGCTGTTTCAGATAGCACTGTGTAATGCAAACACATTCAACGTCACCAAGGCCTCATTTAAATTGATCTAGTCTAATCACTCACCCTGTAACACATGGTCATGGTCTTAAGGAGCTGTTAGGACATGTGCTGTTTTCTGCTTCTGTAAATGATAAGGGAAATGTATCAGACTGTAACAGTAATTTGGTACTATTCAGGGACACTGTTTTGTTCCAAAAAACATAGCATGAGTCTGTGTGCGCACAGGAATTGTGGGCAGAGATTTAATTTATGAATTTGTTGTTCAGTAAGAAATGCAGTCCCAGGAAAGGGGCAGCCTGTGTTATGTGTGTAAAATGATGGCATGAGTCTGTGTGCGCACAGGAATTGTGGGCAGAGATTTAATTTGTGAAGATGTTGTTCAGTAAGAAATGCAGTCCCAGGAAAGGGGCAGCCTGTGTTATGTGCCTAAAATGACGATATGAGTCTGTGTGCACACAGGAATTGTGGGCAGAGATTTAATTTATGAAGTTGTTGTTCAGTAAGAATTGCAGTCCCAGGAAAGGGGCAGCCTGTGTTATGTGCCTAAAATGATGGCATGAGTCTGTGTGTGCACAGGAATTGTGGGCAGAGATTTAATTTGTGAAGTTGTTGTTCAGTAAGAATTGCAGTCCCAGGAAAGGGGCAGCCTGTTGTGTTTACACAAATTATCCCTTAGCACACATGCACTGTTACATAATCCCTGCAGTCTTCATGCAGTTCTGGAAGTCTCTTTGCTCATCTGTCTTGCACCAGACAATACACAGTGTTCAGAAACAAACTCTTGGCACACACGCAGCAGCTTCTCCAACACTCTCATGTGTAGTACTCAGCTCTGTGTGCTGTTTCAGATAGAACTGTGTAATGCAAACACATTAAATGTCACGAAGGCCTCATTTAAATTGATCTAGTCTAATCACTCACCCTGTAACACATGGTCATGGTCTTAAGGAGCTGTTAGGACATGTGCTGTTTTTTGCTTCTGTAAATGATAAGGGAAATGTGTCAGGCTGTAACAGTAATTTGGTACTATTCAGGGACACTGTTTTGTTCCAAAAAACATAGCATGAGTCTGTGTGCGCACAGGAATTGTGGGCAGAGATTTAGTTTGTGAAGTTGTTGTTCAGTAAGAATTGCAGTCCCAGGAAAGGGGCAGCCTGTTGTGTTTACACAAATTATCCCTTAGCACACATGCACTGTTACGTACATCCCTGTAGTCTTCATGCAGTTCTGGAAATCTCCTTGCTCATGTCTCTTGCAGCTGACAATACATAGTCTGCAGAAACACACTCTTGGGACACACGCAGCAGCTTCTCCAACACTCCCATGCGT
Organism: Triturus cristatus; assembly: GCF_964204655.1. Classification (NCBI taxonomy): domain Eukaryota; kingdom Metazoa; phylum Chordata; class Amphibia; order Caudata; family Salamandridae; genus Triturus; species Triturus cristatus. The sequence goes on along the minus strand of NC_140590.1, from coordinate 327,748,127 downwards.
ACTACTCAGGTCTGTGTGTAATGCAAACACATTCAACGTCACCAAGGCCTCATTTTCTTTGCTCTACTCTAAACACTCACCCAGGTTGCAGATACTTATGGTATGAAGTAGCTGTTAGGAAATGTGCTCTTTTCTGCCTCTGTGATTTTCCAGGTAAAATGTGTAAGGCTGTAACAGCAATTATCACTTGATCTACCAGAGTAGTAAATGTGCTTTGAATTTGCAAATCAAATTCTGTTTTCTGCTTAGAAGCACACCATGAGGCTGTGTGCGCACAGGAATTGTGGCCACAGATATAATTTGTGTTGCAGTTGTTCTGTTAAAAAATGCACTTGCAGGAAAGGGGCAGCTTGTTTTTTTTCAACTGTGGTGGTTAGTACTGTGCACAAATTAGTAAATCTGAAATGAGAGACAAATGGAAAAACATTTGAAATAAATGAAAAGTAAAAAAAAAATATTTTAATGAATTATAATTACAAAAAGGATTTTGTTTTAGTTCCTTGCAGGTATTGCTGAGCAACAGTGAAAAAAAAATGCCTTTAAGGACAAGAAAAAGGAAAGAAAAGCAACAACAAGTATATCTGGACAAAACTGGGGAAAAAAAATAGCAGAAGAAGCTAGTGATGGCAAAAAGAAAAAGTCTACTGATAAGCAGAGCAGAGATTTCTTAAAAAAGATTTTCAAAAAACAGAAAAATGGCAAAAATAACTGTAAAACAAAGAGAGTTTTATGTACAAAGCAACAACACAGTCAACAGCAAAAAAAAAAGCTAATGTACAATCAGAAGTATGTCAAACTGATTTAACACAAAAATTTGATTTTAAAAACATTCGTCGAAAAATGTTTCATAGAAGAGTGATGTTAAATTTGCTAAAGGATGTGAAAAAATATAAGAAAAAAACAAAATTTATTAAGAAATTTTTTTTTATAGAAAATATTGTAAGTAAGGCTTTGGAAATAAAAAGAAAACTTTTTATTCTAATTTTGAATAGGATGCGTAGATTAGAAAAATTAGTGAATGCAATGAAGTCACAAAGCAAAAGGAAAAGAGAAGTGAAAAAAAGTAACTTTTGTAAAGTGTTCTTGGGAGAATGGAAACACAGTTCAAGTACTGAACCATTTTTTAATGAAGAGAGTTATCTTCAAAGTAATAGTTTGTTGCATGCAGTTGACACCAATGGTAGAGCATATGAAGTTAAGGATGGTTGTGTGATGCAAAAAGAGAAAATGGTCCCAAGAAATGTGGAAGAAGTAATGGCTGCTGAGGCTATGGGGAGACGTCCAAAAGCCCCAGTGTACACTTGGAACTGTAGTAGTATTTGTACTGTGCGTCAGGAATCTATTGATAAATTACGTGACTTTCTAAGAGAATATAGTAAAAAGAGTGTAAAACAGAAGATGAAGGTGCTTCAAACACTAGATCCATGCAGAGTGAGAGAAAATACTGGTTTGCAGGGACATTCTCTGGCTTGTCTATCTAGAAAAGTGTGTAAAAGTGTTTTTCATCATTTTAGGATGCTGGCTGTTCATCATACTGAAATGAGAAAGTTTGTGAGAACATTGTATTTTGCTAAAAGTCCAGCAGTAAAGTTGAATGAGTTGAATAATGCTCTGTTCCGTGGATCTGTATCAGATGTAGTGAAGGTTACTGATGAGATTCAGTTTTGTTACTTTGCTCCAGAACAAGAAAGTGCAGAAAAGGACACAGTAAATGAGGAAAATGAGGAACAGAATGTAGAACTCATTATTACAAAAAATGTTGAGGATGAAATGACAAAATTTACTATCACCTCTAATAAAAGACCAAATATTACTTGTATTTGTTGCCGCAGAAGTCATTATAAAATTCAAACAAGGAGTGTTGATCTGTATAAAAAAAGTGAAAATGAAGATAATTATAAGTGGAAGGATTTTGCAACATATATATTTCTTGAAAATTGTTTTGAATTGGGTGAAGATCAGCGTATTTGTAAATACTGTTATAATAAGTTAGAAGAAAATAGAATGCCGACCAGAGCTGTACATAATAATTTAGAATTGGATGCTATTCCTGCCGAACTTTCTGAATTAAATACATATGAGTCTATACTCATTTAATGTGTTCATCCGTTCCAGACCATAGTACGTATGGAGCCCAAAACTGGTAAATTACCTCCTTCTGATTTACTGAGAGGTTTAAAAGGAAGAGTGGTGTATTTGCCCTTGGATTTGAAAAACATATGGAAACTATTGATGCAGATACTTTGGAAACTGAACCATTAGTAATTCTGGTTAATGGTGTACCTACAAAGAATAAGAAGATTTGGCAAGAGCTGGTGGATGTACGAAAAGTACAAAGAGCAAATTTGTATTTGAAAAAAAATAATAAATGGTATGAATCAATTTATATAGAAGAAGAAGAAGAAGATTTACAAGAAGACACAGAAACACCAACTGGTCAAATTGAAAAAGTGGACAAGTCAAAGGAAGAAGAAATTTATGAACATTTTAGCATACATCCTCTTCATTCAAAAGAAGTTATGGGAGACACTATTGATCTGTTTCAGATGAGGAAAGCAAAAGGAACTCCCGTGAGTGTATGGGAGGAGAGCTTGGAAGCTCGATGTTTTCCCCAGCTGTTTCCTACAGGAAAAGGAGGACGATACGATGAACGTCCAGAACAGATTCCAGCTTCTGAGTATCGGACTACAAGACTATATGCAGAAGATCCAAGATTTCGTCAAAGTATTCCTTATTTGTTCCATCTTTATTTGAAAACGACTTGTCTGCATTATCTTATGCAGTAAATCACATTTTAAAAAGTGGAGTACATTTACAAAATGTGTCTGCTAAGGATTTTATGGAGAAAGTGCAGCACCGAGATGATCATTTGGAAACACAACTGATCAATCTGATGGCTTGTCAGCGTGGGACAAATGAATATTGGTACCGACGCCATGGTGAATTAAAATGCATGTTACGGAATTTAGGAACTCCTACATGGTTTCTAACCCTAAGCTGTGCCGAGTACGCTTGGGATGATTTACTGGATTTTCTAAGAGAGGCAAATTCAAACATTAAAAACATTGAATACAAGACAGCTGGAGAACTGTGCTCATTGGATCCAGTTAATGTTTGCAGATATTTCAATCATAGATTTGAGGCTATGATGTCCTTCATCTGCAATAAAAAAAATCCACCTCTTGGAGAAGTAGTGGATTTCTTTTGGAGAAAAGAGTACCAGGCAAGAGGTGCTCCTCATATTCATATGCTGTTGTGGATCAAGGATGCCCCAAAGTTTGGAACAGATACTGATGAAGCAGTGTTATCTTTCATTGAAGAATATGCAACATGTGCTATACCTAAAAGCACAGAAGAGAAAAAGTTAAAAGAGCAAGTTTTACGTTTCCAAAGTCATCGGTGTGGAAAATACTGTCGACGGAAGTACAAGACGAAAGATAAATTCTACACAAAGTGTCGATTTGGATTTCCTAGACCTGTTCTTTCAAAAGGAAGAGTCAACAGTTTTATGTCAGATGTGCGACATACTATAACCAGAAAATCTCCCAAAAATACCTACAACCTAAAAAGAAATGAAGAGTCAAAATGTATAAATGACTTCAACCCAGTCATTTTATCCATGTGGAATGCTAACATGGATATTCAGTATGTGGCAGACAATTCTATTGCTGTTGCTCGGTATGTGACATCTTACATCACTAAATCTGAGAAAACAGAATTGAAGGAAATGTGGGAAGAGATTTCTCACGAGAAGACTGTCAGTAAGAAGCTGTACAGTTTCAGTTTAAAGATGTTATCGCATCGAGAAATTGGATCCTACGAATGCTCAGATAGGTTATCATCTGCAAGTCTTTACTCGAAATCCAGAAGAATAATTTGGGTAAGCTTAGGCCTTGCAGGAATGAGAAATCGGGTACTGAAATCTGTTGGAGAAATTGAATATTTGGCCGAGAATGACCCAGAAAGTACAGATATTTTTAAATCAAACATGTTGGACACATATTACCCAAAGAGAAGTCATCATCTTGAGAACATGTGTCTCTATGAAGTGCTGCAGAACTACATTTATTCACGGAAAGCCACAGAAGACATCAACAATGGAAAATATAAAGTCATTGGTGAGGAAGGATGTTTGGTGAAGCAAACAAAAGGAAGTTTGATAAATCACAGGAAGCTCAGTTGCGAAACTATTTGGCTCTTTTACAGCTGTTTAAACCATGGCGTTCAGAGGACGAACTACTGGGAGAATTTCAAAGCTATGAAGGTTCTTTTAATGCTAGCAAAGACAGTATAGAATGCAGTACTTTCACAACTTATGTCCAAATGTTAAATGAAGAAAATGAACAGGAAGCAAAAATTGCAGGTGAAGTAGCTAGAGACAGTTCTCAAGACAGCCAAAAGTTCAGTAACACTTAGTCAAGATCCCCTAGGACAACCAATCATAGAAAATGAAGCTGCAGTAGCCATGACTGAAGTAGAAACGGCTATGAATCAAGCACAGGAAGATTCAATCGACTTACTAAATCTGGAACAACAACTGAATGAAGAACAAGAAGAAATTTATGAAGAAGTCATCAAAAAAATTGATGATGGATTACTACGTGAAAAGAAAGAGTGCTCATGCACATCATTTGAACCAATCAGGATGTATGTGAGTGGACAAGCTGGAACTGGTAAAAGTTTCTTAATAAAAGTCATCAGAAGCTACCTACAGCAAAAAACAGCTTCAAATTTGTCTTGTGTGGTAACTGCTCCAACTGGGTTAGCAGCCTATAACATAAAAGGAATTACCTTACATCGCTTGCTAATGTTACCAGTGGAGCATGAGAACAAAATAGAATACCACAAACTAACTGGAGAAGCATGCCTCGAAGTTTCAAGAGTGTTGAAGAAGATGCAAGTTCTCATTATTGATGAGGTGAGCATGGTTTCAAATTTAATGCTTGCCTTTGTGCGTTTAAGAATGCAACAAATTCTTAAGAGAGACTATGACGTGTTATTTGGAGGAAAATATGTCATAGTTTTTGGGGATCTTCTGCAGCTTACTCCAGTTAAAGGACAACCAGTGTTTAATACTGTGACACATGAAGACACGAAGAAGTCATTAGGAAGCATTGGTAATGCGAATATTTGGTCGTTCTTTGAGTACAAAGAACTCACTACCAATATGAGACAAGCAAACGACGAAGATTATGCAAGTATTCTGAAAGATATCAGAATTGGACTACTCACAGAAGTTGGCAAAAAAGCATTACAGAGTCGGTTGCTACATAACTTATTTCCAAATGAAGAAATAGTTGCAGAGAAAATATACCAGAACATTGCAGAAAAAAATACTGTAATCTGCTTAATGCCAACACTACGTGAGTGCTCAATATTCAATGAGGAACTTTTGAAATTGGAAAAGGAAGAGATTAAGAAAATGGAAGCAGAGGACAAAATTCAGCATGAAAGAATTACTTTTACATTAACAGGCAAACTGAAAAATAAATTGGATTCACTAGAGAAGAATATTTCCAAAACAGCTGGATTAGAAAAAAATCTGTATATTTGCATGAATTGTCGAGTGATTTTAAGGAGAAATTTGGATGTAGAAAAAGGTTTAGTGAATGGACCTATGGGAAGAGTTGTGGGTTTTATTAATTACCAGAAAAAAGATGGAATTGAATGTTTAAAAATAAAATTTGATCAGATAGAAGAAGTTAAAGACATTTGTCGTTGTTCAGTTCGTTTCATGCTTGTGAAAGACTTATATGTACGTAGGAAGCAGTTTCCGTTTTCTCTAGCATATGCTGTAACTATTCACAAGTCTCAAGGATTAACTGTAGATAGTGCTTTTGTAAACATTGGTTCTACTGTGTTCAAAGAAGGTATGGCATATGTTGCTTTGTCACGAGTGAAAACATTATCTGGTTTATTTATGATAGACTTTGATGACTCAATAGTTAGTGCTGATACAAACTGTGTAAAGGAGTATAACAGATTAAGAAGAACCTATGCTCCTCATTTAGGTCAGTATCCTGTGATTGAAAAACATGTTGTTTGTCAGAAAAGGAGATTTGAGAATATCTGTAATGTGGATGAACAGAACAAAAAAAAAGGACAGTGATGTGATAGCAAGGAAAAAGAAAAAGGACAGTGTTGAAGAGGTTGTTGGTTGCCATTTTGAAAATAGCTCTGGTGTCAACTGCTATGCAAATGTAGTGCTGAATGTTGTATTTTATCTTGAAAAGTTGCTAGAACAGATAATAGTAAATCATGGAAAAAGATTGTGTTCTCTGCTGAGTCTCCTTTATGAGAAGCTGAGTAATGATAAAACTGAAATAGAAAGTGCTACTGATGTTAGAAATCTTTTAGATGTATGTTGTGGTTCTACACAGTTTAAAGAAAATGTCCAGCAAGATGCTCAGGAATTCTTAATATATATTTTGAGTGTACTAGAAGATGAAGGAGTAGAAGTAGAAAACTTATTTGGTGTCTCTTACAAATGGGAACATTGCTGTGAAAACTGTATGAACACATGTAGTAGTAATGTTGATTCAGAAAGGTTCATATTTTTACCATTACCACAAAGTAAATCAGTGACTTTTAGTAAATTAGTTAAAGATGCCATCACAACATGGAATGTTCTGAATGTAAATCAGACATGTTTTCTACATTATTTTTACAGAAATATGGTCAGTATGTAATTTTAATGATGCAACGTTGTAGAACTGATGGTTCAAAATTGGACACTTTAATAAAGAAGTTTACAGGACAGCAATTATCAATTTCTGGAAAAACTTTTGTTACAGTTGCAATAATTTTTCATGAAGGACCTACTGTAACTTCTGGACATTACACAGTTTATCTTAAATGTGAAAAAAGCTGGACACTGTGTAATGATTCCCAATTGATTTTCAAGCAACGTTTGCCTTATGATTTACCCAATTCTTACTTAATTTTTCTGAAACCTAAATTTTGAAAACTAAAAACTGCATCTGAAGAAAGCATTTTTTTTGTATTTTTAAAGGATTATAATTGAAGATTTCACTTAAAAAGGATTTTGAAATTACTATTTGGCCTAAAGGAAAAGTAATAAAAACAATTGTGGACTCCTTTGACAGAAATTATTTTGGCATGTGTGCTTTTGCGACAAGGTTTAAAGACGGTTTGTCTAGAAAATTTTTATTCATCTAGAGAAGTACTTGTAATATATATGTAATATTTCTAACAAGGTATATTTTAGTGAGGAAAGTTTTAGGGCTTTTTTTAAGCAATCTTTCAGATTGTTTTTTTTTTGCCCGCTGTTAAATGATGAATACAATTGTTTTCACTATTTTAAGTGAAAAATAAAAAATTCTGAAAACAGCAAAAAAAGGGCAAAAAATTGCTTAGTAAAATATGTAAAAACATGTAATGCTTTTTGTAATGTATGATTGAATATTAATACTTTTTTTCTTTTTTTTGCAGAACTGGAAAGAAAAAATTAAAAAAAAATTCTGTTCCCTTGCAAAATACTTTTAAAAAAATTTTTTTAGAATTTTTTTTTTTAAAAATAAGTGAAAAATATTAGTATTACTCAATCCTCCCTTTTCATGCTTCCATTTCTTCACCTCTTTATGAACATTAAATTAAAAAAAAAAAAAAAAAATTTAAAAAAACCCTTGGGTGCGCGCACCTAAAAAAAAAATAAAAAAAAAATTCCTCAAAAAAAAATTTGGGGGGTTTAGTTTATAAGTGGCTCTTAAAAGAGCCCTTGAGTTAATGGAGGGAAACAGGAAGAGAAAAACGAAAAAAAAGAAAAAACATCTATGGCCTACTTGCACTCATGGGCATCAAATTTTCTCTGAATGAGATCAAGACTGGTCTCACCCACAGAAATAAGTTTACCGCAATCAGTGCAGCGTGTGGACAACCTAGCAAAACAAGGTGGTCCAAAAAGAGGTGTGGAAGAAGGCAAAGGCACCACTGCAGAAGAAGTGCTCGGCTGAGCTGCCGAAGATGTGCTCGGCTGAGCTGCTGCAGATGTCGTCGGTAGAGCAGGTGGAGGGTTTGCTCCAGAAGCTCGACGAAAAGTCACTGGATGCATTTTGTCAACCTGCCTCAACATAGTGTGAATGCTAAAAGAATATTTCTTGTTAGGATTCCCACGTGACAAGACTTTTTGACAAAGTACACATGTAACTTTAGGTGCATTTACCTTTTTTTGTCCCTCTGGAAAAGTGAAAAACTGCCATATAAAGCTGTCTTTCTGCTTCCTGTTCCTCTGCCTCTCAAGAGTGTCCTGGTCACTGTCTGAAGATGGTTGCTGTTCAGCCATTGTCTCTCAACAACAGAATAGCTCCTTCTCCAAAGGAATCAGAACTAATAATGAGGGGAGTAGGTGTGGTTTGGGAAGAATCTGGAACTGAAAGTACTTCAAACCAATCAAAAGTGATGATTCTTGATAACATGACTTGCCATGAGGGGATTGGGTGTGGTGTTGAAACAATCAGAAACTGAAAGTAATGATAACCAATAAGAAGTGCTGTTTTATTATGCATATACCCGAGGTGTGCGCACTGAGCAAGCTCAGAACGTGCACCTTGTGATTACGCATGCGCGAGCGCGTATGAGAGCATGTACATACGTCATATGCGTGCACGTAACGCGCATACGTTGAACACGCGTATACGCGACCGTTATTGCGCGTAATTTTAGCGTATGCGGAAGTAAACCGCGTGGAGCGCGTAGGACGCACGCACGCATGCGTACGTACGTACGCATACGTACTGGGTGCGTGCTCCCAGCGTGCACTACAACGTATATTTGCGTACGTAAATAACGTACGGCGGTATTCATAAAAAACGTACGAAATTGTACTAGGAGCGCGCTCAGAGCGCGCACTCCAAGAATTTATATATAAAAAAAAAAAGTGGAGAAAAATTAATTGCAAAAATTAAAAAAACTTTTCAACTTTATCCTAATTGAAATTTTTAAAAAAAGCAAAAACAAATAAAAAGATACAGATAATATATAAATGAATACATAGGAATTTTATTTTTAATATAAATTATTTTTTTTTTATTAAATAATACAAAAATTAGCATTTAAAAAACCGTACAAATTCACTGAAAAAACCAAAGGTTTCACACACGTTATAGTTAGGAATTAGCATTTTAAAAACCTTGCAAATTCACTGAAAAAACCATAGGTTTCACACATGTTATAGTTAGCTGGACATTTCACTCGTGAAAAACCAATGAAATTCCCCTGTTATAGTTAGTTCAGCTAACTATAACTCGCGCCCCCGCAATGCACTGCTGATGACGTCACATATTACATCACTCATGACATGGTCAGTGACATCACTCATGACATCACTGATGACATCTCAAATGACATCACTGATGACATCATCCTTGTGACAGAGAGGCAGACCTCCTCTCACCTTAATATAACCTTTGATACACACATTCAAAAATAGAGACTAAAATTTTCAAAAAAATGGACATACCAATACCAGTTACAACAACCTCTTCAGTAATTCTAAGATCCACATACACATCCACTCATTCACCAACAGTCCTATACAGTCACTCATACATGTACTCACTCATCATATGTACTCATACACCTATACATCCTGATACACAATGCCACTCATCCACAGAGTTACTGACACACATAGTCACTCATGAAAATAAATAAAGAAACATACATTTACTTGCATATACATTTATACACACACCACCACACTTACTTCTACAGGAACTTACACTTACTTAGTCTTTTAAACAATCACTTATAGAAACACATACTTATTCATACAGGAACTCTTTCAATCTCTCACTCTCACATATACTCAGTTATATACACCAATAGTCACATATACTAGTTTAAAACATATGTAGTTACTCATAGAGACACTATTGAGACAGTCATTCACTCACTAACACACCCATGCACACACTCATCCACCCATACAGTCATGCAGACATGCTGTCTTCAACACATACAAACAGTGAGTCACTCATTCATGTACCTATGCAGTACGTAATACCCCCCACCGAACCATACACACACTCACACTAATACTAAAAAAAACAACTAATAACATATATAAACACCCATGTAGCTACTCACCAACCCATGCAGCCACTTATACACAAAGTGAGAGACTGATAAAGATATTTACATATTTAAACATTACTCAGTAAGCCATGTATTCACTAAGATACACTTAATCAGTCAGTTATACAATCAATTTTTCAAAAAGAAATCATCCATTTAGACACTTATATACCCATTTATTCTTCCATCGTCCGTGAGATATACATATATAAAACATATTTAATTTTCAGAAAAACACACATTCACTTGATGATGTCATCAGTGATGTCATTTGAGATGTCATCAGTGATGTCATGAGTGATGTCACTGACCATGTCATGAGTGATGTAATATGTGACGTCATCAGCAGTGCATTGCGGGGGCGCGAGTTATAGTTAGCTGAACTAACTATAACGGGGGAATTTCATTGGTTTTTCACGAGTGAAATGTCCAGCTAACTATAACATGTGTGAAACCAATGTTTTTTTCAGTGAATTTGCAAGGTTTTTAAAATGCTAATTCCTAACTATAACGTGTGTGAAACCTTTGGTTTTTTCAGTGAATATATATATATATATATCTATATATATATATAAATTCACTGAAAAAACCATGGGTTTCACACACGTTATAGTTAGGAATTAGCATTTAAAAAACCTTAGAAATTCAATGAAAAAACCAAAGGTTTCACACATGTTATAGTTAGCTGGACATTTCACTCGTAAAAAACCATTGAAATTCCCCCGTTATAGTTAGTTCAGCTAACTATAACTCGCGCGCCCGCAATGCACTACTGATGACGTCACATATTACATCACTCATGACATGGTCACTGACATCACTCATGACATCACTGATGACATCTCAAATGACATCACTGATGACATCACTGATGACATCATCCTTGTGATAGAGTGGCAGACCTCCTCTCCCCCTAATATAACCATTGAAACACACATTCAAAAATAGAAACTAAAATGTTCAAAATAATGAACATATCAATATCAGTTACAACAACCTATTCAGTAATTCTAAGAACCACATACACATACAGTAATTCACCAACAGTCCTCTACAGTCACTCATACATGTACTCACTCATCATATGTACTCATACACCTGTACATCCCGTTACACAATGCCACTCATCCATAGAGTAACTCACACACATAGTCACTCATGCTAATAAAGAATCAATCATCCATTTACTTGCATATACAGTTATACACACACCACCACACTTACTTCTACAGAAACTTACATATACTTACTCTTTTAAACAATCACTTATAGAAACACATACTTATTCATACAGGAACTCTTCCAATCTCTCACTCTCACATATACTCACTTATATACACCAATAGTCACATATACTAGTTTAAAACATATGTAGTTACTCATAAAGACACTATTGAGACAGTCATTCACTCACTAACACACCCATGCACACACTCATCCACCCATACAGTCCTGCACACATGCTGTATTCAACACATACAAACAGTGAGTCACTCATTCATGCACCTATGCACTAAGTAATACCCCCCACCGAACCATACAGAAACTCAGACACTCATAGTGATAAAAAACCAACTAATAACCTATATAGACACTCATGTAGCTACTCACCAACCCATGCAGCCACTTATACACAAAGTAAGAAACTGATACAGATATTTAAATATTTAAAGATTACTCAGTAAGCCATGTATTCACTATGATACACTTAAACAGTCAGTTACACAAAAAAAATTCCAAAAAAAAGTATCCATTTAGACACTTATATACCCATTTATTCTTCCTTTGACCTTGAGATATACATAAATATAAAAAATATATCATTTTCATAAAAACACACAATCACTGGATGATGTCATCAGTGATGTCATCAGTGATGTCATTTGAGATGTCATCAGTGATGTCATGAGTGATGTCAGTGACCATGTCATGAGTGATGTAATATGTGACGTCATCAGTAGTGCATTGCGGGCGCGCGAGTTATAGTTAGCTGAACTAACTATAACGGGGGAATTTCAATGGTTTTTTACGAGTGAAATGTCCAGCTAACTATAACATGTGTGAAACCTTTGGTTTTTTCATTGAATTTCTAAGGTTTTTTAAATGCTAATTCCTAACTATAACGTGTGTGAAACCCATGGTTTTTTCAGTGAATTTCAAAGGTTTTTTAAATGCTAATTTCTAACTATGCCTACAGAGATAGGACATGTGAAGAAAGAAGAAAAAATGCACAGAACGAAACAAAAGAAGTGCAGAAAGAAGCAACAGAAGTCCTCAAATACGAAGATAAGTGCAGGAAGAAGGATAACGTGCAGAAAGAACAAAAAGAAGAGCAGAAAGAAGCCTTGTTGCAAAATCATCCTGTACCCTCAACTTTTTCAGACGGATACTGGTGGTAACTGAGTCTGACTAACCAGTCCTAGAGCCAGTGCTATGTTAAAAGACACTTAGAATACAGTGAAAACACCTACATACACTAGGGAACATTATGCGTTGGGGTCCCCCTGTGATTAGCATGACCTCCTCTGTAAGCCCCTAGTGTATAATAGGGCATGGGGATTAAAACTACCTCTTAAAACAGGCCACAGGGCGTTTTTGCACACATTAACTCAGGCCCCGTCCCCTCCCTTCACCACTGTGTAAACACGCCCTGTGTCCATTTTTAGTTGGGAGATTAAGTTCATTTGAATCCTGAGGGTCCCTAGGGTCCAACTAGCCCACTAGGTACCTCCAGTAAGTGCCACAGAGCTGCGTTGCAGAGAGGTGTAAAAAGTGGCACGGCCTGGACCACCTCTCTGCAATGCAGCTCAGTGGCGCTTACTGGAAGCACTTGGTGGGCTAGTTAGCCCCCAGGGGCCCTCAGTATTGAAGGGAAATTATATCCCCAATTTAAAACATGCCATAGTGCGTGTTTGCACACGTCACCTCAGGCCCCGTCCCCTCCCTTCACCACTGTGTAAACGCGCCCTGTGGCTGTTCTAAGTTGAGAGTCCCCCTGAATCCTAAGGGTCCCTAGGGTCAAACTAGACCACTAGGTACCTCCAGTAAGCGCCACAGAGCTGCGTTGCAGAGAGGTGTAAAAAGGGGCTTGGCCTCAGAACACCTGGCTGCAGCGCAGCTCCCTGGCGCATACTGGAGATGCCTGTTGGGGGCGCGTTTGCAGAGTGCTGCACGGAGGGGGCATGGCCTCCGGCACGATGCCAGTCTTTTATTTATTTTAGTTTTTTAAGAAGGGGGGCTGTTTGGTTCCCCTTCTTATTCTAATTTATTGGCCCTGATGACCCCATCCCCCAGGGCCAGTCTCCTAATTATATTTTTTTGACCCCAATCCCCAGGGCCGGCCACTGTTTTTTATTATTTTTAAAAAATATATATTTATAGACACACCTAGGACATGCTGGACAAACCGTACGTACCTATCACCATGACGATTTGCGTGATATTCATTAAAAGGCGACTATGCATGCAATGAATCCACGTGGAATGTATTTACACCACTAGTGAAGCTCTGACATGTCTGATGCCCTACCGTGCCTAATCCTGGTAGACACCCTTGTTGTTTATTTATACAAACATGGGTAGCTATTGACGGGCACATTTAATACACATGCACACCAAGCCATTCAAAGGGGATTCGACAAAAATTCGACCAAAACTATGCAAGAAACCCCCCTCACGGTTAATAAAACACACATCCACTGCCGGATGTGTAATACTTTTTATTTTACTCTCTGGAAAGGGGACGAACATCACTTGAGAGTCACAGCGTGCTCCTGACAGAGCCCAATGCTGTGTTACACCCACCATTGCCTGCCGAGTGCCACACACCTCTGTGTTGTATTCCACTAGCTAGTGCATATGCTATGACACTCTCTAGCCCATGTGCACTGTAACACCACCCCGTGAATATGTCATGCCACACTTGTCTTCGCACGGGTTATATTGCCCCATCTAACGTGCCTTTCTCGATGCCTATGTTATAACGCACAGTGCTATGCCATACATATTACAATCTGGGATCCATATATTTGTCACAGTGCATATGCAACGTTACACTCCCCAGCACATATTTTATATTACAACTTTAGAGACTAGTTAGGTTACACAACACTGCCCTGTGCATATTACACTCCAAGGCGCATATCGCATAGCACGCGCTAGTGCCTGTGCTATCTCGCGCTCTCCAATGAATCTGTCATTGCGCACAATGTATTGCAAATTATATTTCACGCCCGGTTCATCTTATATCACACTTTTTGGTGCATAGTTTATACCATACACTATATCTAGTTTTCATTTTCAATCGTGCTCTCAGGACTATGTTCTATATAACACTGTGTTCACCTACCCTTTTCACGGGCATTACATTTTGCGATAGGGGGTGGAGGGTCAGGGGGTGTTTCTGCCAAGTGAGCCCGGAGTCACAGTCACAAACGTCCTCTTCTTCCTGAATAAAAGTGAGATTATGCTGCATACTTGTTCATATTTTAAGTAGTTCGCACAGACACAATGTTTTAAAAACAATAAAGTTCCTAATACCCGCCTTCTCTGAACAGTTAGCTTGCTGCCCCATCCCCTTCCTCCCTATCCTCTGTTGTGTGAATCCATGGACTAGCCTCCTCCCTCCTGCCATGCATGGTCTGATGTGCTGCCACTGCCCTCAATTTAGTATGATGTACCAGTCCAGTCCTCCTGCCCTCCATTGCCCAATTCTATGCCCCATCATTGACCTCCTGCTTAAACTCTGTGCTTAGCTTGCTGCCCCTATTCTCCTTCCCCCTGCCCTCCGATGTCTTTGTGCATGCCCCTGCTCCATCCTTTTTGCCCACCATGTCCCATGGACCTGCCACTCCTATCTACTCTGAGTGTTCTGTTGAGCTGCCACTCCCCTCCCACCTGCCTAGCATTGTCAGATGACTGTAACCTGTCCCTGCCACCTCCACCCTGCCTGTCCACATGCCATGCCCCTATCCTCTTCCTCCTGTCCTACATGGTCCATTGTACTGCCACACCCTTCTGCCCTCCCTGGTCTGTTGTGCTGCAACTGCTCCTCCTGCCTGCCCCGTGTGGTCTGTTGTGAGGTCCCTTCCCCTGAACTTTCTTGTCTGTGCACAGGTCCTGACCCTCCCTTCTATCCTCCATTGTCCTTTGTGCATGCCCCTCCACCCTCCTTCTTGCCCATCATAGCCATTGTGCTGCCACTAACCCTCCCACTTGCCATGCATGGTCTTCTGTGCTGCCATGGCCCCTCCCACCTTCCCTGTGTGGTCAGTTAGCTGCCCCTGACCCCCTCCCACCTTCCCTCCATGGTCTGTGTGTATGCCATCACAGTCTCACTGTTGCTCTTCATGGTGTGTCTTGCTTCTAGTGCCCATCCTGCCTGACCTCCATGGCTATCTTGCTGCTCCTGCCCTGCCCCCTTGCCCCCAGCCCTACTCCCTCCCTCCTGGCTTGTCTGTTCCATTGTAATGCCCCTGATCCGTCCCTCCTGCCCTTTATGGTCTGTTATGCTGCAGCTTTCTCTCCTGTCTGTCCATTATGGTCAGCTAGCTACCATTGCCTCTTGCCCCTCTGTTCTCTGTTGTCCATGTGCATGGTCCTGTCCCCTCCCTCTTGCTTTCTATGGATTGTTGTGCTGCACTCCCGTCCTGCATGCCCTGTGTGGTGTATTGTGCTGCTGCAAACCCTGATGCCTGCCCTGCAGGGTCAGTTTGGTGCACCTCTCCATGTCCCTCCTGTCCTCTGTTATCCAAGTCCATGTCCCTATCCCATTTCCTTCCATGATCCAATGTACCATACTTGCGAACATTTTGAACTTGGTAAGAGGGAGATTTTGAAAAAAAACTGGGGTATTGATTTTCCCCTTTGAGTTACATTGAAAAAGAGGATATTGTAGACAGGAGACAGATCAAATAAAGCCCATTTGAGCTTAAAAACATTGGACGTTTCCTGGCTGAATCGGGTCTGTTGGCATGTATGGTTGTACTACCATTGCCTCTTCCTTCTGCCCACAATGGTCTATTACATTGCCACAGCCTTGAAGGAGGGTAGATTTTGTATCACAGGGGGCCCCTGGCCCGTTCTGTCCACACCTGAAGTATGAGACCCTTGTCCTTGCCCTGCCAGCTGCATTTGTAGGCCGTATTAAATTGACCAGCGGGTCCTGTATTGCTATATAATTATCCTGAGACATCCTTACCACTCAGCCAGCATAAAACCCCTGTGTAGGCCCTTCTGTTCAATATGTAGGCCTCTTTGTTAAATTGACCATAGCTCTGCAATTTTAGTGTATAGCAGTCTGAAGGCAGGTCTGCGAGGCCTTCTGATCCAAACTAGTAGCCCCCACCCTACCCGAGTGCTCCGTGCTCGGTATCAAAGTTCAACATCCCCCTGAAGCTGTCGACATACAGTAGGCTGCATCCTGGACTGGTACTTGCTTCCTGGGCAGGTTTCCCGCTTTTAAGGAAGTGGCAACCGCAGAGCGTCAAGTTAGGAGAACTGAGGAGATTTTATACATGAATATATTGAATTCCCGTACAATACCCATTATTTTCTGCTTGCTCTATGGAACTTACGATAAGCGATTGGCCTGAGAGACTGACCTTTTCACCCAGTCCATTGTCAGCATTAAGTGGGTAAATGACGAAATGTCTGGTAAAATCTGCAGTCGAAGCTTTTGGGTAGCATACGTAGGTAGATGTAGCGTGCAAAGGAGCCCACAAAATGATATAAAAAGGGAGCACCCACAGATATCGACGGACTACCTCGCCGTCTGTATGTAGGTTAACAGGCAGTGCAGGTTTTCCCCAAGAGCTGGGAGCTCTTGTCTTCCTTTGCTTAAAATGTCTTGCTCTGCTTTGCTTGAAGTATCTTATTCTATTTTACCTATATGAAATGTCATGTTATGTTTAACCATTGTTCTCTTTACTTTTGCATTTAAAAGATTTTGTATTGTAATTGCAGGAATGCTTGCTCTAAGAGTAAACGTGAGTGTTCCTAGGTAACATTTTCCTTGGTGTAACTTGTTTCTCATGATGCATTTATAGATGTGTTTTCTCTCTCTCTCTGTCAGTACATTAATTGAGATACAGAGAATATTATGACAGCTGTATGATTATCTGGATTCTGTTTTTTGTACTTTATGTCTCTATTCTGCGGTTTCTTTGAAGTTGCATCTTCTCATTAAACTGCCATTGTATTCTGCCTCCAATTCCATGTCTCATATGTCTGTTTTCTTCATTTTTGGAGCAAGCGTTCCTAGGCACCCCGGCTCAAATTAAGGTGCCCCTTTTGTCCCTGACTCACTCTCCTGCTCAGTTCTGTGGTGGCTCCCGGGGATCTGGGGACCGCCCCTAGCTTCCTTGACCCGTAATAGATCTTCCCTCCAACAGCCTCTCTTGCAAGTCCTGTATTGTTGGTTTGTTGCCCCTGCCCCCCTTTCCACTGCCCTCCATAGTCTGTTGTGCTTCCACGGCCCTTCCTGCCAGCTCAGTGTGGTTAAATTGTTGCCTTTGCACCCTCCTACCTGCCTTCAATTTTCAGAGTCCGTGCCCCTGGCCTCTGCCTCTCAACAGTATCCTAATGAACAACTAGATTGCTAACATTCTATATTTATTACAAAAGTGTGGAACGCCTGACATCATCTTGATGTAATCAAAACTGTAATACCTAGAGCATTTCCTTTAGAAATTACATATATGAGAGGGTCTTATTGGCATCAAAATTATGGTTAGTGCTCTAAAAGACTAAAATAAGGACATATTTTCTGAGTTTTCAAATAGCGACAAAGCACTTTTAAATTATTTGTTATCTTTATGTTTTTTTATCCAGTTGACCACTTGATTAAATGTTGCACTTAGGGGAGAGGATGTGGTGTTACTTCCAGAACTGCAGACTTTGCAACTGGGGAACCAGGTTGAAGTTTCTGCTTCAGCTCGACATTCTGTGATTCTGGTCAAATCACTTAGTCTCCCCATGTCTACAACCAAAATGAATTTGTTCTTGTGTGATGTAACCAATGCTCATGTAAAGCACTCCAATACCTGACAAGTCTGCACTATATAACACTGCAAAAACACAAAATAATAAGTGTTTTGCACACTTCTGTCATTGGGCTATATTTGGGCTACATCTGGTTGATTTTGGGCTACATTTGGGCTCTTTTGTCTCCGGTGGCCATCTTGGGAGATTTATTTGTTATGAAGTTTCCTAATTTCCTCATGTACTGCAGTCTCCTCAGTAGGAAATGCTTTCAGTGTTTTACTTTGATTCCATCATGAAGGTATTCAGATATGTCACACATTTGCCATAAATTCTGAATGTTAGCACTCTAGTTGCTCATTAGATCACTGTAGTAAAACTACTCCACCATGGAAGTCTGCTCCTGGTATTAAAAGTGCATGTTTCAGTCTGCATGTCAGAATTTTTTAATGAAATAGAAGAGGATTTGAGAAGTCACTCAAAATGTGCCCTCATTTTCTTTCTTCAGTATTAATCATAATTTCTATGGCAAAATGAACCTCCTCATTGTGTTCCTTTTTAAATTAAATGTTTTAAGTGTTACCAGTTTATTCCAATCAAGATGGCTTCAGGTGTGCCATACTTTTGTCATAATGAAGACAGTAAGCGCTCTAGTTGTTTTTAAGAACATTCTGGGACATTCTGTCATTGGGCTATACTTGGGCTACATCTGGGTGATATTTGGGCTACATTTGGGCTCTTTTGTCTCTGGTGGCCATCTTGGGAGACTTATTTGTTATGAAGTTTCCTAATTTCCTCATTTACTGCAGTCTCCTCAGTAGGAAATACTTTCAGTTTTTTACTTTGATTCCATCAAGAAGGCATTCAGATGTGTCACACATTTGCCATAAATTCAGAATGTTAGCACTCTTTTTGCTCATTAGATCACTGTAGTAAAGCTACTGCTCACCAGGGAAAACTGCTGCTGGTATTGAAAGTGCATGTTTCAGTCTGCATGTCAGAATTTTTTAATGAAATAGAAGAGGATTTGAGAAGTCACTCAAAATGTGCCCTAATTTTTCTTTCTGCAGCACTAATCATACTTTTTATGGAAAAATGAACCCCCTCATTTTGTTCCTTTTTAAATTAAATGTTTTAAGAGTTACCACTTTAATCCAAGCAAGATGGCTTCAGGTGTGCCATACGTTTATCATAAGTAGGACTGTTAGCGCTCTAGTAGTTCTTTGGAACACTCTGGGAAGCTGCAGTAGAACACAAAGGAATCAACTGACAGTCTCTGCCCTTGTTGGATGTACATGTTTTACTGAGAATATCAGACTTCATTCTCACATGACTGAGAAAGATAATGTGAATTTACAGAAAATAAGCTCTCAGTTTAGCCTATAGATCACCTTCCAAACCTCTGTGGTAAAAGCATGAGAAAATATTTTTCTCTCAATCATGATATCCCAGCAGAAGGCTTTTTCACATGGTGAAATCACCTTAGAACATACCACAATTCCTAAAATGAGTATGGTACCATCAACAAATGATTTATAATGTAACTAAAGTCTTAAAACCTTCTATTAACTGCAATGCTTTTTAATGAGGTGCTATCATGTATATTTGTCCCAAGATGGCTGCCAACACTTCTTGGATGAAGTGCTGACAGCCAATCAGATCTCAGGATGAGATGTGTGGTTAGGCTCCGCCCACATATATATATGCTTTTAAATGCTATTTACTCAGGAAATACTGAACAGATTTACACCAGACCTGCAAAAGGCACTTCCTTGACCTTATGGCTACCTCTCTGCCAAATTTCTAGTAATTCTGTTCAGCCGTTCGGGCTGTAGCTCGTTCTAAAGGTCCTATGGAAAAATGCATGGGAAAAACGCGTTTTGGGACCCCCCTTTTATCTCAGCCCCCGCTTGACGAATCCCCCCGAGATTTTCAGGGTAGGAGCGGAGCGTAGCGCCCCACCTATTTTGAGAAATTCACGAGGATTCATCGACCGGCGCCAAAGTTATTCAAAATAGAATGTTGCGGATTTCCTATGGAAAAGGGGTCCTAACTATAACTACCTACTGGCGACCGCCAGTAGGTAATATGTATGTATATATATATATATATCTCAACAATTTTTCTCCGTTTAAAAAGAAAAAATAGGGTCGCACTCCAGCGAGTTGTAATAATCCTTGGTTTTTATTCACAAATCCACAGGTTCCGAGATGCACAAAGGAAACCAACGCGTTTCGTCAGCGTCCGCTGACTTGCTCACGGTTAATTTACAACTTTCAAATCAAGTTTTTTTAAACAAAAAGACAGGAAATTGACACACCTTTCCTGTCATGTGCGGGGTGGTTTGGAGTTCCCCGGATTTCTGGGAAATGTAGTCCCGTTCATTAACTCACATTTGTTTATATGTTCATATGGATTTTTTAACGCGAGGCTAAATGTCACAAATGAAATTAAATGCAATGCCATTAAGGATCAAAATGAAACAAATTTCATGGCTAAATCCAAAACCAAATGTTATCAATTTCAACATTGCATCGTAAATAAAAACCCTCTAGTGGGTCGTCATTGCTGTATTGTCAATTTCAAAACCACATTGTAAATGAATATCCTCTAGTGGATTGACATTGCAATATGTCCTCCGGTGGGCCTATATCTTAAAGACAGTACTAAATTTAGAAAATCATAGTGGATTACAAGAAATTATTAACACAATGTAACCATTTTGTTCAAATATAAAACCATATTAAATGAAAAAAGTCAATGTGATTTTGTGTTACTGTCTAAAGATGTATGTATAGTTCTTCCGACTGGTTCAGACCAAACGGTGTCATGCTTCTAAAGTTAATAATGTGTCGAGATTCCTTTTGCCTCAATAATCTCTCCCGATTTCCTCCTCGTATGTTGATTGGTACAGTTTCAATTCCGTAAAACTTTAGGGACTTCCAATTGCTGTTGTGGTGTGTCTCCATGTGCCTTGCTACCGCATTATTTTTGTCCTTGTTTTTGGTGGCCCTCGTATGTTCCAAAATTCTTTTCTTCAGCTCACAAATGGTGCTTCCCACATATTTTAAATTACAGGGACATTCAATGATGTAAACCGTGTATTGGCTTTTACACGATATTAGTTGTTTGATTTTCCAAGTTTTTTTGTTAGCCATTGTGATCTCACTTGAGGGTTTAGCAATTTGGCACACCTTACAGTTTTGACACTTAATAAAGAAAGTCTTCTTTAGCCATGTTGTTTGTGCTTTGTTCGATTTAAAATGACTGTGCACCAATCTGTCTTTTAGGTTTGGAGCTCTTCTGTAAGTTATTACAGGGTGCGGTCCCATTATTTTTCCCACAGTCCCGTCCAGTTGTAGTATTTTCCAATTTTTTTTTGAATCACATTCACAATTTCTTTAGATTCCAGAGTGTAATCCAAGATTAATCTTATTGGTTCATCCTTGGTCTCTGGCTCTTTGGTTTGTGTCAAGCAATCTTCCCGGGTTTTCTGATTGGCTCTGTTCCAACACTGATTCACAGTGTTTTTGTTGTATTTTCTCTTGAGGAATCTGTTGATTGAGCCTGCACTTTGTTTCTTCCATTCCTCCTCCTCACTGCACAGTCTACGAAGTCGGAGAAATTCTCCATAGGGTATGCTTGACACTAGGGAGGGTTGGTGGAAGCTCGTTGCTTCAAGGGTGGCATTGGTTGCTGTACTTTTACGGAACAATGTTGATTCCAAACGGCCATTTTTCACATATATTGTGGCATCCAAAAAGTTGATCTTAGTCTTATTGGTTTCATATGTGAATTTCAAACTCGCGACACTATTATTGAGAATTTCAAAATATTCACTGAATTCCTTCTCATTTCCGTTCCAAATTATCAATAAATCATCAATAAATCTTGCCCATTTGATAATTTTGTTTGTGTGTCGTTCATGTTGTTTGTTCCAGGCCACCTCTCGCTCCCACCAGCCCATCACTAGGCAAGCATAGCTTGGGCTAAAAGAAAAGCCCATAGCCGCCCCGTTCTTTTGACGGTAAAGGTCATCTCCGAAGAGAAAAATATTGCAAGTGAGGCAGGACAGAATCATATCACATAACATGTTGTTATGGTCTTTGAAATGAATGTTTCTTTCTTGTAGGAAGAATTTGATGGCTTTCAAACCTAAATCATTGTCGATGTTCGTGTACAAAGCAATTACATCCATCGTTATTAACAGAAAACTGTTTTGCCAGGTCACATCACGCAGATTGTTTAGAAGATCAGTAGTATCTCGAATGTAAGATTCTAATTTCACTACATGTGGGATTAAAAAGTGGTCGATGTAATTGGCCATGGGTTCAAATAGGGACCCTTTCGCTGACAAAATTGGTCTGCCTGGTGGTGTCTTACAGTCTTTGTGTATTTTCGGGAGAAAATACATTGTCGCAAGTTTAGGGAAATCCACAGATAGATATTTGCGTTCTTCTTCATCTATCAGGTGTTTCGCTGTCCACATATTTAGATTGTTTTCCATTTCCAACTGATATGACATAGTGGGGTTAGTACTTAATTTCTCATAGTATCTTTCATTTTGCAACTGGCGTTGTGCCTCAGTGATGTACAATTGGCGGTCCCATATGACCACGTTGCCTCCTTTGTCCGCCATCTTAATTTCGATTTCCTTATCATTGGCTAATTTATCCAAAGCCTCCTTTTCCACTTTCGTTAAATTTTCCTTGCGATTCACTTTATTGATTTTATACAAGTCATGGATAACCGCCTCCTGAAATACATCAACTTTTGTTGGGAGGAAGGGGGGGAGATACCCCTGCAGTCAGCAATCCCACAATTAGGGGCCAGTCTCAGCAACAAGCGCTCAAAATCTAAATTCTACCCTCAGCTGCCACCGGGCGACAAAATTGATGTATTTCAGGAGGCGGTTATCCATGACTTGTATAAAATCAATAAAGTGAATCGCAAGGAAAATTTACCGAAAGTGGAAAAGGAGGCTTTGGATAAATTAGCCAATGATAAGGAAATCGAAATTAAGATGGCGGACAAAGGAGGCAACGTGGTCATATGGGACCGCCAATTGTACATCACTGAGGCACAACGCCAGTTGCAAAATGAAAGATACTATGAGAAATTAAGTACTAACCCCACTATGTAATATCAGTTGGAAATGGAAAACAATCTAAATATGTGGACAGCGAAACACCTGATAGATGAAGAAGAACGCAAATATCTATCTGTGGATTTCCCTAAACTTGCGACAATGTATTTTCTCCCGAAAATACACAAAGACTGTAAGACACCACCAGGCAGACCAATTTTGTCAGCGAAAGGGTCCCTATTTGAACCCATGGCCAATTACATCGACCACTTTTTAATCCCACATGTAGTGAAATTAGAATCTTACATTCGAGATACTACTGATCTTCTAAACAATCTGCGTGATGTGACCTGGCAAAACAGTTTTCTGTTAATAACGATGGATGTAATTGCTTTGTACACGAACATCGATAATGATTTAGGTTTGAAAGCCATCAAATTCTTCCTACAAGAAAGAAACATTCATTTCAAAGACCATAACAACATGTTATGTGATATGATTCTGTCCTGCCTCACTGGCAATATTTTTCTCTTCGGAGATGACCTTTACCGTCAAAAGAACGGGGCGGCTATGGGCTTTTCTTTTAGCCCAAGCTATGCTTGCCTAGTGATGGGCTGGTGGGAGCGAGAGGTGGCCTGGAACAAACAACATGAACGACACACAAACAAAATTATCAAATGGGCAAGATTTATTGATGATTTATTGATAATTAGGCACGGAAATGAGAAGGAATTCAGTGAATATTTTGAAATTCTCAATAATAGTGTCGCGAGTTTGAAATTCACATATGAAACCAATAAGACTAAGATCAACTTTTTGGATGCCACAATATATGTGAAAAATGGCCGTTTGGAATCAACATTGTTCCGTAAAAGTACAGCAACCAATGCCACCCTTGAAGCAACGAGCTTCCACCAACCCTCCCTAGTGTCAAGCATACCCTATGGAGAATTTCTCCGACTTCGTAGACTGTGCAGTGAGGAGGAGGAATGGAAGAAACAAAGTGCAGGCTCAATCAACAGATTCCTCAAGAGAAAATACAACAAAAACACTGTGAATCAGTGTTGGAACAGAGCCAATCAGAAAACCCGGGAAGATTGCTTGACACAAACCAAAGAGCCAGAGACCAAGGATGAACCAATAAGATTAATCTTGGATTACACTCTGGAATCTAAAGAAATTGTGAATGTGATTCAAAAAAAAATTGGAAAATACTACAACTGGACGGGACTGTGGGAAAAATAATGGGACCGCACCCTGTAATAACTTACAGAAGAGCTCCAAACCTAAAAGACAGATTGGTGCACAGTCATTTTAAATCGAACAAAGCACAAACAACATGGCTAAAGAAGACTGGCTTCATTAAGTGTCAAAACTGTAAGGTGTGCCAAATTGCTAAACCCTCAAGTGAGATCACAATGGCTAACAAAAAAACTTGGAAAATCAAACAACTAATATCGTGTAAAAGCCAATACACGGTTTACATCATTGAATGTCCCTGTAATTTAAAATATGTGGGAAGCACCATTTGTGAGCTGAAGAAAAGAATTTTGGAACATACGAGGGCCACCAAAAACAAGGACAAAAATAATGCGGTAGCAAGGCACATGGAGACACACCACAACAGCAATTGGAAGTCCCTAAAGTTTTACGGAATTGAAACTGTACCAATCAACATACGAGGAGGAAATCGGGAGAGATTATTGAGGCAAAAGGAATCTCGACACATTATTAACTTTAGAAGCATGACACCGTTTGGTCTGAACCAGTCGGAAGAACTATACATACATCTTTAGACAGTAACACAAAATCAAATTGACTTTTTTCATTTAATATGGTTTTATATTTGAACAAAATGGTTACATTGTGTTAATAATTTCTTGTAATCCACTATGATTTTCTAAATTTAGTACTGTCTTTAAGATATAGGCCCACCGGAGGACATATTGCAATGTCAATCCACTAGAGGATATTCATTTACAATGTGGTTTTGAAATTGACAATACAGCAATGACGACCCACTAGAGGGTTTTTATTTACGATGCAATGTTGAAATTGATAACATTTGGTTTTGGATTTAGCCATGAAATTTGTTTCATTTTGATCCTTAATGGCATTGCATTTAATTTCATTTGTGACATTTAGCCTCGCGTTAAAAAATCCATATGAACATATAAACAAATGTGAGTTAATGAACGGGACTACATTTCCCAGAAATCCGGGGAACTCCAAACCACCCCGCACATGACAGGAAAGGTGTGTCAATTTCCTGTCTTTTTGTTAAAAAAAACTTGATTTGAAAGTTGTAAATTAACCGTGAGCAAGTCAGCGGACGCTGACGAAACGCGTTGGTTTCCTTTGTGCATCTCGGAACCTGTGGATTTGTGAATAAAAACCAAGGATTATTACAACTCGCTGGAGTGCGACCCTATTTTTTCTTTTTAAACGGAGAAAAATTGTTGGTATATTAGCGGCGGTCCAAGCCGCAAGGTTCCCGCACCTTCAAAAAGAGCGCCATTTAATCCGGAACCGTTGGACGCCTTTGTTAAATATATATATATATATATATATATATATATATATATATATATGTGTGAAAAAAAACCTCTCAGCGAGAAGGAAATGAGCCGCACACATCTCGATGAAACCGGCAGGTTTAATTGCATTTTTGAAAGCGCTGGCATTGTTTTGTCCCTGATGCATTTCGGTCTCTCCAACCTTTTAAAAAAGTGGAAGCCAGGAGCATCCACGAGCCTGAGAAAAACGACAGAAACCAAATTTGCTGCATTTTGAAATGTTTGCCCCCTGGTGGACGTCACGGTGGACTTCCCTTTAAGCATTATGGTTCCTGTAGTTCGTTCAGAGTCTCGCAATCAGTACCCTTCAGTGGGTGATGCTTGAGATTTATTCTGCTTTTAACGATGTTTCTCGTGATCCCCATGCTTACTGACTTTAGAGTTTGCTGGGGCCCAGAACCAAGGTCCAGTCCCTGGTGGCGCCGCTGCCCTTGTTGCTCTCGCAGAAACACAAATGAGGTCCATTTTCGGGCAGTGATGGCGCTCTTTGTCACTGGTAGTGCGTCGCTCGCGGCAGGACCAAGCCCTGAAACATGAGGAAAAAAAACCCTCTCAGAGAGAAGGAAATGAGCCGCACACATCTCGATGAAACCGGCAGGTTTCATTGCATTTTTGAAAGCGCTGGCATTGTTTTGTTCCTGATGCATTTCGGTCTCTCCGACCTTTTTCAAAGGGGAAGCCAGGAGCATCCACGAGCCTGAGAAAAACAACAGAAACCAAATTTGTTGCATTTTGAAATGTTTGCCCCCTGGTGGGCGTCACGGTAGACTTCCCTTTAAGCATTATGGTTCCTGTAGTTCGTTCAGAGTCTCGCAATCAGTACCCTTCAGTGGGTGATGCTTGAGATTTATTCTGCTTTTAACAACGTTTCTCGTGATCCCCATGCTTACTGACTTTAGAGTTCGCTGGGGCCCAGAACCATGGTCCAGTCCCTGGTGGCGCAGCTGCCCTTGTTGGTCTCGCAGAAACACAAATGAGGTCTATTTTCGGGCAGTGATGGCGCTCTTTGCCACTGGTGGTGCGTCGCTTGCGGCAGGACCAAGCCGTGAAACATGAGAAAAAACTCCTCTCAGCGAGGGGTATGGCAGGGTTTTTTAAATAAAGCCGCCTTGAACTTCAATCACACGAGTGAGTGCATCCTTAACAATAATTGAATCAGTCGCGAGGAATTATTTTGGATGCAATATATATATATATATATATATATATATATATATATATATATATATATTAATATATATATATATATTCACTGAAAAAACCATAGGTTTCACACACGTTATAGTTAGGAATTAGCATTTAAAAAACCTTGCAAGTTCACTGAAAAAACCATAGGTTTCACACATGTTATAGTTAGCGGAAATTTTACTGATAAAAAACCAATGAAATTCCCCCGTTATAGTTCGTGCAGGCAACTATAACTCATGCGACCGCAATCTTCTGCTGATGCCAATACTGTATTTAGACACTTATTTGCCCATGTCTTCTTCCATAAATTTTTAGCTATACATATATTACAAATATTTTTTTTTCATAAAGACACATATGTCATCAGCAGAAGATTGCGGTCGCATGAGTTATAGTTGCCTGCACTAACTATAACGGGGGAATTTCATTGGTTTTTTATCAGTAAAATTTC
This sequence comes from Triturus cristatus, assembly GCF_964204655.1. Taxonomy (NCBI): domain Eukaryota; kingdom Metazoa; phylum Chordata; class Amphibia; order Caudata; family Salamandridae; genus Triturus; species Triturus cristatus. The sequence continues at coordinate 327,720,751 of NC_140590.1, read as the reverse complement.
CGCTAACTATAACATGTGTGAAACCTATGGTTTTTTCAGTGAATTTGCAAGGTTTTTTAAATGCTAATTCCTAACTATAACGTGTGTGAAACCTATGGTTTTTTCAGTGAATTTGTACGGTTTTTTAAATGCTAAGTTACTTTACGCCATTCGTGGCGTGCGCGCCCACTTAACACAGTTCGTTCCGTGCGCGCACGGTGCGCTTCGCGCACCGTGCGCGCACAGTGAGCACGCGGTGCGGTTCGCGCACCGCGCGCCCACTTTGCGCAGTTAATGCCGTGCACACACGGTGGGCACGCGGTGCGCTACGCGCACCGCGTGCCCACGTTACGCTAGAAGGGCCATGTACGCACGATGCGCTTCGCGCACCGTGCGCACATGGAGGACATATGATGCACTTCGTTTTGAAAGGTAATATTTAAATTTTTCACACCTCTTATAAGCCATGCTCACAAATGGTGCCCTTCGGGCACCATTTGCACACGGGGTGGGGAGAGTGTGGATAATTTTTTTTTTTTTATAATTTTTTTACCGTACGCGTACGGTAAGCGTAATCGGCGAAATTAGCGAAAAAATGAAAAATTCCGTTTTTGGCAATGGGGGATCTTTGGGGACTCCCTCAACATGGCTAGGTGTTTTGGAGCTGTCCAAACAGCCCCTTTACATGTTTTTGTGCTTTGTATTTTAATCCACACTCTCAGTGCGAGAGAGAAAATGGCGGCCGCCGCTTCCTGGTTTCGGCCGATTCGAATGTTTACTAAGATCTAAGAGCCAATCAGAATCGTGCTCGCGCACGCCACCGTACGCGTACGGTAAGCGTACCGTAAGCGCACCGTAAGCTGGCTCAGATATATATATTGATTTAAAGGCTATTTTCTCAGAATCTACTGAACAGATTTACACCAAACCTACAAAAGGCACTTCCTTGACCTGAGGACTACCTCTCTGCCAAATTTCTAGTAATTCTGTTCAGCCGTTCGGGCTGTAGCTGTGTCTAAAGGTCCTATGGAAAAATGCATGGGAAAAACGCGTTTTGGGACCCCCCTTTTATCTCAGCCCCCGCTTGACGAATCCCTCCGAGACTTTCAGGGTAGGAGCGGAGCGTAGCGCCCCACCTATTTTGAAAAATTCGCGAGGATTCGTCGACCGGCGCCAAAGTTATTCAAAATAGAATGTTGCGGATTTCCTATGGAAACGTGGTCCTAACTATAACTACCTACTGGCGACCGCCAGTAGGTAATATCTATATATATATATTCACTGAAAAAACCAAAGGTTTCAGGGGCGTTATAGTTAGGAATTGGCATTTAAAAAACCTTAGAAATTCACTGAAAAAACCATAGGTTTCAGGGGTGTTATGGTTAGCTGGACATTTCCCTCATACAAAACCCTAGAAATTCCCCCGTTATAGTTAGTTCAGCTAACTATAACTCGCGCCCCTGCAATGCACTGCTGATGACGTCACATATTACATCACTCATGACATGGTCAGTGACATCACTGATGACATCACTGATGACATCTCAAATGACATCACTGATGACATCACTGATGACGTCATCCAGTGAGTCTGTGTTTCTGTAAAGTTTTAATATGTTTAATATATATAGGGAAAGGCCTTTTGAAGAATGAGTGGGTGTACAAGTGTGTGAATGGATAATTTTCTAGGTGCGTAACTGACTCTATAAGTGAGTCATTAAATGTATCTTACTGCAGACTAGTGACTAAACTGTGTGAATGTCTGTATGTGTCTGTGTGTTGGTGTATAAGTGTCTGCATGGTTTTGTGAATAGCTATATGAGTGTCTATTTGGGTTATTGATTGGTTGTCTGAGTATCTGTATGGGTGCCTGAGTGTTTGTGTTGGTAGTGTGTGTGACTCTGTGCATAGATGTGTGAGTGGGTGTTTCTATGGGTGCATGGTTTTAAGAGTGCAACTGTGATGGACTGTGTGGTTGGGTGAGTGTATGTGTGGGTGTGTTAGTGATTGAATGTATATCTCAGTTGTACATGTGTCAGTAACTACATATGTGAAACACTGTGTATATGTGTGTAACAGTATATAACTATCTATATGTGAGAGTGTGTGATTGCGGGAGTGGCTGTATGAATGAGTGTGTGCTTGTATCAGTAATTGTATAAGAGCGTCAGAATTAGTTAGTATTTTTATGAGTAAGTGAACTTGAATGTGTTTAACTGTATAGGTAAGTAAATTGGACTGTGATTAATTATTTGCAAGAGTGACTAGGTGTGTCAGTACCTCAATGGATGATTGGCGGTGTGTGAGTGTCTATATAGGTGTATAAATGCATATGATAGTCCTGTACGGAGTGACTGTAAGTATGAGTGACTGTACAGGTGAGTGAGTGGAGATGTATGTAGACCTAAGAGTCAATGAGTGGGTATTTAGTTATTGGTATTGGAGTATCTATGGTTTTCAAAATGGCCGTCTGAAATTTTTAGTCGGTGTATCAAAGGTTATATTAGGGTGTGAGAAGATGCACTAATTTATCACATGGATGACGTCATCAGTGATGTCATCAGTGATCTCATTTGAGATGTCATCAGTGATGTCACTGACCATGTCATGAGTGATGTAATATGTGACATCATGAGCAGTGCATATCGGGGCGCGAGTTATAGTTAGCTGAACTAACTATAACGGGGGAATTTCTAGGGTTTTGTACGAGGGAAATGTCCAGCTAACTATAACACCCCTGAAACCTATGGTTTTTTCACTGAATTTCTAAGGTTTTTTAAATGCCAATTCCTAACTATACCGCCCCTGAAACCTTTGGTTTTTTCAGTGAATTTCAAAGGTTTTTTAAATGCCAATCCCTAACTATAACGTGCATGAAACCTATGGTTTTTTCAGTGAATTTCAAAGGTTTTTTAAATGCTAATTCCTAGCTATAACTTATCTCTGAAGATATCATGTTTAATGATTTTGATTGGATTTGTATATTTTTCAAATTCAGTGTGTCAATTTTATTAATTACAGTTTTTTTAAAAAGACTTTTTTATCACCATTTTTTAAACTTATTTTTTCAATTAATTCTTTTAAAAATTAAAAAATATAATTTGAACTTAATGGGTTTTTCTATTTTTTTAAAATATTTTTCAAAATATTTTTTTAACTATATGTGCAAAACTTTATTTTATATATTTTTTTCAATGTTTTTGGATCCGCGCACCCTAAGCGCACCGTTCCTGATCCCTACGCGATAGCATCTGCGCATGGTATGCGTCGGGTACGTGTCTAGTGTGCAATCGCAATGCGACCGGTACGCGACTCCCAGCCTATACGCGACACGTTTGATGTACGTAACGCGACGTTTACGCGCTTCCGCGATGCGTCATCTGCGTCTATGACGCGGTAGGTGCACGGATCCTGCGAATTATTTAACATTGTAAAAAACATATGTATGTATTTCATGTGAATATTAATTGAAGACAAACTCTAAACTAGTCTTAAAACTAATATATTTTTACATCTAATCCTATAATTTTTTTTATTCAATTTCGCGGATGCGCGCTGGGTGCGTGCTGCGTAAGCGCAGGGTGCGCGGATCCCATGTGACCTGCAAAAAAAGAGATTTGATTGGTTCATTACACTTCCTCTTCTAACTATTGAAAGACCCCACCCATTTCAATCAATCTTCTTTGACCTTCTTTAGAGCACCATCTCTTTGGAGAGAAGAAGATTCTTTAGACTAAGTTTACACTTAGCTCTAACTTTTTTCAACCAAAAATGGCTTCAGGGCAGCAGGCATCACCTGCATCACCTCATACTTCTGAGGATGAATTTTCTGCGGAGGCACCACCCAAAAAACTTTTTTCTTCAGTGGTGTGGAAATTTTTTACTTTTCCCGAGGGGCAGAATAAGACCAATGCCACCTTGGTCACGTGCAAGATTTGCAAAAGAGTCCTGTCGCGAGGGGATCCTAACAAGAAATACTCTTGCGGCACGGCAAGTATATTGAAGCACATGAGGACCCTTCATCCGAACAATCTTGCACGAGAAGAGTGCCGACGGATGAGAAACACTCCTGCTCTTGCGCCATCCACCTCATCGCAGCCGAGCACATCAAGAGTGCATCCATCAGCCCAAACCTTGGACATCCGTCCTCAATTTCAATTTTTAAAAGTGCTCTGCACTAAGTGCAATGCGACTTTGTGCTATGGTGAGCAGTCGATCGATCTGCTCTGCCGCTGCCAAGAAAGTCACATTTGCCAGTTTTTTGTTTTTTTTATTGTTCCCTGAAGTTCATTGTTTGGTTTTTCCTGTTTTGTTTTTTGGGGGGTTTTTTTGCAGAAAAAACAAAAAAAAATCAAAAAAATTCAAAAACCCCTAAAACAATTATAAAAGAAAAAAGAAGAAAAAAAAAAGTTCTTGTAAGAACTAACTTTCCTGGTTTAAAAAAAGAGCTACATTTCTTTGTTAGTGTTAGTTTAGATGAATGTATGTGTAGTATGTAATTGACTGAATGAATGCATTAGTAGCGTATGGTGAATGTATAAGTGCAGAAGTATGAGGAAGTGCTGCAGCATCACACAGTAACCTCTTTAACTGCAGTGTGCTGTAGTACTTCCGAAGCACAGGGATGCAACATATGTACATAAATATGTTGCAAATCTATGCTCCTGTCTGCACGGCTGCTTTAACTGCAGCCATGTGGTGACACAGGCACCCTTGCACCACAGTGCAAGGATATCTGTGTCATGTGCTGTTTGTTTTTCTGCAGGAAGACACACCTTCCTGCACAAAAACAATGAGAAAATGCATTTTTCTCCTTCAATGTATGCTGAACATTTCAGCATGCATTGAAGACGTAAAAATGTGGAGAAATGAAAACAATTCTCCTTGTTGTGCTTTCCTACACCAATTTTAGAATGGTGCACCATTCACACACATATCGAGATTTATGATTTCTGATAAATCTAGACATTTGTCTTGTTCTATGAGTATTCAGTGCAATCATGCACAACAACACTTACAGAACACCCTTCCAAAACAAAGTGGTCTGCATGATGAGGTTGTATTTACATGGAGTATGAAAAGTGCACAGAGTGCCATTTCCTCTCTTTGTAAATATGAAAGAGTATCTTACACAATAACTATCTTACAAAAAGTGACATATTTCCGTTTTTAAAATTCCTTGCGAATAATAAAAGGTAAGCACAAAGTTTTGTCTGCAAAGATGCTCAAAGAAGAATGATTGAAATAATTGTGGTCCTTCAATAGCTAAAATAGGATATATTATGAACCCCTCAAATCTCTTTTTTTTTGCAGGTCACATGATATCTGATTATGGTCAGATTTCAAAACTACATAGGTATAAACAGAGTGTTTTTAGAAACATGTTTCCACTTTGTAGCTTCTTGCAGACCTCCTCATTCTGCATATTGAGACTTAGTTAAACTTACCTTCACAGTAATAGGAATAAAAAATGGTACACATTTTTTTCACATTTTCATTCCAATCAAAATTCTTAAAAATTGCTTATTTTAAAATTTGGATCTGTGAAAGAAAAGGAAAAAAATATAAAACATGTAATAATAATTTTTTTACAACACAGCATAATTTCCACAAAGTAATTTTTTTGCCTTTTTTGCTGTTCTCAGAATATATTATATTTCATTAAAAATAGTGATTTCAATCGTACTCATCACTTAACAGCGAGCAAAAAAAAAACAATCACAAAGATTGTTAAAAAAAAAACAACATGCTATTCTCAACAAAATACCACAAGATACAAATCACAGATATATAAAATGCTTACAGCTAACAAAATTTTATAAGTTTAACTTACAAAAACTGTAAATGTTGTCGCTTTAAAATATTCACTGAATATAAGGATGAATTTTTGGAGGACGCACCACGCCCACAACGTTTTCCTTCAGTGATGTGGAACTTTTCTACTTTTCTCGAGGGGCAAACAAAGACCCATGCCACCTTTGTCACGCGCAAGATTTTCAAAAGAGTTATGTTACGAGGGGATCCTAACAAAAAAGACTCGAGCGGCACAGTAAGTATGATGAAACACTGAAGGACCCTTCATCCAAACAATCTTGCACGAGAAGAGTGCAAACAGATGAGAAACACTCCTGTTCTGTACCTGTAAAAAAGAATCACAAATAAATGTATATTAATAACTTTCAAATTTATACTATTCCATTACTGTACAAACACATTTTATATAAATACTGACTAAGAAACTATAGCCCTGAACCACAAGTGTGACGATGGTTAAAACACTACATGCATAGTGCATACTACTTTGAAGCAGTTCATGCCCTAAAGCCTACCTCACTAAAACACTACATGCTAACTGACTAAATGATTACAGTACTATAAGGAGACACACTGGGTGAGTGACAGGTTGTTTGCTAGAAGTGTATGAATACTAACTAGGGAATTGAAGGTGTGAAACACAACTGTGTAGGTGATTAGAGGCCTGCATGCATAGTGAATAGGCATTTAAAGCAGTCCATGTGGTAAGGCCTGGCTCACTGCATGACTACTTGGGTACTGACTGAATGATTAGAGTACAGCAAGGAGAGTGCCTAGGTGAATTTATAAGTGGTAGGCTTTTCGCACAGGGAATGGATTAGTACTTGGTACTAAATGGGTCACTAGAGGAGTGCAAAGGCAGTGACAGGATGTTTGCTGGACTGTACGGATACTGACTAGGGAATTGAAAGTGTGAAAGACAAGTGTCTAGGTGATTAGAAGACTGCATACATAGTGGATAGGGGTTTGAAGCAGGCCATGTGCTAACGCCTGGCTCAGTGCATGAACACTTAGGCACTGACTGAATGATTAGAGTACTGCAAAGATAGTATCTTGGTGAATTTATAAGTGTTTGAGATTTCGCACAGTGAATGGATTAGTACATGATGCTGAATGGGTCACTAGAGGACTGCAAACGGAGTTACAGGATGTTTCCTGGAAGTGTATGGATACTGACTAGCGAATTGAAAATGTGAAAGACAAGTGTATAGTATGTTAGAAGACTGCATGCATACTGCATAGACATTTGAAACAATCTATGTGACCATGTATGGTTCACAACATGAGGACTTGGAAACTGACTAAATCATCAGACTACTACTAGGTTAGTGCCTGGGTAAAACTTTTAAATTTTCAGTTCTGGCACAGTGAATAGAATAGTACATGGTACTGCACTTTAGTGTCAAACCCTGACTTATTTTATCAATGCATAAGCAAAGAATAGCTTCTAAAGCTACTAAAACTTGACAACATGATCGATTTTAAAACAGTTATCTGTCATCAAATACACTATGTTACCAAATGCTTCTCTCACAATCCTTACCCAAATGTACACAGACTCACAGTGGGATTTTAGACAAGCAACACTATCCCTAGCAGTTTACCAAAACTCATTCACTAGTCTAGAAGAGTTAATGGTACTGCACACAATCTACATATTTCAGGACTGCACTTTTGTGTCAAAGCCTAACTCATTTAATCAACGCATAAGCAAAGACTGGCTTCTAATCCTACTAAAACTTGACAAGATGACAGGTTTCAAAACAGTTATCTGTCAGCAAATACATGATGTTACCAAATGTTTCTCTCACAGTGATCCCAAATACACACTAACTCACAGTGTGATTCTAGACAAGCACCACTATCCCTAGCAGTTTACCAAAACTCATTCACTACAGTGCAAGTGGTAAGGGAACTGCACATAATCTACATATTTCAGGACTGCACTTTTCTGTCAAAGCTTGACTCATTTAATCAAAGCATAAGCCATAACTGTCTTCTAATGCTACTTAAACTTCACAACATGACAGGTTAAAACAGTTATCTGTCAGCAAATACACGATGTTACCAAATGCTTCTCTCAGTGTGGTTCTGAAATGCACACAGACTCACAGTGTGATTCTAGACAACAACCACTATCCCTAGGAGTTTACCAAAACTTATTCACTACTATGGAGGTGGTAAGGGAACTGCACACAATCTACATATTTCAGTACTGCACTTTAGTGTCAAAGCAAGAATCATTTTATCAATGCATAACCAAAGAGTGGCTTCTAATGCTACTAAAACTTGACAACATGACAGGTTTTAAAAGAGTTATCTGCTAAAAAATACACGATATTACCAAATGCTTCTCTCACAGTGGTTCCCAAATGCACACAGACTCACAGTGTGATTCTGGACAACAACCACTATACCTAAGACTTTACCAAAAATCATTCACTTCTGTGGAACTGATAAGGGAACTGCACACAATCTACATATTTCAGGACTGCACTTTTCTGTCAAAGCCTGACTCATTTAATAAAAGCATAAGCAAAAACTGGCTTCTAATTCTACTAAAACTTGACAACATGACAGGTTTTAAAAAAGTTATCTGTCAGAAAATACACGATGTTACCAAATGCTTCTCTCACAGTGATCCCAAATACACACTAACTCACAGTGTGATTCTAGACAAGCACCACTATCCCTAGGAGTTTACCAAAACTCATTCACTACAGTGCAAGTGGTAAGGGAACTGCACACAATCTACATATTTCTGGACTGCACTTTTGTGTCAAAGCCTGACTCATTTAATCAAAGCATAAGCAAAAACTGCCTTCTAATGCTACTAAAACTTGACAACAAGACAGATTTTAAAACATTTATCTGTCAGCAAATACACAATGTTACCAAATGCTTCTCTCACAGTGGTTCCCAAATGCACACATACTCACTGCGTGATTCTAGACAAACAACACTATCCCTTGCACTATACCAAAACACATTTCTTCATCTAGAAGAAGTACTACATTTTAGTATAGAAACATAACATAACTAATTTCACAAATTCATAAACAATGACTGGTTTCTAATTCTGCCAAAATATAAAAACTGCACAGTTATCTGTCTGCAAACACATGAAAAACACAAATGCTTATCACAGAATGGTTTCTACATGCACACACACTGTCAATAAGATTGTAGAGAAAACAAAGTTCTCCCTACACTTTAGCAGGAGAAAAACATTAGTCTGATTAAAATCAAAAAAGTCTACATACATCCCCTCACAATTAAATAACTCATCTTTTAAGTTGTTTTGTAGATTAAGCAGTATATCAGTCACTCACCATATTTTCTTTTACAGAATCTCTGCACTGTGCACCTCTCAGCAAAAACAAAGAATGGAAAAGTTTCCCTTTCATTTTCCACACATATACATGTAAACATCAAATCACAATCCTTCACACATAAACGCAAAAGCAAACACACATTTCTATTGGTTAAACATTTCAACCCTTTCCAACTGAAATACATTTCAACCCTTCCCCCAATCTACCTTCTGCCTGTTACCATAGAAACAGGTCATGGAACACTGCACTGGGCACACAGGTCAGAAGTTCAGCACACAATGTTGCTAAACAAGAGAGGAAGTGTGCTTCACTTTTCAACATATCAGCTTATCATATATAATGTTCCTTACAATCTGTTTTTGTTAACCAATAAGAATCATACCTTTAAAAAACAGAAATATACACCCTACCTTTCAGTGTACAAAGTAGTCATACAACCAATGATTTCTTATCTTTTTTTTTAAAAAAAATCTGTGGATCCGCGCACCCAACGCGATAGGATGCGCGCACCGTGCGCGCATTTCACTGTTTTGTTTTTTTTTTAAAGGGGGACCCAGGGGGTCCTTCTGGGACCCCCTAAGCACTTCTAGAGGGTCAGAGTATTTCTACTCTTCCCCCTTTATATGTTTTACACACTTTCTCCCCTTGCTTCTTCAGCCTCGCTTCTACCGAGGCAGAAAATGGCCACCAACAGTTCCTGGTTTCGGATGTAGACAGACACTCGACAGCCAATTAGGATTCAGCGTGCGATCGGGAGGGTGCGCGCTCGGTTCGGGGAGAGTGCGCTTACGGTGCGGGTAGGGTCTGCGGATCCTCCCCGGCCATAGATATGTATGTACATTTAACTCTAATTTTCTCAGGAACTACTGAACGGATTCACACCATTTATGCAAAAGTTACGAGTCTGAACTGAGGACTACCTCTTTGCCAAATTTGGTGTCATTCCGTTCAGCGGTTCGGGCTGTAGCTGCGACAACAGATCCTATGGGAAATTGCATGGGGAAAACGCGTTTTGGGACCCCCCTTTTTTCTGAGCCCCCGCTTGACGAATCACCACAAAACTTTCAGGGTAGGAGCGGAGCGGAGCGGAGCTGGCCAAAAGTTTGGAAAATTTTGCGAGGATTCGTCAACCGGCACCAGACTTATTGGGAATAGAATGTTGCGGATTTCCTATGGATAATAGGTCCTAACTGTAACTATCTGTAGATAATATATATACAAATATTTTAATCACCAAATTCCAACAGGATTTTACAACGCACTTCTCGGACTCAATTTCTTCGAAATGTTTCATTTATTTAAGGCATATATACAGTCTCAAAGAGGGTGTTCTGCCTTATGTGTTTCTCTGCATTAATATCCACTGTACTCTGCAGTCTACAAAGGGCTATTTGTCATTTCACTCTAACACTCTCAGAATCCTGGCAGTAACATAGTTATCTGTGCAATAATGAAAGAGCACACTTCTACCAAATGCTATATATGTGAACTCTGTTGGCTATGTAAGCCTTTCAGTCACACCACACTTAGAAAAATCCTATGTTTGTTTATCTCTAGTTCAAGATCAGGGATTTCAAACTATGTATCATTGTCTGGTATAAACTAAAGTTCCTGGGCCCGATTCACAGAACTAACTTAAGACAAAATCCTAAACTTACTACCATTTTGGTATTCACAGAAGGCACTTACTCATTTTGGTATTCAAAGAAGGCACTTACTCATTTCGGTATTCACAGAAGTTAGAAGTCCTAACTTTAGGACTCCTAAATGCCTTCTGTGAATACCGAAAGTCTTAAAATTAGGATTTTTCTCAATTTATTAGTAGTATAGTTAGGACACCTAACTTTAGGACTCCTAAATGCCTTCTGTGAATACCGAAAGTCTTAAAATTAGGATTTTTCTCAATTTAGTAGTAGTAAAGTTAGGACTCCTAACTTTAGGACTCCTAAAGGCCTTCTGTGAATACCGAAAGCCTTAAAATTATGATTTTTCTCAGTTTAGTAGTAGTAAAGTTAGGACTCCTAACTTTAGGACTCCTAAATGCCTTCTGTGAATACCGAAAGCCTTAAAATTAGGATTTTTCTCAGTTTAGTAGTAGTAAAGTTAGGAGTCCTAACTTTAGGACTCCTAAACTGGAATTTGGATCCATCTGAAGTAGCATCCCTTTAAACATGGGTGACCACCATCAATCCCCATGACCAGACCATGACACTAGTAACAGCTGGTGGCAGCTGATTATACCAGCGAGGTACATGCATGTTTGCTGACGCCAGTGGTGAAACTGCGCATTGGTTCTCCCCAGTAAATCCATGTAGTGTTGGAATTGACTTGAGTATGGGAGTCTATTTGAGGATGTTTAGGGAGAACCCCAATAATTTGGGGGGTCACACTCGGTAGACTTGCCTGGCTCTCAAAGGAAACTATAACATCTGTGGAGGAAGGGAAAACAAACAGGTGTTTCTCACCCCTTCCCCTGAGTGATGCTTACAGATGTTAAATATGCTTGAAATATCCGGGGTACACGCCCAACCCACAAAATCAGTGCAGACACAAACCTTGGCATTTGACAATGATTAGTAGTTAGTATTTGCTGTTCTTCTGCAAGTCTAATGCATAATCCTATCATCATAATACGTAACACCGCAGTGATTTCAAACAGCATGAGTAAATAACAGGGACTGCCCTACATTGCTCATGATCCATCCCCAACCTATTATTCTAAAAGCCTCTAGTTGTCTTGTGGCATCACTCCAATATTTTCTTTATCTTTACCAAGAAAAGCGATACCTCTGCCCACTTTAAGCCACATGATCTTAAAACCTGAATCCCGTTTGAGAGCATCCATATGAATTGATCTTTCTACCCCAGCCCTTTTACAAAGGGGCATCAAGAATGTCCCATTAAGAAGCTTGTGGAATAAAGATGGGGGATGGGGGGGATAGCGTGTTTGCTGTCTGTATTTCCAACACATTGCTGGAAACAATTCTTCTATTAGAAATAATAGAACACGCAAATCTGACATATTAACTTTTAAATTGCGCCAGCACAGGATTGTGGAAGGTCAATCTGCAGAGTAATAGCACCCACAGCTACCAAGAGCATTGAGAACGAATGGAAAGTCCCCTCTAGCTAAAGCAGTGTGAGCAGAATAAGTGCGGCAATTTTTCACACGCCAACACCGGTCTTACCTTACACACGCCAACACCGGTCTTACCTTACACACGCCAACACCGGTCTTACCTTACACATGCCAACACCTGTCTTACCTTACACATACCAACACCTATCTTACCTTACACAAAATGAAACAGGAAGGCTCATGGTAATTTTGAAACCTGAAACCTAGGCCTAGCACAATTATGCAAAGTGAACCTTTTACTGACTGCCAACCAATACACAGGTACACACCATGTTAACATGCATTAAGGCATAGATACACAGAATACAAAGAAAAACATGAATACATGATAGAGGCATAACCACATGTAAGTACCCCTAAATTTGTATGGTCCTCCCTAGTGTAAGTGGTAGCATGAAAAAACTGTCTCTCTCCCCTCCCCACATGCCCCCTCTGGGATTTTCCTCAGATACCACATCACTGATATTAAATGTACAGCCAGGTGCAGGCCCTGGCTTTGAATCATCCTCCACCCATAGGAAGTGAAATTTGTTGATATTGGCTACAAACTTAACAGGTTCCAGCAGGTTAGGGCAACCTGACCAGCAAGCCACACCTGAACAAATTTATTTTTATGGGAACTTGATCTTCGGAACACCTCCATTGAAAGTCTGAGCTCACTGCCCCTCCCCCATATTGTGTGCTTTGTGTTATGAGAAGGAGCTGTGTGCCTGGAATCCACAAAAGGGAAGGTAGCTGCGTCCAAGCAACAGGACAATGCATTTCTCTGTTATTCATTCCCTTTTACAAGTCTGGGATAAACATTTAACTGGATTGGATATTTTGAGACCATGCATGGCCTGTGTGCCCCAACCTTTGTGCATTGCATCATTTCTTCAAGACACACTGGGCAGTGTGAGGCCCCATGAACCTCCTTCCACCCCTTCAGGGACCCATGTGACCACTGGTCCCTCCATGTCTGTGTGACAATGGAGCATGTATCACTCAAGGGCAGTTCAGTTGAGCAATCCCTGTAAGAAATATTGCCCCGGTTCTTGGAAACATAAGAATTAGACACCACTGCAAGCTCAATTATTCAGACTGTGAGTTTAGCCATGTTTGTCTACATTAGACTGAAGATATATCATTCACAATAAATATAATGTCAAACTAGTCTTATTCTTCTTGTAAAAGATACAAGGTGAACATTAAAATTAAGTGAATGCCAACAGTACCTTTAATACGTTTAAAGGCATAGCTTTTTAATTCTGACTGCATATTTCGTGTTAGTCTGTATCTAGATTGTGCCCTACCTCTCAGTGCATTAAACAGGGGTACACTGCAGGGCTGAACCCCACTTAATAGGCAAGCTCAGTGCCTCTTATAGGTGTTTTTGAAGCAGAGTTTGATTGTCAGTGGAGGCCGTACTGCAGAGATCTCATGGGTAGCTGTTCACAGTGAAGCAGAATTTCTATCAAAGTTATGGGGTACCCACAAACAACAATTAATGATATGCTTTTTATTGGCATGTCGAAGGGAACAGGGGCAAAGGAAAACCTGGCATATAACCAAGAAATCCACCTTTTGGCCAAACACATCAATCACAGTGTGGACAGACAGATGTTCACTTGGTTAATTTCTTTTATTACTGAATCCTTTAAAAGGAGTTAATCATAACATACAAAAATAGCAACATCAATTTCTTTCCTTTAAAATCCCAACATTACTGCAGCCAGTTAATTCATCCCTCACACAGCACAAACATCTTAGATGGACTACATTTTCAAAGATACGTATTATGGGGCATATTAGCAACACCCGGCGATAATTATCGCTCAGCGCTCTTAGCGTGAGGATAATTATCGCCGGGTAACATGGATTTTTATCGCTGAGATAGCGTGCTATTAGCAACGCTTATCTCCTCAGTGATAAAAATCCTCACGCTAACTGCCTAATGTGAGATTATCGCTGTAAACCCAGCGATAATCTCACGCAATGTGGCGTTAGCTTGCTGATAGGGACTCACAAACTTAACCATGATATCCACCTTCCATAGGATATCATGGTTAAGTCAGTCCTGAAGCAGGCGTAAGGAAAGTAGCAATAACAGGGGATATCGCTACTTTTCCTGACGCTATGCTTCAGAGCGTGGGCCTTGATGATAGGAGAAATGTCGCTTAGCGACATTTCTCCTGTCATGTTAGGTCAGGAACGCCCACTTTGCATCTCATTAGAGATGCAAAGCTGGGCGTTAGTAATCCTGATGCTAAAGCTAGGTTTCAAGCGTTAGCGTGCGGCGATAATTTTTTATCGGCCGGAAACGGCCGCAAAAGCGGCGATAATTTGTTATCGCCTGCTTGTAAATATGCCGCTTTGAGATTTTGGAGTTGATTTACGAAAACGTTGTGCAACACAGCGCAGCCCATCCCCCCAAGGCTGCGCTGCGTTGCGCGACAGAGGGGAGAAGGAGAGCACCATATCTTCCAAGATATGGCTATCTCCTCCCCTTTAACTTGCGCCGGCGCTGATTACAGCTGCTGTGCGCCATACACACACCTTAGCGCCGCAGCGCTAGGGTGTATGCATGAGTCTAGCATAGGTTTTGTACAGGAAGGGTACCATTCCTGTACAAAACGCTATGCTAGACACTAGGGAAAGATTTTCCCACTTTGTATGTGTGCTGCACAGTGCAGCACGCCTGCAAAGTCGGGAAAGGAAGGAGAAATGAAAGCATTTCTCCTTCCTTGCGCCTTGTTGAAAAGGACGCCGTTTTCTCACGCCTAACCCAATTTATTGTTATAATAAATTGGGATTAACGAGCGAAACCTTGGGTGGTTGCATGGGAACGCCCATGCACCACCCTTGTGGGAGGATTTACTAAGCTTTTGCGCTGTGTTTGCGTCACAAAAGTGGCCCAAAACGATGCAAAATAGTTTTGGGTAATTTACTTTCCAGTGCTAAACTTGTTTCGCTCTGGAAATAACATCAAAGTAATGCTCATTGCGCTGCTTCACGATACTTTGCACCATGGGGACGTACCAAGGGTGGTGCATGGGTGTTCCCGTGCAACCTCCCAAGGTTTCTCACGCTAAACCCAATTTATTAAAAATAGTAGATTGGGTTAGGCGTGAAAAAACTGCGCCCTTTTCAACTAGGCGCAAGGAAGGAGAAATACTTTAATTTCTCCTTCTTTTTACGACTTTGCATGCTTGCTGCACTGTGCAGCACGCATACAAAGTGGGAAGAGCTTTCCCTTGTGTCCAGCATAGTATTTTGTACAGGAAGGATACCCTTCCTGTACAAAACCTATGCTGGACTCATGCACACACCCTAGCGCTGCGGCGCTAAGGTGTGTGTGTGGTGCTTGGCAGCTGTAATCGGTGCCAGCGCAAGGGGAAAGGGGAGGAGATAGCCATATGTTTGAAGATATGGCGCTCTCCTGCTCCCTCCCTGTTGCGCAGCGCAGCCTCGCGGGGGCTGCGCTGCGTTTCATGACCTTTTTGTAAATCCCCCCCTTGGTACGCCCCGTCGCTCAAAGTAGCACAAAGCATCGCATTACGTTATTTCCGGCGATAAATAAGTTTAGCGCTGGAAAATAAATTACAAAAAAAAAAATTTGCGTCACTTTTATGACGCAAACACAGCGCAAAGCTCAGTAAATCTTTCCCAAAGGGTATTTTGAAGTTGAGAAAGGAGCGCTTAGCCACATTGATTAACATCAGATGATTACCATTCGCTCCTTATTAATCTTTTAGGGAATTGCACTTTCTTTTGGTGCAACTGTTAGCGTTTTAGGCTTTCTTTTATTACAATGTTCCTCTTCACGCATTGTCTGTTTGTTTTTTATTTTCCCCATGTTGAGAAACGCTCAAACTTAAAAGCTTTTATTTCTATTTCTACAATAATAGGATGTTCGTGTATTTACTCCGTGTGTCTGCTGTCCTCGGGCATTGTCCAGAAACTCATAAAACATTAAAGCTTTTCATTCCAATTCTGCAAACACTGCGCCCTAGTCTAGTACAGAAATGGGCATAGGAAAGGTAGCGCGGATATATTTCTACAAGTATTTATTTATGCTGTACAGTGGTTTTGGGAAGGAAGCGCTTAGGCATATTGTACACGAGTTGAACATGTTTTAGTGGCATCTCCGAGGCTGTCAACAGGTCACCAGAGTCAGCAGAAACAAAGGCATGCTGCTGGGCTCTTGAGAAGGTTGTGCCACCGCCTCTTAAGCCCTGCATAAACAAAGAAGGGCAGGCACATTTAACTTTCCCAATAGAGCATCCTGAGACAACTCATGCCCCATTAAATACAACCCTAAAGGAGTGACCTGAAGCCCCCTTTAATCACCACGCCCACCTCCCCCCAGCAGACCCCTAGTAGAAACTTCAAAGCGTTCATAAATCCAACTGCCTGAAGCTCTGGTCATCTCAAGACTCAAGCCCTCTTGCAGGACAGTCAGAAACAGCTGCATGCCAATTAACACTTTTCTAGCCAGTTTCAGGGTTGTAAGAGGAAAGAAAACAAGCATTGGCATAGCCAATAGGTCTCGCCTTTGGGATTTATGTGTTTAGCCAGAACTTTTGGCTATGTTGTAGAGCATTGTGGCTGCTGTGCATCATGTTGAAACGTTATAATAAAAAGTGTTAATCATTTTAGTTACCTTTAAACAAACCAAGACGACATTATATACAACTGAACAACCTGATTAAAAGATTTTAACATTAAAAATGTCTTCTAGTTTTTTTGTACTTGCACTGCTGGCAACTTCTTCCTGCCTGTTTTCATGCTTGTTTGTTATAAATTTTTTTGTTATGGGGGAGGGGGACATAAATAACGGGGGAGTGGGGGTTGGAAACAGTAATTTAATTAGAACATGAGCAGCAGACGGGCACTAGGGGAGAATCAACAGATGCCAAATTCCGAGGGCAGACTGACGTGATGCTTAGGTGATGTTTAGGTGGTGCGTTGATGCAAACTGGTGGTGGTAAGTGATGTTTGGCGCTCAGGTGGTGCCACTATATATGTGTATTGGAGATACATTGTGGATTGTGGAGTTGAAATATGTTTGGTGTGTAATTATGTGGTGTGTATTGGAAATGTGTGGAGTTGAATTCTGTGTCCTGGAACTGTGCTGTTGAGTGAAATTATGCTTGGTGAAATTGTGTCATGGTGTGGAGTGCATTTATGTTGATTGGTGGTATGTGGCATAGAGTGCATTTATGTGGAGTGTATTTACGTTGCATTGAGTAGACTGCAGTTATGTGGCGTGTAATTATGTGACACTGAGTGGTATTATGTGGAGTGTATTTATGTTGCATTGAGTAGAGTAAATATGTGGCGTGTAATTATGTGGTACTAAATGATATGTGGAGTGTATTTATGTTGCATTGAGTAGAGTGTAATTATGTGGCGTGTAACTATGTCACACTGAGTGGTATTTTGTGAAGTGTATTTATGTTGCATTGAGTAGAGTGTAATTATGTGGCATATAATTATGTGGCACTGAGTGGTATTATATGGAGTGTATTTATGTTGTATTGAGTAGAGTGTAATTATGTGGCGTGTAATTATGTCGCACTGAATGGTAATATGTGGAGTGTATTTATGTTGCATTGAGCAGAGTGTAATTATGTGGCTTGTAATTATGTGGTACTGAGTGGCATGTGGGATGTATTTATGTTACGTTGAGTAGAGTGTAATTATGTGACGTGTAATTATGTGGCACTGAGGGGTATTATATGGAGTGTATTTATGTTGCATTGAGTGGTGCAATTATGTGGCATGTAATTATGTGGCACTGAGTGATATTGTGTGGAGTGTATGTTGCATTCAGTAGAGTGTAATTATGTGGCATGTAAGTATTGGTACTAAGTGGTATGTGGGGTGTAGTTATGTTGCATTGAGTAAAGTGTAATTATGTGGCATGCAACTATGTCACACTGAGTGGTATTATGTGTAGTGTATTTATGTTGCATTGAGTAGTGTAATTATGTGGCGTGTAATTATGTGGCACTGAATGGTAATATGTGGAGCATATTTATGTTGCTTTGAGTAGTGTAATTATGTGGCATGTAATTATGTGGCACTGAGTGGTAATATGTGGAGGGTAGTTATGTTGTATTGAGTAGAGTGTAATTATGTGGCTTGTAATTATATGGTACTGAGTGGTATGTGGGGTGTATTTATGTTGCATTGATTAGAGTGTAATTATGTGGCACTGAGTGGTATTATATGGAATGTATTTATGTTGCATCGAGTAGAGTAATTATGTGGCGTGTAATTATGTGGCACTGAGTGGTATTATGTGGAGTGCATTTATGTTGCATTGAGCAGTGTAATTATGTGGCGTGTAATTATGTGGCACTGAGTGGTAATATCTGGAGTGTATTTATGTTGCATTGAGTAGAGTATAATTATGTGGCTTGTAATTATGTGGTACTGAGTGGTATTATATGGGGTGTATTTATGTTGCATTGAGTAGTGTAATTATGTGGTGTGTAATTATGTGGCACTGAATGGTAATATGTGGAGCATATTTATGTTGCTTTGAGTAGTGTAATTATGTGGCATGTAATTATGTGGCACTGAGTGGTAATATGTGGAGGGTATTTATGTTGTATTGAGTAGAGTGTAATTATGTGGCTTGTAATTATATGGTACTGAGTGGTATGTGGGGTGTATTTATGTTGCATTGATTAGAGTGTAATTATGTGGCACTGAGTGGTATTATATGGAATGTATTTATGTTGCATCGAGTAGAGTAATTATGTGGCGTGTAATTATGTGGCACTGAGTGGTATTATGTGGAGTGCATTTATGTTGCATTGAGCAGTGTAATTATGTGGCGTGTAATTATGTGGCACTGAGTGGTAATATCTGGAGTGTATTTATGTTGCATTGAGTAGAGTATAATTATGTGGCTTGTAATTATGTGGTACTGAGTGGTATTATATGGGGTGTATTTATGTTGCATTGAGTAGTGTAATTATGTGGTGTGTAATTATGTGGCACTGAGTGGTATTTTGTGGAGTGTATGTTGTATTCAGTAGAGTGTAATCATGTGGCATGTAATTATGTGGTACTGAGTGGTATGTGGGCTGTATTTATGTTGCACTGAGTAGAGTGTAATTATGTGACGTGTAATTATGTGGCACAGAGTGGTATTATATGGAGTGTATTTATGTTGCATTGAGTAGTGTAATTATGTGGCGTGTAATTATGTGGCACTGAGTGGTATTTTGTGGAGGTTATGTTGCATTCAGTAGAGTGTAATCCTGTGGCATGTAATTATGTGGTACTGAGTGGTATGTGGAGTGTATTTATGTTGCATTGAGTAGATTGTAATTATGTGGCGTGTAACTATGTCATACTGAGTGGTATTATGTGGAGTGGCAGTGTGATAAGAGCTGATATCAGGGACAGGGACAGCTCTAGGGCAGTGGGACCCATGCCACGGGGGCTGACTTCCGGTGGGGGCGCCTAACAACATTGTTATAAAAGCACCTGCTGCTGCATTCTTTGCCTCCAGCAATTTTCAGCCAACAATAAAAATAGAATAACTGGTGATTAACTGCCATGAACGAGCTGCATGAAAACTGCAAGGTATAGGCTGAAGTTATGCTTTTTCACAAGTCTTTCATTATCCTAATGTTGCAAAATGGGTTTATGATTGATTGTCTCTGTGTAATGTGTGTGATGTAAAGTGCTCCCGATACTCTACACTGGTATGTGATGCGCTATGAAACTAATAAATCCATCTGAGAGAGAGTAGTCATGGAGACTTGAGGTGCACCGTTAAAGTGTGGTGTTGAGGGAATCCGTGACAGAGGTGGTCATTAGGGGGGGGCGCCAACAAACATTGTTGCACCGGGCACCACCAGTGCTAAAGCCAGCCCTGATCATGGGTTACATCACCATGTGAGTGAGTTAGCAGGACTGAATCCTGTCAGAGCGGGGGGCTGGGGGGACTTCGTAAAGGACAGCGAGGGGGGGCATATTTTTATTGAGGGGGAGGAGAGAGAGGTGTCGCTGTATCTGTTTTTTTTTTCTATTGACCGCTGTATTTCTAGTATCTGGCCGCCCGGAGTTGTCTGCGCTGCATCGATAATTTGTGCGAGGAAGAGGAGGAGTGCAGCACAGTGGGATATTACAGGGGTCGCTAATGTATGTAACTGCCAAAGAAGAAACGCTGTCCTCCCTTGGAAATGCCGGGCTATGCAACAGCACCCTAGGCCATATCCAATCGAGAGAAACGACGCCCCCAACCGGGTAGAGCAGCATGTAATACAAAGAGCAGACGCCAGAAATGGCGCACGGTGGATATCCCCGCTATGCAGCGCGCGCCCTCCAACAACACGGCGGCAGAGGAATATTTTACCACATCAAACATTTTACCTTCAGTGTAATGCACGTGGTGAGAGCGCTGTGCCCGGAGCCAGCTATTTCTCGAGAAGAAAGGTTAGCCAGTCGGAAAAATGTGCAGGAACAGCTCTGAAACACGCATCCGGTATCAGGCCATTTGGTAGCCACCTACCGTGCTATAAATATCCGGGGCTACCTTCTCATTAAATGCCACTCAGAGGCTGCGCCGAGGCATGCCCAGCAGATAATATGCCATGGAAATAATTCACACACAGCGCCACCAAAAAAGGAAAACACCTCGAACATGGATTATAGTATGACGTGTGATTTGAAGCACTGCGTTTACACCAACGAAGCACACGGTGGGATACTGTACACAGCTGCTTTCCAAGCAAGCATGGCTTGCCTTGCACTCTGCACGGTATACCTGTCAGACCGTCATCCAGGAGGCAAGCGCCGAAAATGTTCTGTCTGAAACTGCTTTCCAATATCCCCCTCGGATGCCCTCCCCCAGCTGTGGGGTCAGACTGGCTCGCAGTGCCGCTGCCTGCAAACGTGAAAGATAACTGGAAACCTGACCCAGAACAGATGGCACCCTGCACGCTCCCGAAACCCCTAGGCCATGGAAGTGAAAGTTTGGAGGAAAGGCGGCACATGCACCCATCTTTGGCCATATGCGTGCTTTCAATTATTGAAAGCCACATGCAAAGGCCAATGGGATGTGTGGGAGGAGGCACACCCACACAGAGAAGGCTCTTGGAAGTCTGAGGTGATTCCAAGAGCCCTCTCCTAGGGCAGCGCATGTGCGCTGCCTAGGCGAGACATAAAAAAGAAACAACATTGTTTCACCTCCCATAAAGTTTGCTTCCTCAGAACTGCTGTAGATAGACAGCAAGCATTCCACTCCACACCTCACAATTGCACAACTCACAATTCAGCACCACACAGTTCCACAACACGCAACATACTTACACTCCACATAATATCACTCAACACCACATCATTCAACTCCACCAAATTACATGCTACTCAATACCACATAAATCCACCCCACATCTATGCCACATAACAACAATCCACATAAATACACTCTACACCACGCCACATTATCCCACAGGCAGTTTGGGCTGGACTATTCCCATGAGGCACAGGGTCAAGACTGATTTGCTTATCGCTGTGTCTGAACTGAGGTGGCGAAGTGAGCTAAAGAGCGATGATGGATTCAACCCAGATCTGTGACTGAGGGTGGGTGTCTGAAAAGTTTCAGCACTCTGTCCATCATCTCCTTGTGTTTGCTTTGTTCACCCTAAGTTGGCAGGGTAAGCCTAGACATGGGTCCCTTGCTCACTTTGCCACTGGATCCAAGCTAGCCTTGCTGATGAGGGCTGTTAGCCCGAAACTGGTCCCAGGATGCTTGTTAATGGTCCAGGGAAGACATGGCTTGGCAGTTCGGGCTGGACTGTTCCCATGAGGCACAGGGTCAAGACTGAATTGCACATAGCTGTGTCAGAACTGGGGTGGCGAAGTGAGTTATTTATTAATTTTTTTATTTTGAGAGTTTTATATAGCGCTGGCTAGACCCAGAGGTATAAGAGCGCTTTCCACAGAAATTACAAAATTACATCAGTTACATGTTACATCAGTTACTAGAAAAACATTTCTAGAGAGTAGAAAACGAAATAAATGGAGCTTAGAAGGGTAAGGGGGTGGGGTAGAGGGGTAGGAGGTAGATAGGATGGAGAGACGAAGGAGAGTCTGCCCAAAGTCCGGCTGGGTAGGTGACGGCCGAGGGGGAAGTCCACAGCCCATCTCCTCTTTAGCTATCGGGTAGCTCCACCGGGCATCAGTCAAACAGCTAGGTCTCAATGGTAAAACAATTAAAGAGCAAAGAGGAGGAATAAATGGAGCATAAAGGAGAAAGAGGGTGGAGTAAAGGGGTAGGAGGGAGAATACGGCTGAAGGGGTAGTCCACATCCCATCTCCTCTTTAGCTATCAAGTAGCTCCACTGGGCATCGGTCAAAAAGCTAGGTCTCCACGGTCAGAGGTAGGTTCACAGATTCCGCATCCTGATGGGGAGGCCGGATGGGAGATGAGGGAAGTTGAAATCTTTTCTAAGCGGTGACAGTTCGAGCGTCAAGGTTAGGAGATTGCATTCTATGATGGATAGTGTATGGTTTAAATGGGATAACGGGAAGGCATTTGGCAAGGGGGGAAGAGGGTGTGATCCGTGTTGATCGGGGGGAGTATGAAGTGTGGAGGAGGTGAGAGGCCAGGAGGGAGGTAAGAGGAGTGCTCAGGCTGATGACCGAAGGGAGGGCTGTGGAGTGGGACAGGACATTCATAGAATCAGGAAATGTGTTTTGAGATGATAAAAGGGTGTGAGCGGGTGGGGAGGAACAACATCATGGTTAGGGTGTGGAAAGCAGTTTAGAGAGGGTGATATTGGGGCCAGCGGGATACAGTAGGGAACTCCAGGTGTGGGGGTCGGGAGGTAGTAGCGAGGTTAGGAGTGGCATTAGTGGTCTGTGGGAATAGGTCTTTTGAGGGCGTTTGAGTTTGGGTGACTGTGTGTGCGGTTGGGATGTCAGGGAGAGGTAGGGTCGCTCGAGAGGGAGGGAAATTGGATGTCGGGGTTCGGAAGACAGCATTAGAAGTTGAGATGTCAAGGGAAAGGAGGGTTAGAGTCAGGTAGGGGGAGGGCAAGAAGGGTTAGGAGGAGGGTTGGATAATAGGTAGGACAAGGTACTGATATGATGCTCAAAGATGGTGAGGTGGTATTGAGATGCTTGTATGAGGATATTACTAGTTTTGAATATGGAGATGTCAATTTCACCAAGGAGAGCAGGGGAAGGGGTGGTAGACAATTTAAATCCATATGGAATTTTGCTTGATTTAGTGATTGGGAGGTGGTGAAGAAAGATGCTTTTCCATTTGGAGGGGCGTTCGGAAAGGAAGATGTAGTTGGTTTTTATAAGGGAGGAGAGGCTGTGGTAGTTATCAACAAATAAAGTTTCCTGGTTATGAATCAGTAATTTATGTTTAAAGTTTTCCTTAGCGGGTTTGAAAAGATTAGGATGGTAAAGAATGGTCCATGAGTTGGGGCCATATCTGGTGAGGGGGGAGTCCTGCAGAGTGAGTTAGTGTTTGGGGGGGGCATGTTAGGATGATTGGTTCAGGAGAGGGGATAAAGGGAAAGAGGAGGGCGGGATGGAGAGAAATAGGGCGAGGAGAGGTGGGAAAGTCAGAGTAAGGACAGATAGAAAATTAAGAAAAAAGGGTAAGCACAGGAGGGGAGAGATGAAGAGTTGAAGGAGGAAGAGAGGAGAAGTCAACGTTAGAGGGAAGAGAGGTGGGAATATCAGCGTAAACACAGAAAGACAGTTAACAATCAGAATAAACACGGGAAAATAAGTTACAATGAGAGAGCATTGCACCCATTGTAAGCTTAGACAAAAGTCTGTAGTGGGGGAAGAGAGAGAGGTCAGTGCAAGGGGGGAAGAGAGGAGGGAGTATCAGATTAATCACAGGGAGAAAGTTAACAGTCAGAGTAATCAGAGGAAGATAGATTACAATGAGAGAAATGTACAGAAATTGTCAAACCTCGACCAGCTCAGAAGTAAGTTGGGGCAAGGGGAAAAAGTAGAAGGGGAAAATTGAGGCTTCATGAATAAAAGTGATAAAAATTAATAAAATAAATTACAATCCAAGATTGGTTTGGGAGTTCACTTGGGCCCTATTGAACTATAAGGGACAACAAAAGATTAAACAATACAATAGTGAGTTGAGAGTTTGTTTGAGCACTGTGGTAGATCACTTGAGCTTCCGTGCAGGATTGTCTGGCATCAGCCAGAGAAATATTGTCTGGAAGTAGTGGAGATGGATATCAAGGACTGGGAGGTGGGTGAGTTCACTTAAGCGCTATGACCGGTCACTTGGGCCTCCGTGGAGAATTGTCTGGCAGCAACCAGGGAGAGATTGGCTGGGTTTATTGTGCTCAGGGTTGGCCATAAATGGATCGGAGAAGCAGAGGGCTACTCGGCGGCAGGGCGTTGATGAGGCCTTAATGTTCCCGCATCTGTTTGAGTGGAGACTAGAAAAGGGCAGCAACCAAGGAAAGAAGGACTGGGTTTATCGTGTTCAGAGTTTGCTATATATGGATCAGAGAAGCAGAGGGCTACTCGGCGGCTGGGCGTCGATGAGGCTGTAATGTTCCCGCATCTGTTTGAGTGGAGACTAGAAATGGGCAACAATGACAGCAAGAAAACAGACGTTCAGCTGTGGATTCTCACAGGAGACTGGCCGGGGGAGTTGTCACTTGGGAGACACCGTTAGCTGATCGTCGGGCATGAAGGAAAGGCAACAACTCATCTAGTCCACGAGTGGGGGGGCTATTAGAAAAGACATGATGGCCAGATCCATTGGATTCAAATTATAAGATCCGGAATATAGAATGAGGTCAGTCAATGTGGACGCAGGTCGTAGAGTAGGCCCTGAGAGTCCTGCAGCTGCTCGGAGGTGAAAAGCGACAGCGATCTCTCAGCAAAGGAAGAAACTGAATATGGATTGTCAAAACGTGCAATCGAGGCAACTGGAAATAATTCTGGAAGATCTGGACCAGAAGGATCCGGACCGGGTGTTACGGCTGAGGCTCAGGGGGGAGGATCAGCAGAAGGGCAAATGAGGCAGCAAGAGGACCGGAGAGGGCGAGGGCTGCACAGTGGGAGGGCGCTGGTCTGGCCCTAGGGGTTCCGTTGGAGGATTCATAATGTAGAGGGATCCCCAATGGAAACGGAGAGGTAACAAGAGATTGGAAACCCCAGCAGTGAGGGACCAGGGTGATTACCACTGTAGAGCCCTCTTGAGTGAGGGAGTGAGAGCTATTTCTCAGCGGCCATCCTAGGCTCTCAAACCAAGCACCATCCAGAAGTACTAACAAGATTCCACCTCAGAGGTAATTCTACTGAACATGTACACTCTACAACAATCGATTGTCTTATTAAACAGCAGTTGCCGAAACAGCCGATCAAATGTATCATCGGCCATCCCAATGTCCCGACTCCTACCCCCTTTGTTTCTCCAATTGCCTCAGATACTCTTCACCGATTCATGCAGCACCTTACCTCCAGCACCACGGAGCGTAGTGCAGGCCCCTGTGGTACACTGGGTTCCCCTGCATGACTTCTGGGGACACCCAAAGGAATGAAGGGTCTTTCTTCAGCCCAAGGCAATGCGATAGCTATGCAACTCAGGGGGGGAGTTGGGAGGTTTAACAGAAGGGCAGACGAGGCAGCAGGAGGACCGGGGAGGGCGAGGGCTGCGCAGTGAGTGGGCGCTGTTCCGGCCCTAGTGGATCTGGTGGAGGGATTGTAATGAAGAGGGTTCCCCTCTGGAAGCAGAGAGGCAACAAGAGTTTGGAGACCCCGGCAGTGAGGGACCGGGTGGATCACTGTTTTATGGCCCTCTTCAGTGGTGGAAGATAGGAGAGCCTGCTTCCTAGGAAGAAACTAGAGGCAAAGGAGCAGAGTGTTCAGTAGTGGACTGAATTTGAGTCTGTGCATCGGGGGTGGAAGTGTCGATTTCAGGTCCGGTGTAGTGGCCAGAGAGGGCAAGGGCTGCAAGCTCGGAGAGCGCTGGTCCAGACCCAGAGGCTCCGGCAGCAGGACGAGTTGTGTGGATCACCGAAGAAAAAGGAGAGCCTACAGGAGTTCAAAGCCCTATTAGTCGGGGCAGTCCCAGAGACTCCGGCCGCGGGTCGAGTTGTGTGGCTCACCAAAGAAGAAAAAAACGGAGAGCCTGCGGGAGTTCAAAGCCTAAATTGTTGGGGGACCGGGTCGGTCACCATTTTGAGCCCTTTCAGGGGGTAGAGGTACACCTGCTCCCAGGGAGATTCGTCAGGCAGTGGAGTGGCACGACCGATGGCCGGCCGAACATTACCTCGATGCGTCTGGGTGATGGAGGGATCGATTCACATCACCGATCATAATGTTTGATCCTGGATGGGGGTGAAGAGGAAGACGTTGGATCTCAGCAATTATCAAAGGTCCTGCTCAATTGGGATCGTTTCATGTCTCCATTCGTGTCTCTGGAGGGATCGTTTCATGACCCAGTTCGGGGTCTTAATCCTGGAGGGTTTGCTTTTGGGTGGGATCTTGAAGAAGAGCGGCGAGGTGGACGTGGAGCGGGCTCGCAGGTCAGGTGCTTGGAGATCGCCCCAAACGGTGAGACACTTTTTTAAATTGCTTCTGTTGTTAGGTAGAAGATGGGAGTCGGATGGTCGGGTAAAAACCAGGGATAACTACCAATTTGGTAATCCCCACCCGGGAACTTCTGGGGAGAGCCCCTACTCGGCGGCCATCTTGCACCACCATCTTGCACCTTGTTTGATCCACAGACAATTGAAACTGGCTGGACTTGCCCCAACTGCATTTGGTGTACTGCTCTCTCATTAACGCAAGATCACTCATTAAAAACAAATTCGAATTATTTTAATTTTGCAATCACTCAATATTAGGCTTGCATTTATTACTGAGATATGGGCTGATGATAGCTCAGGTCCTGACCTAGCTCTAGCCAGCAAAAACTGACTATTCATTGTTTAGACTAGATTGTGTATGAAAGAGAGGAGGTGGTTTAGCGCCAGTGTATGAAAATTATCTCTCGTGCACTTGTGCTGGGGTATGCTCCTATAAAGAGCTTGAAACTTTGAATTTTAAATTCACTCTTAGCAACCATGTCTCCTTTAATGGTTTGCTAATTTATCGACCTCCAGGCCCAAGAAAAATCTTTCTAGATAATTTTTATACATTCTCCAGCGCTGTGGGGCAAGCCCCAGACTCTATGGTCATTGCTGATTTTCCAGTCTCTGGAAATGCCTTTTCTCAGACCCTCATGATGACCCCATCTCCATTGAGTCCACCGTCTCTTTCCTCCTTTTCTCCTTTAATGGTGGATCAAGGTCAGGATTTAATTCTCACTATTCAGTATGGTTCGCCTTTGGACCCTTGTCCACCAAAGACCCTAAAGTTGGCTCCTGCCATCATAGCTAGTCATTCAACCACTATCTTTAATTAAATGTTTCTGCAAGGATATTTTCTGACAAAAAGGAAGCTAGCTTCAACTTTACCTTTTTTTAAAAAAACCTCACCTCAATCCGCTGGATGAGAATAATTATCGTCCCATCTCCCATCATGGAAAAGGCAGGCAACAAGGAATCAACCAACTTCCTGGAATCCAATCAACTATTGGGCCATTCTCAATTTGGCTTTTGTAGCCAGCATAATACTGAGTATGCTCTGATCACCATTGAGCTCCATTTTGGACAACAGAAATCCTGCAGCTCTGATCTTGCGGGAACTTTTGCGAGCTTTTGACACAGTCAATCACAAGGTTTTGATTGACTGTGTCGCGTCCCTCGGTATTAGTGGCACTGCTGTTGTGTTGATTGCATCCTTTCTCTCAGAGAGAGGCAATTTGGTTCAATGGACTGTTTTCTTTTCTAGCTTGTGCTCTCTCCCTTGTGGGGTTGCGCCTCTACTCATCATTGAGCCCTACCCTCTTCAACTTATACGTCAGACCCCTAGCTACTTTAATTGAAATATTTGGTTTCCCTGCTGTTAGCTACGCAGATGATACCCAGATTATAATTTCTGTATCTGGAAATCAGCAGGAATCATCCGCAAACTTTCTCAGCTGTATGCAGCATGTCAATAACTGGATGCTAAACAACTGCTTAAAATTAAATTAAGACAAAACGGAAGTTCTGATGCTAAGTAATAATGTTTCTTTTTGGTCTCCAAACTGGTGGACATCTGAGTTACCTCCTCATCTTTTCTTACTCTAAAAATCTTTTCCTTTTATCACAATAGATTTGAGGAAAGTAGTGGTAACTGCTCTTATTTTCTCAAAAGTTGACTATTGCAATGCTGTGATAATCAACATGCAAGAACGTCTAAAGAATAAATTACAGATCCTGCAGAATTGCTTGGAATACCTAGGCACCAGTTGGCCTTGAAGGCATTGGTCAAACTTCATTGGTTGCCAGTACATAAGCTTATTGATTTAAAGGCTTTGTGCATTGCCTTTAAAGCTGTGCATGATATGGGGCCAGGCTTTTTAAAAAAGAAATTAATCTGGTATGCTCCTCTTAGGCCACTGCATTCCTCATCAGCCTTCAATCTTATCGTCCCTAAATACAAAAGAGTCTGTTGGGGCGGAAGAAGCTTCCCTTA
The DNA here is from genome assembly GCF_964204655.1 of Triturus cristatus. Taxonomy (NCBI): domain Eukaryota; kingdom Metazoa; phylum Chordata; class Amphibia; order Caudata; family Salamandridae; genus Triturus; species Triturus cristatus. Next base: position 327,691,912 of record NC_140590.1, on the reverse strand, counting down.
TGGGATAACCAAATGGTTACCCCTTTATCTTAAGATATGCACCTCCTTGTCTTCCTTCAGGAAGTAACTTAAAACATGGCTTTTTAATGTGTAGATTCGAACTCGGTTGTTTATTCTTTCTTCTCTTTCTATCCTTCTGTTGCTGGATTAGCACCAAGACGCCCACGGGCAATCAAGTGTTTATTTTCATTTCACTACCTAACACTCCACAACACAAAACACCATTCCACATAAATAGACTCCATGACACACAATCCCACTCCACATATTTTCAATACACTCAAAAACACATAAATACTATCCACATAATACCACTGCACACTATGCTGCATAATTCCACTACACAAATCCACTCCATGCCACACATTGCCACAACTAACAATTCCAATCCAACCCACATAATACCACTACACACAACATACATCCACTCCAGTCCATAACACACAGGTAAGAGACATGTACATTGTCAACACCAGTTGCTCTAACTCTTTCTTTTCTTTCTTTCTTTTTAACATCCAAACACACAGATCCAGAGCTTAGCTCCTACCTATTTGTTCTTTTTCATCAGCAAAAAGGCAATGCTATCCACACAGTTCCACGCCACACAATTCAACTCCACACATTTCCAATCCACACCACATAATTCAAAATCAAGACGCCAATCAGGGAAGAGGGGGGAGAAGCCAAGGCTGACTATGGCTACTAAAGCCGGTAGCAGCGCGGGAGCGATCACTTGGAAAAAGGTGCCGCTGCCTGAAAATTGCCGCGCACAGTGTTGTTTGCTTTTTAAAATTGAAATATTGTTTGTTTTGCGCACCATTTGAACTTCTGTTCTTTTAAAAACTGTCACAATTGAATTGAATCGCCACGCTCAAACTTCCACATTGTTGGCCTGACTCACTTCCTGGTAGACACGCCACCGCCGAGTGCCAATCAGGGAAGAGGGGGAGGAGCCAAGGCTGACTACGGCTAATAATGCCGGTAGCAGCGTGGGAGCGCAGCGGACGCATGCAGCGGGCGTGCCAACAGCGCGCCAAAGGCATGCCAAAGGCAAGCCCGTCTGCACCCATCGGCGGCCGGCAGGGGCGAGGGGCAAGTCATTATGCTCGTATCACAACTTACTCCGTGGCTGAGTTAAGAAAACTTCATTCCCATGAGCTAGTAGTCAACAACCTCACACCAACCAGATTAAGCAGAAATGAGATCTGGAAACTTAGATCTTCCTTCCCCGAACTTAACCATCACTCGGTCACTCTGGAACATACTGGCCCCCTGGCTATGAATGAGGAAAAGGCTCTCTCAATCATTTATTTAAACACCCGCTCCCTGCCCAAACACCAACTCGATATACTTAACCTGCTGATGTCAGAGTAACCAGACATTCTATTATCAACTGAGACCTGGCTAACACAGGACTCCGCCCCCGACATTTTAGCAGCACTACCTGATGAGTTTTATATCATTCAAGCAAACCACCCACAGGGGAAAAAGGGAGGGGGAGTAGCAGCCATAGTGCATTAAAACCTTACATTTACGGCACTCACCCCCCTAGACATACCTCAAACAGACAACCTAGTACTTAAATTTGAATCTGACCTCAATCCCCTGGTCTGCGTACTACTCTACAGACCACCATCGAACATGCCACAGTTCAAATCACTGAGCGAACAAATGTCACAACTTGTAACAAATCATGCTAAAATACTGATGATCGGTGACTTCAACTACTGGGCCAACGACCCAGCAGGGGGATCTCATTCAATCGAATTAACAGACCTACTCGCAGAGCTTAACCTAAGTCAGCTTATCTCCACTGCGACACATATCAAAGGGCACATATTAGATCAGGTATGGTCCAGAAATCTGTCTGTTACCAATCTAAAAGTCACTCCGGGCATATGGTCCGACCACCATTTCATTAAATTTACTATAAATATCCCTATCCACTCTAAAACAAGACATCACGATCCTGGATCACGCAGGAGCTGGAATACTATCATTAAAGAGCAATTTCTAGAGTCGCTGACCAACACTATTCCCACTGGCCAGCCATCTACTTATCAAAGCGAGAAAGACCTTTCGGACTGGCTGACGACAGCCAGCAATAAACATGCCCCCTCAAGAAATTACGCCACGCTCGTCACCACAAAGCCCAAAGATGGTTTTCTCCAGAGTTAAAGAAATTGAAACTTGACTTACGCCAAGCAGAGAGGAAGTGGAGAAATAAATATTCACCTGACGACAAAATTACTTACCTAGAAGTACGTGGTACTTATAAAAAGGCTATAATGGTTCCCAAGGCCAAATACTTCTCGTCCAAAATCATCAACTCCAAAAACCGCCCCAAAGACATTTTCTCAATCATTAACAAACTATCCAACCCAGATAGAGTAACAGTGAAACCCATCCCATCTCAATCCCTATGTGAGTCTTTAAATAATATTTTCATTAAAAAAAATTAATATCATTAAAAATAGTATCGCCAGCTGTCCGAGTCTGGCATGTTCAACGAAACCTAAGAACCTACAAAGGCTGGAACAATTCCCATTAATAAGCCAAGAAACATTCACAGAACTATTAACTAAAGTCAAATCTGGATTTCCAAGGGACTGCTGTCCCCCTTGGAGCTTAAAGGAAGTATTTACTGCCTGCCCAAGTCCAGCCGTGACCCTCTTAAATGAGTCATTGCTCCAGGGTCATAATAATCCCCCTGCTAAAAAAGCCAGGAGCTGACCCAAAAATCTCAACTAACTACCGACCGATCTCACTGCTTCCCTACCTAGCTAAATTGCTCGAAGCCCATGTAGCTAAACGCCTATCCATCTTTCTGGAGCAATCGGAATACCTGAATGCACACCAAGCAGGTTTCCGCCCAGCCCACTCCACAAAATCAGTGATTATATCAGTATTGGATACTCTGAGAGAAAAGGCGGACAAAGGCCTCCCTCAAGCCTTGGTGCTATTGGATCTCTCCGCCGCCTTTGACACGGTCGGCCACAACATCCTGATCGACCGTGTGAGAGATGCGGGCATTGAGGGATCAGCCCTTGAATGGACTAGATCATTCCTTACAAACCGATCTCAGTCAGTCCAGTTTGGAGGTTTCACGACCCCCATGATCAAATCTACCTGTGGAGTCCCTCAGGGATCCTCACTTTCACCTCACTTATTTAACCTTTACCTTCTCCCCCTGATCCACACATTAAAAGAAAGGAATATTCAAACTTTTAACTATGAGGATGATTTCCAATTAGTATTCCCTATCAATAACTCCCTGGCCTCCACTCACGAATGCCAGTCGACAATGTTGTTCATCCGTGACTGGATGTACAGTAACCATCTGAAATTGAACCCGGATAAAACAGAATTGATCCTTACGGGAGGTTCACTTAACCCCTGGAGCTCCCAGTTCTGGCCCTAAGAACTGGGACAACCCCCGACCCCATCCAATCACGCCAAAACCCTGGGAGTTGTGGTCAATAGTGACCTCACCATGAAATCCCAGATTGGATCTGTCATTTCCACCTGCTTCTTTCAACTAAAGGAAAATAAAGAAAATCAGCAGGCTCCTTACTCAGGAAGCAAAACTACAGGCAGTCCTCGCCATGGTGATCTCACATATTGACTATGCCAACTCCCTATACTACGGCATTCCGGCATACCTTACCCACCGTCTCCAACTGATACTGAACCAGGCGGCCAGATTGATTCTGCAGGAAAACAATCGCCAACATGTCTCTCCCCTATTGAAAAAACTACTTTGGCTCCCCATATCACAGAGGTGCGCCTTCAAGATGCGATGTATGATCTTTAAATCCCTGAATAGCAGAAACCCCAAATTCATTAACAGTATGATCAATAGATATAATCCAACCCGCAATCTAAGATCCGCCCACCTACACCTGTTGACAATACATTCCTTCAGACAGAAACGATTCGGAGAATGCAGGTTCTCCATATTGGGCCCAAGATACTGGAATTCCATGCCCCTAGAGATCAGATTTGCACAGACCTCATGACCTTTCGCAAATGACAAAAAACATGGCTCTTCAAATAGGCATTTGAGTAATCACGAGAATCAATTTCTATCTTTCACCTTCCCAAGCAGCACCAAGAAACCAACCTGGTGTATGTGCGCTATATAAATTATCTATAACATAGCATAACATAACATAACATAACACAATTACATAACACACCACATACAGCCAATCCACACCACACAATTCCACATCATGCCACAAAATTCAACAGCACACCACATAGCACAAAATACCATTCCACATAATTACACTCCATAAAACTCAATCCCACTCCACATAATTACAGTATACCACTTAATTAAAATACATATATTTCCACCGCACACCATGCCACATAATTCTGCTACACAAATCCACTCCACACCACACAATTCCACAACTAGCTAACTAAACCAATCCAACCTGCAGAATTCCACTACACACCACATACATACACTCCATAACACATAGGTAAAAATACATTGCCATTTGCAACACCAGTAGCTCTAACTCAAACAAATGCAAGGCCTATTGCAATTCCAATGCTTGTTTTAAATACAGAGTTTGACCCAAATAAAGAGGCAAATAGCCAAATATGCGTAGGGTGAGTGCACGCTTTCACTTGTTATGCCAGTGTGCTCACCTTCTCAAGTTTGCAGTGCACTGCATCACAAGTGACTTGTGCATGTTTCATATATGTTTTTATGTCTACGGAATGAAACCACACTCTTTCATGGGCCATCCAGCATGCAACCGGTTAAGCTATTTCTCATGTTCTATGTTGGGTCTATATGTTATATGTTTTTAACATTACCAGGAATCACTGATTACTGTATACTTTACCTTTTCAAGGCACTAATACGTGCTCGACTCATGAGGCAAAGTAAGACCACATCATTATACATATTTGTTGTCCTTGTACTCGCACAGACATCAGGGATAAGGCTACACATTGGAGTTCAGTGGGGTGTTTTCTGAATGGTCCTAATGAAATTCTAGCATTCAAAGAGACCAATAGAAGAGAGGTGTGAGTACACCTACAATTCATAATTGTCAGACTTGCTTGAGATACCTAATGATGGAGGACCAGGGTTAACTCAAGTTATTATAATATATTTTCCTCATTACACATTATAATAAAGTGCTTCTTGAAAAACTGTTGAGTCCATCCAGGTTTTTAGGACCCAGATGAGACCCAATGATGAAGCATGACACTAACAAAAAACTCACCAATTGCTTCTGGTACTTGATCCAGCTTGTACTTCTACCTGGGCTATGACTGCAGGATATATCAGTGTGTTAGGTGCAGATACCCCGGTTCAATAGCAAGTGAACTCAGTTCAGTTCAATAGAAAGTAAGCTCAGTTCAGTTCAATAGCATGTGAGCTCAGTTCAGTCTTCACTACACATAGATTTGCATGTCCATTTCGGCCTTCGTGGGTAACTGGAAACACAAGTCTTGAATCTCTCTTGCTTCCTGGAGGAGATACTGCTAGCGCTAGATGCTACCTTAGTTTTGGCAGGTCGCAGCATGGTGAAGCGCTGCCCCGGGAGCCCTGTGACATTAGTAGGTACAGGGATGCAAGAATTGGCCGTCTGCAGATGTCTGATTCACTTCTGGGTCACTCTGTAATGGAGAGGAGATGGGATGCGACAGTGTCACGAGTGGGTCAATGGCAGATACAGGGTGCACGTCTCAGATGCAGCAGTGGTTACCTCCACAAGCACACTATTGGTTTTGGTGGTGAAGACCACCACAGGTGCAGTTCTTGATTAAAGTGGCGAAGTCCATGCTGGCGATGCCCATAACAGGCACAGCTCTGGCCTTCAGTGGCAATGTCCACAAAGGTCAGAACCCTTGCTCTCAATGGCATGAAAAACTGTGATTGGTCTTCTTTGCATGAAGGCAAGGTCAGCCATTAACCTCTAATTCCAGCTTGGAGACACACTCCTGGAGTGACTATGCCCATGCTCCTGAGACTAGTAGATTGTTCACTGCAGTCTTCCTCAACATGAAAAAGAAACAGCACTGGGTTCTAGCTGCTTCTGGCTCTCCCTAAACAGACACATCTCTTAAAGGGTAGGCACACTTCCTCCCTCTATCAGCAAGCAGGTTGACTTCCAATTCACTTCAGATCAAGGGGTATAGTCCTTCAGCACGAGAAGACCCCAGGTGATGTCCCCTTAACTCTGTGAAGCTGTTTGTTAGGCAAACACCAACTCTATTTCCACAGAACTCCTCATTGTACTCTGCAGCACACTTCCCTTCTTGGGCAAAGATAAATTGGAACTGGAATAAGTGACTAAGTGGCTCCCACTTGTATACAGTCACATCATACAGGAGATGTGGATTCTCTGTCTGCACTGTGTTAACCAGTTTGTGGTGCTTCTTCTTTCAAGTGTAGTGTTCTCTTGAAGCAGGTCTCAAGACTCAGCCTTTTTGTATAGTGATGCTACTCCTATCAAGGTAATCTTCAGTCTAGAGCACCAACGTCAAAGAGGTATGAGTTTTCTGACAACAGCCACACTGAACAATGAATAGGGTAGTGATAAAAGGCTGGCTTCACCTAAAAGGGCCCCTTTCACCTTAAAAAGAGACACTACTCCAAACCTTCAACCCCACCATATACCAAATGGCAGTGCTATGGGAAGAATATTCAGCAGCTTCTCTCAGCAAAAAGGCCTAATTAAATTTCTAAAGGAGTCTTGTCTAGTGTTGCCTCACTTCATTGTCTAGGTCTCCTTCCTTCTAACACCAGCAATACCATTCCCCTGGCAGGGAAAACAACATCACCTTGCACGGAACAGGCCTGGCTTCCAGAATGCCTCACTTATAAATGCGTTAAGCGCGATGGAGAGCTGCGAGTCGGTCTCCTGTGCGGCAGGAGCCGTGAGTAGCTCTTCTGTGCTACAGGAGTCGCGAGTAGCCTACACGTGTCTCCTTGTGCCACCCTGTGCCTCCCTGTGAGCTGCGCTCCAAAGGAGTCGGTTTCCTGAGTGGCGATTGTGGTTAAGAAAGACTGGTTGGAGCACCGGAGCCCAGGAGGTGTCGGAGGATTGGAGGGTGCTGGTAGGGAGCTGCTTGTGAGGCTCTGGGGTCACTTGGAGATGCCTAGAAACACAGCCTTGAGGATCCCTGGGTGCTTCGTTTGGCCAGCTTGTGTTTGTTCAGGATCACCAGGACTACCAGGATTGTCTGGGTTGCCAGTATCATTACCCTAGTAGTGTCCTTAGTCGGTATCCGGTGTTGCATGAGCGGCGCATCGGTCCAAATAGGAGCTACATTTTTCTGGTTGTCCCTTTATCATGGCCAAGGGACCGTGGGTCCGTGGCTGAGAGGCTAAAGTAATGACTGCAAAGAAACTGTGCTCTGGTAGAGTGCTATATACAAGAGCGTGTAAAAAAAACAAAGCTAACCCTTTAAGAAACAATTTGTTGGAAGACTTTACGCTCCCAGATCTTCCTGATTTCAATACTAGTTTAAATCAGCCCTCAAAATTGCTTTGTGCACTTAATTTAGAGTCTTCCAGACACCTTATCCCAGTTAATTCCTCATCCTTCAATACCTGCGTTTCATCTCAGGGTCATCCGGTACAAATGCAATTGTTCATTAGTACACCTAGTAGAACAAGCATTCTAGATACACGGGGCTCGATTACACCTGATTTATCCCTGTATTTCCATCCCCTAATTCATACTCCAGAGTCAAAAAGGTTGATGTCGGACTCACTACTCTGTTTGGAAAGAGTGATGTCTTCTAAATTAGCACTAATGGAGAAATCAGTAAATAATTCCGACTTCATTTTAGATTCTCTGTTGTCCCTTACTAAGTCATTAGTGACTGAGCAAAGACGGTCGCTGGGTAAAACTGACCTACTTCCCCCTTGTATGCCTAATATCGTGAAGAGGCCTTCCCCACCTTTAATTATAGAGGATAACTCTAACCAGCCACATCCTGTTCAAATATCCTCTCCTTATCTTGCTAAAGGGCGGGACTTTGGTGTGCAGGCTGGTAAGCCTTTATTTAGGAGGAAAAATAAAATGAAATTGAATGAAAGCGAAGATATATTTGATAATCTACACTCCTCCATTCTCCAAGAACTTTTTTATCCTAAGGGTTTGGTTCCAGAGAGTATCTACATCAGTCGCACAAGAAAAAAAGGATATTCTAGGCACATCCCGTAAAGTTTTTCCTATTTTTCTAAAAACAAGCGTAAATCCACCTACGTGTTCTTTAGTGGAGGGTCTAATTGTTGGTAGCCCCTCTCTTAAAGAAAACAACACTAAGAACAAATCTAATATCATCAGTAAGAAGAAGGAAAAAAGGGAAAAAAGACGAAGAATTCATAAAAAAAGGGCAAAAAGGCTTTGCTTCGACCCTAACGTAATCTATAATCTACCAATAGCCCAGGACCTACATGTATTGAAGAAGGAAGATGGACTAGATGAATCCAACGTATTGGGTCCTTGTACACCCCTTTTGAACCTCCGTACCCCAACTCATCTCTCCCAAGAGCCTTTTGTAGCTGCTATAAGTGTGCCTCCTATTGCTCAGAGTACCCTGAACCCTAATGCCTCTCTGTTTGCTTCCTCTGTAGGTTCCAATGTCATTTACAATGCCACCGAGAATAACTCTGAGGTATCTTGTCAGATCCACCATCTCCCTGGACTTTTCATTTATTTTTGATCATGAATCATTCATGAATAGATCTTTTTTGTTAGGATGTTTTGCCGAAATCCCAGGCCTTCAAATGATCCGAAGCAATGACCTCGCTCTGGTTCAGGATCAAAAGTATAATAATCCTGGGGGAGCTAGAGTAACATTCACATCTAAAGCTTTCTCCCATTTGATAATGTTGCATAGCGATAAATTGCATTGTTGTGGCATTGATGTTCTTATTCCTGAAGTGGAGTTAGCTTTAAAAAAAAGTGGTTCAAAATCTGCAATCTAATTCATATTCCGAAGTCTCTAACAGGGGCCTTTCCCATACGAAGAGAGAAAGCATTTTGCAGGTTTCCTTAGGTAAAGAAGGCAGGAGGGTCTCGTTTTTCATATAGGAAAAGACTCAGTATGATCCCCTGTAAATGAGGAAGATAAGAAATGGAGTCGGGCGGCAGGCGCTCTGAATAAAAATAAATCCCTAGATTTAAATTGTGGGAATTCCTCCTAGCAGGGATATCTCCGTAATATCGTGGAACGCAGCCGGCCTAAACTCCAATAAAAATAAATTCTTATTATTGAAGGATCTGAACGCGGATATAATCTGCTAACAAGAGACCTGGATCACAATGGATTGGTCTATTGAAGATTAGATAGTGCTGAGCCGGCCTGCGCTCAAAAGTGAATAGAGGACATGCTAAAGGAGGAATCGCTATTATGCTTAGTACAAATTTTAGCTGGTCCAATAAAGAATTTTTCCATGATTCTAACTTGATTCATGCAATTAAGTTACATCTTAAGGATCCCCAGGATCATTTAACAATCTGCTAATTGTAAACGTATACCTTACTCCAGCTGCATCTCATGCCCACCTATTAAAAGATCTATTTTTTTATTTCCTCTATTCTGGAATGAAGCCCTAAAAATCCCTACGGCCCAATTTCCGAATAAAAGCAGGACAGATAAAAGGGGCGCCTTATTACTTGAAGGTCTGAGAAGCTTAGATCTTATAATTGCTAATGGGAGGTTAGAAAATGATATTTCTGCAAACCATACTCATAAGGTCCCAACAGGGAATTCTATTATAGATCATCTAATTGTTTCCTCCGACTTTTTCTGTAATCTCATAAGCATGGAAGTCTTGGGATCTGATTTTAGTGATCACATGTTGATCTGTTTTAAATTTATTATACTTGTGCTAAGGTAGGCCCGTGGAACCTTAGAGGCAGCAATGTAGGGTTTAATGTAAATAATGGTAGAATTCATTGGAACACTCAAGCGACAGTCAAAGTAAAAGCAAATTTAACAGCTCTGATAAAATATCAGCCCTACTTAGGTATGCCCGAATATGATTTGTTTCAAATTGATCTTTTGGAAGTTTTTTCCTGTAATATTAGTTCTTTGGCTGCATCAAGTAAATCATTGCGTGTTCCAATTAAACAGCAATCTTATTTTAATCCATTGCTTATTCTAAATAGGGAAATCAACAAATTGGTGAGGGCACAGTTCCTGAACTTTTCTAATGAACGTAGTAATTTAATCAACTTATTGAAGAGGAAAAGGCTGAGCAAACTCCTCTAAAGCAATTAAAGGAAGATGGTGCATGAGTGCAGTCAAAAGAGGCAGCCTCCAAAAATCACTCCCAAAAATTCTGGGAAGTAATTGCTGACTGCTGCGGTACAAGAGTAAAATCTTTCCCCATTCCTGTTAAAGAAGAGGATGGGAAAATCCACTTGGTAGAACTCTACGCAGCAAATACTAACTCTCCTAGTTTCCTCCTCGCTGCCCCTGACCCTTTGGAAACTCATATACCCAACTGTGTACACTCAGTGAGTGACATAGTTGGTTTTATAAAAGAAAATGAGATCCTCAGGAGCAATGGGTCCAGATGAAATACCGATGACGGTAATTAAAAAGGAACCACTTTTGTGGGCTACGTTTTAGGCCCCTCTGTTTAACTTTTGTTTTTCTCAGGGGAAGACACTGCCATCATGGTCCGGAAGTATTTTAATCCCCCTACATAACAAGCATTTGCAATGCAATAGGTCTCGCATTTGCAGGAGTTTAAGCTACTGGCATTGTAACTGACAATGCCTTTTATTTATCTGTTTAGATAATTAACACATAAAAAAAATACATTGTCATTTGCAATGTTAATAGCTCATACTATTGTAAATGCGAGACCTATTGCATTTCAAAGAAGCGTCCGTCATTGTCCCGGGCTGCTTGGAAAGTTAAAGCAGGCATGGCGCACTGAATGTTGCAGGAAAGCATGTTGTGCCAGCAGTAGGAGAAACTCATTAAAGAAAGTAGTGCTGACAGACTAAATAAGATGTACCGTGTAACAACCAAAGTGAAGAGCCAATCCTCATGGGAGGTTACAAATGAAGACAAGCCGGTACTAAGGAGGGACTAACAAGTCTATTAAAGAATCAGAAGCCAGCATTTATAAACAACAATGAAACAAGCCAATGACAAATAAGTGCGGAGAGTGGGCAGGGCTTCAAGTCTATACTTGAATACAGCATGCTTAGCAGATCCGCGCATGCGCTGCCCAGACTCGACCTAATCACATCTACCTTCACCCTGATCAAAGGACACATACTGGTTAACCCACAGGTGATGGTACTGCTGCAGTAAGTCAAATCTTGCAAAAGCATTGCAAAGTTCTACGACACCTCTCTTCAATATCTGTATGAAGACGATGCCATAAAAAACATCGACTCTTTTCTTACTAATAACCACTACCTTATGAGATACTTAGGGTGCTAAACGACTTGGGTGTCTTTCCGAGCTGCGTGATTAAAATGAGCCAAACGTTTCAAGCAGTTTTCGCAAACCACCAAAGTGGTTTGCTATTTCTTTTTTACTCAAAGTTAAATTTTAAAAAGGCATCCCAATAATTAAGATTTAAACCAATAGCATCTTTGCAACAACTATACAAAGGATTAATGATCACAGGAGCCTTTGCACGGAAACCCAGAATTTCAGTGGACCATGCCACTTATTACATGTACATCAAGGCAGCATGGAATGTACAAGCATATTATACAAAATGTTGTTCAATTATTGCATGTTGCCCATAATAAATTCTGAAATATTGCTAGGTGTTTGGTACAATTCTTTGATTACGCTAGATTTCAAATCATTAAGAGTGTTTGCATCATTTGAACCTTATATTGGACCCACACGCTTCTGCTGCACCTATAGTGCAGGAAAGTGCCCTGAAGACAACCCTGTGGGGCAATAGGCAATACATAACACAATTGCAGCTGCCAAACAAATGGTAAAACTAAATTATATTGGTCAAAAGTTTGTGATTATGAAGTAATCTAATAGTAATCCCAAGGGCCACACTTACCAGTGGCCCGCAATATTAAGTCAATAATAAGCAGTTGGCAACGTAGAAGGTTCAAGCGTTTATTGGCCACAACAGAACTCTACATAGAGGAGCCTCATCGAACCTCACCCATCAGGTGTGCCGAAGAAGACTGCTGGCTCCTTGACAGAACCACACTTATATACATTACAGATTCAGCATACAAAGCATTGCAAGTGGAAAAGTACCAGTTAGTCCTAGAGCTCCTAAATGAGCTCATACCATCTGCCCGTATAAGGTTACTATCTCGTTCAAAGAAGGTCGGCCGGGTGACTCCCTTTCGTCTCGGGCACAGAGGAATTTAGCTTAGTACTCCCTACTGCAGATGTGACCTTGGGCCTCGGCCGTAAATACAATTCATCCTGTCTTTAGGCTGGTACGAGCTAAATCATGTAGAAGGGAGGGCAGAGAGAGAGACACGTGATCTGAGGCACGACTGTTCATGAATCAAGATGGCCACAGTATGGCTTTTCGGCCCTTTCTATCATGCAGGACACGTAAACCAGAGGAGTTACTTTATAAAGCAGTCCTCGACGCATATGGAGTAGAGATACAGTCTAAGATACATTATGCTAACTACACATATTCGACTCGAATCCCACAGAACGACCCTTTTTAGCATAATGTAGCTATCTAGGGGGGCTACTCTTCAAAAATTCCCTCGTCTATTTGCATTATATCGTATATCTCTTACTGAACTAATTGAGCGTTCACCTTACCCGGGTTTGCTTTAGGAGTAGGTAAGGCAAGTCGGACTTGGGTGGCACAATAGGAACAGCAAGCGGGCCCACACTGGATGCAGACACAACAAGTGAAAAGGAAACCTCCTATTCCTAGAAGGCACATGAAGATTTACCAACCCCAGGTGGTAAGGAGATCCCAGAACCAGCCTGAAATAGACCAGGTTCCGGTCTCCGTGTGAATCTCGGATGCCAATCGATGTAACTTCTGTATGGCCAGATGGACTGAGGGGGCGGAGTCAGGTATATATACACAGCAAGAGCTGCCAATCACTCTACATGCTCCCCCGCGATCGGCTAGGATAACGTCTAAAACAAGGCGGTTCTGAAGCGTCACAAGTCGGATCGCTTGAAGCTCGACTGTGATATTGGTCAGTATACCAGCAGTGGTATTTACCACTCCCTCTACCACCCTGGACAGTCTTCTAATTTCTTTACTGGTCACAATGGGTCCCCACATAGGCAGAACTCCCTTTATTATATCGACAAAATGTTGGGCAGGGGTATCGGTCTGGTCAGTGGCATCTCCATCAGTTTTTACTGAGTCTAAGGTTCGCCGATTCAGTGAGTGAGATCGGTGATAATCAGAAGGCGCTATATAAACAGGAGGATATAAGAAGGACAAGTAGCATTTACCTGACCATCCTCTAGGAAGCCAAGTGTAAGCATTTTCTCCACATACAAAATATACATTCGGGGGAGTGAGTATAGGTGGGCTGCTAAAGGTTTGTAATCTATAGCTATAGTTACATCTACTATAACCAACAAATAAATGGCCAGTACCATGTATGCAAAAGGAGGATGTGCTATTCAACACAGGGACCGGGATGACTCTTTCATTTGACACATTTCGCTCCTGGAAATATCTAAAATACTCGGTAAAGTTGAAGGACACAAAATCCGATACCTCATCCCTTAACCAGGTGTCATTCTCATGTTCCGTATACACATTCATACAAGCGGTCGGATCCAGGGTACCGTCCGTACCCTCGGCATTTGGGGTGAATCCCTGATGTCTTTCTATATAGGCCAGAATCAAATCATAATCCTTCTCTGAAAATCGGTGTCCATCAACTGCATAATGTTCATACATCATTGACAATAATCTAAACCATGCTTCACAACTGCCTAAATATGACAACGGCATTGAAATGAACAGATCATGTTTGTGCATTACTGAGGGGAGGAGTCCACATACCCAGCAATTTGTGGTATTCGTTGAACTGTGGGTTTGGTGCAACATTTCAATGAAAGCATTGTTTACATAGGTCTGGCGGTGTCTTTCTTTATGCGGGGCAAAAGTCTGAAAATGGTGCTCCTCGGGGACGGGAGTGGTAGCTATCAGGGTATGTACAGGATAACGGAATTCTAGATAAATGAACATTCCTAAACATAACGTTAATGAAACAATTATTATGACAATAAAAACAATCTTGGCACGCAAGCTCCAAGTAGAAAACATTGGCAAATGTGGATGCAAAGGGCGGTGTACTATGGGACGCTCCTCTTCAGGGACAAAACGGCCAAAAGGGTACATTCTCACTAAAAGTCCAATTATAAGCTCGGGAAAACAGAAAATCTACAAGCAGTCCAACCTGCCGGAGGGTGCTTCTTTCCTGTGTCCGTTATAGAGCCTCACAGGCAGACTCCTATTGTTTCATGTAATCTCGAAGAAAGGAAAACTCCACCTGGGCCCCCACCAGTCAACCAATGTCTCTCTCTTCTTTCTGAACAGAGCAATATCAAAAAGTTCCACGCTCTCAACGGGTTCAGTTCAGTGTTTTTACTTATTCCCAGAGGCTACCCAGATCTCTCGCTCTCATTCTCTAGCCTGAGCCTGGGATCTTCGCTTTTGGTCGGGGCCGCAGGTTATAGCGAACATGACCCGGTGTTTTAGGATTAATGAAAAGAACAGGCACAGTGGGGTCAGGTAAAGGATTGGGTGCGTGACTTCTCCTGTCACCCGTTGTAGCCCCAGATGCCTGATTACCTCTTACAGATGTCGCCGAACTTACGACACTCTCCTCTCGCCCATCCGTTTCTCCTCGGGCGTCCGGGGAAGGTGACTCTTCGGTTGATTTATCGCTTTCGTGTCTCAGCACCTCGCTTTAGTCCCGTTGGTCATCCGGCAAGGGAAGGGGGACCTTCTTTAGGTGGGACACGGGGATCCAATGCCGCTTCCCTTCGACCTTCACAGCCGTCCTTGTGGCCAGAAGCACCTGGAAAGGCTTGGTCCAGCGTGGGTCTAGACTCGATTTCCGTTGGTAGTTCCGAATCAGAACCCACTGTCCAGGCTCCACGCCGTGTCCGGGACCCTCCGGCAGAGGCTGCAGCACTGCGGTTATCTGTTGATGAATGGAACGAAGATCTTTAGTTAGTGCATAAAGGTAATCTGCCAACATAGGGTACTCGATGTCTCTAAGGGATTTTGGTCGCGGCACGCCCCATACATTAGCGGGCCTACCAAATATCACCTCATATGGCGATATTCCACTACGGGAGTGAGGAGTGGTCCTTACAGATAGTAAAGCCAAAGGTAAGAGATCGGGCCACTTTAGACCTGTGGTGTCCTGCAGCTTGGCCAACTTTAATTTAAGGATTCCATTATATTTTTCCACCAGTCCTGCTGATTGGGGATGGCGAGCCGCATGAAACTTCTGCTGTATTGCCAGGCCCTTGCAAATATGTTTAGCCAGATCGGCATTGAAATGTTTCCCATTGTCACTCCAAATCACCCGGGGTACCCCATAGCGGGGAAAGAACTCTTTTACTAAGGCCTTCGCGGTGGCTAAGGCAGTATTTTCCTTGGTAGGGTATGCCTCCACCCATTTGCTAAACGTACAAACCACCACCAAAACGTACTTAAGATTATTAACCCGTTCAAACTGAATGAAGTCCATTTGTAGCACCTCAAAAGGTAGGGTGGGTGGCGCGAAGCTGCCAGTGAAAACAGGGATGCTACCCCCTGGGTTATGCTGTAGACAAATCATGCAATTCTGAACTAGATGCTTCGCCATCCTGTGGATGTTGGTATTATACCACACAGGATCCAGGATGGCGCAAATACCTTGAATTCCCACATGTGCAGGACCGTGTGCCATGGACACAACTGCAGTCACAAAGGCGTTCGGCAGCAGCCACCTTTCTGACAGATCAATCCAGCATCCATTGTCATCCAACTTCCCTATCTGCTCTTGCCAGTATTGTAGTTCTTCAGGGGTTGCTTCTGATTGCAAGTCTCTTACGCTGTCTATAGTGTTACTGAATGCCTCCGCCTCTATCATCCCGTTATGTGAACTTGTTACAAACATGGAAGTGGTATTGGATTGGGCAGTCTCTTTAGCGATTCTGTCCGCAAAGGAATTACCCTTACCCACATCATCAACTACTGCTTTGTGCGCACTGCATTTAACAACTGCTATGGCTTGGGGTAGGGTCAGGGCGGCCAACAATCTCAACACCAATTGACCATTCTGTATCTTTTGACCATGGGATGTAAGGAAACCTCTCTCCGCCCACAATCTCCCAAAGTTATGTTCTACGCCGAAGGCATACTGGCTATCGGTGTAGACATTTATCCTCAACCCTTCACCCAATTCACAAGCCCTCAGTAGTGCGACTAACACAGCAGCCTGGGCCGATCGATAAGGTACCTTGGCCGTCTCAACTATTGTTTGCAACGTGGTTATTGCATAAGCAGCAGTCGTAGTGCCATTGTGTAACCGAAAACATGAGCCATCAACATACAATTCCCCTTGAGGGTCAGATAAGGGAATGTCTGTCAAATCTATCCGCCCCGTCGTTTCCTCTTCTGTCCGAAATATGCAATCATGTATATCTTGACTATCATCCTCCAGGGGGAGGGGTAGTAACGTAGCAGGGTTCAAAGTGACACAGCGTTTTATAGTGATATGTGGTGCAAACAGGCTCAATTCGTACCCCGTAATACGCGCACTAGTTAAGTGCTGAGTCTGTGTCCTGTTCAACAATACCTCCACAGCGTGGGGCACCATCACTGTCAGGTCCGTATTCAGGACAAGCCCTTCCGATTGTCGGATCGCCACTGCAACCGCAGCCGTGGCTCTCAGACAACTGGGAAGTGCCCTGGCGACATTATCCAATACCGCCGAAAAGTATGCACAAGGTCTTTGCTTACCACCAAATCCTTGTGTTAACACTGAAAGCGAGCAACCGTCCACCTCATGCACGTAGAGTACAAAAGGCTTCCGGTAATCAGGGGTGCCAAGCACAGGGGCAGAGCAAAGAGCAGATTTCAAAGCAACAAAAGCGTTCTGACATTCAGCTGTCCAAGGTAAAGGTTCATGTACATCTTTAGTCGTTAGATGCAGGAAAGGTTTAGTCAATAGGGAATAGTTAGGGATCCATTGGCGACAGTAAGAGGTTATGCCAAGCAAAGCGCGGACATCACGTTGCGTGCAAGGAACAGGCATGTTAGATATGGTTAGAATACGATCAGGGGTTAGCCGTCGTCCCTCCTTCGACAGGAGATGTCCGAGCTAGGTCACCTCCGGTCGACAATATTGAAATTTAGACAACAAAACTTTATTACCGTGGTCTGCCAGGTGCTGTAACAACGCAGTCGTCGCTAGTCGGCAACCATGCTCAGTATCAGAGGCCACGAGAAGATCATCCACATACTGCACTAAAACGTTACCGGGTGGCAAGGTTAATGTGTCCAACAACGTTTTAAGTGCTTGGCTATAAATACTGGGACTCTCTGTATAGCCCTGTGGGGCGCGACAAAATCTGAAGCTGCGACCTCCTAAGGAGAATCCGAAAAGATAACGGCTATCTTGATGTATGGGAATACTGAAAAAGGCGTTTTTCAAATCAATGACAGAGAAAAATCTAGCCGTCGGGGGAATCATGGTCAGGATAGTAGTGATGTCAGGCACTACAGGATATTGGGGTACGACAATCTTATTGATTTCTCGCAGGTCGATCACAAAACGATAAGTATCAGCATAATCAGGACTCTGATCTATCGGGGCCTGTTTAAGAATAGGAAGAATAGGGCTGTTGCACGTGTTAGAAGCCGTCTCTTCCACCACCCCCATGCGGATCAAATCGTGGACAATGGACAGTAATGCCCGCTCCCCTGCAGGGGCAATTTTATACTGCGGAACTCTGGGTAATCGGGCATTTTGTTTCAGAGTGATCGAAATGGGTAGTATGCTCAACAACCCTACATCAGTATCTCCAGTAGCCAAGAGACTCTGTGGAATCTTGGCGAGCTCAGGGGGCAAAGGGTCAGTTTTAGAGAAACATTGTGCAGAGGGAGGTAAGGGTTTCTTAATCGTTAAGTAAATACCATCGGGAGAGCAATAGATGCGGGCATACAGCCTCTTCAGTATATCCATACCCAAAAGATTCTCACCACATTGTGAAGTCAGAAGGAAAGGTGAGTCAATTGAAATCGGCCCCAAGTTAAGAGAAAGAGGTTGGGAGATGGGGCTTACCAATGGAGTTCCGGAGAAACCGACAGACACATTATTCTGGCCAGACAGAGCAGCCCCAGGGACAAGGGCGTGTGAAACAGAACTATTCATAGCCCCTGTGTCAACTAGAAACTTACCTGATGCATCAATTAAACGAGCATGTACATAAGGTCCGTTTTGATCGATCGGAATTGACACGCGTCCCCCACTCTGTCCTCGGCTTCCCTATGCCTCACTGTAGCCTACCGAATCATTACTTACACATCCGTCGTTATAGTACTGCTTTCCTCGACCATGGTCGAAACAATTCTGGCTATCCTCACCTTGCCCAACTCCTTCCTGTCTCGTATATCCACCTCGACGACCACTGCCGCGGCCTCTTCCTTGACCCCTCGAAACCCTGTTCTGCGCCTGCAGCAACGGGCACTGAGTTCACCAGTGCCCTTCCTGCTTACAGAAGGCACACTGATTTATTCCTAAATCAGTTCGTCCTCCACCCTGTCCGAGCCCCGCCCCTCGCAGGGCGAAATTCTGTGTTCCCCTACCCCTACCGCGTCCCCTCTCCACTTGCTGTAATAAAACCCTAGTTTTCAAGTCCTTCGATCTCTTTTCCGTCTTTTCCTCACTCTCGTTCTCCCGATGCTCATAATATTGAGCCATGCTTAGAATCGTCGAGGGGGTTGATGTAGTCCAGGTACTCTCCGCAGCCTGAAGTCGGGCTGATATCTCAGGCAACAGGTTAGAGACAAACCTGTTGACAAACAGACGGATGCCACCCTCCTTAGACAGATCTTGCCCACTAAAATCAATAAAAACTCCCTCGAACCTCGTGAAGAAGTCGGACACGTTCTCGTCTTTCTTCTGCTTGCATGCAGTCAATTTGTCCCAATCCACCTTCCTGGGGGAAATTAGGGAATGCATATAGGTTATTATTTTCTCCGGTAAATCCAATATCTCACTTCTAGGTTTATCTCCTGGCTTACAATCCCTGTCCCAGTCTCTCAATTGTTCCCATGTTCCTCCGAACTCAGCCACATGATCCTGGTCATGTACCTGCCGCCATATGTCCACCGGTACCAATAGAGCAAAGAATAGCTCAATGTCAGCCAGTGTCATCACCGCCGAGGAGGCGGCTTCTGTCAGTTCCTTATAATATGCGGTAGGATTCTTCCTGGGGTCAGGCAACTGAGTTTTCAAAGAAAGTACCTCACTACGTTTCCAGGGGGTATATACCCATTGTTCCTGAAAACGGGCGGCTACTCTTGGGCGGGTGACCGCCCCTTGTGCGTCTACTATCTCGGTTACTTCGGGGTGATAAATAGGGTGCACCTCACGCATCGGGAACTGCTGTACCCCTACAGGGCTAGCTGCAGGCAGGCGCATTCTGTAACTGACCAAAGTGTTCACGTTCCCATACACCGCTTCTGGACTCAGCTGAGATCTATGGGCCTGAGTGTAAATATCATATAGGATGGCCGGAGCTCTGTCCTCTTTATAGGCTTGTTCCCACAATGAGATGAGGCGTTGGGCCATATGGGCCAACGCGTGTTGCTGCATTACCGGTTCATAATCTCGCATGGTGTTCCATATGTCGGTCAGGGTATAGATGGGTTGCCGCATTCACTGGGATGCCTGGACTGCAATGGCCTCCTTCTCCCCGGTTCCTAAGGCTGATCGAGTGAACAACTTCCTACCATCTAATGAACCGGTCGGATGTACTGGAGTTGAAACAGCTGCGAAAGGGGTTGCACTCGCGGAGGAAGAGGTCAGGGCGGAAGGGGAATACATGGCCCCCGGTGACAGCTGTGGAGCTTCAGCTGTCGAGGCCGACAGCAAATTGGGCCATAGGGCCATACTTTCCGAGACAGAGGAGGACAGCCGAGAATGATCAATGACCGGCGCAAGGGAGGGGGGCTGAGGCGCTGACGCGACTGAAGTTGCTGGAGAGGCAACTGGCGCCGGCACGGGGTCAACAGTCTGTGCTCCGGCCGATACAACAGCAGCTGTTACCTCCGGATACAACCGTTGCGGGACATACGGGGGTGGTGGTCACATGTCCAGCAGGTCTTCTATCTCATCTTCTGCATCGGGTCGGGCCACATAACTTTTGTCAACTTTTAATCTAAACTCCCGGTTCATACAATCGATTCCTTTCTCTACCCTTGCTCTGTCATAGGCTACAGCTTTCTAAGTTACAGTCTGTCCTGCCTTGGCTCTCGCCAACTTCTCCCCCCTCATTCGTCTTTGCTTGGCCTCTTTCTGCCAGGCGTTTAAGGCATCAAACATAGATTGTCTACTGCGCCTGGAAAATAGTTGCTCCTGTAAAAAGGCAACTTTCTTTTCGTCAAAGGAACCAGTCTTCGGCCACTGCAACTCTTCATTACCTTTTGTATACTTGTGCCACAGGGTGTTGAACAATATGGGGGCAATTCCGTGCTTCACATACATGAAATGGCTGGGGCTGCCCTCCGGTGGGGCAGGCTGACTCTCGGCCAACCGAGAGTCGCTGGTCCGACAACAACAACCAAAACAATTCAATTTGCTGAAACACAACATGTTGGTTAGTTAGACAAACACAAATACCATATAACAGACTTTACACCACAAATAACATGTATGTCGACATTACTCTCTGCAGTTCACCCTATCAAAATTTGATGCATCCAAACAAACAAACGGAGCCCGTCGACTCCCGTTCGTGGAGAATTATTCAAAAAGGATCAACAGAATCACAACAGGCCGTACTGTCAGGAGACGGTCAGACAAGGGTAACCACGGACTGGACTACGGGCCATCCCATGACCTCCCTGGTTCACCACTGAGACTGTTCTGATGTAGTCCAAGCCGTACTTCAGATATGTCTCATGGCTACCCAGTTCTAGCCACAGGTTTTTCCGAGTGCAATCCGGCCGTGCATTACTCACAGGTAACAACTAGGCATCTGATCATTATCTCCAAATATCACAAAAAGATCCGCGGAGTCTCCACAGTCAGTCCCTACCGGACCACCCTGCAAGACCTCCGTAACTCTCCTAGGGTCCTCACGACCCCTCAAATCAAATACAGTTAACTGTTCCAAATGCACCGCTTAACAGCGCGTGCTTCAAACAAATGCACCGCTCAACAGCGCACGTTTCAAACAAACAAATTACTCACCGGGTGCACCCAGGTACGAATGTTCGTTCTCCGCTGCCAACTTCTTACCACCAATACGGTCAGCTCCTGGGTCAAGCCCGTAGGACCCCGGTGAAGGGTCACTAGCAGCAGAGGGTGCCCCGAGCGGGAGCGCGGAGCGGACGTAGACTCCCCTCCGCCCACCCGGCCAAGACGCCCCCAATCCCCTCACCCGTTTACGGGGAGGGAGAAGACCCTGTCACGGGGTCCCTTCGTGGTCGCCAACTGAAGTAATCTAATAGTAATCCCAAGGGCCACACTTACCAGTGGCCCGCAATATTAAGTCAATAATAAGCAGTTGGCAACGTAGAAGGTTCAAGCGTTTATTGGCCACAACAGAACTCTACATAGAGGAGCCTCATCGAACCTCACCCATCAGGTGTGCCGAAGAAGACTGCTGGCTCCTTGACAGAACCACACTTATATACATTACAGATTCAGCATACAAAGCATTGCAAGTGGAAAAGTACCAGTTAGTCCTAGAGCTCCTAAATGAGCTCATACCATCTGCCGGTATAAGGTTACTATCTCGTTCAAAGAAGGTCGGCCGGGTGACTCCCTTTCGTCTCGGGCACAGAGGAATTTAGCTTAGTACTCCCTACTGCAGATGTGACCTTGGGCCTCGGCCGTAAATACAATTCATCCTGTCTTTAGGCTGGTACGAGCTAAATCATGTAGAAGGGAGGGCAGAGAGAGAGACATGTGATCTGAGGCACGACTGTTCATGAATCAAGATGGCCACAGTATGGCTTTTCGGCCCTTTCTATCATGCAGGACACGTAAACCAGGGGAGTTACTTTATAAAGCAGTCCTCGACGCATATGGAGTAGAGATACAGTCTAAGATACATTATGCTAACTACACATATTCGACTCGAATCCCACAATTATCAAAGTCAAATGAGTTTGTAATAATTCTCCGACATAGGAGCAACGGAGAACCACTATTTTAAAAAAATGGCATCTATGATGGTAAGAGATAAAGATATTTGTGAAATTCAATCAAATCGCTGTTTCATCTGTACCGTGGGCATGACTTGCAAGCTCCTTTCCACACTTAAAGGATAGCGTTGGTGTTGGGCACGCTCTTCTTTCTCCCCATTAATAGTAGGTCTTATGCCTTGAAGATATTGATTGATCATAAAGGTAAGCTGTTATTCCTGATATCTGTGGGCAGCCTAAATGTCCCGGCTCTAATCCCGTAAAGCGTGACTGAGGCTTCTATCATTCAGAGATCAATAAAACACCTACCACTGGATTGGTTCATAGTAGCACCTGTTGATGACATAGCTGCCAAAAACCAGGATATCAAGCTTTGTAAAAGCAAGTTACTATACTTTAAATAAATGCTTATGAGTACCAATTTGAATTCTCTACCAACGTTGTTCAAGGCAAACTAAAGTTTGTTTTCTGCCTAATGTATAATTTCAGGGAGTAGATTCCATGAATCCACATTTAGTCAGGTTGAGGTAATGTAAATGCCGCATAAAGTACGGTTTGTCCTTTTCTCCGCACAAAGACTGAAAGATGTGAAGAAGACCCTCGGTCAGTTGAAAGCAACCCCAGCAAGACTCAGGGAATCAGAACACAATCCTGGGACTGTGAGAGCTGTTCCAGGCAGCTTGGCAGAATCTTTCATACCACCTTTATGCTATGCAAGGTTATCATCATTTGTGCAGTACATACCTGTCATTAGTATGGCCTCCCATCCCTGAGAGTTGTATGGGATATATGTTTCTCATGGTTTCAGGGATGTTGAACCATCGAAAGTGAACCACTCGGGAGCCTGACAAAAATTACTCGAAAACTGAACCAACCCTATCAAACTCTGCTGTGGAATTCACCAATGAGGCATTAAAGGCCAGATGTGGAAAGCCATCCATGAAGACATACAGGCAACATAGGCAGAGACCATTTTCTCAAGGGTGAGAGTCAGATAAGGGCAGATCGCCCGTACAGGAGAAAAAAGGGCTGAAGAGCAGTGATAACCTAGAGAAAGATCGATGTGCGAAACCAACCACAAGCGAGTCCTGGTCGGATCACAATATTTTCCACACCACTGATGGGTCCGGCCTGACACTAGTAACATTCAGGTAAATATGAATTGATTCTGCGCATTTTAGCCCAGGGCAGCGGGAAAAAAGTCGGGATTTGTTAAGCACAGTTAGCCCAAGCAAAGGTATAGTTGGTCTGCTGGGGTGTGCATCCAGTGGCAAAGACCAAATCCAATCTTCAAGAACTGACAGATACAAAGCATAAGATGACTCACTACTGAAGACTGCTCACCTCCCATGGTCTGCATCTTAAAATACTTTATTCTTCCACTTTGCAGTATGTGTCTCCCTCCCCTCCATTATCCGTCCAGAAGAACCCTTGGGGGCGGAGGGGGTTAAAGCGGGGTGAGAGAAAAGAAAGAATGAAATAATAACGTAAACACAGACTCGGAAGGGAGAGAACGAGAAAATGGAAAAGAAAGAAAGCGCGAAAAAGAATAGAGACCAAAGAAAGGAAGAGAGAGAAAAGAGATGGGTGCAGGAAAGAGATGAAGGAGAGGTTGGTTTCTATGACTTTACAGAGTGCGCGGCTGGACGCTGTGCGTGGGTCCTACTGCAAGGCAGGAAATGGGCCCCTTAGATGCTGTTTGAACTGTTAAATATAGGGATAGTCAATTGTCAGTGGCCTCTCAGGCAGCTAGGCCCCAGTGTCACTGCACCTTCTGCACCAACGGAAGCTACGCCCCTGGCTGGGTGTCCACTCTGTCTGCCAGGTCCTGTGCCCTGAGGGCGTGGGTTCTGTATTTCCGTGCATGCTGGGTTGAATGTGTGCTGTGTGTGTTCTATACACGACTGCTTCTGCGTCTACCTATAGCTCATCTTGAAGTGCCAAGAAGCACAGGTGTGCTTTAACCAATTGTTTAAATTCAGTGCGTGCATCGGTGTGTGCAAGTGCTCACACGGACTGTGCACACGCCTGTGTGAGGAGGCCAGAGAAAACCGAGTCAACGGTAAGTTTCGTCCTGCAGCACTTTCTACCCACGTTTTGCGGCTTCTTAGCGCTGCGAGTGACAGAGAATGCCGCACAGACATAAGAATCATTTGTAAAGCACACAATCACGCATGAGGTTTCCTGTCTCCGAATGACAGGACTGTGCCCAACTAGAGCCAAATTTAGGAGGGGGGCTAAGAAAAAATTGGGAGGGGGGGCAAATTCTTCCAACAATAGCAGAGTGGAGAGGCAGTGGCTCTAAGAAGGGGTGAAAAAAAACCAAAGCCTTTCTAACAAGCAAATGGTCTTTTAAAGACCTGTGAAGTGCTCGAGTTTGGCTGTGTGTGTGTCCGGGAAGCTGTCTCAGCCCAGGCTGACACACACCACTGGGGGCTGAAGCCTTTTGAGCCCATTGGGCATTTCGTGCCTGCCCATGCATTCAGGCACCCTCCTGGAGATAAGGTGCAACATGCTGCAGGCTGCTGGTCGAGGGCCATCCTCCGCAGCCAGGGAGTGGTTGCTGGGCTGGCCAAAGAACTCTTTGCCCTGCAGGTAGAAGTCCCCTCGGGGGCCCCCACAGAGGCTCAGCACCGCGCTGGATGAGGGGTCCCCATTCACAGTGCCAGAGTAGAAGAAGCTGGCCAGGTCCTCCGCTTGTCCGGCTTCCTCCCCCAAAGGGCTGCCCACGTACTGCAGAGTAAAGTCAGGAGCCAAGAAGCTGCGGTCTGGCTCCAGCTTTAAGGTCAGCTGCTTCCCGAAGGCGTTGAACCAATATACCGTTTTCATGAACTCCGGCGGCGGTGTGCCACCCTGGGATCTGTGCCACGACACCCGCACCGGAGATACAAGCTCTTTCTCCATGGTGCCCACGGTGACATGCAGGACAGGCAGAAATGCCAACACGGGCAGCAGGTGATGGCAGAAAGCACACATTGCCATCAGCAGTTGCACAGCCCTTTCACAAATAATAAACCAATGCAAATATAGGGTGAAATCTTTGGGGTGCAACGAGCCTCCTGAAAATACACCTCTAGACGGGTTTGTGCATTTCACAGGCAATAATGGGACTGTGGAAACGTGTTATCTCTGCACCCAATCCCGGCGTGTCATAACTTGCAACATCTGCTCCTGTAGCCAGTGGAAGGGCACCCGTGTTGACAGCAGGGCCGAAGAAACAAAAAGCTTGTAAATTATCAAGCAGTAGTTTCCGCCTAATTCTACTCCATTGGGAAGGCAGTACTGTCCCGGGTCCCTGAAGAAAAAATACAAGGGAGAGCTAATGTTGGAGTAAGAGGTGGGATCAGTGCTTGAAATGGAAAAATAGAAGTGAGGGTACTCTGTACCAAAGTACCTGCTTGTTTCTGAGAAGTGCTGGTACTCTCCAATTAAAACTATTGAGGTTCTCTTGAGAAGTGCTGGTATTCTCCCTCTCAAAATAAACAAGCGGCGGCAGTGTCCGCGGGATGAGGCAGCTGTTGTAAGGGGAGAGCGGCTATGAGGCAAGTGCACGCTCTGTATGCAGCCGGCAAGGTGGGTCTGTCAGAGAGGGGGGCACTTACTTAAGTAATTCAGCAGTAAACGGAGCGAATCCAGAGGGCCGGCAACAGTCAGGCTAAGTGAATGAGGCTGCAAGCGGAAGCGGCTAAAAACGTGGTGCCGATCACATGGTGTAGACTGGAAGCAACCACTAGTGTGCGCGTTAGTGTTTCGTTAGAAAGCGAGACAAGCATTGAAAGCGTGCATCATCGCGATCGCTCTGAAAGCGAAAGAGATCGTGATCGCGATGACGCACGAGTTTTCAAAGTGCTGCTGAAGGCTAGCGGTTCGCGCGTGCACGGTCGTGTGAATGCAAGTGCTAGGCCAGCCAGCAGCACTTTGAAAACTCACATACAAAATGTCTCTCCGAGCCAGCGCATGCGATGGGCTCAGCGAGACCTAAAAAGGGCCCTAGAACTTATCCTGGTAATTACAGGCAAATAGCTTTATTAGATGCAGTGGGAAAAATATTTGGAAAATAAGGTCCTCCCTATAGAACAAGCAGGTTTCAGGAAAAATTATTCCACCCTGGATAATATTACCATGTTGAAATTAATTGAGGAGAAATATACGCTATCTCG
This sequence comes from Triturus cristatus, assembly GCF_964204655.1. Classification (NCBI taxonomy): domain Eukaryota; kingdom Metazoa; phylum Chordata; class Amphibia; order Caudata; family Salamandridae; genus Triturus; species Triturus cristatus. Next base: position 327,665,377 of record NC_140590.1, on the reverse strand, counting down.
CAGATCAAATGTTTACATGGCCTTCATAGATTTTTTTACGGCCTTTGATAAGGTAGATCGGCCGCTTCTTTGGAGGAAACTACAAAATATGGGATTGCCTGCTCCCCTGTTGTCCTTAATCATTGCATTAGATTCTCAAACCTGGTGTTGGGTATTAATGGGAGGAAACCAATGAATAACATCTGTAATTTCAATAGAAAATGGTTTGAAACAAGGTTGTTTATTAGCCCCGCTACTTTTTCCTTATATTTAGCAGATTTACCCGACTGTCTTTCTCAGTGAGAGGGCAATGTTCCCAAGATAGGTAGCCGTCCTTTCGCATGTCTCCTTTATGCAGACGATATAGTAGTGATGGATCTTACTCCTATAGGGCTAAACAAAAAGTTGTCATCATTAGAGAAGTATACGACTGCTCATTTTTTGAAGCTCAAAATTTCTAAAGGTAAACAATTAAGTAAATTTAATTGGCATATTGGTCTTGAAAAGTTGGAGGTGATTGATTCATATTTATATATAAGGAAATTAATCGCGAGCAATACGAAGAATAAACTTCATATTGAACACAGCTCCAGTAAAGCTATGTCCCACACTACTGGTCTGCGCATTTCTTTTACAATAAAATGGATAGAAGGCACTTTCTACATCTACTGACGGTGTTGAAAGCAAAAATTCCATCAACCTTACTTTATGCTATTGAATCAATCCCTGTAAAGGAATGGAGTTTTTTTGGAGAAGATAGAAGGACAAATTTTACAAAAATTGTGTTATTTTAATACGTTAGTTTCGTCAGCTGCTATTAGATTGGAATTTGGACTGATAAGCACCTATATTCAAGGCATTTCCAGAGTTTTACGCTGGGGATACCAGTTAAAAAATAGTGAAATTTATTCACTAAGAGGTTTCATGAGTAAGGAACTTTTCGGTGGTATGGGGAGAAATACTCTTTAAATCGAGGTTTTTCTCTGGCTCTAAAATTGTTTTGTGTTCAGGAGAAATCTGTGATTTCTCTCCCGCTATTAGAATTCAAATCCTTTGTTAAAAACTTAAGTGGTAAGATCAGCTTTAATAGAGATATTGATTTCTGTAATACAAAAGATAATAGAAAGCACTACTCCCCGAAACTTCCTCAGAAATATTTAACTTGGAACTTAGATCATGGAACAAGACGCCGGTTCTCCTTATTTAGATTAAATCTCCTACCTCTAAATGATTTAACAGCACACTGGTCTCAGAATTCGAAAAATTGAAAAAAATTTAATTTTTGTGAACTGAGCATCCAGAACTTGAATCATGTTGTGTTCGTTTGTCCAGCACTGGCCTTTCATCGCCTACGCTGGCTTAGACCGATGTTTTTACAAAATGGTGTTAAGGATGTAGCTTCAGCTCGTAACTTTCTTTTTAATCCCAAAAATGAAGCAGTGTGCGTAAAATTGTTCAACCTTTTTAAGGAATTTATATACATATTTTAACTGTATATTTTCCAAGTGGGATATCATTTTTGAATCGTTGACTTCTTTGTAGTCGTTTTATCCTCTCTTAATTACGAATGTATTTCGCATTGTTCTGTCTTCCATTCTAAAGGCTTTATGCTCATCTAATTTTTAACCTTAATTTGTAAATTTGCACATGATCCGGTTGCGTTCTACTTGTTATTTGCACATTTCAGTATATGCCCTGTTCTCTCATTGTTGGCTGCTAATTTCAAACTTTGATCCATGAAGGTGCCCTATGTTGTTCCGGCTGCTTTCTAATTGCTACTTGCACAACTCAGGATATGCTCTGTTTCCCCATTGTTGGCTGCTAAATTCTAAATTTTATCCCTTGATACTGCTATATGTTGAAAAAAAAAGCAATTATTCGGACTGCCTTGTAATTCTGTATTCACCCATGGTTTTATTGCACTTTATGTATTAATTGGTATGTATCCTTTTAAGTGGACCTCATTGGAGTTCCAAAACTTTAATAAACTGAATTGACTTATAAATGCAATACACATACCACACATGCCAAATACACAAACACCTGCAACATACACATGGTATGTGAACTTTCCAGGCATAAGGCAGCTACACAAAGAAGTACATAAGGATAAGTTTTGATCCTGAGACTGGGCACACACTATCTCCTGCTCAAGGTCGTTCCGTTCGTGTCTACCGCTAGACTACTGGGACAAGGCCGCTATCTAGTGGGAAAGGTATGCGCTAATAAGAACAGTGTATTCATTACTGGTCCTGAAACTTCCGCGTCGGGCCTCCGCATCGGCTGCTCTAAAAGCTCTCCATTGGGTCTCTTTTCATAAGATAATTTTATTCAAAATCCTCTTAATTACTTTTAGAGCAGCACACAAACAGGGTCCAACTTACCTGTCAGCAAGATTCACCCCTTATACCACAACTAGGACCCTCAGATCTTCCTCAGCGCATCTTCTTAAAACCCCCAGTTACAGATGCAAAGCCAGGGGAGGAAAATCAGTTAAGGTCTTAGGAACCAGAGCATTGAACCTTCTATCAGACAAACTGAGATGCCTCGGAACAGAAAAACAGTTCAGGGAGGCTTTAAAGACCTGGATCTTTGGTATACCAGACGAAGTCTGTCACTCTCTTATATAGGTTCCTCCTTCTTCAACATGCTTGACCTTAACTGGATAGCACCAGTATGCTCCTTTCGGAGTGACAGTATGCGCTTTATAAGTTCCCTATTCAATTCAATTCAATTCACTTAGCAAAGCAAGGCCCAACCTTGGAGAAACAAAACTTAACAAAGCTGCTTTTTCAGAGAGCGGGAGAGAGAGATTAGTTTTGATCATGGCTCAAAATGGCGGACAAACATACAATGGTGCAGCGAATGCTAACTTATGTAGAACAATACATAATCAACACAGCGAAAACATTTTCATTCTAACAGACCCCCCTTTTAGCATGAGCTAACCATGCTATGTTATTATCAAGTGAAGTATAACATTTTGCAAGGATAAGAAACATCACTATGAGTAGTTGCTCATATAGTCAGATACCCTTATCTATCTGCATCATATCGTCAATATCATTCTGCAACATAATTGCAGAATTAGTATCATGAATTGACATTTTCTGTTTGGGAGTGAAGAAATTGACACAATAGGAGCAACAAGCTGGAAGACATGATGTTAGCGTAGTCCAAATACCTGTTTCTTGGTGTACCTCAGCTGATATTCTATGCAATTTTTGTATAGCGAAATAAACATTGGGAGTGTTATCAGGTATATAAACACAACAGCTACTTCCAATGACGTGACAGACCCCTCCCCTATCTGCAGGTATGATGTCTAGCACCATCCTGCTCTGCAAAGTGACTAGTCTCATAGCCTGAAGCACAGCAGTGATATTTGTCACTATCCCGGCAGTTGAATTGATAACCCCTTCAACAACTCTTGTTAACTGACGAACTTGAAGGCTATTAGCCATGGGCCTCCAAAAAGGTAGTAGACCCTTTGTAGGGTATCCAAATTGCTGTGCGGTGGTGTATGTCTGATCTATATCGTTTGTGTCAACAACCCTTTTGGCTCGGGTAAGGAAGGTACTTCTACGTTGCAGCTGATGATTTTTATGATAGACGGGGCAACATATACAGGGGGAAGAAGGAAAGAGAGATAACATGTACCTGGCCATCCCCTCTGGAGCGAAACATGAGCTTGTGACCCACAAAAAAAATAGACATTATGGGGCAGAATCAAAGGCGGACTATTTGTCGTATTCAGCTTGTAGGTGAAATTACATTTACTCTCCCCCAACTTTATCTTCCCGGTCCCCCGAACACAAAAACTATCTGTCTTATTAACCACTGACATAGGTATCTGTTTATCTTCGGTAAGATTTCAACTTCGGAAGGATTGGAAGTACTCAAAGGTGTTAAACCATTGGAAATCAGCCAATTCCATTTGAAACCAGGCATTTACTCTATGGGACGTTTTCAAACAAGACTTTGAGAATAGCATCCCTAGGGTCCCTTGTCCTGCTGGTCCTATGGGGGTAAACCCTTGATAGAAGAGTACATATTCAGTGGCAGTGTGAGAATCAGTGGATGTCATATCTAAAGCAGAAACATGACATTGGAAGTACAAAAGTCGAAACAATTGAAACCAACCCTCGCAGCTGCCAATATATGACATTGGAATGGACACCAAATTGTCGCTCTTATGAGTGACTGAAGGGAGCAACCCACAAACCCAACAATTAGTTGTATTGGAGACATTATGAGCTTGATACAACATTTGTATAAATACATTGTCTGTGTATGACAACCTATGCGCTTCTTTGTGTGGAGCTAGAGTAACAAAGATGTGCTCAGGGGGACCGGTAGATGTATCAACTAAAGAATGTACAGAAAATGTCTCCTCTAAAAACCAGGACATTCCAAATATTGTTATTAGTGCAATCACAACAATTAATATGCAAACTATTTTACTCTTTGTTGACCAACCCTGTGCTAAACGCGGTGGTGCAAATGGTTGTTAGTTCTCATTAATTGGCCGACCAAAAGGATGCATTATGAAGCAAGGAAATAAATGCAACAAAATGATAGTAAAGGTAAGAGTTCCCAGTGTCAGTCCGAGCCTTACTGGTACAGACTCCTATTGTTCATTAAACGTTGTCACTCATGAGCACCGGTGGTGGAGCTTGATCTGTCCTAAGCTCATGATGAATCCCACATCGCTCAGGATAATGTACCCCCCTCCTCTAAGGGAGCACATTCGATCTATCCTGTCCAATGTCAGAACAGTGCACCAATCTCACATCACCCTAAACTAAATCCGTTGGTACTATAGCAAAGTACACCCTAACTTACACAGTACATCCCTGGCTAATCTGACTTCTCCTTTGCTTCACTATTCCTTAGCCGAGGACATGGATTGTACCTGGTGACTCCAGGCACTGAGTGATCAACAAACAGCAGCTCCTTAATAGCTTGTATTTCTGGGGGGACTGCTGCATTTAGCACTTCATCATTCTCCGAATCCGTTTGGGTCCAAGTCAACTTTGCATCACTGAAGGGGACGAACTGAGGCAGAGTCCCCTACTCCTTCCTTGAACCACTGGTCATAAGGCAACGGCAGAGGTACTCTTTTGCAATGAGTGCCATGGATCCAATTGTTTCGGCCAGAGAACTTGACTGCAGTACCTGTAGCTAGAAGGACCTGTTCTGGCTCCAAACTCTTCTTCCGCTGAAAGTTGCGCACAAGGAGGAGCCAATCATCAGGCTGGATATCGTGTCCGGGTTCCGTCTAGTATATCTGGTAGGTTTTCTCGGACCTGTTGGTTAACTGGCACAGGGAGTCAATTAACAATGGAAACTCAATATCTGAAAACCTATGAGGGCGCAGGACGCCCCAGACATTTGCCGGGCGTCCGAACATGACCTCATACGGTGACAATCCTGTCCTAGAATGTGCTGTTCTTGTCGATAAAAGAGCTAATGGTAAAGCCTCTGGCCACTGTAACACTGTTGTCTCCTGAATCTTTGCCAATTTCAGTTTGAGAGTACCATTGTACTTCTCAACCAAACTTGCTGACTGTGGGTTATTTGCAGCATGAAACTTCTGCTTTATGTGCAAACCATCACAAAGTAACTGGATGACCTTGGCATTAAAATGACTTCCGTTATCACTCCAGGTCAAACGGGGCAAGCCAAAACGAGGAAAAAACTCCTTCAGGAGTACCTTTGCAGTTGTAACAGCTGCATTGTCCTTAGTGGGGTAAGCCTCAACCCATTTACTAAATGCATAGACAACCACCAACACGTACTTCAAGTTATCCCTATCTAATACAATCTATCTGAAGGACCTCAAAAGGGAAAGTGGGTGGTGCAAAATTACCCGGTGGTGTAGGGGTACCTTTCCCAGGATTGTGCATCATGCACACCATACAGTATTTCACTAAATGTGCAGCTATTTTTGAAATGTTGTCATTCTGCCATACAGGGTCTAACAACTTGCAAATACCCATACCATTAATATGGGCTGGGCCATGAGCCATCGTGACTACAGGAAGAACATATGCATTTGGCAACCTCCATCTCTGCTTCCCTGACTTATTAATCCAACTTCCCTCATCGTTCAACTGTGCTGTACTTTCTTGCTACATTGCGAATTCCTCTACTGTGGCCTCACTTTGTATCTCCTTCAAGTTCTCAAGTGTATCCTCAAACACGGTGACTTCAGGCACCCACCTAGTGGGACCTGCTACAAATATTTGTTTCATTTTAGTTTGGGCTGTTTCCTTTGCTGTCTGATCTGCAAAAGTGTTCCCCTTACCTACATAATTAGTGACTTCCGGTGGGCACTAAACTTTACTATTGCAAATTTCTTAGGATGTGTCAAAGCAGACAATAGCTTCAATCTAAGGTGCCCATGCTGTATCTTGGCACCATGCAAAGTAAGAAACCCTCTCTATGCCCAGAGTCGCTCAAAATTGTGCGCGACTCCCAAGGCGTACTGACTGTCAGTATAAATATTGACAACTAGTCCCTCACTTAATTTGCAAGCTCGTATTAGGGCAAAAAGCTCTGCAGCTTGGGCTAACTGATAGGGGACTTGTGATGTCTCAACTACCGTACGTAGCGTAGTAATAGCATATGCAGCAGTTCTAGTGCCATCTGGTAATTTAAAGCTAGAGCCATCCACATATAGTTCCCCTTGAGGGTCAGATAAGGGAACATCAGTCAAGTCTACCCGTCCTTTTGTCTCTTCTTCCATCCAGAAGATACAATCATGTTTATTGATCTCACCATTCTCAAAAGGGAGGGGTAGTATGTGGCTGGGTTCAGAGTGGTGCATCGTTTGATCGTGATATGTTTGGCAAACAGCGTTAATTCATAACCTGTCAGGCGTGCACCGGTGAGGTGCTGTGTCTTTGTCTTATTCAAAAGAGTATCCACAGCATGGGGTGCCATTACTGTGAGGTCAGCATCAAGTACGAGTCCAGCCGATTGTCGATTATCGAGACAGCCACAGCCGCTACTGCTCTTAGACAGCTCAGGAGGGCTTGTACAACAGGATCGAGCACAGCAGAGAAATAAGCACACAGCTGTTGCTTATATCCAAATTTCTGTGTTAAAACAGAAAGCACGCAATCAGCCATCTCAGGAACATATAATACACAGGATTTGGAGTAGCTAGGGGTACCAAGCACTGGAGCCGAACAAAGCGCAGTTTTTAGTTGCTCAAAAGACTGCTGACATTCAGACGTCCAAGGTAAAGGCACATGCATTTATTTTGTGGTTAGCGCAATCAGGGGCTTAATTAGTAGGGAATAATGAGGTATCCACTCAAGACAGTAGGAAGTGATACCTATAAAAGCACCTACTTCTTTCTGAGTTTGTGGAACTGGCATTTGAACAATGGTACTAATAAATTCCGGGGTCAATCTCCTATCCTCCTTTGACAGTAGGTGAACTAAGTAGTTCACCTCTTGTCGACAATACTGAAATTTTGAAAGAGATAATTTATGGCCATGTGGAGCTAAATGCAACAACAATTTAACTGTACTGTCTGTGCAACCTTGTTCTGTATCTGAAGCGATGAGCAAGTCATCGACATACTGTCGCAATACATTACATCTGGGGAGTGACAAGGAGTCCAACTGACCTTTCAATGCCTGACTATAGATACTCGGACTCTCTGTATAGCCTTGAGGAGAGCGAAAGAACCTAAAACTACTACCAGCTAGGGTGAACCCAAACAGATATCTGCTATCAAGATGAATAGGAATGCTGAAGAACATATTTTTCAAACCAATAACAGAAAAGAATGTGGCAGTAGAAGGAATAATTGTCAAAAAAGTAGTAATGTCAGGGACCACGGGAAACTGAGGAACCGCTATCTTATTAACTTCACACAAACCAGTCACAAAACGATAAACATCTGCATGATCATCAGAGGAGCCCAAAGGTATCCGTTTCAGAATGGGAAGAATAGGGCCATTAAAACATTAGCAGTCGTCTCCTCAACCACTCCTTTCTCAATCAAATCCTTTACAGTTTGCAATAAAGCTCGCTTACCTGCCTTTGGTATTTTATATTGATGGATGCGAGGTAAACTAGTGTTGTCTTTAACTTGGATTGAAACTGCCGGTATCTGTAACACTCCCACATCTGTGTCACTTGTTACCCACAGAGTGGGTGGCACATCTTTAAACTCAGCAGGAAGGGGTGCATCTTTGGACAGACACTGTTTAGCGCCTACTGCATCCGGACCCATTGTCATGTGAACACCTGCCGGGGAGCAATAAATTATAGCGTGCAATTTCTTCAACAAGTCCAAACCCATCAAATGTTCTCCACAATTAGAGGTCAACAAAAATGGCAAATCCGCGGTGAAAGGAATAATAGTCAATGCAAGAGGTTTTGAAATGGGGCTTACAACCGGTACACCAGAAAAACCTACCGAAACATTATTATGGACAGACAGAGCCACCCCAGGGACCAAGCAACGAGAAATAGAACTGTTTGTTGCACCTGTATCCACCAAAAACTCCTTAGCTGAGCCATGCAAATCCACAGTAACATACGGACCACGCTGATCTACAGGTATCGGAACTGGTCCCTCACTCTTTCCCTGGCTGTCCTCGCTGTAAGACATTCCTGTCACCTCATCTGTGTCATAATCATCATGATAATCCTGTCCGCCCAAAGGGTCATCAAAATAGTTATGATCAGAACGACCCTGTGAGGCCACTGCATTTTGAGCCCTGTCCGTTCCACCAGCTCCACGACCCCATGCACAAGAACCTCCTTCTCTTGAGACTGGCACCTTCTGGAAAAGCACAAGACACTCACTACGCCAGTGTCCCTCCTTTTTACAATACGCACACTGATTCGGCCCTAAAGGCGTAGTATTCGGCTGCCTGCTAGTGCGTGGAAGCTGCCGGGCAAAACCACCACATCCTCTACCAGTCCCTCTAGAAGCCTGCTGCAACAACACCTTTGTCTTTATATCCTTGTGCTTCTTCTGAGGCATCTCCTTATCCTCATTTTCTCTATGCTCGTAGCACTGTGATCAACAGAAGGGGAAGAGGTGGACCAAGTGCTTTCGGAAGCCTGCAATCGAGTCGCAATGTCAGGAAGCAGATTAGAAACAAATCTATTAACAAACAGCAGAACACCTCTCTCAATAGGCAAATCCTGCCTACTATAATCCAGAAACACATCTTCAAACCAGGTGAAAAAATCTGACACACTCTCATCTTTCTTCTAGCGACAAGCCATTAACTTGTCCCAATCAACCTTCCTCGGAGGAATAAGAGAATACATATACGTAATGATATGGCCTGACAAAGCAAGTATCTCTGCTCTAGGCTTATCACCTGGCTTCCGTTCCTGATCCCATATTTTAATTTGGTCCCACGTACCCCCCAACTCGGCAACATGGTCTTGAGTATGCACCTGTCTCTAAATATCAACCAGAATAAGAAGATCAAAAAACATTTCAACATCAGAGTCATCACAGTGGAGAAGGCTGCTTCAGTCAATTCTTTATAATTTGCAGTTGGATACTTCCTAGGATCAGGTAACTGAGTCTTCAGAGACAGCACTTCACTCCTTTTACATGGAGTATAAACCCATTGTACTTGGAAACGAGCCGCCGCACCTGGTCTAGTGACAATACCGCGCTGATCTATTAACTCAGGTATTTCGGGGAGATATATAGGATGAACCTCTCACATCGGAAACTGAGATACCGGAGTGGGGCTTTTCTCAAGTAGCCTACCCCGATAAGCAACCAATGTTGCAACACTACCAAAAACCTAACCAGGCTCCATATTAGTAACATATACATGATCTTTAATATCATATACAATCTGTGGTGCTGCATCTTTGAAACACTGCTCCCAAAGACTAATCAGAGTAGAAGACATGCTCAAGGGAATGCTTTTGTAGAAAGGGCTCATAATCTTTCATCACACTCCACATATCTTCCACACTATAAATGGGGTTTTGGACCCACCGCGCTGCTCGGTTAGCCACTACCTTTTACTCTGCATCTCCCATCTCAGATCGCACATACGGAGCCATGCGCTCTTTAAATTTCTTCCAGTCTCTATCCTCAAATCCACATACTGGTGTCCCACTACTCAATAATGCCGGGGGATGGAAGAACACAGTAGGAGTAGCAACTGAAGTAACAGGCACTAACGTCACTGCTGGCTGTGTCGCAGGTGTAAGAGCTGGCGAGGACGCTGAAACAATAGGTGTGGCAGGGGTGCTAACAGTCATAGTTACCACTGACGGTAAGGACAAAGAAAGGACAGGCGGTGCCGTGGCCAAAGCAGTCCAATCGACAGTAGCAGAAGCAGAAGCAGCAGAGACAGAAGAAATGGGTGGCTGAGACTGTAAGGGAAGAGCAGGATATATCCTCTGCGGGGCATATGGAGGTGGGCGTCGAGTATCTAACAATTCTTTCACAAAAATATCATTTTCTTCTTGGGCCACATAAGAGGTATCAAATCAATCTGTAATCGAAATCTCCTATCTTCACGTTCAATCCCTATCTCTTGTTTCTCACTATCATGTGCTACAGCTTTTTGAGTCAATGATTGCATTCTCCCCTTTCCCGCCTCCTTTTCCATCTTTAATCGTCTCTGTTTACCCTCCTTTTGCCAAGTTAGAAGAGAATCAAACATAGACTGCCTACTTCGCTTCGCAAATAATTTGTCCTGTAAAAACCCAATTTTTTGTTCATCAAAAGTGCGCGCCGATGGCCACTGCAACTTGGCATTGTCCCTCGTATATTTGCTCCATAGAGTACTAAACATAATAGGGCAGAAGCCATGTTTAACATACATATCAAAATTCAGAGTGCCTTCTGGAGGCACTGGCTGACTTTCTTCCAGTCGAGCATCACCGGAACAACAACGACAACACAAAGAAACCAGTTTCCGTATTCCAGGCATTCTCAAAAGAAAACAAATTCACTATTTATGCCTGGCAAAGTATTTGCAAACACTTTTCACCAAAATCGGTCCTTAGACCATACCAAATACAAACCAAAAGGGTACCATATTCACAAAGAACCAAAAGAAACTCACCTGATGCATGCAGGTCAAACAAATGTATTCTCCTCTGCTGACTCTTCGGACCAAACGGTCAGATCCAAGGATTTCGCCGTTCAGGACTCCAGTCGGGATGGCCACTGGCCAAGACACCATCTGGCAGGACAGAAGGGGCAGCTGCGAGTACAGGAACTCACTTGTGCAGGGATCCCTGATCTGTGTGTCTGACCCGACAATGGCCTCGACCTCCCCACCCATCCTCAGGAGGGGTTGGGCCACTCGCCTGATGGAGTCCCTGTTTGAGCGCCAACTGAAGGAAGTGACCCGATTAGGGTCATAGGGGTCACTCGTGACCACCTCTCAGCCTTCCATACAAATGAAAATTCGGTCAGACATTAGAGAATACAAACCAAGGTATTTATTCAGATGCACTCAAGTGGAGGCCTGTCTGCCCAGTCTCTTCGGATTGCTGTAGAGGGACTGACAACAACAAACATGGAGATACATTATGTACAATTCAGAACCAATGAAGGCACGCCCAGAATGAAATTTTCCAGGCATAAGGCAGCTACACAAAGAAGTACATAAGGATAAGTTTTGATCCTGAGACTGGGCACACACTATCTCCTGCTCAAGGTCGTTCCATTCATGTCTACCACTGGACTAGTGGGAGAAGGCCTCTATCTAGTGGGAAAGGTATGTGCTAATAATAACAGTGTATTCATTAGCAAAGCAAGGCCCAACTTTTGAGAAACAAAACTTACCAAAGCTGCTTTTGCAGAGAGAGAGAGAGAGTGAGAGAGAGAGAGAGAGAGAGAGAGAGAGAGAGAGAGAGATTAGTTTTGATCTTGTCTTAAAATGGCGGCCAAACATACAGTGGTGCCGCAAGTGCTAAATTACGTAGAGCAATACATAATCAACACAGTGAAAACATTTTTATTCTAACATCTGGTCACAACTATAGAAACACATTATGTTGGCACCACTTTTCTAATTGCTAAACCCACATCAGGAGAGGTAGTCCACTGTCAGTAAGATGAGGGCACACTCGATGCACCCCTCCACATCACAGGACAGGTCCAGGACCTCACTCATAACAAGGGACAGACCTACACCTCTGCACACACACTAAATTAGTGTGTGCTCAGATTTGGAAAGAAATTTAAAAACAGGATATCAGATACATGCAGTTGGGCACTATGGTCAGGGGTATATGACTTTACGACATGAGGACAGTTCAGTCGCAATTCGACTGCTATTGCACTAGTGCCATGAGTGGGTTTCCGTGTTTCGCCATGGTCATGAAGGAAGCAGGAAAATGGGCTCTGAACCATCTAGACCTAAAAATGGTAACAGCACCTTCCTCAAACTTTTATTTTTTGCAAATTTACTTGAAGACCTGGGTGAAATCTACCATGAAACACCATGTCATCTAATCCAGCATTCACCAGTTGATCTGGAAGGGTGAAGGGGAGAACAGAGAAAAACTTGATAGAACTGCAAAACTAGCAGAGACCTGCTCGGTTGGCAAGAATAATCCATGCCAATACACGGCTCACTGGGGTCAGGAAGAAAAAGGTTTTATTGCGGATGTGAGATCCAGTAGTGTGCTTATTCCACTTCAGGATCTATTGACGCGGAGCCAGCATGCTGGGTAAGGGCCTACTTGTCGGCACTGGGATTGCATGATGCCAGGAATTAAATCTTCAGGAAGGTTGCTCAGCTGGATCATGTAGCATACTATTCTTTATCTTTCAGAAAGCGTACCAAAGTATCACCCTCTAATATGTTTCTTGTATGATTATTTTACGTGCAGAATTCCGTATTGAAAGTGGTACAGACTTTGTCAATGGTCAGAGAGGCTGATTACTGAAACCACTTCAGGATCAGGGATACAAAGAAGTCATTTATTTTCTATCGACCAACCCACACCTCCCCAGGTAGATATATGTTGTTGACTTTGTAACATGTGATAAAAGAGATATTATACAGCTATGCATATTTGTGATCCCACAACGCAGGTGATCCATGGGAATACACGTGGCAGCCATCCATATTCATAGACTAAACAGCAACACTTGGAAGTGAACAGCATTGTGTGCCCAGATTTAGAAATTATATCCCATATCTGTGTTTGGTTACAGCAGAGATTATATTCCATCACTAACAGAGGGTCACCAGAGCAGAGAATATCTACTGACTGCACAAGTGGACACATCAATCCATAGGTAAGTGTGTTATTTTCCATTGTCCCCTCTCCCAAGTGGATGTACTGGTGTGCGTGGAGTGTGGAATCTGGAGGACTGCTCCTTGATGCTAGTTGTTGCTGCTGGTAGCCTGTTTTCACATGCCCTACAAAGAGACTCCTTTTCTCCTTTGTGCCCGATTAAAATATCTGACAAACTTCAATTGAATTCAAAAGATTCTTGGATTTCACACTGGCAACGACTGAATATGCCCTAAAGAATCATTAGTGAACTCAATTTTAAATACATTTTAGCCGGAAAACAATGCTCATATTCTATTATTTCTCGGTATATTGGAATATTAACCAACATTTACTGAGAACATGGCAGTCAAAACAGTGCATTCTTGGAACCATCAGGGGCGGCTCCTCCGCTAAAGCGAGGGTCGTCGTCCCACTGCTATCAGAGCAAGACAAAGGAAAGATAAAATGATAATGTTGTTATTATCATTTTATTTTCTGGGCTGGGTTAGGGCGGGGCTGGTGGCACATAGGGAGGAGTGGTTTGTACACACTAAGGGCACATGACTGCTGGGCTGGCCGTCTGGGGCCCGCCAAACAGTCATGCGCACTTAACATGTTCCCCACCAGGTTGTAATGCACAGCTTGGAGGGAAACATGCCCAGGCTCCCAGTGCCCTTCTGAGCAATGACCATGGAGTTCAGACCAATCGCAACGCTGCATTACTGCGTTATGATTAGCAATGGGGAGCCTGTGTGTTTCCTCCTTCTGGTTCGAAGTAACGGAGGAGAGGCGGCGGTCGGTGGCTTTGAGGAGGTAAGTGTTTTTATTTTTTATATTTTGTTTGCCACCCATTCCTGTCCCTGCCAGCCGCTACTGAGAAACATATCAAAAAAGGTGCTAAATCTAATCGGACAGAGGTGGGTGGAAAGGAATTTAATATCCTGAAAGTGGATCTGAGTAAGACTCCTATTTTGAGCGGGTTTGTTGTGAAGAGAAAATGTGTGTTAACCACTGATAACGTTCAAACAGGATTAGGTACGGTGTTAGCTTGGGAAGATGAAGGAAACACTGGTTTGGTTGCTTTTGTATTTGCAATGCATTCACATTATTGAGAAAAGCAGGAGTTAGAATATACTGTTAGTGGATATGAAGTTGTACCGGTTTTTGGTAGAGTTCATAAATTAAGAAAAATGCAAAGGCATACAGAATTTGTAGGTCCAATGGACCACAAACCTCTCAAGGAGATTTTTGATTAGAAAAGCATATAAGGGGTGTCTATGTGCAATGATTCTCTCAATTGCAAAGACGCACACTTTAGAGCAAGGTTCATTTGAGGTGTCTGAGGACTGGCTGAATTTTATCCAGGTAAGTGACTACAGAGAAAGGGGTTGATGTGAATGTGTTTGCAGTTGCCAATGAGTGTTTGATATAGGGATGGTAAGGTTCCTTCTCAGCCCAGTTTATCTGTATTAGCTTTTCTGTTGGTACAACTGTATTGCACACTAATTATTTTTAAATGATTCGTTCAGGATTTTTTTATAATTTGTATTTATTACGTGTTAGTTTCATTGTGTATTTGATTTTCAGGTGCCTCACCTCCAAATCGAGTTATTGTGCTCAGCTTTCGACCAAAAAGGAAATGTCCGTAATAGGGACATGGTTGTAACAAATGATGAAGGACTGTGAGGAAATGCCATTGTATCCCAGTAGAAAAAGATTGGAGGCTTTGGAGGGCAGACATTGGGACATACAAGATGTCTAACTCACTAGTGCACATCACAGTTCTGAGTTGGGAACAACACTTCTGGGGCAAGAGTGGAAGTCACTATGAAATGCAATTTTTCCATTCAGTCCCTACCTGGCAACGCTTAGTGTAGTTGATGGACGGAATGCAGAACAAATCAAAACATTCACCCCCAGTCAAGAGATCTGGGTTAAATCCATCATTCTTTTGCTCACCATGCCACCCAAGTTTAGACCTGGCTATATGCAAATCAGTCTTGACCCTGTGCCTCATGGGAACAGTCCAGCCCGAACTGCCAAGCCTGGTCCTCCCTGGACCGGAAATAAGCATCCTAGGACCGGTTTCGGGGTTTCACCCCTCTTCAGCCAGGATAGCCTGATTCCGGTGGCACAGTGAGCCCAGGACCCACGTCTGGGCATACCTGGCGCACTTAGGGCAAGAAAGCAAAAGAAACACAATTGATGGACGGAATGCAGAACAAATCAAAACATTCACCTACAGTCAAGAGATCTGGGTTACATCCATCATTCTTTTGCTCACCATGCCACCCCAGTTTAGACCTGGCTATATGCAAATCAGTCTTGACCCTGTGCCTCATGGGAACACTCCAGCCCGAACTGCCAAGCCAGGTCCTCCCTGGACCGGAAACAAGCATCCTAGGACCGGTTTCGGGGTATCAATTGTATGTCTTTTGCTTTCTTGCCCTAAGTGCGCCAGGTATGCCCAGACGTAGGTCCTGGGCTCACTGTGCCACATGGAATCAGGCTATCTTGGCTGATGAGGGGTGAAACCCCAAAACCGGTCCTAGGATGCTTATTTACGGTCCAGGGAGGACCAGGCTTGGCAGTTCGGGCTGGACTGTTCCCATGAGGCACAGGGTCAAGACTGATTTGCATATAGCCAGGACCCACGTCTGGGCATACCTGGCGCACTTAGGGCAAGAAAGCAAAAGACACAAAATTGATGGACGGAATGCAGAACAAATCAAAACATTCACCCCCAGTCAAGAGATCTGGGTTACATCCATCATTCTTTTGCTCACCATGCCACCCCAGTTTAGACCTGGCTATATGCAAATCAGTCTTGACCCTGTGCCTCATGGGAACAGTCCAGCCCGAACTGCCAAGCCTGGTCCTCCCTGGACCGGAAACAAGCATCCTAGGACCGGTTTCGGGGTATCAATTGTATATCTTTTGCTTTCTTGCCCTAAGTGCGCCAGGTATGCCCAGACGTAGGTCCTGGGCTCACTGTGCCACTGGAATCAGGCTATCTTGGCTGATGAGGGGTGAAACCCCGAAACCGGTCCTAGGATGCTTGTTTACGGTCCAGGGAGGACCAGGCTTGGCAGTTCGGGCTGGACTGTTCCCATGAGGCACAGGGTCAAGACTGATTTGCATATAGCCAGGACCCACGTCTGGGCATACCTGGCGCACTTAGGGCAAGAAAGCAAAAGACACAAAATTGATGGACGGAATGCAGAACAAATCAAAACATTCACCCCCAGTCAAGAGATCTGGGTTACATCCATCATTCTTTTGCTCACCATGCCACCCCAGTTTAGACCTGGCTATATGCAAATCAGTCTTGACCCTGTGCCTCATGGGAACAGTCCAGCCCGAACTGCCAAGCCTGGTCCTCCCTGGACCGGAAACAAGCATCCTAGGACCGGTTTCGGGGTATCAAATGTATATCTTTTGCTTTCTTGCCCTAAGTGCGCCAGGTATGCCCAGACGTAGGTCCTGGGCTCACTGTGCCACTGGAATCAAGCTATCTTGGCTGATGAGGGGTGAAATCCCGAAACCGGTCCTAGGATGCTTGTTTACGGTCCAGGGAGGACCAGGCTTGGCAGTTCGGGCTGGACTGTTCCCATGAGGCACAGGGTCAAGACTGATTTGCATATAGCCAGGTCTAAACTGGGGTGGCATGGTGAGCAAAAAAACTATGGATTTAGGCCCAGATCTCTGTACTGGGGTGAATGTATGACATTGTTCTGCATTCTATCCATCAATAGTTATTTTTGCATTTGTCACCCCGAGTGGGACGGGTATGCTCAGACGTGAGTCCCGTGCTCTCCATGCCACTGGAATAAAGCTATCCTGGCTGAAGAGGGGGTGAAACTCTGAGATCGGTCCTAGGATGCTTGTTTCTAGTCCAGGAAGGACCTGCCCTGGCAGTTCGGACTGGACTGTTCCCATTGGGCACAGGGTAAAGACTGATTTGCATATGGCTTGGTCCAAACTGGAATGGCATGGTGAGCAAAAAAACAACTGATTTAGGCCCATATCGCTGTACTGGGGTGAATGTATGACATTGTTCTGCATTCTGTCCATCAATAGTTATTTTTGCATTTGTCACCCCGAGTGGGACGGGTATGCTCAGATATGAGTCCCATGCTCTCCATGCCACTGGAATCAAGCTAACCTGGCTGAAAAGGGGTGAAACACCGAAACCGGTCCTAGGATGCTTGTTTCCAGTCCAGGGAGGACCTGGCTTAGCAGTTCGGGCTGGACTGTTCCCATTGGGCACAGGGTCAAGACTGATTTGCATATGGCTGGGTCCAAACTGGAATGGCATGGTGAGCAAAAAAACAATGGATTTAGGTCCAGATCTCTGTACTGGGGTGAATGTATGACATTGTTCTGCATTCTGTCCATCAATAGTTCTTTTTGCATTTGTCACCCCGTTTGGGACGGGTATGCTCAGACGTGAGTCCCGTGCTCTCCATGCCAGTGGAATCAAGCTATCCTGGCTGAAGAGGGGTGAAACCCCGAAACCGGTCCTAGGATGCTTGTTTCCAGTCCAGAGAGGGTCTGGCCTGGCAGGTCGGGCTTGACTCTTCCCATTGGGCACAGGGTCAAGACTGATTTGCATATGGCTTGGTCCAAACTGGGATGGCATGGTGAGCAAAAAAACGATGGATTTAGGCCCAGATCTCTGTACTGGGGTGAATGTATGACATTGTTCTGCATTCTGTCCATCAATAGTTATTTTTGCTTTTGTCACCCCGAGTGGGACGGGTATGCTCAGACGTGAGTCCCGTGCTCTCCATGCCACTGGAATGAAGCTATCCTAGCTGAAGAGGGGTGATACCCCGAAACCGGTCCTAGGATGCTTGTTTCCAGTCCAGGGAGGACCTGGCCTGGCAGTTCGGGCTGGACTGTTCCCATTGGGCACAGGATCAAGACTGATTTGCATATGGCTGGGTCCAAACTGGAATGGCATGGTGAGCAAAAAAATGATGGAGTTAGGCCCAGACCTCTGTACTGGGGTGAATGTATGACATTGTTCTGCATTCTGTCCATCAATAGTTATTTTTGCATTTGTCACCCCGAGTGGGACGGCTATGCTCAGACGTGAGTCCCGGGCTCTCCATGCCACTTGAATCAAGCTATCCTAGCTGAAGAGGGGTGAAACCCTGAAACCGGTCCAAGGATGCTTGTTTCCAGTCCAGGGAGGACCAGGCCTGGCAGTTCGGGCTGGACTGTTCCCATTGGGCAGAGGGTCAAGACTGATTTCCATATGGCTTGGTCCAAACTGGGATGGCTTGGTGAGCAAAAAAACGATGGATTTAGGCCCAGATCTCTGTACTGGGGTGAATGTATGACATTGTTCTGCATTCTGTCCATCAATAGTTATTTTTGCTATTGTCACCCCGAGTGGGACGGGAATGCTCAGACGTGAGTCCCGTGCTCTCCATGCCACTGGAATGAAGCTATCCTAGCTGAAGAGGGGTGATACCCTGAAACCGGTTCTAGGATGCTTGTTTCCAGTCCAGGGAGGACCTGGCCTGGCAGTTTGGGCTGGACTGTTCCCATTGGGCACAGGGTCAAGACTGATTTGCATATGGCAGGGTCCAAACTGGAATGGCATGGTGAGCAAAAAAACGATGGATTTAGGCCCAGATCTCTGTACTGGGGTGAATGTATGACATTGTTCTGCATTCTGTGCATCAAAAGTTCTTTTTGCATTTGTCACCCCGAGTGGGACGGGTATGCTCAGACTTGAGTCCCGTGCTCTCCATGCCACTGGAATCAAGCTATCCTAGCTGAAGAGGGGTGAAACCCCGAAACCGGTCCTAGGATTGAATTGCTCCAGGCCACCGCTTCAGCTCTTCTTTGCAATAAATGACAACCCAGTAGTGCCCAGAGAGGGAGTTCCAGCGCATAAGGTGGAGAGGCCCATGGTTTGGTCAGTTATCCAGTCCAGCAGATCCTTGCCACACGCATGAGGGCGTTCTCCCCCTATCGAGGTACCACAGCTTCAGGAACCAAGAGCCATCGCAACACCAGAGGCGGCTTTGCTTCATCCTGCTGGTGACCTAGTTCGGACATGTTTTACCCTATAAGCCAGTGCAGAGGCCATTGTAATTGGGCTGCTGCATAGTCATATTCGTTTTTTGGTGCACCCAACCCGCCGCGTTCTAATGGGGCGTAAAGTTCGAGTGAAATTATTTATTTCTCCTCGTTTTTGCTTTTTCTATGTGTGCTGCACACATGGAAAAAACTAAATGCCTTGGATTTTTTATCTACAGGAAGGGTCTCACTCCTGTACATAAATAATCTGTAACAAAAATGCCATTTTGTGACTTTCATGTCTGCCGCATGAAGCAGCACCCATAAAAGTGACAAAATGGCATTTTAGGATTGTTTATGTGCAGGAAGGGACACCTTCCTACACATAAACAATCCTCCCCTACACGCAGATACCCTTGCACTATGGTCAAGGGTGCTTCCGTTGGCGCTACACTGCTAAGTGTAGCGCCAGCGCAAGGGGAAACACAAGGCTGCACCATATTGTTGTAAATATGATGCAGCCTTGCGTTTCTGAAGTGGAGGAGTGAGGCGTTAAGCCATGACAGCTACCCCTTCACTGCGCCATTTCACTTGTACATATCCCCCTAAGTTTGCAAACTTAACAGTCTCTCTGCTTCATGCACAAGTACTTTTAACGTGCTGCCTGCTTTGGGGTCATTGGAATTATGCAACAACGGAGGACAAAATTATGCCGCAGCGTTGACTAAATTATGCAGGAAAAAAAAGGCTGCAACGTAATGCAATATATTTCCTGATACTTTATTATTTTGACATTTTTACATATGCTAACAGTCTCTGGGAAAATGTTGCCTCATTAGTACCAGTGTAACATACAAATGCAGCAGTGAGAGAGGGGATCAGTCAACCTTTGCAAAGGGCCGTCCACTTTGCAGCAACATGTCACATTTTTTTGTAACTTTTGATCCGTTTCAGCTACAAACAAATTATTAGTTAAAATTGTGAGATTATGCAGCAAATGATGTATTATGTGCCAAATATGACAGAGCCATAATTATATAGAAAACATTTGCAAACTAGTATATTTTGCTATTTATGTTTGAACTGCTCTTGTGGAAAAAAAGGGAGGAGAAGTGCTGATGACAAACGCCATGGCTCGGAGGCAAATAGTTTGTGCTTTCACTTTTAAGTGTATGTGAGACATTCTGTGATTGAAAACATATCCCACTTTGTGAATGTATTTTAATGTCAATAACTCATATTAAGCTTTAAATAATCATGTGTATCCATTGGGTGAATTAAATAACATAATAAGCTGTAACGGGGAACAACCTTTACAACGCAACTTTTACAACGCACTACACTTACAACGCATTTTTTACAACGCAACATCCACTACAACGCATTCCATTACATCGCAGGACACTACAACGCATTTTTAAAAACTACCTTTACAACGCATTCCATTACAACGCATACTACCTTTACAACGCATACCATTACAACGCATAATATTATATTAAAACCCCTACACTATCCAACACTTACCCTACTGTTGCACCCCCTGGAGTTAGAATAGTAATTTTTACCCCTATACTATCCAACACTTACCCTACTGTTGCACCCCCTGGAGTTAGAATAGTAATTTTTACCCCTATACTATCCAACACTTGCCCTACTGTTGCACCCCCTGGAGTTAGAATAGTAATTTTTACCCCTATACTATCCAACACTTACCCTACTGTTGCACCCCCTGGAGTTAGAATAGTAATTTTTACCCCTATACTATCCAACACTTACCCTACTGTTGCACCCCCTGGAGTTAGAATAGTAATTTTTACCCCTATACTATCCAACACTTACCCTACTGTTGCACCCCCTGGAGTTAGAATAGTAATTTTTACCCCTATACTATCCAACACTTACCCTACTGTTGCACCCCCTGGAGTTAGAATAGTAATTTTTACCCCTATACTATCCAACACTTACCCTACTGTTGCACCCCCTGGAGTTAGAATAGTATTTTTTACCCCTATACTATCCAACACTTACCCTACTGTTGCACCCCCTGGAGTAAGAATAGTAATTTTTACCCCTATACTATCCAACACTTACCCTACTGTTGCACCCCCTGGAGTTAGAATAGTAATTTTTACCCCTATACTATCCAACACTTACCCTACTGTTGCACCCCCTGGAGTAAGATTAGTAATTTTTACCCCTATACTATCCAATACTTACCTTAAATGCAATGTAATATTATGCGTTGTAATGGTATGCGTTGTAAAGGTAGTATGCGTTGTAATGGAATGCGTTGTAAAGGTAGTTTTTAAAAATGCGTTGTAGTGTCCTGCGATGTAATGGAATGCGTTGTAGTGGATGTTGCGTTGTAAAAAATGCGTTGTAAGTGCATGCGTTGTAAAAGTGTGCGTTGTAACGACGTACATCCGCTGTAACTGGTCAGTGTCAAACAAATACAAAACATTGGGATGTTTTGCCCGTTCTGGCCACACCTCTGACTCCGTCCACTGATCCAGTCCTCGGGTTATTCCTCCCCTCTGATTCTCCGCCCACAGTTCCCCTACTTTTTTCCCCCCACTTCGACCACTGCTCCACAGTAACAGGGCGCCAGAGCGTCCTGAAGTAAGGCCTGGGTAAGGGAGGGCAGGAAGAGTGCCTGATTAATGTTAGGGGCATATACAGAAAGAAAGGACACAGGTAAGCCGTCAAGGATCTCCTCTAGTACTGCATATCTCCCCTCCGGATCCGCCCAATGGTGTTCCAGATGCCATCTAGATAAGCACGCCCCTTGCGTATCAGGAGTACACAGTTCCCACTAGTGTGCTGAGCCCTCGCCGGCGCATGCCTTCAAGATCAGAAGCAATCAGATGGGGTTCTTGCAGGAGTTCAATTTGTATTTTATGCCTACGCAGATATTGGTGCACCCGGCATCGTTTTACAGAACTTGACAACACCCGTGCATTCCAGGTCAGTAGCAAGTACTGTGTCCTCGACCTATGTCCAGCAGTGGTCATGTGGTATCAAACCTGTGGCATAGCAATTAGTCAATTCCCTCCCCCCCCCCCATAGCCCCTCCGAGCCAATCGACCCTTCTTGCCAGCGGACAGCATACTATTTCCTAAAAAAGAAAAACATTCATTAAGATAAAATAAATGAACAATTTCAATATGTTTGTGAAAATCAATAAACACCCCTCCCAGTCTAGCACACCAATGGATGTCCAGCCAGCAGCACTGAAATGCAACCAAAGAACCTTGCAAACCAGTCAGCTAACATGGCACTAAGTGCAAGTGAGGAAGTGGCAATAATGCAGTAATAGCAGCAGCAGTAAAGTAGACATCCACAGTCTCCAACCAGAACAGTAGTGCAGTGAACTTCTACCCTGCCATCAGGTTGGGTTCAAATGGAAGAAACAGGTATGGCCACCACATGCCCTCTGCCATTTGGGGGGTAACCGAAGGACCCTATCTAAGTAGCAAATCCTGGGAGTTACTTATGTTCAATGAAACGCATTGAAAGCTACCAATATTATTTGTGTTGTATAATCTCCATTTTTTATATGTATATTAATTTAACCAAGCAAATGCTTTCTAATTTAATAAGCTAGGCTGCACACAGCTGAGCGACTCAGAGGTAGCTGGAGAGCTACAGTAGCTACAGCTACTGGTTGGAGACCCCTATCTCTAAACTGAGACTGTCTGTCATGGATCTAGTTGGGGACGGGGTAAATTCTCTGTGTTTAATCTCAGCAACTACGTGTGCTCTTTCTCTGGCTGCTGGTACCCTCGATGGTCCCAACTGTGGATGCATCTTGCTTGACTGGCAACTTTTTTGTTTTGTCTATTTAGGGGAGGCATCGATGGTACCATGAGATGAGTCACCAATTCCATTGCAGTCCAGCCAAGTCCAAGCCTCCTGTGGGGGTCACACAGAAGGGGGCTTTATCTCCCTGCGTGATCCTGAGTGTGGCTTGAAACTGCAGTGCTTATTTGATACCATGGTCGCGGCGGCTTGTCTTCACTGCCAGAAAAGAGGATCAATGTCGTTGCAGCTCAATAATGTAATCAGGGAAAATATGGACCTGTGTGCTCCCCACTTTCCAAGGGCCTCTTGCACGGTTAACTTGCAGGATGTGGTTTCGGTCACTACAATTGAAGAGAGGGGCAACCACCAGACGTGGGGAGGAGCAGCAGGAGAAGGGGGCCTCCCCGGAACACTGTGAGCCCATCTACTGAAAAGAAGGATGAGTGCTTACCCTGCAGGATCTTCTTTGAGAGCCAACCTTCGAGATATAGTTCCATGCTGGGGCCCTCAATCTGTTTTGGAAGGCCTATGATCCGCACATTGTTATGCCGAGACCTACCCTCCTGATAATCGGCGTGTTTTATGAGGTAGTCTTTGATTTGATTTTTTTTATGATGTAGCTTTGATTTGTGCAGTAGTTTTCAAGATTGTCGGTCTAATGGAAGCCGGAGTAGATTCTGAATTGTTGACTCACTCGTTCATTTTTTTGTGATCTTCTTGCAGGAGACCTACGGTGATGTTTAGTGCATCGTGTTTGAGCTCTAAAGTGGTTTTAATGTCTAATACAGCCTCTAGTATCTCGTCCAGTCTGCGCGAATGGGAAGTCAGCATGCTTTCATGGGAACCACATTCAAGTGATCGTGAGTCTTTGTGCGCTGGCAACCATGCATTGCAGTTGGGGCCTTGTCCTATTTCCTGCACAACATTATGACGGAACACCACTCCTGTACAAGGGCAAGGGTGGTGACAATGATACACTGGGTGCCCGCTAATGGACACTGTTGACCAGGTGGATTTTCCGCCTGGGGTGGACAAGGGGAACACAGGTGAAATGGAGGGGAGGACAGCTAGGTGTGTTCAGTGTGTTACCCTAACCTGTCAGGGTCAAGCTTGATGATTGTGCCTTTCCCACATGTGTCCATCGCAGGAGTCCAATGCAACAGGGCTATGTGCTATATGTGAAGGTAGAAGAGCCAGAACTATATGGAGGGTGCAAGGGTGTCCATAAAAACAACTCCCCACTGTTATAGCTCGCTACTGGTGGTTCAGAAGGGGAGCCTGTGTGGCCTCCTCTCAGTACCTTGCTATAGTGATGGTAAGGAAGCCCTGGTGGCCAGGCACAGTGCATGTCCCTCACAAGGGATCTCCAGGGCAGCACTACGTGAGTCCAGGGCCAAGTGCACAATGTGGCACCGGCGCTAATGGCTGTTCACTCCCCAGTGCAGGCCCAGTGAGAGTAGGAAGGCCCGAAGTGGAGTCTGCAATTTCGCGCGGTGCTGGGCAAAGACAGGTCACAAAATACGCAAGCAGAAATGGGGGACAGCTTCTCTCCAGCTACAGGACACCATGTACGTACAACACAGAGGGAGCATGATGTACAGTCTCTCTTGGTACCTGATTCCAGGTGGCCGCAGTCTAGCAGCTGTGTCCCTCCGATGGGCCCGAGTCAATTAATGGCAGCAGTGCAAACCCAGTGGTCATCAAGTGCACTGCACAACAGCGGTGCTGTTTGGTGGTGATCATCAACCTCTGGAGCAGGCTGGGCCGCCCCTGGCTTGTCATCAATACTCAATCGGGCCACGCTGAATGCTGTACACAGGCCTCAATGAAGCCTGCTTCACCGCAGTGCTGAGGAGCGGCTGCTTACTGCATCTCATGCATGTATAAATACAGCAAGAGGCACCCACTCCTGGTGCTCAGACAACAGAGGGGGCCTCCAAGGGCCACAATCGTAGAGGGGAGTCAGGTTTCGGGGATCAGGATATATTTTTAGGGCCAGGGGCTGCAGAGCTCCGTGCAATGCGACTCACACGGTTGCCATCTTGGCCACACCCCCTCAGGCTCTATCTCTTCCGATCATTTCTGGACCTGTGGACTCTGACAGGAAGAAGGACTTCCCAGCTGTGACGTCTGTCCTACTTTGCTGTCCGAGGATTGTTCTGCTTCACAAGGACTGCTGATGCTGCAACAAGACTCTTTTGCTTTGAGTTGCCATGCTGAAATCAGTCTGCATGTATGTCTCAGGACTCCAAGATCTCCACGGGTCAGTCAGCTAACATCCTGTTCTCAAGTCACAGGGTCACAACAGGCTTCCTTGCATCACACATCTTCAACGTAGTGCTGCACAACACCTCGACAGCTCTCCAAGCTTGATCCACCACGAAGCATCTTGACACCAAAAACCGGTCCATGCCCTGGAGCTCCTTGCAGGTCCAATGCAGGACAACACATCGCCTCAGGGGCTCCGCCCGCCTAACCAATCGTGATGCTGTTCAGTATGTCTTGACCCACCTCCTCGCAAGCTCCAGCTGTTTCAACAGCACTGGCCCAGAGTGACACAACACAACCTTGGCACTGACTCATTAATATGCAAATCTCTGCAACCCCAACAGCTTTCTCGACGATGACGCCCGACCTCGCTTCGCAAGCTTCCATTGACGGTCGCTAACACATCATGGTCCAGGACCTCACATCGCTCGCTTCACATTGACGGTTTCTTTACCAGACGGGCCAGCTAGCACAACTCAATGAAAGGACTTTGCAATGATCCCCAACCAGGATTTAAGGTACTCTTGTTCAGCAGGCTTAACTCGGTCCATGTAGCTGGCACTCACTCCATCGAGGTCAGCCTGAACTTGTGACTATGTTCTGGCCCAGTGCTACTAGATAACCAGAGCTGGCACTCTGTGCTTTTTGACTCTGTATTCACTGAAAACATTAAACTGCAAATCTCCGATTCTACTGATTGGATATTTGTCATTTTGGTGTCAAATTATTTATAATTTATTACTCTATTGTTCTAAAGTGATATGGGATTTTTCATGTGGTGTGTTTTCCCTTTCTTATTATTTTGAACTGCTACATAAATACTCACATATAGCCTCTATGTTAAATCTGTTTGCCAAGCACCAAGCTACTAGATTGCTGAGCACAGGTTAATTTGGGGTTTGCTGGTGACTGCACCCTGACAATGATTGTGGTTACAGCGTAGGGTTCTACCCCTCAACCAGTAACCCAATTCCCAACATAGGTGTTCAGCTGTCAGATTTGGACATGTGTTTATGCAGTGTCATAAAGTAATTTTGTGTTACACTACCATCCCAAATAAATCTTTGGATTCCAATTCAATCTTTTTAACTAATCCTTGATTGGCTATTTTTGCTTTTTCCAAATCTACTCTCATTGTCACCTGACTGTCTGTAAGAATACCTGCAGTAATGGAGTTTGAGCGGGCCAGCCTGGGAGTTACATTGTGGTTGAGCTCAAACTGTTAAAGAAGGGCCTATGAAGTTGGAGCTTCAGAAAACTCTGAGGGCCTGAGCAGAGATCCACTAGTTAAAAAGTTCAACAGAGGATGGGAATGAGGGGAATATGTGGAGGAGCCAGAACAGGGCCTGGATACCAGCCCTGAGTGACTGCCCTCAGCAGAGGGGGTGCCAGAGCATGAAGAAGTGCTTTTTCACATGGCCTGTCCCCAGAGGAGCTGGCAGGAAGGCAGAGAGGGGGTTTCAGCTAAAGATGGCCAAGCTAAAAATGGCGAAAGAACACGCACTGCAAAAAAGAAACTGGCCATGGAGGAGAAACCAGCTATAGAGTGATTGGCTCATGAAAGGACCCTCAAATAGCTGGACATCAAGCTAGACAAGCAGTGTTGTCAGCATACTTACAGTGTCTGAAGGAGACAAAAAGTTTTGCATTCCTTAAGATCTAATGATCAACTATGTGGGAGGGAATGACTTAGACAAGTGTCTTGCTGTATATGAGGTAGCTCTAAATGTACATAAGATACCACAGGGGTACTGGGGATAGCATGTGGAGACATATGCCCACAGTGGGGAGGGACACCCTACTCATACTGGTAGTAGAACACAAGATATGCTCCAATGAAAGCCATTCTTATCAGCAAGTTGGACTCACCCCAGAGAAATACTGCATCATTGTCAGCAGAAGCAGTCTTGGGTAGATGTTCTTGATTATGCAGGTAAGATACTGAATGGCTGGGTGAGGGACAGCAAAGTTCAGGATTATGATGGGCTGTACAACCTGATTCCAAGGGAGCACATGCTCAAAACTTGTTTCATAGAGCTTCGTCAGCACCTAGCTGATATTAAGTTCACTGACTCCAGGGAGCTTGCTAAGGAGGCAGACCTCAGGGTCAGCACCAGAGTGTCCACAAAGATATCTGGGGGAGTCACCAGAAGGGTGGCCAGGGGTCCTGCCAGGGGAAAGAGGGGGATAAAAAACTTAAAAGTAGGAGGTTCTTTATAGGCCCCCAAAATAATTCCCAAGGAAACTATAGTCAGTCGCAGTCTGAGTCAAATAGAGCGTTCTTTGCTAAGCAGACAGGGAGGTTTGCTCCCCTGTGTAGTGAGTGTTACGAGTATAGGCACTCAAAGGGAGACACCAAATGTCTCAAGAGGGTTAGTTCATAGTCATAGACAACCATGAGAGCCACTTCCTAGTGGCTCTGGTTCCCTGTGAGTCAGGGGGTGGGCGCGGTGTGTCTCAGGCTCTCTAAAAGTAGCCTGGAACATTAGCCCAGTCAGTTGCCAAGAGGAGGAAGGGCAAGGGACACAGTACACCAGACCACTACGTTTCCACGATCCAGATTGCTGTGACACCTGAGGAAGACGTCTACTGGGGAAGACATTGCCAAATTGGTAAACCTGCCTGAGTTTATGGGGTGGAAAGTTGAGGTGTAAAGCGCAGAAGGAATGCCCAACTCTAGAGAGCTTGAGGCAGCAAGCTGAGGCCCAGTCATTGCACCAGGTATGCCGAGACATGGGTCCTGGGCTCACTGTGCCACTGGAATCAAGCTATCCTGGCTGAAGAGGGGTGAAACCCCGAAACCAGTCCTAGGATGCTTGTTTCCGGTCCAGGGAGGACCTGGCTTGGCAGCTTGGGCTGGACTGTTCCCATGAGGCACAGGGTCAAGACTGATTTGCATATGGTCAGGTCTAAACTGGGGTGGCATGGTGAGCAAAAGAATGATGGATTTAACCCAGATCTTTTGACTGGGGGTGAATGTTTTGATTTGTTATGCATTCCGTCCATCAATTGTGTGTCTTTTGCTTTCTCGCCCTAAGTGCGCCAGGTATGCCCGGATGTGGGTCCTGGGGTCACTGTACCACTGGAATCAAGCTATCCTGGCTGAAGAGGGGTGAAACCCCGAAACCGGTCCTAGGATGCTTGTTTCTGGTCCAGGGAGGACCTGACTTGGCAGTTCGGGCTGGACTGTTACCCTGAGGCACAGGGTCAAGACTGATTTGCATATGGCCAGGTCTAAACTGGGGTGGCATGGTGAGCAAAAGAATGATGGATTTAACCCAGTTCTCTTGACTGGGGGTGAATGTTTTGATTTGTTCTGCATTCCGTCCATCAATTGTGTGTCTTTTGCTGTGAGGCCCAGTCAGCGGCAGCAGGTGATACCTCCGGAGATCACCTTATCTATGGGGGAGAATAATCTCATATATATATAGTGAGTCTAAGTTTCCTGGCCATGGGGCAGGGCATGTGCTGGTGGTCTCTCAGTGTTACAGGACCTTCCTACAGGGGTTGACTCACGATATGCCCCTGGCAGGACATCTGGGGCAGGACAATACCTTTGACAGGCTTGTTCCCTATGTCTATTGGCCTCGGATGAAAACAGCCTTAGAAATGTTCTGCAGGTCTTGTCCCATCTGACAGGTCAGTTGGAAAGCAAGGAAATAGCTTAAAACTCCCCTCACTCCCTTGAACTCACTTTGAGAGGTTTGTCATCGGCATTGGTAATCCCTTGGACCCAAAGAGACCTTCAGGCAACATTTTCATCCTGGTCTTGGTGGACCACACCACTCTCTACCCAGAGTCCATCCCTCCGAGGTCGGTGACTGCACCCACGGTGGCTAGGGCCCTGATGGGGTTTTTCACATGTGTGGTGTTTCCCGAAGAAGTAGTGTCTGACAGCGGCACCCTCGCCCAGAGCCCACCCTCCGACCCCACTGATCCCGACACCGCCGCCTGCAACCTCAGACAGTGAATCGAAGACTGCGCCAACACTCTCACCCTGATCAAGAAACCCTCCAACGGACACACCAGCACGAAAGCCAGCTGGTTCACCGAGGACCTCCAAGCATCCAAGCAAGCCTGCCGAAAACTTGAGAAGAAATGGGACAGCGAACAGACACCGGACAGCTACGCGGCCCACAAGAACTCCACCCGCAGACACCATCAGCTCATCAGATCTGCCAAAAGGACCTCCTTCAAAGACCGCCTAAACAACAACGCACACAACAGCAAAGAGCTCTTCAACATCGTGAAGGAACTCTCCAACCCCAGGTCCAACACCAACGACATCCCACCTTCACAGGACCTATGCGACTCCCTCGCCACCTTCTTCCATCGCAAGATCGCAGACATCCACGACAGTTTCATCGTCTCGACTACCCCGACAACCACTGAGACCTCCGTCCCCACGACCACCATCAGCACCGACCCCCTGCTTTTCTGGACCAACATAAACGACGACAACACCATCAAAATCATGAACACCATCCACTCCGGCTCTCCATCAGACCCTTGCCCACACCACATCTTCAACAAAGCCTGCACCACCATCGCACCTCATCTCCGGAAAGCCATCAACATCTACTTCAAGACGGCTACCTTCCAGGAGAGCTGGAAGCACGCCGAGATTAACGCCTTACTGAAGAAACCCAAGGCCGACCCCAAAGACCTCAAGAACTTTCGACCCATCTCCCTGCTCCCATTCCCGGTGAAGGTCATCAAGAAGACCGTAAACAAACAACTGACCCGCTACCTCAAGGAGAACAGCATCCTGGACCCATCCCAGTCTGGGTTCCGCAGCAACCACAGCACCGAGACTGCCCTCATCGTCACCACCGACGACATCAGAGCCTTGCTGGACAATGGCGAGACCGCGGCCCTCATCCTCCTGGACCTAGCAGCCGCCTTCAACACCATCAGCCACCGTACCCTACGCACACACCTCCACGACGATGGAATCCGGGACAAGGCTCTGGACTGGACCACCTCCTTCCTCGCCAGCAGAACCCAGAGCGTCCGTCTCCCCCCCTTCCGCTCCAAAGCCACCAAGATCATCTGCGGCGTACCCCAAGGCTCGTCCCTCAGCCCGACATTGTTCAACATCTACATGGCACCACTCACCCACGTCAACCGACTGCATGACCTGGACATCATCTCCTACGCCTACGACACCCAGCTGATCCTCTACCTCACCAAGGACCCCCTTACTGACAAAACCAACCTCCACGAAGGAATGAAAGCCATCGCCAAATGGATGAAGAACAGTCGCCTGAAGCTAAACTCGGACACGAGAGAAGTCCTCATCCTTGGCTCCACCCCCTCGGCCTGGGACGACTCCTGGTGGCCGACCGCACTGGGAACAGCACCAACACCCACTGACCACGCACGCAACCTGGGGTTCATCCTCAACACCACCCTCTCCATGACAAAGCTGGTCAACGCCGTCTCATCCTCCTGCTTCAACACCCTCCGCATGCTCCACAAGATCTACAGGTGGAGTCCCACCGATACAAGAAGAACGGTGACCCAGGCTCTTGTCAGCAGCAGATTGGACTACAGAAACGCCCTCTACGCAGGAGCCCCGGCCAAACTCCTGAAACAACTACAACGCATTCAGAACGCCTCCGCACGCCTGATCCTCGACATCCCTCATCGCTGCCACATCACACCCCACCTGAGAGACTTACACTGGCTCCCCATCAACAAGAGGATCACCTTCAAGCTCCTCACTCACGCACATAAGGCACTTCACAACACTGGACCAGCATACCTCAACAGACGTCTCATCTTCTACACCTCCAGCCGCCAACTCCAATCCTCAGACTTCGCCCTCGCCACCGTCCCCCACATCCGAAGAACGACCGGCGGCAGATCGTTCTCCCACCTTGCCGCCAAGACCTGGAACACTCTCCCCATCCTCTTACGACAGACCCAGGACCTGCTAACCTTCAGAAGACTACACAAGACCTGGCTTTTCGAGCAGTAGCAGCACCACCCCGAGCGCCTTGAGACCCTCACGGGTGAGTAGCACGCTTTACAAATGTTTTGATTGATTGACTTCATGTTGGCATATATGAAGTCCATGTAAAATGAGTGTGGGGTAACCTATAAGTTCTTCATATCCTATCACCCTCAAACCAATGGGCTTGTTGAGAATTCAGCAAAACCATAAAGGGCAGGATAATGGGCCTACCTGAGTCCATAAGACGAAAGTGGGTCGTCCTTTTGCCATGCCTGCTGTTCGCTTACAGAGAGGTACTCCAGAAGGAGGTTGGGTTTTGCTTCTTTGAGCTCCTATATGGACACCCTGTAAGAGGACCTCTCAGCTTTGTGAGAGAAGGGTGGGAGCAGGCCTCCAAGAAACCCTCTCGGGATGTAGTCAGGTACATGCTGGCGCTCCACAACCAAATACAAGGCTTCTGGAAAAGGTGAAAGATAACCTTGAGGCCAGTCAAGAGGTGATCAAACTCTGGTACGACCAGAAGGCCGCTTTGGTAGTGCTTGGCCAGAAGGTGTGGGTCATGGAGCCTGTGGAGCCCAGAGCTCTCCAGGAAAAGCTGGACAGGCCCATATGAACAGGAGTGGAAGGGGGATGCCACCTACCTGGTATATTTCAAGACCCCATGAAACTCCTTAAGGGTGTCCCATCTAAAACCATACTTTGAGAAGGCGAAAGTCACCTACTCTCGGTGACAGAAGATAGAGTGGAAGAGAAGAGCGAACCTCTTCCCGACCTCCTGTCCATTCAGGAGCACAACGGGTCAGCACAGGGTGTTAACTGCTCCCCTGCTCTGACCCCAGACTGTCACCTATGTTAGGACAGTTTACCCCTCTGTTCTCCCTTACCTCTGGGCTTACACATTTGTGTACCCACAAAAAAGACACTGAAGACAGTCCACCTGTCAAAATTAAATTTATAGGCTGTCAGATAAGGTGAGGGCTAGCATCAAGGAGGAGGTCACCAAGATGCTAGTGATAGGGGTAACTGATCCCTTCAACAATCCCTGGTCCAGCTCGTGGTGTTGGTACCCAAGGCTTCCCCACCAGGCACCACACAAAAACTCTGGTTATGAGTGGACCCCCGAAGATTCAAAGCGGAGAGAAAGAGGAAGAGCATTCCAAATTTTGTCTGCCAAAAAGCTGAAAGATTGCACCCCCATTCTAGCTTTTTGTACTTTAGGGACTTTGACCAGATAGGTCCCGGTTGATCTGAGATGGCGTGTGGGATTATACGGAGTGAGTAAGCCATGCGGATAGCTCGGACCTTTGCCCTGTAAGCTACAGTGGCTAATGCATAAAGCTTTAAAAAGGACTCTTTTTGCAACAGGCAGCCAGTGCAGGTCGTCAAGAGCCTTCCCCATAGAAGCTCTCCTGGGCAGCTTCAAAACTTGGTGGGCTGCTGCGTTCTGGATACATTGTTGCCTATGAAGACATTTTTTAGGGACTCCTAAGTAAAGAGCATTTCCATAATCCAGTTGAGATGTTACCAAGGCACGGACCAGGGTTTTCCTAGCTGGGGTAGGAAGAACGTCCAGAGTTTTCTGCAACATTCTCAGAATTCCGAAGCACATCCCTGTCACCTTTTGGGTCTGTGCCTCAAGCGATTGAGTGGCGTCTAACCATATTCCTAGTATTTTGACCTGTTTACTTGGAGTAGGGATCAGGCCCAATATTTGTGGCCACTATGCTGATGACCAAATGGAGGGGGATTTGCCCACCACCAAAATCTCTGTTTTATTGCCATTAAATTTAAGGCAGTTGTTCGTCATCCAGGAGGCCAAGTCCTTCATGCACAAGGAGAACTTCATGGCTGCTCCATCAGATGTGTGTGATAGTGACACCACCAATTGCCTGTTGTCTGCATATGACATAATGGAAATGCCATGTCGTTCCACAATCTCTACCACGGGTGAGACATACCGATTAAAAAGGGTAGGGCTCAAGATGGAGCCCTGAGAGATCCCCTGAGGCAGAACTATGCTTTTGGAAATATGTGGATGCTGTTCCATCTGGAAGCTCCTATCCTGCAGAAAGGAAGCCATCCATTTAAGTGCGATATTATCCAACCCTCCTACTCTGATACATTGTAAAAGTAAGTGGTGGGATACCGTGTCTAAGGCCGCGCTTAGGTTCAAAAGGACCAAGGCCACGGTCTGCCCCTCCTCCACTCACCTTTATATAGTCTCAGTTGCAAGGAGCAATGCTGATTCCCTAGAGTATGTAGCTCTAAAGCCTGATTGTCAGGGGTGAAGTAAGTTTTGCTGGTTCATATGTATGGCTAATTGTATATTCACCACCTTTTCTGCTATTTTGTAGATATAGGGCAGAAGTGAAATCGGGCGCACGTTCTCCAGCTGACTTGAGTCAGCTCCCGCCTTTTTCAGTAGGGAGAGGATAACTGCCTGTTTCCAAGATATAGGGACCACACCCTCGGAGAAGGAGAGCTCGAGAAGTTGTTGTATATACGGCAATGAAATCTCCAGGCCTGCTCTCATGATTTTAGGTGTGTTTGGATCTGTTGGAGAGCCAGATGTAATACTTGAAGCTATGGCTTTGAGATCTATATGTGAGGGTGGGTCAAATTTAGAGAGACAGTTGGCCACGTCCACCGTGGTTCTCTCAGATTGGCAGCGCATCCCATTGTGAGCTACCTTCTCCGCAAAGTAATCTGCAATTCGATTACAAAACTCAGATGAACTTGTCACCGGAGTCTCAGTTCTCACCAGTGATGATAGATCTCATAGGATGGAAAATAATTCTTTAGAAGAGCTATCCACCTGTTCTATTCTTTCCTTATAGTAGGTAGCACAGGTTTTTTGATGAGGAAATGATAGTATTTTAAATTCAGTTTATAGGTACTCTTATTCTACTCTGAAAAATCAGTCCTCCATATGCGCTCCAGGGCTTACAAGATTTTTTTGCTGATCTTAGTGCTTCGTTGAACCATGGCGCGGATTTAGTCCGTCTACGCAGAGAGCTGGAGGTCCAGGGTGCCACCACATCTAATGCTTCCGTAATCCATCTATCCACGGAGCTACAAGCCACATTAATATCCTTTCCCAGTTATGGGCGATTCTACTGGAGGGCATGCATGAAGTTTGCTGGGGTACATCTGGACCATCTTCTATGTGAAGTCCATAGTCCTTTAGTAGCTATAGGGAGGATATTAGCTAAAGGGATAGAGAAAGCAATGAGATGTGGTCGGACCATGGAACTGCAGTAGGGGGTTCAATTTCTAACTCTGTCCACTAGTAAAAATAGAGTCCAATATATGCCCTTGTTGGTGTGTAGAGAGAGTGGATTTGAGTATTAGCTGGAAGGCATCTAGTTCCTAACGTAAGATTGGGCTTCATTGTTAGTTCGGTCATCAAAGTGTAAATTAAAATCCCCTAAGACTGTCAGTTTCTTATAGCGTAGTGCATGTTGTATCATTTGCTCCAATAAGCTGGACGTAAAGTTGGTGGCAGGACCGGGAGGTCGATAGATCAAGAAACCCTTCACAGTGTGATTACCAGCTGCTGGGATAGAAAAAAAGGCTGCTTCACTTCTATCTATGTTGGCAATGTCCAGAGTGCAGTGTAGAGATAACTTACAGACTATGGTTATACCTCCCCCGCGTTCAATCTGGCGTTCCAGTCTGAGGATGCCATGATCCTGTGGGAGAGCTTCCAATATCTCAGGAGCAGAGTCCTCATTCAACCAAGTTTCCATGAGGAACAAGTCATCAAGGTGGTTATCTAAAATACAGTCGTTCATTTTGTGCTTGTGTTTGCTGACGGACCGGCCGTTAATGAGCATTAAGTTTAGCTTATTCCTTGCCCCCTGTCCTACCCTGTGAGCGTTGGCTTTATATGTACTGCGAGTGCAATTCAAAAGCACTACATCCATGACTAGGTTGTGCTTACAGATATCAAGAATCAGGGGACATAGTTCATTTAGTTGCTCCATAGAGTATATTATGTGTTGATTTATCCCCAGACAGCCAGGGGTTCTGGCCCCTAGTCCCGGCCGGCAGCGGACGGGTGCAGACAGGCTTGCCTTTGGTGCACCAGCAGCGAGCCTGCTGCGCACATCCACTGCGTGTCTGCTCCTGCATGGGTCTAAAATAGACGCCAAGCCGGCGCAACGGGACTGCTAACTTCTGTGGCCTCAGCGGAAGTGAGGAGTAAGTGAGCGGAAGTGAGGCCGAAATCTGGTCCCGCCCTCTGCTCAAACGGCACAGTAGCCATGGCAGTACAGGGCGGGAGCAACAGTGAAGATCAAGCGAGTAGGTAAGCAGGGTAGCAGTGAGGTCAGAAGACTAGCCCAGCATACAAAGTTAAAAACAGTTAAAAACAATTAAGAGTGCAAAGCCCTTGCAGAGCCGGTGCAAAATACACCGTCCAAACCTCCTCCCCGAAAGAGTAAGCCCCAAGCAGACACTGCCACTGTCTGCTTCAAAAAGATATAGCACTATTGTTGCCCCCTTAGCTGAGCTAACTTCGAAGAAGCAGCCCAAAACGGTGATCTGGACAGAGGCTTGTTAGAAACCCTTCAACAACTTCAAGGAAGCCATGTGTACAGCACTTGTATTCAAGGCTCCTGACTTCTCAAAAACAACAAATGCTGCAAGAGGATGAAAGTCTGCTGGATTCTCTGATCAGACCCTTAAAGACGAAATATATACATCTTGATAACTACCTAACCAAGTAAGTAAAACTTATATTTAAACTAGAACTTACTAATAAAGAAACTTAAAAGTGTCAAATAGCAAATAATTAACAAAACACTCTCCAACTTCTATCTCTTTACATGTGCTTTCTAAAAGACCCTGATAACCTACCAGAAACAAATAACTATCACAAACCAGAAAAATGATGTAACAAAGTAAGCACACATAATTTACTTAAAAATATAAACGCACTCCAATAGCATGTAAAAATAAACCTAATGGCCTCAACCTCTACAAACTACCAACAAATAAACATTTAAAATGAAACTGAAGCTTTATTTCCATCCAACAGTAAAGAAAGCACCTGCTCCACATATCACCCATAATGGAAAAGCTGCACAACAGTGTGAAACATCTAAACAGAATATACAAATAATTATAAAAAAATAGAAGTAAATGCATAATTTTAAATGCATATAACAACTATATAAACTTCTTTTTTAAATCTATATATTTATACTATTACACAACTTTCAGATATGTGACAAAGAGAGCCAAATATATAACATCCCGGAAAGGAAATTAGTTACAAAGTCACATGGGCAAACCTTCAACCAACAAAGTGCTTTGACAGAAACTGTAAATTGGGAATGTACCAAATATTCTTCTAATGCATGCTATGGGAAGGCCATTACAAAAGATGGTGTTTGTTTAAGAGAACACAACCACCCCCAAATGTGACAGAAATAGAAATGAGGGGCGTATTGCAGGAAGCACTAGCTCCAAGAAACCCACAACCAAAATCCTCAAAGATATACTACCCAGAGTCCTGATCACATCACAGGCCAACTACCACCTATACCCACTTGAAAACGTTCAATTGCATGAACTAAAAAAACATCAATGATACTTCTCCTGCCCCTAGGAGATACCAAGATATAGAAATACCTAAACATTTAACAATAACACATAATGAGAAATCTTTCCTTTTATGTGAGAATTAAAACAATGATAAACTAATCCAATGTTTCTCTACAGCAGATAACTTATTACAACTAAGCCATTATCAAACCTGGATGATGGATGAGACCTTCAAAATTAGTTCCAAACCATTCACTCGGATATACACCATACATGGTGAATATCAAAATCCAAATATCTCTTTTACAAATGCACTACTACCAATAAAGCAGCACTTACTACAAACTCTTAAACCACATTAAACAATCAAGCTACTGCCCACAAAAAATAATCATAGACTTTGAGCAAGGCAGGATTCAACCCCTTTAAACAAATTACCCCCACACAACCAAACAAGGCAGTTACATTTAAATCAAACAATATGGCGACACCTCCAACAAACTATACTAAGTGCAGAATATTCTACAAACAGCCAATTGGCCTTTGAAATAAAACAAAAATGATAGCACTAGCCTACTTCCCTGTCACAGAGGTAGGTAGCTACCCACTGCAATTTACTACTAGAAAGACCTTTCTACCTGCGAAATGAAGACAAACTAAGCTCCCTAGTGGATCAGTTTGAAGAAACATGGGTTGCCACACTGCATCACTTTGCACAGAGATGCCAATCCAAATTCCAAATAACATGGCGGAATGTCTATGACAGCACTTTGGCACAGGAAGCCAAAACAAACAATGCAGTGGTAGGATTGCACAATGCCTTCCAAATCGCAGTACCCAACCTGCACTCTATACATTTATAGAAGAATTACAAAAAGAGTAAAGCTACCAACAACTATGAATGGAGCAATCTGTTAGCCAAATTACTCCTAATCTTAGCAAACAAACCAAAAGAATATACGACATGCTACAATTTAAAGTCAAACTCTTCATAAAAAACAAAGGAGTAGATTACTTAAAAATAATAGCCAAAAGCTATAAAATAAATAGAAGCATACTAAAGTTCCAAAAAAAACTGTTACAAAATCTAAACCAATATCACAAATCACAATCACAAATATATATATTATCTACTGGCGGTTGCCAGTAGATAGTTATAGTTAGGACCGAGTTCCCGTAGGAAATCAGAAAATTCTATTTTGAATAACTTTGGCGCCGGTTGACTTATCTTCGTGAAATTTTCAAAACTAATGGGGCGCTCCGCTCAGCTCCTACCCTGACAGTCTCAGGGTGATTCGTCAAGCGGGGGCTGAGAAAAAAGGGGGGTCCTAAAACGCGTTTTCCCCATGCATTTTCCCATAGGACCTTTAGTCAAAGGTACAGCCAGAACGGCTGAACAGAATTACTTGAAATTTGGCAAAGAGGTAGTCCTCAGGTCAGGCATGTGCCTTTTGCATATATGGTGTCAATCTGTTCAGTAGTTCCTGAGAAAATTGCAGTTAAAAGTACATAAATATCTATATGCGCGCACCGTGCGCGCACGGTGCACGCACCAAATGTCCGCGAGCGTAATTCGGATTGGTGGTTAGATGTCAGTCAACATTCCAATCGGTCAAAATCAGGAAGTGTCGGATGCCATTTTGTGTGTGACAGTGAAAAAGAAATGTGGAGAACGTGAAAAGGGGGCAGGGTAGAGAGTTCCTGACCCCCTAGCCTTTGTCATGGGGACCCTGAAGGACCCCGAAGGGTGAAAAAACATTTTATTTTTTTTCAAAAAATCACGGGGTGCGCGCACTGTGCGTGCACCCCCCAGCCGCCATTTTGAGTTTTAGAGGCAGAAGAGAGCTAAAAACACAAGTGGAGAACATGAAAAGGGGGCAGGGTAGAGAGTCCCTGACCCCCTAGACCTTCTCAGGCGGTCCCTAAAGGACCTCATAAATAAAAAATAAAAATTTGTTTAATAAAAAAAATTGCCGGTGCGTGCACGGTGCGCGCTCGTTACGCGCACCGTGAAAAACGCTTAAAAAAAAAAAAGAACATTTTAAACTTTATAAGTTTATAGAAGATATTAACTATGCTGTTCAACTTTATCCAAATAAAAAAAAAAGAGCTGAGCCATTCCATATTACAGGATACAGTCAATCTATAACTATATACATAGGTAGTTTATTGTAAAATAAATATATAAAAAATATAATAATACATACATAAATTAGCATTTAAAAAACCTTTCAAATTCACTAAAAAAACATAGGTTTCCCACATGTTATAGTTAGTTTTCAAAACTTTCTCTCTTCTTTTTCCCCTTTTTTTTGAGTGCTTTCTCTTTGTTTTTCCCTTGTTTTCAGTGCTTTTGACTTGCTTTTTCTCCCCGTTTTTTAAAATGCCTTCTTTTTGCTTTCCCCCGTTTTCATGCTTCCTCCTTGCTTTTGCTCTCATTTTCTGCATGTCTTCTCTTTTCTATTCCCTCATGTAACTGTCTTCTCCTTGATCTTACCCGTTTGTTAGTGCATTATCCTTGCTTTTCCCTCATTTTCACTTCTTTCTCCTTGCTTTTTCCAACATTTTTTGAGTACTTTCTCCTTGCTTTTCCCTCGTTTTGACTGCTTTCTCCCTTGTGAGTTTAAGGGCCTTCTCTTCCTTTCCCCATTGTTTTCACTGCTTTCTCCTTGCTTTCCTATCAAGACCTGGCTATTTGGATGAGTCTGCAGGACCTGCAAGCACCTGAATACCCTGTTGGGTGATTAGCCATGCTTTAAAATCTATATTTACTGATTGAAAACAGGGAACAGATAGTAAATAAAGCCTACAAAGAAATGCCAAATTAAAACAAATCCACTAGACATCCCTCAAAGCCATCCACCCCCCAGCCGCCATTTTGAGTTTTAGAGGCAGAAGAGAGCTAAAAACACAAGTGGAGAACATGAAAAGGGGGCAGGGTAGAGAGTCCCTGACCCCCTAGACCTTCTCAGGGGGTCCCTAAAGGACCTCGTAAATAAAAAAAAAACATTTTGTTTAATAAAAAAAATTGCCGGTGCGTGCACGGTGCGCGCTCGTTACGCGCACCGTGAAAAACGCTTAAAAAAAAAAAAGAACATTTTAAACTTTATAAGTTTATAGAAGATATTAACTATACTGTTCAACTTTATCCAAATAAAAAAAAAAGAGCTGAGCCATTCCATATTACAGGATACAGTCAATCTATAACTATATACATAGGTAGTTTATTGTAAAATAAATATATAAAAAGTATAATAATACATACATAAATTAGCATTTAAAAAACCTTACAAATTCACTAAAAAAACATAGGTTTCACACATGTTATAGTTAGTTTTCAAAACTTTCTCTCTTCTTTTTCCCCTTTTTTTTGAGTGCTTTCACTTTGTTTTTCCCTTGTTTTCAGTGCTTTTGACTTGCTTTTTCTCCCCGTTTTTTAAAATGCCTTCTATTTGCTTTCCCCCGTTTTCATGCTTCCTCCTTGCTTTTGCTCTCATTTTCTGCATGTCTTCTCTTTTCTATTCCCTCATGTAACTGTCTTCTCCTTGATTTTACCCGTTTGTTAGTGCATTATCCTTGCTTTTCCCTCATTTTCACTTCTTTCTCCTTGCTTTTTCCAACATTTTTTGAGTACTTTCTCCTTGCTTTTCCCTCGTTTTGACTGCTTTCTCCCTTGTGAGTTTAAGGGCCTTCTCTTCCTTTCCCCATTGTTTTCACTGCTTTCTCCTTGCTTTCCTATCAAGACCTGGCTATTTGGATGAGTCTGCAGGACCTGCAAGCACCTGAATACCCTGTTGGGTGATTAGCCATGCTTTAAAATCTATATTTACTGATTGAAAACAGGGAACAGATAGTAAATAAAGCCTACAAAGAAATGCCAAATTAAAACAAATCCACTAGACATCCCTCAAAGCCATCCACCACCCAGCCGCCATTTTGAGTTTTAGAGGCAGAAGAGAGGTAAAAACACAAGTGGAGAACGTGAAAAGGGGGCAGGGTAGAGGGTCCCTGACCCCCTAGACCTTCTCAGGGGGTCCCTAAAGGACCTCGTAAATAAACAAAAACCATTTCGTTTAATAGAAAAAATTGCCGGTGCGCGCACGGTGCGCGCACCGTGAAAAACGCTTAAAAAAAAAACCATTTTAA
This sequence comes from Triturus cristatus, assembly GCF_964204655.1. Lineage (NCBI taxonomy): Eukaryota > Metazoa > Chordata > Amphibia > Caudata > Salamandridae > Triturus > Triturus cristatus. The sequence continues at coordinate 327,624,381 of NC_140590.1, read as the reverse complement.
ACTGTTTATAAGTTTATAGAAGATATTAACTATGCTGTTCAACTTTATCCAAATTCAAAAAAAAAAGAGCTGAGCCATTCCATATTACAGGATACAGTCAATCTATAACTATATACATAGGTAGTTTATTGTAAAATAAATATATAAAAAATATAATAATACATACATAAATTAGCATTTAAAAAACCTTACAAATTCACTAAAAAAAACATAGGTTTCACACATGTTATAGTTAGCTGGACATTTCACTCGTAAAAAACCATTGAAATTCACCCGTTATAGTTAGTTCAGCTAACTATAACTCGTGCGACCGCAATCCACTGCTGATGACGTCACATATTACATCACTCATGACATGGTCAGTGACATCACTCATGACATCACTGATGACATCTCAAATGACTCACTTATAGAGTCAGTTACGCACCTAGAAAATCATCCATTCACACACTTATACAGCCACTCATTCTTCCACAGGCCTTTCCCTATATATATTATACATATTTAAACTTTACAGAAACACACACTCACTGGATGACGTCATCAGTGATGTAATATGTGACGTCATCAGCAGTGGATTGCGGTCGCGCGAGTTATAGTTAGCTGAACTAACTATAACGGGGGAATTTCAATGGTTTTTTACGAGTGAAATGTCCAGTTAACTATAACATGTGTGAAACCTATGGTTTTTTCAGTGAATATTTATATATATATTCAATGAAAAAACCAAAGGTTTCACACATGTTATAGTTAGCTGGACATTTCACTCGTAAAAAACCATTGAAATTCCCCCGTTATAGTTAGTTCAGCTAACTATAACTCGCGCGCCCGCAATGCACTACTGATGACGTCACATATTACATCACTCATGACATGGTCACTGACATCACTCATGACATCACTGATGACATCTCAAATGACATCACTGATGACATCACTGATGACATCATCCTTGTGATAGAGTGGCAGACCTCCTCTCCCCCTAATATAACCATTGAAACACACATTCAAAAATAGAAACTAAAATGTTCAAAATAATGAACATATCAATATCAGTTACAACAACCTATTCAGTAATTCTAAGAACCACATACACATACAGTAATTCACCAACAGTCCTCTACAGTCACTCATACATGTACTCACTCATCATATGTACTCATACACCTGTACATCCCGTTACACAATGCCACTCATCCATAGAGTAACTCACACACATAGTCACTCATGCTAATAAAGAATCAATCATCCATTTACTTGCATATACAGTTATACACACACCACCACACTTACTTCTACAGAAACTTACATATACTTACTCTTTTAAACAATCACTTATAGAAACACATACTTATTCATACAGGAACTCTTCCAATCTCTCACTCTCACATATACTCACTTATATACACCAATAGTCACATATACTAGTTTAAAACATATGTAGTTACTCATAAAGACACTATTGAGACAGTCATTCACTCACTAACACACCCATGCACACACTCATCCACCCATACAGTCCTGCACACATGCTGTATTCAACACATACAAACAGTGAGTCACTCATTCATGCACCTATGCACTAAGTAATACCCCCCACCGAACCATACAGAAACTCAGACACTCATAGTGATAAAAAACCAACTAATAACCTATATAGACACTCATGTAGCTACTCACCAACCCATGCAGCCACTTATACACAAAGTAAGAAACTGATACAGATATTTAAATATTTAAAGATTACTCAGTAAGCCATGTATTCACTATGATACACTTAAACAGTCAGTTACACAAAAAAAATTCCAAAAAAAAGTATCCATTTAGACACTTATATACCCATTTATTCTTCCTTTGACCTTGAGATATACATAAATATAAAAAATATATCATTTTCATAAAAACACACAATCACTGGATGATGTCATCAGTGATGTCATCAGTGATGTCATTTGAGATGTCATCAGTGATGTCATGAGTGATGTCAGTGACCATGTCATGAGTGATGTAATATGTGACGTCATCAGTAGTGCATTGCGGGCGCGCGAGTTATAGTTAGCTGAACTAACTATAACGGGGGAATTTCAATGGTTTTTTACGAGTGAAATGTCCAGCTAACTATAACATGTGTGAAACCTTTGGTTTTTTCATTGAATTTCTAAGGTTTTTTAAATGCTAATTCCTAACTATAACGTGTGTGAAACCCATGGTTTTTTCAGTGAATTTCAAAGGTTTTTTAAATGCTAATTTCTAACTATGCCTACAGAGATAGGACATGTGAAGAAAGAAGAAAAAATGCACAGAACGAAACAAAAGAAGTGCAGAAAGAAGCAACAGAAGTCCTCAAATACGAAGATAAGTGCAGGAAGAAGGATAACGTGCAGAAAGAACAAAAAGAAGAGCAGAAAGAAGCCTTGTTGCAAAATCATCCTGTACCCTCAACTTTTTCAGACGGATACTGGTGGTAACTGAGTCTGACTAACCAGTCCTAGAGCCAGTGCTATGTTAAAAGACACTTAGAATACAGTGAAAACACCTACATACACTAGGGAACATTATGCGTTGGGGTCCCCCTGTGATTAGCATGACCTCCTCTGTAAGCCCCTAGTGTATAATAGGGCATGGGGATTAAAACTACCTCTTAAAACAGGCCACAGGGTGTTTTTGCACACATTAACTCAGGCCCCGTCCCCTCCCTTCACCACTGTGTAAACACGCCCTGTGTCCATTTTTAGTTGGGAGATTAAGTTCATTTGAATCCTGAGGGTCCCTAGGGTCCAACTAGCCCACTAGGTACCTCCAGTAAGTGCCACAGAGCTGCGTTGCAGAGAGGTGTAAAAAGTGGCACGGCCTGGACCACCTCTCTGCAATGCAGCTCAGTGGCGCTTACTGGAAGCACTTGGTGGGCTAGTTAGCCCCCAGGGGCCCTCAGTATTGAAGGGAAATTATATCCCCAATTTAAAACATGCCATAGTGCGTGTTTGCACACGTCACCTCAGGCCCCGTCCCCTCCCTTCACCACTGTGTAAACGCGCCCTGTGGCTGTTCTAAGTTGAGAGTCCCCCTGAATCCTAAGGGTCCCTAGGGTCAAACTAGACCACTAGGTACCTCCAGTAAGCGCCACAGAGCTGCGTTGCAGAGAGGTGTAAAAAGGGGCTTGGCCTCAGAACACCTGGCTGCAGCGCAGCTCCCTGGCGCATACTGGAGATGCCTGTTGGGGGCGCGTTTGCAGAGTGCTGCACGGAGGGGGCATGGCCTCCGGCACGATGCCAGTCTTTTATTTATTTTAGTTTTTTAAGAAGGGGGGCTGTTTGGTTCCCCTTCTTATTCTAATTTATTGGCCCTGATGACCCCATCCCCCAGGGCCAGTCTCCTAATTATATTTTTTTGACCCCAATCCCCAGGGCCGGCCACTGTTTTTTATTATTTTTAAAAAATATATATTTATAGACACACCTAGGACATGCTGGACAAACCGTACGTACCTATCACCATGACGATTTGCGTGATATTCATTAA